>NC_053039.3:121192476-121817476 GCF_002575655.3 Aegilops tauschii subsp. strangulata
TGTGTGGGGGGATGGATTAGCCAACCCTTTCTACGGTTGCCTTGGGCCTCCTTTTATAGACAAAAGGGTCACCACAGTGGCAAATCAGTCATTATGCACTAATTAGATAGCAAACAGTGCTATCATACCTAACTTTGCAGGCTGATAGAGTGCATTAAATGCGCCGCTCTACGTCACATCACAGCTCGCCCGGCAGGCCCTACCGGGCTGTTTTGCCAGCTTCGCGCCTGCTCGCTTGACATGTCGCAGGACGGGTGTCGCTTGGAGGTATTTTCTGCAGGAAGTGGCTGCCATGGGGAGAATAGCATCCAGTTAGTCAGTTTGGAGCTTGACACCGCACCGATCGGTGATGTGCGTTGTGATGAGGTGGTGCAGTGGGGTGGTTCTGTCTCTGTGAGCCCCGGCAGGCCTGCCGGGATGTCCCGAAGGCTTGCTTCCGAGGGTAACCCCATCCTCGCCAGGCTCGCCTGCCCGGCAAGGGAGGTTTTTCCCTTAGCAATATCTTGCTTCTCTAACTAGTCTTGGTCCTCTTGTGCTGCACGCTGGTCCTTTGAAGAACTGACCCCTTGTACTCCAATCTGACCTTGGTGCTGTAATCTTGTTGTCGTGTCTGTAGGCTTCATCGTCCGTGCACGAGTCAGGGGAAAATATACACCCCTGTTTGTGTTCCCCGACATAAGCCCCCGGGCCTGAGCCATACATGTCACGCGGCACGTTGGGTTAGGCCCCAAACAGTGCACGGACACGTGGCAGGAGAAGGCTGTGCACGGCGGTTCGTCATGATGACCAGTCAATCCAACATCCACTTCGCGCATTTACTGCGAGTCATGGGGTCGTGGGACTATTGCAGTTAATGTAAAACAGTAACTTTCTAAAGCGTCGCGCCCCCGCTCCATGCCTTTTTCCCTTAAGATAGGAAAACGCGGAGCGGCATGATACACTTGTCGCCTGTCCTGCCCTCCCATCATCTTTCTCCGCAGGCCAAAACAACTCTCCCCCTCCTGCCGCCTTTCCCCCACATGATTCCTTTCCCCATCCGCACCGGTGTCCGAGGGAATGGGGAGGAAAACCACAGCAAAAGGGAAGCAGACGGCCGCGGCAAAGGAGGTGGTCACCGAGGGAAGCAAAAGGGCGACGGAGCTGGACAAGAAGTGGAGGGGAGACATTGTTTTCTTCCCGTCGAATCTAGATGGCCCGGTTCTGCAGGCAAGGTACGGAGTACCTGTGGGGGAGGAAAGTCCCGAAAGGGCACAGCGCACCCCATGTTCTGGCGGAGGGAAGAGAGGATCCACCAAATTCATACCGATTCTTCTACGCCTATTTCATCTGCGGCCTCTGCTCCCCTTTCTCTGAATTCTTTGAGGCGATCATGACGATCTATGAATTCCACCTTCTCGACTTTCGTCAAATGCAATGGTGACCATGGCCATCTTTTCCCATTTGTGCGAGAACTTTGTTGGAGTCGCCCCCAACGTCGATCTGTTCAGGCATTACTTTGTCCCGCGGGTGGAGAACAAAGCTCATTGCTCCGAGAACATCAGCTGGATGCCACGGGTGGCAAGGAAGTCCTGGGATTATATCTCTAGTCTGCAGCGTGAGAGGTGGGATGAGTGGAGAGGAGATTGGTGATGGATTCAGGATGAAGAAACCCTAGAGTTTTGTGAAGCACGGACAGTGTGTGTCGAGCGCGGCAAGGAATGGAGTGCACTCGGCATCACCAATGATAGGCTCCACCTGGCAATAAACATGATCACCCACTTGAAGGCTGCCGGGCTAACCATTGAGCATGTAGGGGCAGATTTTCTCCTTCGCCGCATCTCGCCACTGCAGAAGAGGGACAGACCCGCCTGGTTGTATGGTGATGCTGGGGACAGGATGAGATTACTCCCAGGTTTGGCCAATAACTTGTCTGTTTATGGCCACGCCTAGTTGTGTGACTAGCTGTTTGGCCGCTTCGAGTTGTTCAAGATCCCGGCAAACGTCACCCCTCTGAATGTCAATTCTGCCCGGGATCAGATCTTGAAGTGGATGCCAGATTGCAATGCTCATGGAGTGGCAGGTGATTGGCGGCTGCCTACTCTTGACGAAGAACTCAAATGGTCCAGTGCCCTGGCGGAGAGGGTCGTCAGGGTTGAGACCAATATGTACAAACGCACCTCCTCCGTGGAGGAAGTGTTTATCAAGAGGAGAATTGAGGAGGACAAGGTTGCCCGAATTGCTGCGATGGCAAGGGCCGCGAAGGCCGGGAAAGGAAAAGGGAAAGCTGAGGATGAGGGTTCCCCTCATGGTGGTGGCGAGGTGCAGGCCACGGAAGAGGCTGCCGGGGAAGATCTTGTCGGGAACGAGACTTCTAGGTTTGAGGCTCTAGCCACCGCAGTAGCAGAGCTCCAAGAGGAGGACGAGGTTGGTGAGGCAGTGGAGCTCAAGGCAGAGTGGCTCGCGGCTGGACCTCAAGCCATTGAGCCAATTTTAGATCAGCGTCCCCGCAGGCGTGCTGCTAACTGGGGAACGGTGGCTCCAGGTCCAGCGCCTGCCGCCAAGAGGGTGAAGAAGACCACCACCAGAAATACCAAGATAGACATGGTGTGCCCCCAGTCTCCTCGCCTTGTCGGGATCAAAGCTTCCCCCGCCAAGCAATCGGCGGATGTGGAAGTCGATTCCAGCTCTCATTCTGGCTCGAGCTCTTCGCAGAGCTCGTCTTCATCGGAGCCCCCAGTGCCTCAGCATGGCTTAGAGCTGCCGGAGAGCTCCGCCCCTCCATCCCAGAAGAGAGGCAGGGCATCCTCGGTGCCCATGGAATTCAAATTGAGCTCCATGCTCATGGATGAGGAGTAAGGAAGATTTCTTTTCTTGTAAATAGCTTCAGTATACTTGATTATCTTTGCTGACTGACCACGTGTTTTCCTATCGTTGGCATGAAGGTGGAGGAGGATACGGAAACCCTCATCCTTCGGTCGAAGAGGCTCCGGCGTGCTGGGTCGCCGAAGATTGTGGAGAGCCTGGGCTTGGTGGGGAGCAATACGGAGGATCCCGCACCGAGCCCCCAGCCCAGCCCCTGGCCTAAAAGTGGAGGGCTGGTCCCTCCTGCTGGAGGTGACGGAGTCGAGCTCCCCATCCCCTCAGCTGGAGGAGGCAGCGAGACGACATATGATGAGCCCCCCTAGAAGGGCATGTTGCCCCTGCTGAGCCAGCCGAAGAACCCCTGGCGAGGCCCTCTGTGGACGAAACCGCACAGAGTGTCGCCGTGACTGTTGTAGCAGGGGGTGGAGTTAAAGGCCCGGCAACTGATGCTGCCAGGGAAACTAAGGCCCCTGCCCGGCAGGCTTCTCCGGGTACTTAACTTCTGCTCTTCTCCTTCTTTCTTGTACACATCACCTCTTTCTATATCCTGGCAATCTAAGATTTCTGCCTTTTTGCCCATCGCTTGTCCTCTCGTCTGCGGTCCTCCAGGCCGAAGAGCTAGAACTGCTGGAAGAGGTGGCCAACATAGGGAGAGTTGCCGCAGACGAGGCCGCCAAGATTGCCACTGCGGAGGGATAGGGCCCCTTTGCCGGGCGTGTTTAGGATCCCTTGGCGGTGGCGGAGCATACTTCTAAGAACGCCCCAAAGGTGGGAATGGTGGTTGATGTTTGCTTGAACTACGTCGGTATTTCCCCAAAGAGGAAGGGATGATGCAACACAACAACGGTAGGTATTTCCCTCTGTGATGAGAACAAGGTTATCGAACCAGTAGGAGAACCACGCAACACTACGTGAATGGCACCTGCACACAAATAACAAATACTCGCAACCCGACGTATTAAAGGGGTTGTCAATCCCTTTCGGGTAACGGCGCAAGAAGTTGGCAAGTAGACGGGATAAAAATTGTGATAGATTGGATAAATAGATCTCGAGGGAATGTGAGATAAAAATAAATAAGAATAAATTGCAGCAAGGTATTTTTGTATTTTTGGATTAATAGATCTGAAAATAAAAGCAAACAAAAATAGATCACGAACACAAATATATTAAAGAAGAGACCCGGGGCCGTAGAGTTCACTAGTGGCTTCTCTCGAGAAAAATAGCAAACGGCGGGTAAACAAATTACAGGTTGGAAATTGATAGAACTTCAAATAATCATGATGATATCCAGGCAATGATCATTATACAGGCATCACATCCAAGATTAGTAGACCGACTCCTTCCTGCATCCACTACTATTACTCCACACATCGACCGCTATCCAGCATGCATCTAGTGTATTAAGTTCATGGAGAAATGGAGTAATGCAATAAGAACGATGACATGATATAGACAATATCTATTTATGTAGAAATAGACCCCATCTTGTTATCCTTAATAGCAATCATACACACGTGTCGGTCCCCCTTCTGTCACTGGGATCAAGCACCGTAAGATCGAACCCATCACAAAGCACCTCTTCCCATTGCAAGATAAATAGATCAAGTTGGCCAAACAAAACCCAAATATCGGAGAAGAAATACGAGGCTATAAGCAATCATGCATATAAGAGATCAAAGAAGACTCAAATAACTTTCATGGCTAAAAATATAGATCCAATCATAAACTCAAAGTTCATCGGATCCCAACAAACAGTCCGCAAAAAGAGTTACATCATATGGATCTCCAAGAGACCATTGTATTGAGAATCAAAAGAGAGAGAGGAAGCCATCTAGCTACTAACTACAGACCCGTAGGTCTACCAAGAACTACTCACGCATCATCGGAGAGGCACCAATGGACATGATGAACCCCTCCGTGATGGTTTCTAGATTGGATCTGGTGGTTCTGGAACTTGCGGCGGCTGGAATTGATTTTCGTCTACTCCCCTTGGGTTTCTGGAATATAGTGGTATTTATAGAGCAAAGAGGCGGTGCGGGAGGCCACCGAGGTGGGCACAACCCACCAGGGCGCGCCTGGGCCTCCAGGCGTGCCCTGGTGTCTTGTTCTCACCTCGGGCTCCCTCTTCGGTACTTCTTTGGCCCACTAGATGTCCTCTGGTCCAAAAAAATTCACAAAAAGTTTCACTGCGTTTGGACTCCGTTTGGTATTGATTTCCTGCGATGTAAAAAACATGCAGAAAACAGCAACTTGCACTTGGCACTATGTCAATAGGTTAGTACCAAAAATGATATAAAATGACTATCAAATGATTGTAAAACATCCAAGAATGATAATATAACATCATGGAACAATAAAAAATTATAGATACGTTGGAGACGTATGAGCATCCCGAAGCTTAATTCTTGCTCGTCCTCGAGTAGGTAAATGATAAAAACAGAATTTTTTATGTGGAATGCTGCCTAACATGTGATCACATATTCTCCTCTTTGTAGCCTGGACATTTGGAATTTTATATGGTTCAAAGCAATAGTCTAGTTTTGACATGAGAATTACAATACTCAGGCATATCAACAAGCAACCATGTCTTTCAAAATATCAATGCTAAAATAAGTTATCCCTAGCCCATTATGCTCAATCATTAATCCATTCATGAAACACACTCGCATATTAGCTACACCCAATGCTCAAGTACAGTCAAAGTGCCCCTTAGTTGGTGCTTTATAAGAGAAGATGGAGACTCAAATAAAATAAAAATTGCATAAAGTAAAAGAAAGGCCCTTCGCGGAGGGAAGTAGGGATTTGTAGAGGTGTCAGAGCTCAAAGCAAGAAAGATAGAGACAAAGACATTTCGGGAGGCATGCTTTTCCTGTCAAGGAGAACGATCGAGTAGTTCCCAATACTTTCCATGCTAGATATATCATAGGAGGTTTCCAAACAGAAATTAAAGTTTATTAATTTTTCAACCATACTTTCACTTTCCATGGCTAGCCGTATCCACGGCTGCCTTCCATACCAACACTTTCCAAGGAATTTATTATTTGACAACATAAAGTAAATTCATTTTTCATTTCGGGACTGGGCATCCCTAATACCTTTGCCTTACTCTCGTGCAATGACAAGTGAATAAACACTCATCTTGAGAATAACATATCTAGCATGGAAATATATTATCCACCCCCTACCGTTTCATGAGCGGTACGAGCACACAAAAGAGAAGTTTATTTTGAAAATTAGAGATGGCACATACAAATTTGCTTAGGACGGTAAAAGAATACCGCATATAGGTAGGTATAGTGGAGTCATGTGGCAAAAGTGGTTTAAAGGATTTTAGATGCACAAGTAGTGATCATACTTAGTGAAAAATGAAGGCTAGCAAAAGATTGAGAAGCGACCAACCAAGAAACGAAAAATCTCATAAGCGAGAATTAAGCATAAGTAACACCGAATAATGCACCACAAGTAGGATGTAATTTCATTGCATAATTATTGACTTTCGTGCTTGCATAGGGAATCACAAACCTTAACACCAATATTCTTACTAAAGCATAATTACCCGTGAACATGACTCACATATCACATCATCATATCTCAAAACTATTACAAAGAATAAAGTTTATTTTGTCCAATGATCTTCATGAAAGTTTTTATTATATCCTCCTTGGATATCTATCACTTTGGGACTAGTTTTCATATGTTGCTTTTGTTGAGCTCAAACAAATATAAGTGAAGATCATGAGCATAATATTTCTTTTCTCTCAAATTAATTTAAGTGAAGCAAGAGAGAATTTCTCAAAAAAATACTAACTCTCAAATAAATCTAAGTGAAGCAAGAGAGCATTTCTTCAAAAATACTAAAGCACACTGTGCTCAAAAAGATATAAGTGAAGCACTAGAGTAATTCCATAGCTCATAAATATTTAAGTGAAGCATAGAGAGCAATTCTAACAAGTCATGGCATAATTTTGGCTCTCTCAAATAAGTGTCCAGAAAGGATTCATGACTTAAAAAAAGCAAAACAAGCAAAGACTCATATCATACAAGACACTCCAAGCAAAGCTCATAGTATGTGACGAATAAAAATATAGCTTCGAGCAAAATACCGATGGTCTTTAGAAGAAAGAGGGGATGCCACTCGGGCATCCCCGAGCTTAGTTGCTTGCTTCTCTTTGGATAATAGCTTGGGATGCCATGGGCATCCCCAAGCTTAGGCTCTTTCTACTCCTTATTCCTTCATCCATCATAATATCACCCAAAACTTTAAAACTTCAATCACACAAAACTCAACAAAGCCTTCGTGAGATCTGTTAGTATAAGAAAGCAAATCACTACTATAAGTACTGTTACAAACCCATTCATATTTTATTTTTGCATTATATCTACTATATTCCAAATTTTCTGTGGGAAAATCTCTTCAAATAAAACCATAGAATCATCAAAACAAGCACACAACGCAAAGAAAACAAAATCTGTCAAAAAACAGAACAGTCTGTAGCAATTTGGATATTTCAAATACTTATGAAACTCCAAAAATTCTGAAAAATTAGGACAACCTGAGAAATTTGTATATAAATCTTCTGCAAAAATAATTGGTATTTAATCACGCTTCCGTTAAAAATGAAAATTATTTTCATGAGCGCAAAAGTTTATGTTTTTCAGCAAGATCAAGTCAACTATCACCCAACATGATCATAAAGACTTTGCTTGGCACAAACACTAATTAAAACACAAAAATAACAATCATAACAATAGCATAATTGTGCAAACACTCAAGAACATAAAGCAAAAGACAAAAATAAATTGTATTCATTGGGTTGCCTCCCAACAAGCACTATCGTTTTATGCCCCTAGCTAGGCATAATGCAAGGATCTAAGTATTGTCATCTTTAATTTCCAACTCTTCAATCAAACACTTGGAACTATTCAAGGATTTAGAATACAAATTTTCAATGACAATACTCCTAGGAACAAGTCTAAGGAATTCATTCTTGAAAAAAGGATCTCTTTTAACTTCAACAAAATCCGGGTGAATACTAATCATCTTAAGATCTTCTTTACTGTTGTTGCTAGAAGTTGCACCCTTGTTCTTAGTAACTTGAGTAGTCTTGCCGATCTTTATGGGAGTTTTTTCAATAGTTTTAGCTGAGGCAAAAGCCGTGCTTAGATTACTAAAGATTTCTTCCAGTTTATCAATCCGAGACGGGCTTTCTTTAATTCTTTCATGAATTATGGTCCCCTTTTCTTTTGACAACTTAAAAACTTCTCCCGCATCAAATTCGTATATGAACGAATAAACTAAGGAATTATGAGTGGCATAATGTTTAGCTTCAAGGGTGCGGTGCTGGTAGTGCGACACAAAGCAAGTAGGCAGATTGTATTCCATGTAAAAGATCGTAGTCTATGTAAAAGGTGGAAATGACACTTTTTTTCTATACAATGCAGTGTTCGTTGCCTACACATGATGGAAGAGATCACACAGAGAAATACTATTCACTCATGTCTGCGGTTCTAGTATTTTTAAATAGGGTGGTCCACCCTAAAATAATATTGACAACAAATATGAAAAGGCAAGCATAGATGTAGTGAATCAATCATTACTTGTGAGCTTACTAGGACAAGTATGCAGAATTGTAACTGCAGTAAGAGACCATCCAAAATCTGAACCAAGAAGTTGGTCTAGCACTTATTGTTTGCAACCATCATATCGAATGAGTAAGAAAGACAAGTAAAATTGTCAACAAACCTGGCCTACAGTAGTAATCTAGGTCAATGTCACTATGACCAACAATCCAAAATGACTAGTGTCTATTCCTAGGGCCAGGATTTTGAAACCCTGTGAACTTTACACATACTAAAGATTACTGAAATACATCTGAACCATTAAGTGTAGGTAGCACTCAGTACACAACAAACCCTAATGACAGTCCTGCCTAATGAGTAATGAATCAATTAGAAAATGGGTGATGAGGAGTGGTTGCTGAGTGTTGAGGACGTATCTCAGAATAAATCGGGTTGGCTTAGTGGCTGCTGCATGCCTGAGCCCTGAACAGACTGGGAAGGTAGGCACGGCGGCGCCCCTAGGCAGCGGTGATGCTGTTGGACGAGCGGCTCCTGACCTCCTGTTAGTCCGGCGTTTCCTCCTAGAGTCATGCCGTCCGGGGACGGCAAGTCGCCGGCGAGGCAGGCGGCTGGGGGCGACTAGAGATCGGAAGCGCAGCAGAACAGAGGGGAATCGGGGCCTGGGCCAACCCAAAATCCCAGGGTGGGTCGCGGCCCACCGTGGGCACCCTGTAGATACACACCCGAGCGGCGTACATGCATTTTCGAAACTAAATTAGGAACATTTAGCTGACCAATTAAACGACTATGTTTTAATAATATCATATTCGTATTTGAACAACTAAGCTTGTTTAGCTTGATGAGTGGAGCAGTGTTATTATGACACGAAGCACGTATGCTGATCGTATAGTGATCATAAAAGGGGGAAACTCTAAGCATTTTTTGAGCAAAAGAGGGTTTCCCCTTCGATTTCTATTAAAGAAACCACCACGGAACCAACATGATCAATTAAACCCTAAGCATAACCAATTAAACCCTATTATGACTGTGCCATGGCAGATTTAAAGATGCAAACCACAGAAATGCTATTTAGCATCCATTGTTTGCTTCGAACTAAGAACTAAATTCTAAGAGCTTAAAAGAAAGTACAGTAACCAAGTTACGATCTATTTTCTGACTTTGATCAAAAAGTTGAGCAGATATGAAGTACCACCACTCTTGCGGCGCCGTGTAGGCATTGGGGGTGCGATGGTTGTCGGTGGCGTTGAAGCAGATCTGCGACGGTAGATGGGTGCATCGGGGGATAAGTCCCGTTGCGGTGGACAAGAAGGTCGTGTGAGCGGCCTCGGCAAAGAGGACGATGACGCCGATGAAGCGAGAGGACGCGATGCAAGGCTCCTGGTCCGTCGACATGGATGAGGAACGTCCATCTCTAGCAGTGGGCGACGCGGTCTTGGTAGGCGCTTCGACATGGTGGAGGACGGTGGCGATGGATGGGGTGGAGGGCGGCGGCGATGGATGGGGTGGTAGACGATGGAGGCTGGTGTGGGGATGGTGTTCTAGCGCGGACGGTGTATGAATGGGAAAATGGAGGGATAGGTACGGGGAACCATGTTTTTGGGACGCACCAGTCTAAAATATGGGAAAGTTACGAACTTAGCCCCCGTTTAAAATTTGGACGGCTCATCGGTTGGGGATAGGACGGTAATCTCGCATCTTGCCAATATTTTCCCAGAGCGATTTCGGGCGAGGAGAGGGTGTTTTGGCGCCCACGGTGTATGAACGGGGCTGACGGGTAGGGCGGTTGTGTCACGTCTGAGTGAAGTTACAAACCTGCCCCTATTGAAAATATTTGCCTACATCGATTTCGGCCGAGACGAGTTTGTTTGGCCGCCCACCGTGTATGAATGGGGAAATGGAGGGAGAGACTGAGGTCTTCCGGACGAGCTTGAATCAAATGTGTTTTTCTGCCCATGTGATGTCTACTACGCAACCTTCTTCTTGTAGACGTTGTTGGGCCTCCAAGTGCAGAGGTTTGTAGGACAGTAGCAAATTTCCCTCAAGTGGATGACCTAAGGTTTATCAATCCGTGGGAGGCGTAGGTTGAAGATGGTCTCTCTCAAACAACCCTGCAACCAAATAACAAAGAGTCTCTTGTGTCCCCAACACACCCAATACAATGGTAAATTGTATAGGTGCACTAGTTCGGCGAAGAGATGGTGATACATGTGCAATATGGATGGTAGATAAAGGTTTTTGTAATCTGAAAATATGAAAACAGCAAGGTAACTAATGATAAAAGTGAGCACAAACGGTATTGCAATGCGTTGAAACAAGGCCTAGGGTTCATACTTTCACTAGTGAAAGTTCTCTCAACAATAATAACATAATTGGATCATATAACTATCCCTCAACATGCAACAAAGAGTCACTCCAAAGTCACTAATAGAGGAGAACAAACGAAGAGATTATGGTAGGGTACGAAACCACCCCAAAGTTATCCTTTCTGATCGATCTATTCAAGAGTCCGTAGTAAAATAACACGAAGCTATTCTTTCCGTTCAATCTATCCTAGAGTTCGTACTAGAATAACACCTTAAGACACAAATCAACCAAAACCCTAATGTCACCTAGATACTCCAATGTCACCTCGAGTATCCGTGGGTATGATTTTACGATATGCATCACACAATCTCAGATTCATCTATTCAACCAACACAAAGTACTTCAAGAGTGCCCCAAAGTTTCTACCGGGGAGTCAAGACGAAAACATGTGCCAACCCCTATGCATAGGTTCATGGCCGGAACCTGCAAGTTGATCACCAAAACATACATCAAGTGGATCACGTGATATCCCATTGTCACCACAGATACGCACATGCAAGACATACATCAAGTGTTCTCAAATCCTTAAAGACTCAATCCCATAAGATAACTTCAAAGGGAAAACTCAATCCATTACAAGAGAGTAGAGGGGGAGAAGCATCATAAGATCCAACTATAATAGCAAAGCTCGCGATACATCAAGATCGTACCATCTCAAGAACACGAGAGAGAGAGAGAGAGAGAGATCAAACACATAGCTACTGGTACATACCCTCAGCCCCGAGGGTGAACTACTCCCTCCTCGTCATGGAGAGCGCCGGGATGATGAAGATGGCCACCGGTGAGGGTTCCCCCCTCCGGCAGGGTGCTGGAATAGGGTCCCAATTGGTTTTTGGTGGCTACAGAGGCTTGCGGCGGCGGAACTCCCGATCTATTCTGTTCCCCGATGGTTTTAGGGTATATGGATATATATAGGCGAAAGAAGTCGGTCAGGGGAGCCACGAGGGGCCCACGAGGGTGGAGGGCGCGCCCAGGGGGTGGGCGCGCCCCCTGCCTCGTGCTCTCCTCGTTGATCCCCTGACGTGCACTCCAAGTCTCCTGGATTGCTTTCTTTCCAAAAATAACTCTCCCGAAGGTTTCATTCCGTTCGGACTCCGTTTGATATTCCTTTTCTGCAAAACACTGAAACAAGGGAAAAACAGAAACTGGCACTGGGCTCTGGGTCAATAGGTTAGTCCCAAAAATAATATAAAAGTGTATAATAAAGCCCATAAACATCCAAAACAGATAATATAATAGCATGGAACAATCAAAGATTATAGATACGTTGGAGACGTATCACCATGTTTGGCGCCCACCGTGTCGGAATGGGCTTAGAGGTGGTCGTGTCACGTCTAATTGAAGTTACTAACCTACCCCTATTGAGAGAAATGGAAATCGGGCCGATGGATTGTCCGTGTAAGGGGTAGACAGTAATTTCCATCTCCCAAACACTGGCTTCGGGCAGCCGACGTGGGAGTGGACATTTTGCCGCGTCTCTCGAATTTTGGGACAATAAGCATCCACGTTTACCCTGGAAACTAAATTTGAATCCATTTTGTATTCCTATACGTATCTTTATAAATCATTCTATGTGTTTTTATATATCTTCAAAAGCACGACAAAGATGTATTCCACTGTCATATTTGAATATGATATACAAATGCCGATACTCAAATTCAGAAGCTAGAATCGAGTTTAAGGTGAATTCAAATATTTGAAACCACTTTATGTCCAACTCAAGTGTCACACGCAACATAATGTGTACTCCCATTTAGATATGTACACAAGCGATGTATCAAGATTCAAATACCAAGTCAATCAATGAATAATGTACAAAACTAACGAACATATAAACACATATAGAGTATATGGATCAATAATATCAACTAACATACATAAGCCAGGCCGCTATACTTTTTTTGCTAGAAGAGCATCCTTTTTTTAGCGAAGCTAGTATAGCATCTTGGCCCGTTCAGATGCGTGCCACTTAAGGACCATCTATACTACTAATATTGCTGAATGCACATTCAGCCCGATTGGCATATTTGTAGGTCTGGCGCAGCAATCAAAATGAAATGTCTCAGAGTCTTATCAATTAATACAAACTTGTGCTAAAATAATTACAAACCAAAAAATAGAAAACAATTATTACATGATCTTTAAAACAAATGGTTTGATCGATTACATGAACAAACAACACAAAGGTTATTCAACGATGGAAAGAACATTTCACCTATGATTTACCAAGTGGGAATTTAATTTCCTTTTTCCTTCAGGACCTTAACAATGCGGTCAGTCTCAGCTTGCTTCAGTTTTAAATCCACCAAATATTTAATGGTTGTCTTGAGTACTGCTTGTGATTGTGCTGTTTGCTTCCTCAACATGTCAACTTCATCTCTAAGTGCAGAAGCATAATCTGTTTCTACCAATAGTTTAGCCTCTAGAGCATCAGCACTTGGCAATTCATGATGCACGATTGGGCTGGTGCCACTGCTGTGGGATGATACAACGTCCATGGGGACCTCGCTCTTTGATCTTGGGCTAACCTGTTTTGCCATTAAAGTTTCGATTGGATTCCTAAAAGTTGAAGTTAGCAAAACATCTCAACTGGGAGTTATAGCAGCAAACCAGTTAAACAAACAAGGAATTAAAGAGTTTCAATTGGATGCTGAAAAGTATTTATTAGCATCAATGTAACCGGTTGCAGCAACAAAGAAGTTAAACAAACAAGTTTAGCAAAAGGTGCCTGTTGTGGCGTTGGAGTTTTCTTGGATCCTGAAAAGTTGAGTAGCCAGTAACATGATTAGAGCAACCGGTTGTAGCAGCAAAGCAGTTAAACGAACAAGTTTTGTAGTTAAACAAGTTTTGATGTAAGCAAAATGATTCCAACACACACACACACACACACACACATATATATATATATAAGTTAAAAAGATGGTGTCCCTCATATAAACCTGACAGTTGTCTATCTATGAACATGCAAACATTACTAGTGCTACAAGTGATAACAGCAAACCATTTAAACAAACGGGGTATCAGAACGTAAATTACACGTGAATTCTGCTGCACCCTAGAAGTACATATAACACTACAAAAAAAGAAACATCCGTGACATTTTGGGCCGAACGATTTTTTTTCTGTCATACATATGACACTTCTATGACGATAATTGTGACAAAACCCGGTATCATCATAGATGTGGTGGGCTCCTACTTCTATGACAAAAAATAACGGTGGGAGGTCGGGGGCCGAGCGATGCGCGTTTCTCTCGTACACGTACGCGCGTGTATGCGAGGCGTTGGCTCTAACTGAACCCGAGCGAGGCGTTGGGCTCTAACTGAACCCGAGCGATTGCACTACAGGCTACACGTTACTGAACCCGAGCGATCGATCGATGGTTGTTAACTGAACCCGATCGAGCGATTCCTTCGCTACTGCTGCTAACTGAAGCCGATCAATTGGATGAACAGTGAGCGTTGCGAGGGGGGTTGGATGAACAGTGAGCGGTGGCATTGCCTCTGGATGAACAGGACCCCGTGGTGTGGTGGAGGGATGAACAGTAGATGGTGGAGGGGTGCCCGTGGAGGGGTGGTTGAACAGGACCCCGTGGTGTGAAGGGCTGGATGAACAGTAGACGGTGGAGGGGTGCCCGTGGAGGGGTGGTTGAACAGTAGCCGGTGGAGTAGCGCGCGGTGGAGGCTGGATGAACAGGAGCCCGTGGAGGCTGGAGGAGGTCGACGGTAGCCCGTGGAGGCTGGAGGAGGTCGCCGGTGGAGATGAACAGTATCCCGTGGAGTCCCGTTTTGCGGTACGCCACACCCCTCCCTATGAACAGGACCCTCGTTTCGACCGTAGGAGGTCCGTTTCGTCCGTTTTGCGGTACGCCACACCCCTCCCGATCAACAGGACCCCCGTTTCGACCGTAGGAGGTCCGTTTCGTCCATTTTGTGGTACGCCACACCCCTCCCGATCAACAGGACCCCCGTTTCGACCGTAGGAGGTCCGTTTCCTCCGTTTTGCGGTACGCCAGACCCCTCCCGATCAACAGGACCCCGTTCCGAACGTAGGAGGTCTGTTTCCTCTGTTGTGCGGTACGCCAGGCCTCATTTCCATCGCCTGTTCCGTCCAAGCCCTCCCGATGAACATGACCACGCATTCCGTTTCGACCCAGCCAGTTGGCTCCCACGCGTTCCGTTGCCTCCCGATGAACACGGCGCATTCCGTTGCCTCCCAATGAACACGACGCATTCCGTTGCCTCCCCATGAACACGACGACGACGTTGTTTCTCCGTTCCGACCCAGCCATGGACACGAGCCCTGGCCGTACGTATGCGCGAGTAGGCATTCGAGACCCCGCCCGTATGTACACATACGTGGCCGTATTTTCTTTCTTGCACCCTGGCCGCCGTACGTACGTGTACATGCTACGTGCGCGCCTCTACTACGACACGTGTGCGCCTATACTACGACACGTGCGCGCCTCTACATCCACCAGTATATATGTACGTACACGTTCGCGACCAGAATGACAACGCTACGTACGCTTCGACCAGGTGGGTCCTGACTGTCAGGCACTTCCTTGCCTGCGAAGATGTAGCTGGTGGGTCCCAGCAGTCAGGGGGCGAATCGTTTTTTTTGCCCGGACGCACTTCCTTGCGTGCGAAGATGTAGCTGGTGGGTCCCAGCAGTCAAGGGGAAACGTTTTTTCGCGAAATACAGTGGCCCGTCCGATGGGTCCCAGCTGTCAGGTGGAGGAATCATTATTTTCCACGTAATAAGGAGGCACTTCCTTGCTGCGGCCGTGGACCCAGCTGTCAGCCTCTCCACGTACAGTCCACGTCCGATGGAAGTCGTTCCTTGACCATGTTGACCACGCCGCGCCGAGAGCACCAGGGCGGTGGACGATGGCGAGGCCTAGGAAGGGGACAACGGGGAGCCAGGGAAGACGCGGCAGTGGAAGCCCGCGCGGAGAGGAGTACGAGGGTTCACTGGTTCGGCTGCGGTGTGAGGCTGCCATCGCCGCAGGGCCTGGCCAGCGGTGGGAATAGTAGGGGGCGGTGAGGCCTCCGCGGCAGCACAGCCGGCCACGGGAGGCAGGAGCATGCGGCACGACCGGCGCTGCTTTGGGCGGCTGGAGCAAGAAGACCAGAGGTTGAAGAAGCACTACGGCCGTTGGATGGACATCGTACGGTCACTGGAGCTAGAATCGTTCATATTGACTAAAGTTGACAAAGCCCCCCGTCCCAGTCAACTTAGTAGGCCCACAAGTCAGCCTCCCACCATGGTGGGTCCCAGCTAGCAGGGGGAGTATTCATTTTTTTGTGCGTAATAAGGAGGCACTTCCGGTGGGTCCGAGCTGACAGCGGGGGGAACGTTTTTTTCGCGGAATACGCTGGCCCGTCCGGTGGGTCCCAGCAGTCAGGTGGGAAACGTTTTTTTCGCGAAATAAGGTGGCCCGTCCGGTGGGTCCCTGCTGTTAGGTGGAGGAATAATTATTTTGCGCGTAATAAGGAGGCACTTACTTGCGGCCGCCTGGACCCAGCTGTCAGCCTCTCCACGTACAGTACTCTTCCGATGGAAGTCGGTCGTTGACCACGTTGACCACGCCACGCCGAGAGCACCAGGGCGGTGGACGACGGCGAGGCCTAGGAAGGGGACAACGCGGAGCCGGGGAAGACGCAGCAGTGGAAGCCCACGCGGAGAGGAGTACGAGGGTTCACTGGTTCGACTGCGGTGTGAGGCTGCCGTCGCCGCAGAATAACAGGGGGTGTGGGTGAGTGGAGGGATGGCCTGGCCAGCGGTGGGAGTAGTATGGGGGCGGTGAGGCCTCCGCGGCAGCACAGCCGGCCACGGGAGGCAGGAGCAGGCGGCACGACCGGCGCTGCTTTGGGCGGCTGGACCAAGAAGACCAGAGGTTGAAGAAGCACTACGGCCGTTGGATGGACATCGTACGGTCACTGAAGCTAGAATCGTTTATATTGACTAAGTTGACAAAGCCCTTGGTACGCTCCAACTTAGTAGGCCCACAGGCCAGCCTCCGAAACGGTGTGCCCCAGATGTCAGGGGGAGGAATCATTTTTTGGGCGGCCGAAGCTAAGAATATCCGAGATTGAAGAAGAAGCACGACATCCGTTGGATAGACATCCAACGGCCACTGCTGCTAGAACCGTGTGTTGACTATAATAAGTTGACAAAGCCTTGCATACGCGTCAACTTATTTTTTTTAGGGGACGCGTCACTTAGTAGACCCACAAGTGTGTGGTAGAGAACTTATAGCCCATTTGCGTTTTGTAAGAATGTACAGCCCATTTTTGAATTCAAATGGAATTTACAACAGCCCATTTACAGTTTGTTAAAAGTACAACCAATTTTCTAGCTAGGACAACGATTAATAATTTCAACCAATCGTTGAACACAGAATTCAATAAAATTTCCCACATTTTGATGGGATCCGAAATATTTTTATCCCGAAATTTCTAGTCAGATCAAATATAAATTTGTATTACGCAAAAATCCAACGAAAATTGCGCGCACAACAATGAAAATTTAAGATTTTCAAAATCCATAAATAATATTTTATAAACTAATTTTGTGTTTGGTGCTTTTTTTATAGTTACTGCCCAGTTTTTATAATTACATCCCATTTATTATTTTTAAAGCCCATTTTCCTGTTAAGCCTAATGCATCCCTCCTAGGAAAGATTTGCAGCCCAGCGGGGCGGAGAATAACAAGTTGACCTTGCCTGGGTATTCCTCAAAAAGACGTATAGCTGGGCTAGCCATTTTCATCTTGAAAAAAATTAGTATCTGGGCTGGATATCTGGCCTGGGCTAGATGGGCCACAGCCCGCCCAGTTAATACCCTGCTCTCCTCTGAACAACAACGAAATCATCGCCAAGAAAAACTCTGCAGTGCTCACGCCTCAAAAACACAAATACTGCTCGAGCTGCTTGGTCCCAGCTGTCGGCCGCACCTTGTGCAATTCTCTCGTTTATATTGACTACATAGGTTGACAATGGTGTGGGACCGTGATGTCAGGAAACCAGGAGAAAGCAAAAAAAATATAGATGTACATAATAAGGAGGCACTTGCGTACGTACGGCTATGGCCCTAGTGGGTCCCTAGTGTCATCCAGTCAAAATAAAGTCATCTCCTGAATCCTCATGTTCGTTGACGATGTTAACAATGCTCTACGCCACGGCGAGCGCAACAACTCGAAGGACAACGGAGAGGGCCTCGCGGGCCCTACGGATGGTCTGATACAGCGCCCGTTGCTCATTCAGGAAGCCAGGATCATCGGACACCTATGAGCACCTTCGAGAAACTGAGACGGCATGAAACGGTAAGGCCGCGCTTGGGAGCTCTGGTTTATTTCAAACCTGTATTAACATACAAGTGTAATTTACTCGTCATCGGAAACAACGCGTAAAATACAGGCGTAATGAAACCGAGGGCCCGAAGGTCTGTAAGTAAAACCGGCGGGTTACGCGTGTAATTTGAGAGACCAGTGTATATTTTACGAGCACTGCTATATGGACGACATTACCAGACGATACATGCACGACGTGCGTATCATGCCATCCATGGGCAAGGCTGAAACATCAGCTAACGGCTGGATTAGCAATCGTCCGAGTGTCGTTCAGCGTTTTTATCGTGTGTGTGAAGTACTTCCGATATTTTACTAGTCGAAATCGACCAACCAAGCGCCTTCGCCCGAGACCATCTGCTTTAATTTACAAGCGTCAGTTTTACAAGCGGTTTTGGTTGGAAAACGACGATCCAATCACGGCCTAATATCATGAGTTGGTCGGAAGATCATATGGTTTCACGTCTAACCTACCCGACTTGTCGTATAGGCTATGAATGAAACATCAGACGATGAACTTCTTAAGCACGGAAACAACAGAAGAGGATGATCTTCTTAACAAGAAAATCACTGGCATTAGATCGACATGCAAAACAATACGAAGCATTATTCTCAGGAGGCACGGTGAACAGCTCGTGATGCCGCATGCCACAACATTCCAAGCTCAACTTTGCAATCAAATACAAGGCCTGACATTACATAGACAATATTCAGAACAAACTCTTAACACAGGAATATCTCAGCAGAGTAACTATTTACTTCTAAACTAAACACAGGAATAGGAAAAAACACTCGACGCTGCTCACAGCAAGGGCGTCCCACTCAAAAGTATCAAATGCATGTCTTCTGGCTAACATCAATGAGCAAATTTTGACAAGGTTTTCCAATTCCAATATATTAAACTAACGTCTTCTTGCTAACATCAATGATTAAACTTTGACAAGCTTTTCCCATTCAAAATATGTAATGCCTATGATCGTGGAGTCCTGTCGTAGCTTCTTGTACTTGTTTGGGCACTTTTTGCCCAGGGCACTCCACGTGTTGTTAAATTGCCAATGGTCTCTGCAGACTAGTCATGTCACCGGTGTCTAATAATACTCTGTAAAGCTTCTCGGTCATTCCTTCTGTAATGTAGCGCAAACAGTGACTGCTTCTTTCTGCAAAGTGGAACGACCAACTGGACCCAGTAATGCAGAAGTTTGCCTTGGACACATTGGCTCCTTTTGTGCAGTTCAACTAAAATCGAAGTCGGAATAAAACCGAGCTTTAATTTTGATATCCCTGTAAGCAACAATAGGTATAAGGGAAACAATTACTGAGAAATAACGGTTGATGACTTGTACTCCCAGAAGAAAAGCATCTATTGATCTACTTTATCTTAATGGGAAACAAAGCAGGAGAGTAGCAATTCTCCATCAGTGTGATTCATTCATATTGACTGAGACATTATCTTAACAATGCCTTGTTTCAACATGTATAAAGAACGACAAAGCAGAAAAGTACCATTCCTAAAACAATGCAACTGATTCATTTTAACAGAGACATTATCTTAACAATACCTTGGTTAAACATGTAGAAAGAACTACAAAGCAGGATAGTACCATTCCTAACAAGTGTTGCAGTTTTGAACTAAGATTCAGTAGTTAATTAATTCTGAGAGTGGCATTGCTTAATTTTACCAGCGGCATTAGATTAACGAAAAGCATAAACAGTTCCAGGGGAGAGTGGGCGCAACAACAGTATGTGCTTCCATCTACTTATAAAGGGGGTGATGCAGAGTTTGTTGTAACAAAGCAACAAGCATCATGTCTGGGTTGGTCTCAATTTTGTTCACTACTTAATGGGAAAAGACAACAATACAATAGCTTCAATTCAATATTTATTTAAAACAGTACCAATACAAGTAGCACAACATCTCAAAGCACACTGCACAATCATTTGGATGAAGGCCTGTACTGACCTTTCATGAGACGGACAAGATAAAATACGAATCTGCCAACACGAATAGGAAATCCAATCTCGTTTTGTGCAGTTGCACTGAAATCAAGCAAAGTGTTTCGCGTAGCGAAGCAAAATGTCGCAAGCAACAAGTTGAATAGATATCCCTGTTTAAACAGAGGCAAAAAAGGAATCAATTACCGGCTAATAAAGGAGGATGAAACATGCGGCTACAAAAATGGTAATCCCGCCAATCCCTAACAAGTGTTGCAGTTTTGAAATAAGATTCAGTAGTTAATTCTGAGAGTGGCATTAATTACTGGCTTATAAAGGGGGTGATGCTGAATTTGTTGTAACAAAGCAACAAGCATCATGTCTGGGTTGGTTCCATTTTTGTTCACTACTTAATGGGAAAAGACAGCAATACAATAGCTTCAATTCAACATTTATTTAAAACAGTACCAAAACAAGAAGCACAACATCTCAAAGCACACTGCACATCATGTGGTTGAGACCAAGATTTGAAACAACTCGCCACGAAGACTGGAAACAAATCTCGATCTCCTTTTGTGCAGTTCCACCAAAATTAAGCAAAGTCACCGGTGTGACATTCAAGTTGAACTGCACAAAACACTCTTAAAACATAAGTGTTTCGAGTAGCGAAGCAAAATGTCACAATAGCAACAAGTTGAATCGATAGCCCTGTTTTAACAGAGGCAAAAAAGGAAACAATTACTTTCCGATAAAGGAGGATGAAACAAACGGTGACAGAAAGAAGCATCCAACTTATCTTGGATGGAAAACAAAGTAGGACAGTAGCATTTCTAAAACGGTTGCATTGATTCATATTAACAGAGACATTCTCTTGAAACAACATTCGTTAAAAAATGTAATTTACTTTTAACAGTGGCATTGCTTCAATTTTCCGGCGGCATTCTTAGATTAACAACAGCAAAATAGCTGTATGGGACATGCCAGCACCATGTGCGTCCACACGTATAAATGGGTGATGCAGAGTATGTAGCCAAGCAGCATATATGCGTTGGTCCCATATTTGTTCTCTTTGAACCTTCTTCCTATGTGAGGGCAGCAAATCTGGTCCTGCACAAACTACCCGACCCCCCAGTTTCTTTCCCTTTTCAACAAAGAGATCGGTTCCTTACAGATGTGTGTACTGGGTTACCCCCTTTTTCCCTTTTCGACCTACAAAGCGGCTGGATAGCCAGTCTACACTACTTTCCGCCCCTCCTTTCCTCATTGAACCACGTCCTAGATTCTTGCTCCAGCCCACCGCACCCTTCTTTCCTCTTTGAACCAAGACCTAGATTCGACTACAGATCGAAAAAGATCCACATGCAGCTAGAGCAACGACGGTTTCAAAGAAACTTATACCTTAGGGTCGTCGGGATGTGGCAAGGCGTGCGGCGGGAGGCCGGATCTGCCCACACTACGTACGGCAGCGAGGAAGAAGGGGTCGGTGGCCCTCCCGCACAGGCGCTGGGTGAAAGAGAACAGCGCAGCCGACAGCGGATTGCCTCCCTCGCCGAAGGCGATAGAGTGAACGCTGCACCTCCTCCCCTTCCCGGCGCGACGGGATACGAACGCCTCCTTCACCAGCTGTGAGGGGGGAGAGAGAGACAAGAGGCCAACGCAGTCTTGTTTAGATCTAGTGAAGAGAGGGTGAGAGACTGTGAATATAGCAAACCCTAGCAAATGAACGCTGAGCCTCCAGCGTGTAACATATATGTAGTGCGGCGAGCGTGTGGAGAGTGCAAACCCTAGCGAACAAGCGCTGAGGCTCCCGCTTATATATATACTACTGTAGTACGGACTAAGATCCGGTGCCTTCACTGCACCTGCTTTTGGCTGTATGACAGGTGAGCCAGCCACATTTTGGGCCCACCTGTCATAAATCCAAAAGCAGGTGCACTAAGTCAATGAAGCTGCGTCCATATAGTACTCTCGTGTATACGACTAATATATAGTGGAGTGGTTTTCTTATTCTTTCCATAACAATCGTTTTAAATTGTGTAAGTATGACACGAAACTCTTTATTTAATGTACAATGAAGAAAACTAGTACTACTTCCGATGAACTAACGATCCACGCCCACGCGTCCTAGTCGCACTTCCTGTCCTTCACGTGTGGTACACTACCCTCCCTTAAGTGAACAACCACACATGCGCCAAATTATCGGAAACGTGTGAGAGTGTGTACAAATAAAGAATTTTAATTTCAATTATCAGAAAGGTTTGAGAGTATTACAAAGTTTGACTTCAGTCAAATCTAATATGCGGAGTAAATAAAAATGGAGGGCTACAACGTCCATCGAGGTTTTTAGTCCACACCATTTTTTAAATCAAAGTTAATAGCTGGACAAATAAAATTACAGGGGAGCTGGAGACAAAGTTGTGAGAAGGCTTAGAAATCAATACAAAACTTATGCTCTTAGTACCAACGTCGATCCTTCTTCGAGGAAACATTTGGTTCATAGCCAATTGTGTGATAAAATTGCACCAACGTGAAAGACGACTGCGTCTCCAACGCAACCAAGGTGAACTGACGAAGGATATCATCTTTGTGCGTAACAAGCAAAGAGCACTGATGGAAGACAACTTGTTTTTCATTGAAAATCGATCAGCTTCACCAGCCGACGCAATCATGAGGCGCAACCATGAGCATCGATAGGTCATCGTGGTGATGCATCATCCATTTGGCATCAAGTTTGGGTGGGGCACCTATGAAGTTCGACAAATCCTCACTGTGGTCTGTTTCTTCTCAGTAATCAAGCTCGAGGAAGGAAGAACCACGTGGCAGAGGACAGTGAGGCGGAACAACAATGGCCATCCAATTTTGTGCAGTTCCACTAAAATTGAGGAAGACATGCCCGGGTATGGAGACACGCATCGCTGTTTCCAAAAATATAAAAAAGGGTTAGCAACGACATCTCAATTGTCAATAAGGATTAATGAAAAGTACACCAACAAACAGAAGCATCATAATTATCTTGATGGGAACTAAACCAGGATACCCGAGAAAAAAAAGCATTTCTTCATTTAACTAGTGATAGTACTACCACCATATGGACAATGACCGCACAACCACCGTGTACTTTTTGTCGAAACAACATGTATACCTCCACCGAGGCATAAATTAGGACAACTTTTCGAGTGGCATTTCCTCTATAATAGTACTAGTAGGTGATGTTGGACCAGCCGACGAACCCTAGCTACTATGCATCGGGAGCTGGGGAGTAGTCGCATAGAAGAAAACCCGCACGCAGCGACCTGGGGAGCTGGACCAGTACAAGAAGTTATACCTCAGGTGGGCGAGATGTTGTTTAGGCGGGCGGGCGGGATCTGCCCACACGACGGCAGCGAACAAGGGCGTGGAGGATCTTCGTCCGCGCCAGCGCCGGCTCCGAGAGGACGGTGCGCATCGGCTTCCTCCGTCGCCGACGGCGACAACGTAAACGCTGCACCTCCTCACCTCCCGCAGCGGACGGGATTCGGCCGGATCTGTGACCACCAGTGAGGAGAGAGATAGAGTGGACACTGTCATTTTCTTTTGATATGGAGAGGGTGAGAGAGCGAGACGCGAGAAACTCTATCAAACAAGAGGCTATAATGGAGTAAAAAAATCTCTCCATAGCAGTGGTTTTACATAGAATACGCGCGTTCCCCGAAAAAAGAAACGAAAACTGGCGGACAATTTTTTAAGGGTCTGTCTAGGACACATCTAAGTTGATGTCCACTCTGTTTGTGGTCTATTTTTTTCCTAGTTTTTTTGTTTCTTGTTGCTACATTATATACTTGTGGGAGCTTAGATGTGATATCCTTAAATAACATCTAGATGTGAATTAGACAAACTAATTTTCTAACGTACCAAGAAAGAAAACTCGATCAAAAACACGCCCCCGCTTCCAGGTCGCGAGAGTCGTCGCGCACACACACATAGACATAGACATGCATATCCGTGTTTACGTAAAATTCCATTTCCATCTCCATCTCCAATCATATTTGTCCAACTAGCACATTATTTACGTTGTTAATTATATACACAGCAATATTAACGTACGACATCTCTTGTTTGCGCACGTCCGGACCGCTGCCACGGCCGGTCCTGACCAACCCGAACCCTCTTCATCACCCGCGCGTGCTTCCCGCCCGAAACGGTCAGTGCCGCATTCATGCCCGGCCAGAGCGGACACGACCTCTCACTGGCGCCGGCATTGAAGCGGCGCGCCGGCCGAGAGAGCGTCGCCCGCGCCGCTTCCGGGTGCACGCGGCTGCTCCGCGTTCAAAGGTCGCAATAGCCGGCTAAAACATGCATGTAAAAAGTTCTTGGGAGTCCGTGCTACAGCTAGCTGTCCTCCCCCAACTCGTCAATCTCTTCCAGTAGTGCTAGTATTCCATGGCGCGATCCATCGACAAGCAGGCGGGAAAGTTATCGTATACTCGGTTTGCGGTGAGTGGCATGCTGAGCGACCGTGTGGGGTCGAGCCATGGAGGAGGGTGAGACACGAACACGACAGACGTGATTTAAACGTTGGTTTTGCTCGATGGCGCGATCCAACGAAACGAAACGTTGGTTTCTCTCCGTTTCCATTTTTTCTTTGGAAAAACGGAAACTTTCCACTCCATTTTCATTCCTATTCCAAGGTTGCCCCGTTATAACATTCCATCAAATACAAAGGAAAACTAACACGCATGTTGATGCATCTCAATGATTCACAGATCATAGCCAATATTTACTTCACAACTAAAGAAAAAAGTTGTGAGAGCGTGTACGAAAGAAAAACTACTGATGGCGTCACTACAACTTAAACCCTAAACCCTAAACATGATTTAATTTCCTGGCCAGGCAGAACCTGTCGAAGGAAAGACGGCTGGCACCCTCGGATCATACGATGCTTTTGTGCAGTTCCACTAAAATCGACCTGAGCATCCCTGATGGCAAAGATATTGAAGAAGTGTGATTAGAATAATAGTACTGGCACTAGTTCATGAGACATAAACTCATCACAAGTAGACGCCGGTAGAAGTAGAGAAAGATCGACATGGAGATGGAGCTACGGCAGTGGAGCAAGCCGGCTCCAAAAGGAAGATGGACTACCTGGGACGTCGGGCTGTAGCTAGAAGGGCGGTTGGGACGCGGCATCGGCCCATACCGCGGTGACCCCCGATTGGGACGCACCGACTGTGGGTTTTCTCCCTCGCCGATGTCGACCGCGTCTACGCAGAACATTGTTCCCTTCCCCCAGCTGCGGGATCAGGCCCGTCGTTCTATGCTTGTGAAGAGAGCAACCTAAGCAAGCAGTCTTGTAGCTTAGGCTCCTGCTAGTGTATATATAGTGGTTTTCTTTTTCTCTCCATATCAACCATTTTATATTGCGTACGTGTCATTCAAGAGTGAAATGATGGTTGCTTCTTCCGACTAACTTACTGTGTGATTTGACTGCTCCTTAGTGGCCCCTACACGTACTCCCCCTACGTGTATGCAACAGTCACACGTACACATGGACGCAAAAACGCGCGTGACGCCCTAATGCATGCATGTCCGAGCACACGACGGAACACACACGGTCATGCTCAAGTGCTCAACCTACACGTGCATGCACACACATACTCAGTCAGGGTGAGCTAGTGACCGTATAAACACCGGAATATATATATATATATTGAGCGCAATGAGCGTATTATGAAGTCCACTGACCGTATTTTTACAAATATATAGTGACAGATAGTGTATTTATCTCGTTTGAAATTAAGCCATATTAACCGGAGAGGAGGCAGTATGGACTAGCATTACTTTGCTGTGTCCCGTCAACTTGCCGAACTAGGAGACGGTTGCAGGACGGGAGAAGCTTGCGCGCGGTGGCTCGCAGGACAAGGAGAAACTTTTGACTAATGCAAGCTCTCCCTCGCTCAGGCGGTGGACGTGCAACAGTTAATTCGGCGTCAGATTGCCAGAAACATACACTATACTACTAGTGCTATTATTGTTCGACTCCCCGAATAGGCGAACAGCCAAGCGCAAAGTTTACTAGTACTACTACTATAGTCTATAAAGGTACGTACTATACTAGTACTAGGAACCGGATGGAGGAGCGTCTGCACTCTCATTATAATTTTAAAATGTGATAAAGCAATCTTCAACACATTTGGTTCTCTTCGAGGGTTCTCGCATGTGATAATGGAAGTTGATTGCATGGAACACTCGCCACAATTCTTGCTTAATTCTGGCTCATATCCTGTTACAAATAGTAGCGCTCGGTAATATTTCCTCTTTTTTTGTTATTCAGCATGTAAACAGGTCAGCAAACCTTGCGGCGCATCTTCGTGTGAACCGTGCTTGCTGCACTTTGAATGTGGCCGAGAGCTGGCTTGATGAAACACCTCGCTTCCTACTTCTTTTTTTGCGGCGTACCTCACTTCCTAGTGACCAGTGTCTTGGCTGATCGTCCTAAGAATGCTTATATATGAATAAAGCTCTCTCATTTACCCGCAAAAAAGATTAAGCCATATTAACCGGAAAGGAGGGAGTATGGACTAGCACTACTTTTTGGTGTGTCCGTTCAACTTGCAGAACGAGGAGAAGCTTGCAGGACAAGGTGAAGCTCGCTTACGCCTTTTGACTAATGCAACCTACCCTCGGTGGACATGCATCAGTCCATTCGGTGTCAGATTGTCAGAGGCATACACTGTAGTACCCAACATGCGGAGTACCATCATTGTTCGACTTCACGAAGAGGCGAAGAGCCAAGCGCAGTAGTACGAGTAGTACTACTACTAGAACCGCATGGTGGAGCGTCTGTACTCTTATTTTTTATCTCTGATAAAGTACACGTTTATTCCGGAGAAGGGCAGAAAATGGCAGACCAACATGTAATGAATGATATCGATCAACCAACCATGCTCGAATATATCTTGGCCTCCGTGCGAGCCCGTGTGTGTGTTCTCGCTCCTCGTCTCTCTCAAGGAACGGCGGGTTGGCTCTTTGCCGTCAATTGAGATCGGTTTGCTCACACTCCTGTCCCACATGTCAGTGATAAGCCAAGAGGAGGTGCGTTGACCGACTGGCCATACGCGTACTTGGTTTTGCACCTTCATACTACTCCTCCCTCCGTCACAGTTTACAGGGCGCGCTTCATTATGATGCATTTCTCTCAATGCATTTCCACCACCAGAGAGACTTTAGACGCGTTTGGTTTAATGCTCAATTAATTAGGGCATGGTAACCGCAATCAAGTCCACAATTTTCTCTCCATGTACTGTACTACTACGGAGTGGAGTAAGTGCATGCATGTGTGTACCCGGGGTGGAAGCACTGCATGCATGTGTGTACGCATTATTCCCTCTAGTAATAGACGTCGTGCTATAACTACCAATGCTATTTTTCAGGCCGATCGCTAGTCACCTTGGTCCCACAGATCTTTTTTCTTTTTTCTGAAGCGCGCTGTATAAACAGTGACGGATGGAGTAGTATGAGCGGATTCTAAGAAGAGCGTATTGATGGTTGCTTCTTCAGAGCAACTTACAGTGGGATCTTATGATTTGACTGCTCATTACTCACTATTAATGCGGCGCAACGACCGGGCTGAGTTTCCCATGCGGTTGTGCACTACCCCCTCAGTTCTTAAATATACTCCGGAGTATTTGTCTTTCTAGAGATTTCAACGAGTGACTACTCAAATATTTGTCTTTTTAGAGATTTCAAATGGACTGGCACATACGGATGTATATAGACATATTTTAGAGTGTAGATTCACTCATTTTGCTCCGTATGTAGTCACTTGTTGAAATCTCTAGAAAGACGAATAGAATATTTAGGAACGGAGGGAGTACACATACGAAGCAAAATGAGTGAATCTACACTCTAAAATATGCCCGTTTGAAATTTGTAAAAAGAAAAATATTTAGGAACGTAGGAGTATAATTTTGTGCATGGCACATGGACCCGGATGATGAAGGGGCTTCTGGCAATGCTATCAAGCTTCCATCATTTGTTTACATAATTGACGTACTATACAAATAATTTTCCAGCGACATGAAATTGTACAATGGTGTGAGCTTTCAGGTTTTGTTTCGCGTGTCTTGCCATCGACGCTCTTTCGGAAACAATAAAAAACTAACTTCCTTGCTAATGCATGTCAATTATTAGCAGATCAGAGCTAATAATTACATCACAACTGAAGACAGAGTTGTGAGAAGGTGTTAAATTAAAATTGATCCATGCTTTCATTGGCAGCAACGTCCCCCCAGCTCTGTCTAAATCAACAAGGCATGTTGGGAAAAAAAAGTAGCTGTCTGGAGCATGCAACATTCCGATCATTTTGTGCAGTTCCACTAAAATAGAGCTGAGCGTCCCTGTTCCAAAGATGTTAAGTGTGATTACGATAATAGAGGACTTGTGATGAAACAATAAACACACAAATAGAAGCCGGTCACCTTTGCAGTCTCTCTTAAGACTAACTAGTTGGAGAAGATTAGGCTCGGAGTTGGATGAGGAGGATAGAGCAAAACCAATCTCCCTTTGTGCAGTCGCACTAAAATGTAGAGACGTTGCCCGTGTGACATTTTAGTACAACTGCACAAAACACTCTTAAGAAAAAAGTGATTTGTGCAGTTCACCAAAAGGTCGCAATAGCAACGACAAAAAAGAAGCATATTCCTTGTCCTAAGGGAAGATAACAACACGGTTGTGTTTGTCTAAAACGGTGTGAGGACGAGAATGCAATATGGAAAGTACGCCGGACGAGCTATGTTTTGGGCAAAGAACTATGGAAGATCCACATGTAGCGACGTGGGAAGACGGGCAGTGGAGCAAGGCCGGAGGGGATACCTGGAGGTCGACGGGATGTAACTAGGTGAGCGGCGGCGGGCGGAATCTGCGAGCAGGTGGCGTAGGCCCTGCCGTGTCGGAGCTTGGTCAGAGAGAATGGCGTGTACCGCAGATCGGGACGTGCTGCCTCGGCGCCGTCAAACGGAGAAACGATGCACTTCCTCCCTTTCCCCCGGCGGACGGGATGCGGCCGGATCAGTGACCAACAGTGAGAGAGAGAGAGAGGCCACCACACTCCCTTTCCCCCGGCGGACGGGATGCGGCCGGATCAGTGACCAACGGTGAGAGAGAGAGAGGCCACCGTAGCCTTGTGTGAGATACTCTGAAGAGCGACAAACTAGGCAGGCAGGCTCCATTGTATATAGTGAGCGGACTACCTTTTTCTCCATAAAAATCGTTTTATATTCTGTGTACATGCCATTGAGCGCTATAACTTTATTTAAAAATAACGCGGCAACGCGTCAAGTCGAACTTTGTTTCGTGCACGCGTGGTACACGACCTCCCTAGGTAAACAACCGCTACATGCGTTCAAATTAGCACGTTGGCTGACATTTCGTAAAGAAATGAGCTCCACCGTGTACCCGCGCGGGTGTGGCTGGGCACGAAGCATGAGTACGTGCACGGTGCACCTATTCTCTTCTTGTATACGTACACCACCTACGCGGGGTTGTGTGAGAGAGATACAAACCTAGAGAGATATAGTGTGTGGGTTCTTGAGATTTGGGGGGGGGTCAATCAAAAAATTTAACATATGCAATGTGTGTGAAATAGAGTCCTGGATATAACATATATATAGAGGGGGCGATCCACGAGAAGAGAGTGGAGGTATCATCGGCTTGAGGTGTCCATAGAATCGAAGAGAGGGATGATGTGTGTGTGTGTGTGCGCGCGCGATCGGTAAAGAGTGCCATCGAATTTGTGTGTGCCCGCGTCAAAGATATAGAGTGGCTAGCCTACTGGAACGTGAGATGGGACATGCGCAGTTTGTCTCTGTGGCATGGATACCTACCTGCAACGCTCGACTATCGGTGTGTGGTGGGGGAAGAGGGAGGCCCAATTAACTATAGAGGTACAATGGCTGGTATATGTGTGGAGGAGGAGAGAGGCCTACCTCATGTATTAAGGAGATCGATCTGCCTCATGTATTAAGGGAGATCGATCGGCATCCATGCATATGTGCAGGAGAGGAATAAGGGTGGGAGAGAGACAGAGCTAGAGTGTTGGAGGGGGTGGTAGTGGAGTTGCTTCTAACAAATGGTGGGATAGGCTTGCTAGACAAACGGAGGGCACGCCCGCAATATCAATAAGAGAGGAGATGGCTGCTTGTTGTCTGTGCACGTGCGTGTGAGAGACGGGTCAGGAGGCATGCACAAATGATGAGGGGGGACAATGTGGCTGTGGTAAGCAGACGTAACTACATAGGAAGATCAAACGACCTTTGTTAGAGAAAGGAGAGACATAACTTGTGAGGTACGTCGATCGATGGGGGGGTAGTTAAAGTCGATCTAGGTATATGTTGGGAGATCGATCGGTATACATGCATGTGTGTGTTAGAAGCAAATGAGGCACGAGGAGAAGGATAGAGAGAGAGGGATGCATGTAGGAGGTGGTACGAGAGGCATACTATATCGAGGGGGGAGGAGTGTGCGAGTACGAGAACGATGAAAAGAGTGGTGGGAGTGAGGCATGGACGGTGACAAGAGAAGAGGGGAAGCTTGTGTTTGTGCTAGGCACACCTGGCTAGAGAGGCATATCGATCGATGTGTGCCGTAAAGAAGGAGCTGGGGGGCCTACACACACCGTGGGTGAACGACCTAAAGTGAAAAGACGAATTTGCGCGATGGAGCTAGAGAATGCTGAGGGAGGGTGAGAGGGATGCGGGCGTGTGCATGCACAAGAGAAAGTTAGCGCTAGCTACAAAGATAAGAGGGTTGTGTGGGTGTAAAAGACGAATAGAGATCATATATACTTCATTATAAAAAGCGAATTCGGATATTTGAAGAATTTATCATAGTGTTTCAAACCGACGCATGTGTGTATATAACGGTGATACACATGGTGTGGTTATGAACATGTTATACTACATTTAATATATTTTATCTCTACTCTTATAAAAAACGGAGTTGTTGATGATGGTGTGCCTGCCATCCTGCATTATAGGTCGTCCGATTTATATCTGGCGGATAGCAAGGAAACTATGATGGTTGAAGTTGGCAACAATCATGATTGTAGATTCTTATTGAAATAGAGAAAAGAATTCAAATTTAGTTCGAATTGCAGCGGTAGTATAGACATTTGGAATGCACTAAAATGTTGGTATGAGTAGGTTACATGCATTATACAGCAAGCGGAAAAATTTAATCGGACATAACATGGATTCATACTCCCTCCTTCCATCTATATAGGGCGTAATGAGATTTTTAAGACCGCCTTTGACTATTGACAAGATTAATAGTACATGACATGCACAATGTGAAAATTATATCATCTTTGTGTAAGTTGCATGTCATATATCATTGCTCTAATATTTGGTCAAAGTTAGCATCGAAAAACGCATTAGGCCCTATATAGATGGAAGGAGGGAGTAGCTTTGAATAGCATTTGTATAGTAAAACGGGGCAAGACTCTCTCTTTGTGTGGTGTGAATAGTTTTATTTTTTTCGTTTTCTTTTTGGTTGAGGGAAGTGCGAATTGATTTGGTACGTACAAGTACAATATTACCACACGTTAAGCTTGTCCCTAAAATTCAACCCGCGTCTTGTTATATCCCGAAAATTCAGATATCGTGCTCCCAAAACTGGCGCCTTCACAACCCGCGCCTTGCTATCCCGAAATTACAACGCGCGCGAAAACTCCCTCCAGCTGCCAAATCCCGACACGCGAAATCCCCCTTCTAACCCTGAGCCGAAAGGGCCGCTAGTTCAAATCGGTGGGGGGTAATTTTGTAACGCACCCTACATTTTGGACAAGCGCGTCCCTAAGTCATGCTTCACCCCCTCCCATCGCCCCCTTTTCGCCATTCGAAATCCCAGGCCGCCATAACCTCTCCGCTCCAGCCGCAAAACCCCACCCTCCTCCATCCGCCACGTCACCACTGCCCAGCCGGAGCCTCTTCCCCGACGATGTCGTCCACCGCAACAGCTCGACGTCCGTCGTCCACCTCCCCGGATGAGGATTCGTGTACCATCTCGCCGTCCCGCCGGTTCAGCCGCCCCGTCCTCCACCTCCAAGGAGCTGCTCCGACGATCGCCTCGTCTATCACGGCTGCTCCATCCCCACAGCGCCGCCTTAACCTGCTCCACCGGAACCGCAACATCCTCACCGACTCCTCGGACGAAGCCGAGGCCTACTCAGCGCCACCAAAGAGGTTGTACACTCATCGCATCGCACCTTCTCCTTAACTCAACCTCCCGGCACCGACGGTGCTCCATCCCGCACCCCCATGGAGCGGCTACCTTGAAGCTCGCGCCGCGGGCGACATCTCCACGGCGGCTCTCCCCCAGTGCGAGGCCCCTTCGGTGGCGGCGTCCATACCAGCCGGATCTGCTGCTACTGCTCCGGCTCTCGCTCGCTCGCTTGCTCACGGTACTGCTGCTGCTCCTGCTCTCGCTCGATCGCTCGCTCGCCCAGCTGCTGCTGCTGCTCTCCCCCTCGCTCGTGTTGCTGCACTACTCCGATTAAGCCACACTTCAGTTGACTGAATCGACTTTTGGGTCAGTTGATTTTCAGGGGTTGGGGGGCTCGCCAGAGTTAAGGAAGAACCACCCGCAGCGGGGACGGGGGCTCGCCGGAGAGGTACCCCACTATCTATCTTAGGGTTCAGGGTGGGGGCGGGGGGCCTAGAGGGCTGGCCGGGGCGGCGGTGGAGAGTTGTTTTGGGGCGGTGAGGCGGCGCTGGGGCCGGCCGTTCGGCCGGTGGTGGCTGGCGGCTCAGGGGGTGTAGGTTGAAGATGAACTGCAGGCCCTCCCTAAATTACATGTCAAGTGCCTCTCAGCTACCATTGCGTTCAGTTTCGACAGTAGCATTCAGATTCCACAGTAAATTTCAGTTTCGACAGTTAAGTTCAGAGTCAATTTTTTTTACCTCATCTGTTGTAGTCAGGTGGTTTTTGGTGATGTTAATTTTACATCCATTTTACATCATCTATTGGAGATGCTATTAGAATCCCTCTTGAGATTGACGATGTCTGTCTTGTGCTGCTTCAGCCTTGACATCTTACGGCTCACCGGAGCTGCTCCAACGACAGAACGACCCATCACAACAGAGTAGTGCCCTGGACGCCGTCTACAGATTCCTTAGATCTTCCTCCACACCTCCGACAGCCACCTCTGCCTCAACTGCTTCAGCGACCAACCCAATGATGCTGAGGTCGACACGGCTACGGCAAAGAGGTTGTACACTTGTTGCATCACTTATTACTATACATTCACGTCGATCCATTAGGGCTATTTTGGTTCAACAGAAAAACGTCGATCCACTGGTTGTTACCATCACTCTAAATTTCTGCATGCTCTCCTTACATAATCTCACCATATTTTTTTCGTATGCATGTCAGATATTGTACACAGTCATGCTGAACATGTAGAGAAAAAGAGAAGAGTTTTGCGCGGCAATACAATGTCATGCAGACATCGCTCCATGGTGGGTTCAATGGAAAACCCTCCCCACCCCTCTCCAGATTGTAATCCAGAGGAAGATATCTGTTCTGAGGTGGACTCAGACGCCGCTGACCACTCCTATTTACCCCCCAAGGTGTTTGCTCTACCTTGGCATGATGATGTTAGTCATATCATGCATATGTTGCCTTGCAGTGCCTACTTTTGACATCATATATGTCATCTGCTTAGTTTAGACATGTTCTGTAATGCCACCTGTTTAGTTTCTATATCATATATGGGAATTATGCAGTCTCATGTCTTTTAGCCAGCCATAATATATGTGAAATGTGCAATGCCATCCTGTTTAACCAGGCATCATATATTTGAATGATATCTTGCGCATCCTTTTCTTCATTACATTTCCATTTGTCGACAATGTTTGTACATTAAACTACTCTTCCTGTGAATCAGCCATTTGGGTGGGAGATGGAAAAATCTGGAGTGAAAACAAGGCCTTCAGAGCAGACAGTGCTACCTGTCGAAGAAGATCTCTTGTTGGGTCCCGATAGCTCCTCAAAGATGGTTTCAGAGACAGATGACCAGTCCTATTCCCCCACTGAGGTGTATGCTCTAACTTGGCACGGTTATACTGCTCATATCATGCATACGGTGTCTTGTGTTGCATAGTTTAGACATAATATACACAATATTCAACACCATGTTCTTAGTTCAGACATCATATCGAATGCCCTCTGGTTAGCATATAAATCACATATGTGAATTAAATGATGCGATCCTGATTACTTAGATAACATGTAGGTGAATTATATCATGCGATCCTGTTTATTATTCATCATATCTTTGAATTATGTTATGCTATGCTATCCAGTTTAGATTGACATCATATATGTGAAATTATGTCATGCTATCCGTTTTAGTTAAACAATATACATGTCAACTATTTCATGCCCTCTTTTTTCCACACTATCTATTGCATCTGTCTCTCATACAATGTCTGTACATTCAACTATGTTTCCTGTTTATCAGCCATTTGAATTGGAGCGGGTGATGCCAGTATCTAGCGGACTAAAAACACGGTCTTCAAATAAAACGGTGCTACCTCTTGGTGGAGATAGCACCCCAGTTGTACATGCACAAGAACCAGCCCTACCACACATAACCCAAACTCTCGCAGATTGTACCCCTACTGCGATGGACAGGGAACCAGCTTCACCCAATCTAACCCCAACCCCAGCCGATAGTAACCCAGTTCCTGTTGACACAGCACCATCTCCACCACAGAGCTCCCAAACAAGAGCAGTTAGTAAGGCAGCTCCAGTGCCCAAAGGGCCAGTACTATCACGGCGAACCCCAACTCCACCAGTTAGTACGCCTATTCCTGTGGAGGAAGCACAACCAGCTAGTCGTAGTTTAGCATCTATCGCATTTGATGTTCTTAAATCGTATGTGCGTATCTTCCCATCTTGGAAATATTATACTGAAGATGAAGGAAAATGCCAGTTGCAGGTGTTTGTCCAGGAGTTATGTGTAAGTAATGTTATTCATGGCAATTACTTTGCTTCGTCCCATACATCCTACCTCCATGATGGTTATAATACAACAAATTTTCCCATTTTTCTCTATAGAGAAGGACCGATTTGGAAACTCAGGATGAGGTAACCTGTGCTAATACCTCTGCTATCTTCAAGAATGCTTGGTGGCAGTATCGGAATTACCTGAAGAAAATGTACTTCACCGGCAAAGAAACTCATCAAATTCCCTTACGTTCTCCTGAGACACATTTACTGGACGATGACTGGGAACGCCTTGTTCTGTACTGGTCCCGAACCAAGAATGTGGTAAGGTCTATGAGCTCATTTTCTATTTTTAAGTATTATATTCTTGCGTCTTACTGTACTCTGTTCATGTAGAACAAGTGCCTAAACCTGAAGAACAACTGTTCTAATTTAAGATTCCATTGCTATCAAAAAAGCGCTAGGCGTTAATTGTGCATTTTGTCATCGCCTTGCGCTTTACTGACCAAAGGGCATGCTTATGCGCAGTTATGCACAGATTATGCGTAGTTATGCGCAATGCGTTTTGCCAACGCCTAGAGTCTAGGCGCGCTTAAGCGCTCGCTTAGGCGCGCCTTTTTTTTAACTATGATTGCTTTGCTCTTGTATCACTGTATTTACTCATACAAACTTATTTTTAAATTGAAGGATCCACTCGAAACTCCAATGGCACAGCAGGTATGTTCACGCATGTTTCTTTAACAGGTTTGCTCTTATCAATAGCTCTGTTGATTTCAATTTCAATTGTGTATACAGTTGACTTCTCATATCATGCACATTACTAGCATCACAACAGAGCCAATAGTGTTGTTGTACATGTAGACCCGTGGTACCCATCTGAAATCTTGTTGTGCCGTGTAGTTTCCTACGCTTTGTATTCTTTCACTGCTGCTTTGTCTTGAACTGATATGATTTGAACCGTGTCTCTATTTTGATTTGGCAAGACAATGCAGTGACCATAGGACATAGATATATGTTTGTTTGATGCTTTTATTATGTACTAGTACTTGGCAATAGAAGACTTGGTAGTTTAATCCTGTCCACCTTACTAATGAACCGGTTCACCGAAATAAGTTTCATATACTAGTACATGCTAAACTTGTTATGTGTCTGCTTGTTTCTTCTTTTAGAATGCTGAGAGAATATTGGGGAAGAGTGCCTTATTAAGCAATGGTAAAGGAAGTAATGCAGATAAGGTTCAGGATAGTGACACATCCTTGTTGGTCTCCAACAAAGCTGATAAAATAGCTAAGGAAGACTATCTTGAAGACAGCGAGACAACCCCAAAGTCCTGTCTTGGTTTAGTGTTCAAGTTACTGACCACTACCGCTTGCACAAGCTATTCAAACTCACTGTCTGAATTAGTTCGGTTTCTTGAGTCTCAACTACAAGCTGAAAGACATCGATCAGCTGTGCTGCGACAAGAAGCGGAAGGACTACGGAAGTCCCTGGAGCATTCAGATGCATACTTTCTGGTGCAACAGCAAGCGTTGGAGGATTTTAGCGCCAAACTGGACAAAGCTAATCAGCTTGCTAAGCATATTGCCAGCATGGTGGATACCCAGGATAATGTTTCTTGAGCTCTTCTGAAGTTGTTTCAGTTATGCTCTTGTTTTGCTGCCGCGTTTATTTGCACTGGTGGCCAATTTTGACGGCCAGTGTATGTAATGTGCTGCTTTGTTCCCTATATTTGCACTGGTGGCGAACTTTGATGCCCAGTGGATGTAATATGTGTAATAGCGGTAATAGGCTAGCGTTAATTGCTTGCTTATTTATTTCCTTATTGTCTTGTTTAGTTGTTTGCTTGTAGTCACTGCAGTTCTTTTTCTGTTTTTTTCTAGTGGCCACAATAGCCTATTTTTGGTAACTAGGCCAAAATAATCACGGCAACACACAGACTGTTGTAACCATGGGCATCCTGCAGGCTGTATGATCCATGGGCCTTCGTCCGGCCGTAGGATCCATGGGCCTTCTATACGGGCCTTAGGGTCCATGGGCCTTCTACGGGCTGTAGGCTCCGTGGGCCTTCTACGGGCCGTACGATCCATGGGCCTTCTACGAGTCGTACTATCCATGGGCCTCATATGGGCCGTAGGATCCATGGGCCTCCTACGGGGCGTATCATCATTTTGCCAATCATGGGCCGTACTATTCATGGACCATAACGGGCCGTTAATAGGCCGTATTTGATAACTCTATGAAAATAGCCCAACGGGTTTTTTTTTACATGAAAACGGCCCAACGTATTAACGGTCCGCAAACGGGCCGACTATAACGACGGGCTGAATTTGGCCCACAAGCAGAAAATGACAGTAACGGGCCGTATGTAACCGAATGCTGCAAATGAGCCCAAGTATCAATGGGCCCTGAGAAGGCCGAAAGATAACTTGGGCTGGAAACAGCCCAATGGAATAACGGGCCGTTAATGGGTATAAAGTGATACACTATTCATTACGGGCCAGTTTCACCACGGGCCGTTAATGGGCCAAGAGTTACAAAGGTCCTCATATGGACCGAAAGAAGTCATGGGCCACACATGGGCCAGAAGTTAAAACGGGCTGAATCATATTGGACGGCCCAGATGACGCTATTGGGCCTAATTCGGATAGGGCGTAACGGGCCCTGGGTTAGCGGGCTGTAAATGGGCTATATGTGAACATGTCGTTAACAGGCTTTCCGTGGGCCGGCCCGCCACCTTTTGACCAAGTCAAACGGGCCGGCCTTTTCACAGGAATGGGCCTCTGTTGAGCCGTGCCACGTGTCGCCATATCATAGGCGCCTTCGGTCCAATGAGCGGATGACATCTGTCCCAACGGTGAGCCGACACGTGTTTCCTCCGGCCAATGATGATTTTACACGTGGAAAATCCCCATTGGTCGGGGCTGTTAACGGGTTATCGAATCCAAAACTCGACCCGATAGCTTAACGGCGTTCCGTTACGGTGGATGCCACGTGTCGGTCACCCTTGACAAAAGCACTTCTGTGACGCACGATTTATCGTCATGGAAGTGGACACTTCCGTGATGATAATTTTGGTAATGTCATGGAACACTTCTACGACAGCACAGGTATGACTATCTTGATTCTGTCATAAATTTATCATGGATGTACATGCATGACAGAAAACGTGACCTACTGTGACAAACACGTATCATCACGGAAGTGTATTTTTTTGTAGTGTAACCAGCTATCTACGTGCTTAAGTAGCTATTTAAGTTCAGGCAAACAGGTAATTCTTAACAATAAGTGTCAAACACATAGATAGGCGTAGTCTATAATAGGATTGATAGGCTATGGCATTATGTAATCAGTAGCAAACTAAATTAAGCCAAGCAACGTAATTGAACAATTTTGCAATAAGTGGCTAACTAAAATTCCGAGAAGCAGGTAACTGAAGCGCTAGCTTTTTGTACAGGCACACTGCAACTTCTTTTTCGCTTACAAGGTTCTATGAAGGAGTCCATGGCATCAATTGCTTAGATACGCAATCACAATACTTCTTTCTTCCCACACTGCATTAGTAAGTCGAATGGTTAATCTGATAAGATGGTGCGTCCTTGATATGTTATATGAGGACAGGTTGTTAGACTAGTTGTAGCCACACACATTACACTGGCTTTTACTGTATATTTCATGCGATTAGATTTGGCATATCGAGATCTAAGCAATCTACAATAGGATGAAAAGACTGGCATCCTTCACATTATTGGCGAACTCAGTTCATAAAAACAAGCAATTCAACCATTCTGTGGGTAAACCAAAAGCGCCACTGGAATATTTTTCACTACCCCAATCATAAACGCAAAAAGGGGCGACGCCACCATAGGGGATAGTATGGGCGGCCGCCTCGGGTGGCTGGAAAGTGTGCACCTAGTTTGAGTCATCCAGGTTGGCCCAGGCTAGTTTTATTCATCCCAACGCACGAGCAGGCAATGTAAAAATGAAGAAAAACGTTTCAATTTGGATGGGCCAATAACGTAAGTGCAAGGCAGGACCTATAGCAGGCTCGCGGCCCAAACGAGCGCCTCCCATATCGATCGACAGCAGGAAAAATCCCAATTCGTTCGCTCCAACCTCCAGCCTGGTTCGCTCCTAACCTAGCCGCCGCTGGACAGACTGACACAACAATTCCTCGCGCCCTCGTTGGACGCCGGTCGCCGGGCTTCAAGCGAATGGAAGGACAAGAAGATGAAGATCCAACCCTGGGTGTAGCCTACGTGGGAGGCAGCGGCGGCAGCACAGGCATGGCATCGAGCTTGCGCAAACGGACAGACGCAGCTTGCAAGAGAAGCATGCGCAATGAGCAGGTACATCACATCCCTGATTATATCTACTTCAACTGTTCAATTTCTAGCCAATAGTTAAACCTGCGGTGTTGTAAAACTGCTTGTATGTAGGGAATCTATGAGAAAATGAAACCAATTTCTGCTTATTTTATAACTCCCCCAATCAATACTGAACTGACTGAACCTGATGTATCCAATCAAGTTTCTGGTGCAAACATACAAGCTCATGTTGTTCTTGAGCCTGAAGTGTCTAATGAACAGACTGCTAATGAAGGATTTGATGCAAACATTTTGCATGCTCCTGGTGATGAAGATATAGTGTCTAATGAGGGATGTAATGCAAGCATTTTGCAACCTCGCATTGAAGTATGTAGTGTCTAATGATGATCTGCTATGTTGAGAGAGACATCAAGATTTGCAGGCATTGATGACAAGCAAATTATAGTACATTTTCATGGCTTGAGGAAACGTCGAGGACATCTACCAGAAAGTCCCCGTATCATGACAACGTAGCATAAATACTTTTCTAATCTGTTGTTTGAAACTATTGGCATACTTGTGCAAGATAGATATATTGATATGCAGTTTGCGCACTGGTTATAGGTGCAATTACACTTCGATATTTTCATCCAGAGAACGAATAATTCAAGCAGGTACATACCATGTTAGTAGTCCTTGTACACCATGTTGTATTTTGTGTTTTTTAGTGCTTACATCATTTAGTGTTTTATAATCTGAACTACTTTGGATCATTAGCTGGTTTTCAAAGTGCATGTAGCTTCACATTTCTCAAGTTATGTTGATTTCCGGAGTGCAAGTGCCTTCGCATTTTTTAAGTTAAATTTTCGCCCCTCGTAACTTGAATTCGTGGATCCGCCACTGCACACAAATCATACACGTAGGCCAGTACAAATTCAATGAAATGCAGGGACTTACGCTAGCTCGTTGTACAGGCTCACTGCAGCTCTGCTTGCGCTTGGGATGTTCCATGTACAAGTCCATGTTACCACTTGCTTGGATGTGCAGGCCTCGTGCTCCTTGCATCCACCTCTGCATTTTTGGCACGACGAATGGTTGATCAAATAATAGGAATCGACCTTGTTGTTGTACCAGAGGACAGGTACTTACAAGGTTATACCGATGTGCAGGATGTGTACCAGATCCCGTAGCGCCGTCATGCTTCGCTAAAAAAATGGTTTTGCTTGTTTCAGATGATATCTCCAGAAGAAATAAGAGTTAAAGTCAAAGTTGCATAGGCGTGTAAGCTAAGAGAGCAGTGAAAGGATATCTAAACATCGTCGGAACAGTGCACAAGGGAGTGATATGTGGATACGTAGTTTAGGCCGGCGTTTGGGCATGCTCGCCTAGCTAGAGTGCGGGTCACTTCAGAGCCGTTGAGGGTGATGCGTTGGAGTTGGCTGGCCGCGCACGGATGTAGATCTTGAGTGACAGCAGATTGCTATGAAGCCCCAACGGCCTCGGGGGCGGAGGTGCGGCGATGTGCTCAGTGAAGTAGCCCCGGTGAGGTGGGAGACGGCGTCGGTGAAGCGCACCTGATGCGGTGGAAGTCGGTGTCTATGAGGCACGTCGGTTGCGGCGGCCGACGTTGTCGGTGGACCACCCGGTGTGGTGGACGAGGGCGTAGATGAGGAGCTCCGGTGCGGTGGTGAAGCGCGACCCTCGTCTTCGTCGTCGTCGTCCGGCACAGAGGTGGGGAAAGAGACGAGACGAGGGGCGATTCGAACTTTGCTTAGGTTAGCGGCGAATTAGGGATTTGAGCGCTCTGGGTGCGGAAGGGGACGACGGAGAAGGGGGATTTTGCAGGGCTGGAATTGGGGCCGCCAGATATTTCAATCCAAATCATGGAAGTGCGAACTTATTTTGTCGTCATTCTTTTTAGGGGCGGGGGGTGGGTGGCTGGGTGCTAGCGTTCGTACGACACATGCGACCACCACGACACGACCCTGGACTGCCTGGTGTGCCTACATTTGACAATGGAAATGGATCTTCTTTCATTTGCAAACGAATCTATATGTATTACCATGCATGTGTTTTCCTTGCAAATAATTAGTCACTCGAAACGAGACACTATAAATTAATTAATAAGGAGTTATTTGAATTAGAGTGTGTGTCACATAGCGATCTCCAATTCTAACGTGGATTTCACATTTCATGGTATCCACGCTACTTTTTTAATACAAATTCATATGTATACGATGAACACCATGGCAGTGAGAAAACTTTGGCTGGATTCAAACATATGACCTACAAAATAGCACAACAATCGAGTCAATGTCAACTTTTCCAAACCTAGTATGGCACGAATTCGAAATAATTACCCACATGCATGGTCCTCAATTCAAATTTTACAATGTACACTAAATTGAAACGTTGATATTAAGTCTCATACTATCTACATTCAAATGTTGTTTTAGCCCCCCCCCCCCCGGGCACACATGCTACATACTTCCTGTATCGATCAATCTTCCTCTCCTAACCACCTTAGGAAGCTATCGGTTTCCGACACATGTTCATTCTTTCTCTCCATGTTTCGATCTCTAACTCTCTCAACTACACAACCCCCTTTTTCCACTCTGTTACGAAATGTATCTACCTCACACACCCGCCATTGCACCCCATGCCGAGCTCTGTCTCTCTCTCTCTCCCTCCCTCCCACCCTCTCTCGCTAGATACATGCATTGCCTATCTAGCCCCCCCTCTCATGCGCACGCACGCACGTTGTCTATCTAGGTCACTCTCTCGAGACTGTCTCACTCTTTCTTCCGCACGGCGGGCCACACTCGCTCAATCTCGCTCTCTTTATCTAAGTCTCGATTAACCTTGCTTTCTTTCACACACAAATGATATATCTCCCAGTTCTGGCCTCGATCGACACACTCTATACTCTCTCAAGTAGATTGTCTATCTAGGTCAGTCCATCCAAGCCGCCCCCACTCTTTCGACCTCATGGCGGGCCACGCTCGCTCAATCTCTCTCTCTCTCTCTCTATGTCTCAATTGACCTCACTCTTTCTCGGACACAAACGATATATCTCCATGTTTGAGCCCAATTCGACATATTCATATTGTATACTCTTTCACGCACATTGTCTATCTAGGTCACTCTCTCCAACCCGTCTCACTCTTTCGATCGCACGACGACCCACACTCGCTCAATCTCTCTCCCTTTATATATGTAATCGATTGACCTTGCTTCCTCCCACGCACAAAATATATCTATATGTCTGTGACTGGATCATCTCTCAAGCTCTATCTTACAGCCCTCACCCTTCCCAAAAGCTCAATCGGACAATATCTCTCCAGAGCATATATATCTTTTCAACGAATGCCGGATCACACTCACTTTGTCTCTCTATCTATCTGTGTCTCGATTGACCTCGCTTTCTCACGCTGTATCTTCCACACTTTGAAGCTACCTCTCCATCCCTCGCAGAGTCGGAGCTATTTACATTGTGAGGGGGGCTCCAACCTTGGATTGATTTGTGAAGGCATTTATTCCGGTGGGTTTAGATTATATTTTCGAAGCATTCGGCCCACAACTACTCCAAACACCGTTGCAACCCCCGCACCTCCCCCAATTGATTTCCCTCTGGCTCGGTCATCGCTCTCTCGCACGTCCTTTCTCGCCTTCAACATCGCAGGATGGTATTTTTGCAAAAAGACTCTGTTGTTCTCTTTAATTATTACAAATAAGCTACAAAACTACACACCGATAGTCCACCTGTAATGGAACAAATTTTGACCCAACAATTAAAGTGCTACAAACTACACACCGAGGGGCCCACCTGTCATGAAACAAATTTGGACCCATACATAAATTAAAAATTAAAAAGGACGAGGATCGAACATGCGACCAGGGCCTTCAAGCCGCACGTCAATAGGCAACATAGTACATCAACGTTTGTTGTACCCCCCTTTGTTGATATAATGTTTTTATATTACGATAGCCTATTTAATTGATAACATGTTTTAACATTATTTTTAGTACATTTGTGGGATCGGCTCATTAGCACGTACTATTCGCATTCACTTACTAGTGGGTTTGTAGCGACCCGACCTCAAACGGTCAAGTCTCTGTGCTTCAGTGTCATCCCTGGATCGGCAATGCTGACACACACAGTACTCGAATGGATTTATAACAGAGTAGCAATCACACACTTATTACATCGATAGTCTCAAAAGAGAACTTATTACAATAAATATGGCTTAAGGCCATCTAAATAAATAACAGCGGAAGGATTGGAAGATAAAGTGAGTCCATCAACTCCAACGGCATAGCTGAGTGCACGACAAACAACCTATGGCACCTTACTCGTCGTCTGAAAAGTCTGCAACATGATACGTTGCAGGCCAAAAATGGGTCAGCACATGGAATATGCTGGCAATATAACACAATAGAGCAATAAACAGGTAAATGCTATCACTACATGCATATATGGCCGGTGGAGGCTCTAAGGTTATATTATTTTTGCGAAAAGCCAATTTTCCCCTACAACAAAGGAATATATTTTATTTAACTATCATGGTGGTTGAAACATCATTGAGAAGGTTCCTCCAACTTAATCCCAATTAAAGTAATCATTAACATCCCAACAAATTAATTTAGAGTGATGAGATCAAATCAATAATTCCAGTACCAGATACTCAAGATGTACATAACTGGGGACACGGCTAACCATGATTAGATTGTACACTCTGCAGAGGTTTGCGCACTTCTCCCCACAAGACTCGATCTCCTCCGTTGGATTTCTTGCACTACATAGTGTTTGACAAACGGATGACCGAGACACAGTCTTTTAGAAGCATTAACTCTAACCCTTGGTAGACAGTACCAACCTACATCCCCTACATCTACTAGCCTACCACTAGAAGAGGTCATGCAACATACTCAACTATGCTAGAGCCCATAATAGCTTGTGGCTGCACACGGAAGTTTCAAGCATGAATAATCTTACGATCCCTTTGAGCCTGGGTGGCGGACCGTAGGATGATCACATGGGTACTCCGGGATATCCTAGGACAACACTGGATTCTCCAGGTGCCCACAAGCAATCCACCCAGATGTGTATTAAAGTTGCCACCTTAAGTTAACCATTAATTAACAATCTCACATCGGTCATGGATTCACTCACCCAAACCACGTCTACGAGCATAGCATGGCAATTGAAGCATAACGTAGAGGTAACTCCCAAGGGTTTGATAATAAAACAGGTAATAGGTTCTACCTCATCAACTACTTCCCAAACCCACATGTTAAGAGATCCTACTCATGCAATGTTTGAGGGTTGAAACTAATGCATAAAAACTGGGTAATAAAGGGGTATGATCAATGTGTTACTTGCCTTGCTGACGATCCGCAAAACCTAGTGACTCGTAGTAACACGCTTCGCACTCCGGGAATTCTATCGCAAACAAACAATAGCATACATAAGCACTCAAACAAAGATGCACGGGTAAAACTCAAATAAGAAGATCTAACCAGAAAGTTCAACTGAAGAACTCCGGTTTGCAAAAAGAATCAAATCAAACGGAGCAACGAAACTCAAACCACGAAAGAAACAAGGTCCGTTTACTAATCCGGGCTAAAGTCATATTTTACAGTACCAAAATCTTGTTCAAGTTGGTTAAACAGAAAGATAGTTTCGAGACGAAGATCTGGGCGCTTGTTTCACCCGATTTGGATAAACGAGCGAAAAGATAAACTAAAACGAAGATCAGGGCAGAAATCGCGATAAAAAATAATCACGGAAAAACCCTGAAAAAATAAAACAAGACGAACAGGCTAACGAACGAACGTTCGCTGTCTGCGGCTAACTAAGAACAGCGTTCGTTAAAACAAACTTACGGATGGACGTCCGCTAAATAATAAACCGACGAAAAACTGAACGAACCGACTTAAAAAAACGAGACTAGGGTTTACCAAAAAAACCCGGCGGTTTACCTAAAACCGAAAAAAACGGCGTCGGATCCGACGAGATCCGGTGCGGTCTCCGGTGAGGCGAGGTGAGGGGGGGTCCGGCGTGGTGGTGCGGCACGGCAGCGGCTACGCGGGGCGGCGGGGTACAGCGCGGCAGCGGCAGTAGCAGCGGCGGCGGCGTGCGGCAGCGCAGGGCGGCGGTGTGGGGCAAGGGGGCGGCGGGGGGTATTTAAGAGGGGGGTGGCGGTGACGTGGGGAAGGGGCGACGGCGTCGTGGCCGACTCAGCCACGACGGGACAGCGTGGACGGCGCGGTCTCCGCGAGGGAGACGGCGGCGCAGAGCGGGTCGGCTCGGCTGGGCCGCTGGCCCAGTCGGGCATTGACCTTTTTTTAAAACAGAATTTGCCGGAAAAAAAAATCCTAGAAAATAATAAAAATCTAAAAAATGCCAAAACAAATTTTCACCTTCTAAATAAAATATTTAGAACAGGATGAACATTTTCTTGGCCCTAAAATGCAATTTTAAAATATGCAAATTTTTCTAATTCAAATAAAATTGCAATAAAATTCAAATAAAATTAATTATTTGATTTTAATATTTTTCCTCGAATATTTCATTTATTTTGGAGAAGTCATATTATCTCCTCTCATATATTTTTAACATGAAATATTTTAGAAGAGGAAAAATAATTAAAACCAAATTATCCTCTTTTTTCAAAATTTGAGAAAAACTCAAATATGAAAATAACGAAATTACCAACTCTCTCCGTTGGTCCTTGAGTTGCTTAGAATTTCGAGGATTTATGAAACAAAATGCGATAAAATATGATATGCATGAATGACCAATGTATAACATTCCAAATTGAAAATTTGGGATGTTACAAACCTACCCCCCTTAAGATGAATCTCGTCCTCGAGATTCGGGTTGGCTAGAAAATAGGTGTGGGTGGTCTTTGCGTAGATCATCCTCTCGTTCCCAGGTGGCTTCATCCTCGGTATGGTGGCTCCGCTAAACGTTGCAAAACTTGATAACCTTGTTGCGTGTAACTCGGCTGGCAAACTCGACAATCCTGACTGGTTTCTCCTCATAAGTCAGATCACTATCCAACTGAATTGCTTCCAGGGGCACTGTATCTCTCAGAGGGATATCGGCCATCTCTGCATGGCACTTCTTCAACTGGGAAACGTGAAACACATCATGAACTCCTCACAGTCCTGCGGGTAACTCCAACTTGTAGGCTACTTCTCCCATGCGTTCCAAAACTCGGTATGGTCCTACGAATCTCGGGGCTAACTTTCCCTTGACTCCAAAACGTTTAACTCCTCGTAGTGGTGACACACGGAGATATGCTGTCTTTGATTTCATAGACTACCTCCTTGCGTTTCGAGTCTGCATAACTCTTCTGTCTGGACTGAGCTACCTTCAGTCTATCTCTGATCAGCTTAACCTTCTCTTCTGACTCTTTGATCAAATCTGGCCCAAACAACTAACGCTCTCCAACTTCATCCCACATTAACGGTGTTTTGCACCTTCTTCCATACAAGGCTTCGAACGGTGCCATCTTCAAACTGGCCGGGTAGCTGTTGTTGTATGAGAACTCTGCGTATGGCAAATTGTCATCCCAACTAGATCCATAATCTAGTGCACAAGCTCTCAACATGTCCTCCAGAATCTGATTGACTCTTTCGGTCTGTCCATCTGTCTATGGATGAAAGGCTGTACTAAACTCTAGCCTGGTACCCAAAGTCTGCTGCAGCTGGTGCCAAAACTTTGAAGTAAACTGTGTCCCTCTATGTGATACGATGGTCCTCGGAACTCCGTGCAGACATACGATCCTGGTCATATATATCTTGGCCAACTTCGCACTGGTATAGGTGGTTTTCACTGGGATTAAGTGAGCCACTTTGGTCAAACGATCCACTACTACCCAAATAGAATCATATCCCGATCGGGTCCTGGGTAATCCGGTGATGAAATCCATGCCAAGCTTATCCCACTTCCATTCGGGTATCGGCATAGGCTGCAGTAATCCTGCTGGCTTCTGATGTTTTGCCTTCACTCTCTGACATACATCACATACGGCTACATACTCGGCAATATCCTTCTTCATTCCAGTCCACCAGAAACGTTCCTTCAAATCCAAATACATCTTGGTGTTTCCGGGGGGTATCGAGTATGGCGAGTCATGTGCTTCCTATAGTATCAATTTCCTGATCTCTGCATTGTCGGGCACATAAATACGGTCCTCGAACCACAAGGTGTCGTACTCATCCTCACGAAAACCTTTGGCCTTTCCTTTGCTCATTCTCTCCTTTATTTCAGCAATTTCCTTGTCATCCTTCTGAGCTTCACGAATCTTTCCCAACAAGGTAGACTGAACTTCCATTGCTGCAACAAAAACCTCTAGGAACAATCTCCAAACGAAGCTCCCTGAGATCTTCGGCTAACTCCTTTGGAAATCCTCCTGTTAAGAGAGTATTGACGTAACTCTTCCGGCTCAAAGTGTCTGCTATGACATTGGCCTTTCTTGGATGATAATGCAGCTTCATATCATAATCCTTTATTAACCCCAACAATCTCCTCTGCCTGAGATTCAACTCCTTCTGGGTGAAAATATACTTCAAACTCTTATGATCCGTGTATACATCACAACGGTTTCCAATAAGAAAATGTCTCCACGTCTTGAGCGCATGCACTACTGTTGCTAACTCCAAATCATGTGTGGCATATTTCAAGTCGTGAGGTCGAAGCTGACGTGAGGCATATGAAACAACTCTTCCGTCTTGCATAAGTACAACTCCAAGTCCCAGGCGAGAAGCGTCGCAATACACTTGGAAATCCTTGCGTATATCCGGCAGAATCAGCACTGGGGCTGTAGTCAAGCATTTCTTCAACTCCTGGAAACTTGCTTCGCATTCTTCAGTCCAATGGAACTTGGTGTCCTTCTTCAACAATGTCGTCATAGGCTTTGCGATCTTTGAGAAATTCTCAATGAATCTCCGATAGTATCCCGCGAGTCCAAGAAAACTGTGGATCTCTCCAACTGAGGTGGGTGATAACCAATCAGTGACTGACTGAACCTTGGTGGGATCCACTGCTATACCTTCTCCTGATATAACATGTCCAAGAAATCCAACTTCCTTCAACCAAAACTCACATTTGCTGAACTTGGCATACAACTGATGTTCCCTGAGTTTCTCGAGAACTAATCGCAAATGCTCCTTGTGTTCTTCTTCATTCTTCGAGTATACCAAGATATCATCAATGAACACCACAATAAACTTATCGAAGAACTCCATAAACACCTTATTCATCATGCTCATGAAATAGGAAGGGGCATTAGTCAATCCAAATGACATAACCGTGTACTCATAAAGCCCGTACCTTGTGGTGAAAGCTGTCTTAGGTATATCTTTTTCTTGAATCTTCAACTGGTGGTATCCTGATCGCAGGTCGATCTTCGAAAACACTTTAGCTCCTTGCAGCTAGTCAAACAAATCATTGATCATCGTTACTCGGTATTTGTTCTTGACCGTTACTTCATTCAACGCACCGTAATCTACAACCATCCTCAACGATCCATCCTTCTTCTCAACCAGGAGCACTGGGGATCCCCATTGTGATGAACTTCATCGAATGTAACCTTTCTCCAATAACTCCTTGATCTGCTTCTTAATCTCTTCCAGATCATTTGCGGGCATCCGGTATGGTCTCTTCAATATCGGTCTGGTGCCTGGCAACAGTTCTATTAGAAACTCGATGTCTCAATCTGGTGGCACGCCTGGTAGCTCCTCTGGGAATACATCTGGGTAATCCCTCACTATAGGTACTTCCTCCTGTACGACTCCGAAAAGGGAATTTACTTGGGTCCTCCTTGGCGCATGCCTGGATACATACTTAATCCGTTTTCCCTCTAGGGTAGTGAGCATAATTGACTTGCTTGCACAATCAATGTTTCCTCCATACTTCGATAGCCAATCCATTCCCAGTATCACATCCAATCCTTGGGATTCCAAAATTATTAGGTCTGAGGGGAAAACGTGGCTGCCAATGGTTAAGCGTAACCGGTCGCACCATCAACTGGCCATATACTCTGCATCGGGTGAGCTTACTAGCAAGGGTGTCCTAAGGGCTAAGGTGGGTAACCTAAACTTGTCCACAAATCCCCTTGAAATGTATGAATGCGATGCACCAGTATCGAAAAGAACGAGAGCGGTAAATGACTTAACCAAAAACTTACCGATAACTTCATCTGGCTGCTCTTCAACTTCCTCCACGTTCACGTGGTTCACTTGTCCCCTGTTGAAAGGGTTGGGCTTCTTCCCAGAGCTTCCATTGCCATTTCCATTCTTCGCTTCAGGGCACTCAGTGGCATAGTGTCCAGTCTTCCCGCACTTGAAACAAGTAATGTGACTTAGGTCCTTCTTGGCGGGTGTGGCTGGATTGTTGCGGTTCTGATTGTTGTTTGTTCCATTCCCATTCTCATTTTTGGGGCCATTGTGATCATGAGAACTTCCTCCATTGTGGGTATGGCCTCCATGGTTATGGGTGTATCCTCCCGAGTTCGGGGTAAAACGAGGCTTCGGCGATGCTCCTGAATTATATTTCCTTGTCCATACTTCCTCTTACGGCTCTCAATCTGCTGCTGCTTCCCTTCAATCATAAGAGCCTTGTCTACCAACTCCTGGTAGTTGTTAAATGTTGCCACCATTAACTGCATGCTCATCTCATCATTCAGCCCTTCCATAAACTTCTCCTGCTTCGCGGCATCTGTGGCCACATCATCTGGGGCATAGCGAGATAACTTGCTAAACTCATCTACGTATTGCCCCACAATACGATTTCCCTGGCGTAGGTTGCGAAACTCACGCTTCTTCATGATCATAGCTCCAGTTGAGACATGGGCTGTGCGGAAAGCTTGCTGAAACTGCTCCCAAGTGACATTGGCTATAGGGAAAGTGGTTGTGTAATTCTCCCACCATGAGGCTGCGGGTCCATCCAATTGATGTGCGGCAAAGCGCACCTTCTCAACATCTGTGCAACATGCGGTGGTCAACTCCCTTCCAATACGGCGTAGCCAATCATCAACAACTATCGGCTCGGTGCTACTGGAAAGCACCGGCGGCTGCAACCTCAGAAAACGGGCTAAATTGTCAATTGGAGGTGGTGGCGGTGGGTTGTTGTTGTTGTTGCCATGGTTCTGAACTAACAACTGCATCAAGGCATTCTACTGCTGGATCAACTGAGTGAGCTCCGGTGGAAAGACAAATCCGGGGTCACGTCTCGGAGGCATCTGATGGGTTTAGAGGGGAGAGATTAGAATAGAAAGAGGTCTAAGGAGAAAAATCACTGCCCATATGCACATGAGACAAACACAAACATATCATATCACTCAATCAATCAAGCAAGGGCATACAATCGGTCTAGAACTATCGTTACAAGAGTGCTCGGACTACTACTATATACATGGGGAAAAACTACTATTCATATGGCGGTCATCTAGAAATTTTCGGTGGAAGACTCCATGATGTCCGCTCCAGCTTCATCTTCATAATCATCATCCCTATCGTCGGGTTCGGAGTCGGTGTCATCGATGATGATATAGTCTTCAGAATGAATTTACTTGGTTTCGTCGTCTTCTCCTCCTGGCGCGGGGTCTCCCAGGAATACTCCTATCTTTCTTATCTGGTCGTCATTCTTGTCCTCTAGTATTGTGATTTCCTCCTCGTATCCGTCGCGTGTAGACTTGAGTTCCTCTTCTAGCTCCATGTTCCGGGTCATCACCTTCTTCAGGTCTATCATGCTAGCGCACATTTGGTTCTCCTGGCGTCGAATGTGCTGGTTTAACTCCTGGATGAAAGCTGCAATGGACATGTCCTTCCTGGTGCTGATCATCTCCCATTGCTCGTCTCGGCGCCCACATATCTGATAGATTGTGTCCTTCAGGTCCTGTTTGTAGACTTCTCCAATACGTCCCATAGTAATGTGGGTTTCCATGCTCTTGCCTAAGCTCCAGGTTGGTGCATCAAAGGAAAACTCTATGGGCTCAGTGACTGGCGTGAATGTCCTTCCTGGAACTTGAACTCGAATTGTCCAACGCTCCTCTTCTGGTAGAGTGGCGATGTATGTCCCGGTGAAGCTTGGTATTCCGATGTTCAGGTACTTAGTGACTTCCTTCAGGTGTCTCCCAAAAGGTGTGTCTTCATCCGGTTGTACAAACTTGTTCCTTGAGTCCGCCATCCTAAAGAGTAGAAAATGGAGAGGAGCCAGAAATGAGTAGAGAAGAGTGTCCTATGGTTCATCTTAGTGGTCGTGTCCTACATTCAGCGTGTGCTCTGATACCATCTTGTAGCGACCCGACCTCAGACGGTCAAGTCTCTGTGCTTCAGTGTCATCCTTGGATCGGTAATGCTGACACACACAGTACTCGAATGGATTTATAACAGAGTAGTAATCACACACTTATTACATCGATAGTCTCAAAAGAGAACTTATTATAATAAATATGGCTTAAGGCCATCTAAATAAATAACAGCGGAAGGCTTGGAAGATAAAGTGAGTCCATCAACTCCAACGGCATAGCTGAGTGCACGACAAACGACCTATGGCACCTTACTTGTCATCTGAAAAGTCTGCAACATGATACGTTGCAGCCCGAAAACGGATCAGCACATGGAATATGCTGGCAATATAACACAGTAGAGCAATAAACAGGTAAATGCTATCACTACATGCATATATGGCTGGTGGAGGCTCTAAGGTTATATTGTTTTTGCGAAAAGCCAATTTTTTCCTACAACGAAGGAATATATTTTATTTAACTATCATGGTGGTTGAAACATCATTAAGAAGGTTCCTCCAACTCAATCCCAATTAAAGTAATCATTAACATCCCAACAAATTAATTTAGGGTGATGATATCAAATCAATAATTCCAGTACCAGATACTCAAGATGTACATAACCGGGGACACGGCTAACCATGATTAGATTGTACACTCTGCAGAGGTTTGCGCACTTTTCCCCACAAGACTCGATCTCCTCCGTTGGATTTCTCGCACTACATGGTGTTTGAGAAACGGATGACCGAGACACAGTCTTTCAGAAGCATTAACTCTAACCCTGGGTAGACAGTACCAACCTACATCCCCTACATCTGCTAGCCTACCACTGGAAGAGGTCATGCAACATACTCAACTATGCTAGAGCCCATAATAGCTTGTGGCCGCACACAGAAGTTTCTAGCATGAATAATCTTACGATCCCTTTGAGCCTCGGTGGCGGACCGTAGGATGATCACACGGGTACTCCGGGATATCCTAGGACAACACTGGATTCTCCTGGTGCCCACAAGCAATCCACCTAGATGTGTATTAAAGTTGCCACCTTAAGTTAACGTTTAATTAACAATCTCACATCGGTCATGGATTCACTCACCCAAACCACGTCTACAAGCATAGCATGGCAATTCAAGCATAACGTAGAGGTAACTCCCAAGGGTTTGATAATAAAACAGGTAATAGGTTCTACCTCATCAACTACTTCCCAGACCCACATGTTAAGAGATCCTACTCATGCAATGTTTGAGGGTTGAAACTAATGCATAAAAACTGGGTAATAAAGGGGTATTATCAATGTGTTACTTTCCTTGCTGACGATCCGCAAAACCTAGTGACTCGTAGTAGCACGCTTCGCACTCCGGGAATTCTATCGCAAACAAACAATAGCATACATGAGCACTCAAACAAAGATGCACGGGTAAAAGTCAAATAAGAAGATCTAACCAGAAAGTATAACTGAAGAACTCCGGTTTGCAAAAAGAATCAAACCAAACAGAGCAACAAAACTCAAACTACGAAAGAAACAAGGTCCGTTTACTAATCTGGGCTAAAGTCAAATTTACAGTACCAAAATCTTGTTCAAGTTGGTTAAACAGAAAGACAGTTTTGAGGCGAAGATCTAGGCGCTTGTTTCACCCGATTTGGATAAACGAGTGAAAAGATAAACTAAAACGAAGATCAGGGCAGGAATCGCGATAAAAAATAATCGCGGAAAAACACTGGAAAAATAAAACGAGATCAACAGGCTAACAAACGAATGTTCGCTATCTGCGGCTAACTAACGAACAGCGTTCGTTAAAAAGAATGTACGCACGAACGTCCGCTAAATAATAAACCGACGAAAAACCCAAAGAACCGATCTAAAAAAATGAGACTAGGGTTTACAAAAAAATGGATGGTTTACCTAAAACCGAAAAAAAACCGGCGTCGGATCCGACGAGATCCTGCGCGGTCTCCGGCGAGGCGAGGCGAGGGGGGTCCGGCGCGGTGGTGCGGCACGGCGGCGGCTATGCGGGGCGGTGGGGTACAGCGCGGCAGTGGCAGCAGCAGCGGCTGCGGCGTGCGGCAGCGCGGGGCGGCGGCGTGGGCGGCGGTGTGGGGCAAGGGGGCGGTGGCGGGGTATTTAAGAGGGGGTGGCGGTGAGGTGGGGAAGGGGCGACGGCGTCGTGGCCGACTCGGCCACGGCGGGGTGGCGTGGACGGCGCGGTCTCCGCGAGGGAGATGGCGGCGCAGAGCGGGCCGGCTCGGCTGGGCCGCTGGCCCAGTCGGGCGTTGACCTTTTTTTTAAAACAGAATTCGCCGGAAAAAAATCCTAGGAAATGAAATAAAATATTTAGAACAGGATGAACATTTTCTTGGCCCTAAAATGCAATTTTAAAATATGTAAAAATTTCTAATTCAAATAAAATTGCATTAAAATTCAAATAAAATTAATTATTTGATTTTAATCTTTTTCCTCGGATATTTTATTTATTTTGGAGAAGTCATATTATCTCCTCTCATATATTTTTAATACGAAATATTTTAGAAGAGGAAAAATAATTAAAACCAAATGATCCTCTTTTTTTCTAAATTTGAGAAAAACTCAAATATGAAAATAACGAAATTACCAAGTCTCTCCATGGGTCCTTGAGTTGCTTAGAATTTCATGGATTCGCGAAACGAAATGCGATAAAATATGATATGCATGAATGACCTATGTATAACATTCCAAATTGAAAATTTGGGATGTTACAGGTTCCATGTCTGCTCTCTCTCTCTCTCTCTCTTCTCCCCTTCTACCTTTAGACGCACGGGCAAACACGGCGATGTTGTTGTTGATCATATGTGGATGCGTTCACAAGTTACGGCACCAGTTTCACGTACTAGTAGTACTAGTCAATGTGTACGTTCAATGCACGTTAATTTGGAAGTATATTAAGTGCATGCGGATATTAAGTAGGATATTATTTGCGTATTATTATGTGATTAGCACTATTTTTGGCATGAAATTAAGTGCATGCTAAACATGTTAAGCGCTCGACATTGAAGCAGTCTAGGTCATTGGATTGACATGATTTGATGGCCGAGATTAATTGGATCTGCCCCTTTGGTATAGATGGTATAGATATAGATTATACATGTAACAAGTTTAGGAACAAAAGTGACCGTCACGGACAAGTCATCTAGTACTATTTATCCACTACTCCGTAATAATTAAATGCGTTGATAAATAGATGTATCGCCTAGTGCTCAAACAAGGGGACTGGTCGCGCCCTACAAGTATTTGGAATTGACTTCCATAAGAAAATATTTGGAATTGACATGGTATTTAATATGAAATGTTTGCGATGAGAAGGAATACATGTGGATTGTTGACGTTTTATATTTAATTTGATACGGCTCTAGCAGAACATTCAATCGATCAAACCATAGAATTCATTCAGTCTGACTCTGACTTTACATTCATATGACGATCGATCTAAAATAAATGGAAATGATAAACGTTCATATTTTAAGCATGGCAATCCGAACGTTTTTCATGGAAAATTTAGATTACACGGCGGTGGGGGCGTCTTGCGGTGGGAAGCGGCTCCTCTGATGTGCTCTGTGTGTCTTCGGGCCACTGACCAACGACGACATCTTGCACCATTGTTGGCGTACCCCTGGACGTTGGCCCTAGCTTCAAGGAAGGCCAGAATGTTCTGGACTTCAGTCTCCAGGAGCAAGTCAACTGGAGGGAGGAGGCGACTGGCGTTGGTGCAAGGAAGCGGTCGACGGCGGCCATCCATGCCGCTGAGGGGGGTACTGGCACCTGCGCGGGGACAGGCGCTGGCAACGGCGCGGCGGAGACATTCATGTGCACAGGCACCGGAACGGGCGCGCGTGTCGGTGCACACGCAGGCGCTTGTGCTGGCAGGTGCACGGGTGCGTGAAAGTCGGCGGGGACCTCGTGGAACCCCGTGGCATCAAGATCGGCGACATTGTGTGGCTCCCAGCCCATCAATGCCACGGGGATGGGCGCTGGCGCAGTCGGGGCAACGGGAGCCGGAACGAGAGCAGGGACAAGCGCGACATCTTCCCGCCACAAGGCCGGTTCAAGCTTGTCCCAACGCGCCTTATGTTCTTGAGACTCCGGCTGGGTGTCTTCCTTAGGAAACTGGAAGACTAAGGGCAGACCATCGTGATGCGGCATGGCGTACGGTTAGGTCAGGCTGGTTGGAGGTAGACGACAGGAGAATCGAAGAGGAAGAGAGAAGATTGTAGCGATACCGGGTAGTGTGGGGGTGATTTGAAACTGCGGTGACAACGCCATTAAAAGTGGGGGCAGTTGGGATGAAGGTGGGCGGCGGAGCCTGGTCAAAGGGCTTGCCTCCCGGTGAGCCTGCTCAGCGGTCTGCTCGCACGCCTCCTAGTTAGCTAGCACAGCGATCTGCTCGCATGCCTCCCGTCGACTCACATGCTTGCTCGGACGGCACCTGCGATGAGAAGCGGGACTCGTGGCGGCACGTAAACGCCCACAGTTTGGATAGTGAAAGTGTTTGCCTTGACGTGACTGGTCTTTGTTCCAAAATACCTTGGCTCTTCATTTGTGCAACTTCTCATAAACAGCTTGTCTCAAATTGAAGAAAAAAATTGCGTAGGAATATTTGTGACATATCACCAGACCATGCTCATTTTCATGAATTTCCAGTCATTTTTGGATTTTCTGAAATTTAAAATCCAGGATTCGAAACAATATCATAACATGCATCATGCAATAAATTTTCAAGTGATACATCTTTACTATTATGGATGTTAATATTTCTTAAGAAAGGATTTGGTCAAACATTTTCCTTAGTTAGACTTCGGACAAGTTATATATGCAGAGTAAAAGGATAATCCCTCCGTACTAGTGCATTGACTGATATATTAACTCAAGTACTAGGCACGAACAAACGGGGCTCAATTTTGTGCTCATCCTGGTGTAGTAATCCTATTAGTACTAGGCAATGGAGTTGACGGGTGACCTTGGGTAGCGGCGACCGAGGGAATTGAACCATGCTTGACACGGTAGCTAACGTTTTCTAGTTACTAAAGCATCCCTCCATTGTTCATCAGTAGTCATTATGGACCGGGGACATGAGGGGAATTCCCTAGGGCTGGAATTCTGGCAGCCAGATATTTGGACTCGAAACGCGAAGGCTCGACTGGTTGGGGTTGGCTAACGTGCGTACCACGCACGCCACCAGAGGGACACGAGCCCGGTTTTTTTTAGGATCAACACTAGACATGGTCTGGCCGGTATGCCGTTGGGTGCTACCATGCGAGAATACGAAAGGAATCTTTTAAATTGCTAAACGAATCTATATGTATTACAATGCCCGTATTTTCCTTGCAAATAGTAATCTCAACGTGGTAATTGATTTATGACGAGTTCTTGAATTAGAGTGAGTTTGTGATATAGTGATCTCAACGTGGATTTCACATTTCATGGTACCCCTAGTAAGTTTTTCATTGCAAATTCAAATTTAAAATATGAACGGTATGGTCGTGAGAAAACTTTGTATGTATCAAGCATATGACCACACACACACGCACACACACGAATACAACAACAATCCAGTAAGTATAATGCATCTATATTTCCAAACCATGCATGTATGACACGAATTCAAAAATACTCCCTCTGTTCCTAAATATTTGTCTTTTAGAGATTTCAACAAGTGACCACATACGGAGCAAAATGAGTGAATCTACACTATAAAATATGTCTATATACATCTGTATGTGGCAGTCCATTTGAAATATCTAAAAAGACTAATATTTAGGAATGAAGGGAGTAAAACGTAAGACATGCATGGTCCTCAATTCAATACTTTAAATGAACAGGAAACTGAAACATGAATATTAAGTCTAGTACTACATACATACAAATGTTGTGTTTAGGCGGAGCTATGTAGATTGTCGGGGGTTAAACCCTCGACCTTAGATAAAATTGTGAAGATCTATTTAGGATTATTTAGACTATAATATTTGAACATTATATTTGTCCCCACCCTTCCAAACATCGATTGGTTGTGCACCCCCCCCTCCCCGAGAGAATATCATGTGCCCCCACACCTTAGATGCTATATCCTGATATGAGTAGCTTGGAGCTTGTAGATCTGAGATATAGCAGCTCACGGGATGTCTTAATATTTTTACAGGAAACCTTAATGAGTTTGAGAATTGCACACAATTTGTACAAAAACTACTCAGATCCCCTTGGATCCCATATCCAACGACCTCGAAGCTTGTATCACCGTAGCATCTAAGATGAAGGAGGACCTCATATTCTCCTGTATGTAAGAATATCATGTGCTACCACACCTTAGATGCTTTGGTGATACAAGCTCTTCGGAGCCGTTGGATCTGTGATCCAGCAACTCCTCGGTGGTTCGAATGTTTTTTTTGCAGAAAAGCCCCCAAAGAGTTCGGCCACTGCTTACAAGCACAAAGACTGCTCAGATGCCATTGGATCTCAGACCGAACAACCTCGAAGCTCGTATCACCGTAGCATCCAAGCTGCAAGAGCACCTGATGTTTTCTCGCACGGGAGAATATGAGGTGCTCCCGCACCATAGATTCTATGGTGATACGAGTTCCCGGAGATCTAATGGCCCACAGTAGGAGGTTTGAATGTTTTTGCAATATACGCCTGAGAGAGTTTGGGAATTGCGCATAAAGTACAAGTACTACGCATGTGGCATCTGATCACATATCATACGACCTAGATGCTCGTATCACCGTAGCGGCTAATTAAGCTATGGGGAGCACCTAATATGAGTATGTGGGAGCCATTGGATCCAAGATGCAGCAGCACACATGAGGCCTGAATGTTTTATTTGCAAAAAAATCTTGGAGAGTTTGGAAATTGTGCATAATTACAAAGACTACTCCCAAGCCATTGGATCTCAGTTCCAACGACGTAAAAACTCGTATCACCATAGCATCTAAGCTGCGGGGTGGATGTGATATTCTATGCCGCTGTCGTTTTTGTTCCTAAACTTGCAAAATACGTGTAACTCATGTCGTTACTTCTCTAACCACGCAAAGTGTATGTTCAAAAAAACCATCCCACACTGAAATATCGGAACAACACACAGGGGTCCCACTTGTCATTGATCAAATTTGGACCTAAAACTAAAAAATTTGAAAGACAAGATTCGAACTGGCAACCTGGACTACAAAGCTTAAGTTGATAGCCTGAAACAACAACGGTTTTTGGCTTTGTCCCATAACTTGATTTTATACAATATTACATTAAGTAGAGTAGAGGGAGTGGCTCGTCAACACAAGCATGACCGTTGGCTCACTTACTGGTGGGTCCTAGGTCTGCCATCTCTCTCTCCTCTCCATCGACTAACCTTTAGACGCACGGGCACACACGAAGAGCGACGCTAGCTTGCCGTGGTGTTATTATAACTAAAAAAGCTTGGAAAATAGAAGAATCGCCTAGAACAAGAGATGTTGTGGCTGGTCGAGATGGAGCTAACCACACATATCCTCCGTGCCACGTTAGCATGATGAAGCTGTGTGGCTAGTGGGGTGTTTTTCGATCGACTCGCCGGGTCCTGAGGTCGAACCATAGGAAGTATGTCTGATACAGTATATTTTTACACGCACATTTTTCATCCATGCCGAGACCTGTCACACCCTACCGTGCGGTTTTGGGGTCCTATCGGGTGGTGCACGCATATTTTCTTCCTTGCCGAGACATGGGACGCCCTACCGTGCGTTTTCTGGGTCCTCCTTGGTCGTAGCTCCAAAGCAAGTAAATGAGTCATCAAATCATGAAAGACCGCCTTTCCCGCCGAGTACACATGGTGGCTAGCTAGTTGGGCTAGTGCGACCGATTAGCTAGGCCGCCGCCACATTTGGTTTTTCACCCCTTTTTTATCTCCTTGCCGGCAGGTAAATTTAAATATCCACCGCGGCGTTGCTCTGGTCTTTGGGTGCGGCGGGATTTTTAATTTTTTGATTGACGGGAGCAGGCGCTGCAGGATTTGTAATTTTTTGATTGATGGGAGCAGGTGCGGGAGCAATTAGTCACGATGACTCCGCCTGTAAAACCCACTGCTCCTTGATGTGAAAAGTCGTCGACTGGTGTTTTCCCATGGTGAAAACCAAAAGATTCACCCCGCTCCTCGGCTGGCTCCCTCCGCCTTCCTGTAGATTGCATTGCCTTTCAGCCATTTCGCCCCCTTTGCTTCCTCTCCCCATTGCTTCTACCTGGTTCCATGCCGGCGCATCAGATCACAGAGTTTGAGGTGAGGCGCCTGACACAGGAGCTCCAGGCCAAGGATGCGGAGCTCAGGGCCAAGGATGTGGAGCTCCGTGAGATCAAGGAGGAGAGGAGTGCCATGCTCCTCCTTTATGTGTGGGAGTTCATGGAGCTTCAAAAGCGGCAGGCGTCCACCACAAAGATTCTCGAGGCGTCGGCGGCGTTGCTACAAAAAGCGGGAGATACGATAGGCGGTCAGGCGAGCCGGCTGGAGCGCGAGCGGGCCAATCGCGACGAGGTCCAGGATCGCCTCAGCCACTTGGTGGACCATGTTGCCACGCATGTGTTGCGGCTGCGCGATGCCTACCGTCGTGCCAGCGCGACCATGCCGGGCATTGGGCTAAACCCGTTCGACCACCCCGTCGACTTCAACGAGCTGCGGCTTCCAGACCTGGTCTCCTTCTTCACCTATATCTCCGAGGAGCTGAGCCGTCTCCGCGCGATGGTGGGGGCGAAGCTGGACAAGGAGGGGTTGCGGGCTACCGTCGTCGTTGCCGGGCGAATCCTCTCAGGGCTCCGTCACCAGAATCCATTCATGCCATTGGACGCCATCTTTGACGAGCTGGCTCCCGCCGACCGAGAGCGGGCTCTGCGGGCGGTGGCACCCTGCATCACCAAAGTCGTGTGCCTCGAGAAGCAGAGGGACTTCGGTGGTGTTTAGGTGTCCTATGCATGGGCATGTCCATGTCTCGGTGCAACATGACCGTTGGATCAAACTCAGACGGTGTAGATTAGTCACTGTAGCACAAAGTGTGGGTGCATTTGGTTGCATTCTCATCTCAATATAGTTGTTCCCTCTCCATGCATGCTCATCTCAGCACCCCTCTTCATGCATGCTCCTAGTGTATTTGTGTTAACCTACTAGTGTGGACTCATGCACCCTTCATGCACTCTGCCAAACACCCAAAAGTGGGTCGAGAAGGGAACTTTTGCTCCCATCCCATGCACCCTTCATACACCCTGCCTAACACTGATTCGTGCTTCATATCGTTCATGTTCTATGGAGTACTATAGCACCGTACTCTCTGTGCGCTGTAGACCTAGTTCTGTTAACATTGATCTCACTATTCATTCTCGACCAGACAGTCAAAAAAGGGGTACTATGTTACATTACTGTTCATATAGTTGACATGCGCACAACATCATTTGTTATCGTCATATCTTACTACACTAGCAACAAGATTATGTAGTAATGGCGTATGAACCACTGCACATGCCTAGTAGTAGGAGCATTGTGTAAGTTCAAGTGGCTTCCGTGTTTCGCACTCCTCCGTTGTAAGAGTGGAAACGCTTGCTGTAATCATTTTTTTCTTCAGAAAAACAGTGGACACGCTCTACCATGCGGATCCTCCTCGACGGTACTAGGGAACCTTGCTACTCACTTTCGCCCACGTGTGGGACAGCCAGCATCGGGTCCACTAGCCATGCACTAAATTACTCCGTACTAGAGTGCCCAACTGCACGGTAGACTACCCCGATCAAAGCGCCACAGTAATGCTCAATGAGCCGTCAAATCACAAAACCCCCACCTTTCCAGCAGTAAGTTGGACGGACGAAGCAACCATCATTTCACTCTTCTCCCTTAGCTTCCTCTCTTGAAGAAAACCCCAACTCGCTTCTCCCTCATCTTGTTCCTCATTTCTTCAAGAAAACCCCGACCTGCTTCTGCCATTGTTCTTCTCTCCCAAAGAAGGAAAGCTGAGCTCATCAATGGTGTTGATTCTGGCCAAGGCCCGGTCTTGCAACCCCGAGATTGATCATATAACTCCCTCTCTCTTCTTCTTTTGGGTTTGTGATTATGGTTTCTTTTCTTTTATTTCTATTTGACAGTTTCTTAATGGACCCTGGAGCACCGGCCGACGTGATGTCTATGGCTCTGGCCAAAACCGTCGAGGCTCAGGGTACGAAGAAGCGCAAGCACCCCGCCGAGACTACCGCAGACAAGCTCAAGGCCATCGCCCTGTCCAAGCCCCCCTCTCAGGGATCCCTCATTAAGCAAGTCCAGGTAATATCTCTTCTTGACGATATTTTTCTCGATCTTGATCGTGTTTTTTCATCTAACACGCAGTACTAGTACTAGTAGTACAACTTTCTGGGTGATCTTGCATGTGATTTTTGTGTGCAAAATGACGGTTCTAAATTCCTCTTTTGACCAAAACATGCGAGAGGTTGAAACTGATTTCGTATAGATTACTTTCAACTACTTAATGAACATCAATGCTACCTTTGATGAGAGTATATTAGCCTCAGTAACTTGTGTTATGGATATTGCAAGTAATCCCTCTGCTCTCATGCCTTTGAACACATGTTCTAGTGTGTTTGTTCACTCATTTATGTGCGCATATGTAGTCATATATGTAGTAAAATATCGAAAATCATCTTATATTTCTGAACGGAAGTAGTAATAAAATATTTGGTTTCTGATTGAATTAGAACCAGGTCCGCAGTGGAGAAGAAGTTATCAAAGTCATGCCGTGTGAACTGGAAGACCTGAGGATGAGTTCTACTGCTAAACTATCCAGCTGTTGTGTCCTTGTCGCCACGTGTCCTGAACTAGTGTTTTCATGTAGCATTGTTGTCAGGCGTGTTCTCGAGGGTGTACTTGACCACAACAATTTCCTGGTTGTGCCTTCGATTACGAAAGGTGTGGTTCTTGTAAAGCTTCCCAACAAATCTGATGCGGACTGGCTTCATCGTCATGTTTATGAGTGGAAAGACCATTCTGTTAGGTTCTCCAAGGTTGACGAGATGGTGATGGTGCAGGTAGACATCCCTCAGTAAGTACATGGCCTAGTCAGTTATGCGGGGTTCATCTCGTAGGTCGGTGGCAAGAAATAGTCTGCAGAGTTTAATTAGTGCAACTTTGCTTGTCTGTAGTAAGTACTATTGCTCAGTACTTGATTTCTGTGTGTGAACCCTATATTGTTTAGTACCGCCGCTTTTGGTGTGTGGTGAGTCCTGAGAAAAGTCTATGTTAATGGCTGTCCACTCAATTCAGTCTGTATATTTTGAAGTACCCAGATCATCTTTTTTGTGAGAACGGTTTATCAATTATGGTTACACTCCAATATTTGTATGCATTGCAGGGTTTATCGCACCCACCAGGATTTCCAGTCCCATGGATGTTCGGTCCATACGATTTGTCACGACCTTTGGAGTGTCCTGCTTGTGGGAGTAAGCGGGGGCCCTGCATGCCACGCGTAGTTGGATGATCAATCTTCTGTTTAGAACTTGAACATAGTGATTTCCTCGTAAAGATTCACTCGTGTCACATCAAGTAAATCTTATTGATTTACTGTCTAAATCTTATTGATTTAATGTCATGTTTTCTTACTTTTGCTGCAATTTTACGATGCAGGTTTTTCCATGTGACATTCATCACAGAATAAACCATTATGATGGTTTTTGCTTGTTGCCTCGATTACTTCTTAATCCACCTATTCGGTCTAACTAATCACAATTTAACTTTAGAAGTAGCAACGAATCTCTCGCGAAGATGCTACTTCTAACTAATATTTCTTATAATTGGTAGCACGTGTAGGTTATTTCAAAGTTAAGCAGGCTACTCATTTGTTATTATATAAGAACTCGAGTGTTACTGATGGAACTGAAGTTGACTGGGACGACATCCACAAGTTCCTACACTTTATTGATCGTCTTGAGGTCCTTGTGGGGCATTTCAATGGTGGAAGGCCACGTGGGATATGTGTGCCACTGTTGCACTCGTTGAACAGGTCCAACTGTGTCAAGAAACTTATGGTACGAGCTGTTTTCTGTTATATATGTTGTTCATAAACTCTTGCTTATACACAGTTTTATAGTTGTGCTCTTCTTGAGATAGAAACTGCCCAGTTCTATTGTTCCTATACATATGCCTGACCATGGTTGGGTCAGACTTGCTCTTGGTCACAACATGATGTTTATGTCGACCTACTCCATTCACCTTGGAGGTGAAAAGATACTTATTCATGGGTGGTCTCAAATAATGAAGGCCCGTCCATCTTGGAGAATAGGACAGAAGGTTATGTTCATGCTTTTCCATGGCTCTAAAGCGAATATCCTGTTTATTGACCACATTACAAGATGAAGCCGCTTTCAGAAGGATGTGGATGCGTGGGGTGGCGCCTAGGCCTTGTCCTGGGGCTTGGTGGCCTCACCCTTGGTTAATTGTACGCAAAGTAGCATTGTTCGAGGCGTGCTTTGTACGTTGAACCTGTATAAGTACTCATACTGCTTTCGGCTATGGTTGTTAAGTGCCCCTGCTGGTTTCAGATAAGGCTGTTAAGTACTCCTGCTGCTTTTACAGTCTGTCGTGTTTCTTCACTCTTTTCTTCCTCCAGCCGCCAAAACCAAACTAGTGCCGGCGGGGCTGCCTGCTTCTGCCTCCCATGGCTGGCTGTGCCTCAGTGAACGCATCGCCGCCCCACCGTCTCCTAAATCATTAACGTCGATGTCTGAGGCCTCGCCGTCGTCCTCCGCGCGCTTTGGTGCGCTTGCCGTGGCGCTGAGGGAGTCCTGGACTAAGGGGTCCTCGGGCGTCCGGCCGGTTATCCATGGGCCGGACTGATGGGCGGTGAAGATACGAAGGCCGAAGACAATACCCGTGTCCGGATTGGACTCTACTTGGCGTGGAAGGCAAGCTAGGCGACCTATTATGAAGATTTCCTCCTATGTAACCGACCTCATGTAACCCTAGATCTCTCCAGTGTCTATATAAACCGGAGAGCATAGTCCGGATAGGATGGAGTCATTACCATATACTTATAGGCTAGACTTCTAGGGTTTAGCCATTACGATCTCGTGGTAGATCAACTCTTGTAACACTCATACTCATCAAGATCAATCAAGTAGGAAGTAGGGTATTACCTCCATAGAGAGGGCCCGAACCTGGGTAAACATTGTGTCCCCCGTCTCCTGTTACCATCGATCCTAGACACACAGTTCGGGAACCCCTACCCGAGATCCGCCAGTTTTGACACCGACATTGGTGCTTTCATTGAGAATTCCACTGTGCCGTCGACATAAGGCTCGATGGCCCCTTCAATCATCGGTGGTGGCGTTGTTCAGGGAGAAACCTTTCTCCCCGGACAAATCTTTGTGTTCGGCGGCTTCGTACTGCGGGCCAACTTGCTCGGCCATCTGGTGCAGATCGATAGCTACGCCCCTGGCCATCAGGTCAGAGTCGGAAGTTTGAACTACGTCGCGGGCATCCGTGGGGACTTGATCTTCGACAGATTTGAGACCGCGGCAACCGCTCCCCTTCGCCCCGTTGAACATGGCTTAAACCTGTCATCGGGCCGCATCCAGGAGATAGCTCCTGTAACAACTCCGGCCTTAGATCCGGAGCAGATCAATACGTCCGAAGATGGGAGACTCAACCCCATCACGGGGGCTACCGAGTCTGCGGCGTTGGAGCCGCGCACAGATCCCACTTCATACGATACCTGCATCAATGGAACCCCGGACTTGTCTCCGATATCGAGTTCTGAACCCTGCGAGCTCGCGGATACCGAACTCGATCGTTTATCAATATTCAAGTTCAGCGCCGCAGATGTCTTTCAGCACTCGCCTATGGGCGATCTACTAAGCTCACTAAAAAACATATCCCTGATAGATGGCTCGTCGCCGAACTATGTCCGGTTCGACCTTACGGTGGATGACGGAGAATTTTGCTTCCCACCCGCCACCCACTTCATAGCCACTATCGAAGACCCAACCAACATGCTTGACCTCCGCCCCGAAGACATCGACGGTATGGACGACGATGAGGGGCAAGGCCAGAGCTTACTATCCCCTAGACACAGGACGACCACTTCCTGGTATGACGTGTGTATGGTAGACACACCCAACGATGATATCGACGATGACAAGGAGGATCCAGTTGAGGATAAACCTCCTAGTACACAATCCAAACACCGGAGCCCCCGGCGCCGCTCTAGGTCACGTCGCCCAAGAGAAAACAATACTAGCAACAGAGGAATCTAAGAATAAAGCAGCTACAGCTTCAAGCAAGCCAAGATCTGCTCAATGATAAATGGACCGAGGTCCTAGCCACCATAGAATCCTAGTGGCCCGGACAAAAGCCACCCCAAATGCAGGTGGCTCCCTCCACATGATGGTAAGGCGCTGGAGCCCGTTCCACCATCGAATAATGCGGTAGGTCGACCACAGTTCGGTCCGAATAAAGCAGCAGCCCAAGCAGAATACCATACCAACCAATTCCGGCCGTAAGAACAAGAACAAGACAGTTCGGGAAAACAATGGGGACATCCGCCAAAGTTTAGTGGGCGGAGCAGGACAGACAAGATCGACGTACAGATCACGGGGATATGCCCCGACCGGTTATGATGGTCAATCAGCCAGACTCAACCAAGCCAACCGCGCCCAAAGCCGCCAACGGCATCCAAAGGAGGTGCTTCACAGTGTGGCCCGGCATAGAGGAGCCACGCACCCGCTTTGCTTCACCAACGAGGTAATGGAACATGAATTTCCAGACGGGTTCAAACCCATCAACATCGAATCATACGATGGAACAACAGATCCCGCAGTATGGATTGAGGACTATCTCCTCCATATCCACCTGGCTCGCGGAGACGACCTTCATGCCATTAAATACCTGCCTCTCAAGCTTAAGGAGCCAGCACGGTACTGGCTAAATAGTTTGTCAGAAAATTCTATTGGCAGCTGGGAATATTTGGAAGACGCCTTTCGTGACAACTTCCAAGGAATATATGTCCGGCCGCCAGATGCCGACGACTTAAGTCATATTGTCCAACAGCCCGGCAAGTCAGCCAGGGAGCTCTGGACCAGGTTCTTAGTAAAAAAGAACCAAATTGTCGACTGTCCGGACGCGGAAGCCCTCGCGGCCTTCAAACATAGCGTCCGGGATGAATGGCTAGCACGCCACCTCGGCCAGGAAGGACCTAAATCCATGACCGCCCTTACCGCTCTAATGACTCGCTTTTGTGCGGGAGAAGACAACTGGCTCGCTCGTAAAAGCAACAGCGCCAGCGACCCGGGCACTTCCGAATTCCGAGACGGCAACGGCAAGCCACGACTAAACGAACACAACAGTCGCAACAATAATGAAAGATTACGCGACACAGCGGTCAACGCCGGATTTCACAATCCGAAGCCCGGTCAACGGAAGAAGCCATTTAAGGCCAGCCAGGATGGACCATCCGCCCTCGACAGGATACTGGACCGACCTTGTCAGATTCACGGTCACCCTGATAAGCCAGCCAATCACACCAACAGAAACTGTTGGGTCTTTAAGCAGGTAGGCAAACTTAACGCCGAATACAAGGGGAGGAGGCCACCAAGCGATAAAGACGACAGAGCGGCTCGCCAGCCGAACACCAGGGGCCAGAAACAGTTTCCCTCCGACGTTCGACCACTACTGGAGCGGAAATAGCAGTTCGGCTTCCACCACCCACCCACTATGCTGGCAAGATTTACACCACACGTACATCACTACGCGCTCAAGATACCATGGGCATCAGCGGCAGCACAATACGGGCACCCCTGCAAGCATTCCCGTAACATTTTTTATCCGTGTTCTTCACTTTTCTTTATTATAAACAGGTGACCAACAAGACAGCACCTACAACGGACTCTATCGAAGTTCGGATCCGTACACTCACCTAAGGGGCTACTTCCGTTAAGGATTCCCCTCCCAGAGGACGGGCGGCGCAGACGTGCGACAGGAGGTCCAAAATAGCTTTTTGTAGACCGCACTCTTTATTTTGAGCCTATACTATGCCCTTTTTCCTCCGTTCCCGACCCCGAGCATGTCAAATAGCCGGGTTGTGGTTTTTCTTTTTTATATATGAATTTATCATTGGCATATTGCTCCACTCCCAGTAAACTTTATCCGAGCTAATCTTAAAATACTCTTGCTACAATGAGTACGGCCGCAACGGCTATGTCACAAGACACTTCTCGGCATAACATGCCAGAGGCCCGGTATGGGAACAAATGAGTCGCCAATAAAAGTCCGAACAGCTCTATAGCGTACTTCGGCGTCGCAAGTTTGGCCTTATATGCATGAGCTCCGAATCATTGTCTTTGGTCAATAGTTGGGTTGCCCGGCTCCTGTGCTTGCTACCCTACGTTCCGCTTTATCGGCTAGGGTAGTAAAGGGAGAACTACTGCGATTGTGCCCTGGCTTTGACTGGATGAGCACCTCCGTAGAGAAAGCCGAAAACTGACTATCATGATGCGGCGAGAGCTGGTCAACCACTTGACGACTTATTCGAATCTTTAGCGATTCTCCGTGTTACAAGAAGGATCTTTTTCAGATCAAAACATGTAAGGCACAATATTACGATACGCCGCATACATACCAGGGGCTATGTCGTAGCCCCACCATAAAACTCCTATGGCTAAGTGAAAGTGTTAAACGCCCTAAAGTCCGATTGCCTGGTTCGCCGCATTATCACCTCCTTTATGGACCAAGACGTTGGATAAAGAGTGATTCAATGCTTTTTCGAACACCCCCGTATTTCCTACGAGGGGGCTGAAGCCGATGACTGGAAAACTTTCAAATTACATTAAAACGGCCGCACAGGAGGAATACAAGCTTTCGAGCAAAAAAATAGATTAACTATAAAGTTGTCTGTTACAACCCTTGTACACATCACTCGAATATTATGTCTTTCGAGCATTGACCCTCTATCAAGCGGGCGGCCTCTAGGACGTCTCCAAAATAATGCTCTGGTTCCGGACGGTCCTTGCCTTTGGGTGGACTCGTCGTCGCAACATCGATGGCCTTCATCTTCCCCCAGAATGTCTTGACTCGGGCGAAGGCCATCCGTGCACCTTCAATGCACGCCGACCGCTTCACAGGGTCGATACGCGGCACCACGTCAGCAAGCCGCTGCACCAGGCCGAAGTAACTACACGGAACATGTTCAGTCGGCCATAAATGGACTATGATGTTCTTCATGGCAGCACCGGATATCCTATGCAGCTCGGCCCACTGGGACATCTGTTCATTCAGCAACAGAGGGCACTTCGACGCGCCAAATTGCAACCAGAAAAGCTTCTCCATTGCATACCCCTCTTGCGCCTGATAAAACTGCGCCGCATCGGAAGAACTCTTCGGGAAGTCTAAAAAATTGTCCGGAGAACTCCATACTTGGTTAAGCTGAGCATAGTTCGGATCGCCGAACTTAGCCTGTAGCAAAAAGGGCTTGCCAGCCACAATCTCCCCAGCTTGCCGGATCTCCTCACGGGCTGCTCTGGATTCAGACCGCGCTTCTCTCGCCTCCCGTAAGGCCTTGTCAAGTTCAGCCATTTTGGCTTCATTTTCCTTCTCAAGAAGTTTACAGCGGCCAGCCGCATTCTCTAACTCGCGCGCCATGGTGGACATTGCCTCCTTGTCCTGGCGCCGCGCGGCTTGTTGGGCCTTCAATTCAGCCGATGCCTTTTCGGCAGCCGCATTACTAAACCGGGCCTGCTCCTTGGCCCGGGCTAGCTCCGCCCGAAGGGCTTCCATGGCGGCGGCACCATCTGCATTGATGCACATTTCATATCAAACTCTCTTCAGAGTCAGGCTTACATTACAAGCATATTGGTGTAAGGAATGCTTAAAATATATACCTTGCGAGTCGTCAAGACGCCTGTTGATCAAAGCAATGTCATCCTCCGCAATATCCAGCTTTCGCTGCAGTTCGGTTACCTCCGAATTTCGGGCAGTGGCAGGAGGGGAGACAGCCTGCATTCCAAATTAAACCAAGGTTAGTACCTGAAAATATATTTTCGATGCTCTGATCACTTCCTTTGGAAGGCGATCCGACTATCAGGGGCTACTGCATACACAACGGGTGCATTCTGTCAATATTATTCAATTGGCAACATTACATCACAAACCTCAAAACCTCTCAGAAGGCTCGTAAAGGCCTCGTTCAACCCGCTCTTCGCGGATACAACTTTTTCGACCACCGTAACCATTAAGGCACGGTGCTCCTCTGAAACGGACACTCGTCGCAGCATGTCCGTCAGCGTCTCCGACACTCCTGGGTCTTCGGACACCGCTGCCGGAGCACGACATTCCTTTGAAGGAATCCGCTTACCCGCCTCCAGCATTGTCTCCGGCTGTAAACCGGACAGTTCGGGGCTGTCATTCTTGATCCCCGAACCCTGAGTGACAGAGGCACCACCTTCGGGTAGCTCCTTCCTTGTTTCCTGTGCTACTTGCCGGTTGGGAGGAGCCCTCCGGGATGACACCTCGAGATCATCCGCCCTATTAGGCGAGGAGGCCGGAGAAGGCGTGTCACTCTCCGTCATCTCCGGAAGAAGGTCTCCCGAGGAGGAGGACGATTGAGAAACACCAGGCGTTAACCTACGAGGATGCACATATGTTGGAGGGTTATTTCAGTAATAAGAAAGGAATGAGGTATGGTTAAAGTGCCCTGCTCCACTTACGGTCTGGCCGGAGGTTCGTCCTCATCATCAAGCTCAACGACGACATCGCTTGCCCGACCCAAGCCGCCCGACGATGGCATTTTCCCTTTCTTGGAAGGCTTCCCCTCCGACCTCCAGAAGAGGCCCTCTTCTTGCCATGAAGTGCCCCCTCCACACCTTTGCCCCTGGGCAAAAGGGTTTCGGTTTCCCCGAACACAGCGCCTAAATCGCCCTTAGGATGGGCATCTCCTCTGGGCTCCCTGCTCTCACCCCCTCTGTAGACACTAGGTACGGTGTCGGGATCAACATCCGCGTCAGTAGGGCGGGCGCAGGGTCTTCGAGAAGGGGCGCCAGACACCAGATTAACACCGCTTTCTTTATCCAGTCCTGTATAAGGGCAGGTTGTTTAGTGTCTTGTCAAGCGATGCTTGAATGAAAGGTGTGCGGGGATTGAATACTTACCGGAGTGTCCGGATGATTGCAGTCGAGGCCGACGTCTTCGGTGGTGTCCGGCCATTGCTCTCGCTCCCCGAAATATAACTTCCACATTCCTTCGTGCGTAGTACCGAAGAAGTGCTGAAGAGTCCGCCGCCCTTCTGGATTGAACTCCCACATACGGAGAGGCTGCCGTTGACACGGCAGGATCCGGCGGACCAGCATTACCTGAACGACGTTCACAAGATCGATGCCCTTCTCGGTAAGGCTTCGGATGCGACCTTGCAGAGTCTCCACGTCATTAGCGGATCCCCAGTCCACCCCCTTGTTGATCCATGAAGCAAGCTAAGTCGGAGGGCCGGGTCGGAACGCAGGCGTAGCCACCCACTTGGAGCCTCGCAGCTCGTTGACATAAAACCACCCCTGCTGGCATAGTTCGGAAGACTCGGCGAAGGATCCTTCAAACCAAACCGCACTGGCAAGCTTGTTTACTACAACGCTGCCGCACTCTGCCTGCTCCCCCTCTATCACCCGCGGCCTCACATCAAAAGTCTTGAGCCACAAATCAAAGTGCGGAGGAGTCCGGAGGAAGGCCTCACACATGACGATGAATGCCGAGATGAGAAGAATAGAGTCCGGGGCCAGATCGTGAAAATCTAGCCCATAGTAGAACATGAGCCCCCGGACGAAGGGGTTAAGCGCGAACCCTAACCCATGGAGGAAGTGGGACAAAAATACTACCCTCTCGCCGGATTTGGGGGTGGGAATAATCTGCCCCTCGGCAGGAAGCCGACGAAGGATTTCTGGGGTCAGGTACCTCGCTACGCGGAGCTTCGTAATATCCTCCTCCGTGACGGAAGAGGCCACCCACCGGCCTGAACGGCTGGACCCGGACATGATTGGGGCTGGTGGTGATTGGAACTCGAGGGCTAGAGCTCGAGGTGGCTGGGGTTGAGGAAGAAGCAAGCGCGGAAGAAAAAGCCAAGTCTGGGTCCCTATATGAAGGCCCAGAATATCAAGCGTCCCCTCCTGGGTCTTGAAACTTACCTATCCCCAAAGAGTTGTACCCAGGGGACGGTTGGGTTACCCATACCTACATTATTGAAAATCCCGTGAATAAGGGGACACGATCTCTGCTTTGACAAGACGTGCCAATAAAATCGCTTCCCGAGACATGGGGCGACGGGCTAGCCAACGGTTGGAAATAATAACCGGGCAGGCGTGATACAATTTCATAAACAGTCGTCAGCAGATTGGACTCATGGAGTATTGTATTTTCTGCATTTATATACACAGGCCCGGATACAATCGTCACATCCGAAGACTACCTTGGGGTTCGGAAGAAGGGGAACCCGCCTTGCAATGCCGAAGACAATCTGCGTGCCGGACTCCTCGTCATTGAAGCCAGGTTCAGGGGCTACTAAGGGAGTCATGGACTAAGGGGTCCTCGGGCGTCCGGCCTGTTATCATGGGCCAGACTGATGGGCTGTGAAGATACGAAGGCCGAAGACAATACCCGTGTCCGGATTGGGCTCTACTTGGTGTGGAAGGCAAGCTAGGCGACCTATTATGAAGATTTCCTCCTATGTAACCGACCTCATGTAACCCTAGATCTCTCCGGTGTCTATATAAACCGGAGAGCATAGTCCGGATAGGACGGAGTCATTACCATATACTTATAGGCTAGACTTCTAGGGTTTAGCCATTACGATCTCGTGGTAGATCAACTCTTATAACACTCATATTCATCAAGATCAATCAAGCAGGAAGTAGGGTATTACCTCCATAGAGAGGGCCCGAACCTAGGTAAACATTGTGTCCCCCGTATCCTGTTACCATCGATCCTAGACGCACAGTTCGGGACCCCCTACCCGAGATCCGCCGGTTTTGACACCGACAGGCGCCGCCCTCTCGCGTTGTCAACATGGTCAACAAACAAGAGGAATCGGGAGAGGACTGTACATGGAGAGGATGACAGTAGGGGCCCACCATGTCCATGGTTGTACGCAAGGAAGTTCCTCATTTTTTCTTATATATACTCCATTGTCAGCGTATAGAAAAAGAAAATGCTTCCTCCTAGTGGTTCCCTGACATCTAGGGCCCATGACATTGTCAGCGTATATAGTCAATAGACAAGAGAACAGCACAAGATCGGCTGACACCTGGGACATAGCTGCTCGAGTACTGTTTTTTTGTTATTGTTGAGACGGAGCAGGGTCTCAACTGCGTTGTGGCCCGTCTAGCCCAGGATTATATTTTACGTTCACCACATGACCAGCCCAGCTATTTTTCCTTTGTGAAAATGAGCCCAGGTTATTTTTTCTGGAGAATACCCAATCCAGGCCTACTTATTTTTCTACGCCCTGATGGGCTGCAACTCTTTCAAGACAGCTGCAAATCTTGAAAGTAATATGAAATGGGCTGTAAATATAGAAAACAGATGAAAAATTGACAATTACTTTATAATTTATAAATTTTTTCACATTTTCATATTCCAATTTCACTGGGCTTTAACCTAATTTAAATATATCTTCAAAGTACTTTAAATTTGGCTCGACATTTCGGTATTAAAAATAGTTTGGAACCCATAGAAATATGCAAAATTTTGTTTAAAATTTTAACCCTGGCCCAGGCCAACAAAAAAATGGACTGCAATAAATTGCATAAGAAGTTGCAATGAGCGATAAATTATTAAAAAAAATAGGGAATGGTCTGACTTGTGGGCCTATTAAGTTGATGCATATGCAAGATTTTTTACTTATTATATACGTCAACAAACAATTCTAGCAGACATAACCGTTGGATGTCAATCCAACGGTTGTCGTGCTTCTTCAATCTCAGATCTTCTTGCTCCAGCCACCAAATCCAGCGCCGGCGGGACCGCCTGCTCCCGCCTCCTGTCGCCGGCTATGCTGCCGCACAGGCCTCACCGCCCCCTACGACTCCCATCACTGGCCAGGCCATCCCTCTACTCACCCACATCCCTCCACTGTTGTGGCTTCGCCACCTCCAGGTCATTCCCTTCCTGGGTCTCGCCGTCGTCCATCGTGCTGGTGTTCTCGGCACATCGTGGTCAATGTTATCAACAAACGACAACATCGAAAGAGGGATGTACATGGAGAGGCTGACAGTTGGGACCCACATGGTCCATGGCCGCACGCAAGCAAGTACCTCCTTATTACGCCAAAAAGAATGAATACTCCCAATGACAGCTCGGACCCATCAGCTATATCTTCGCACGCAAGGAAGTGCCTCCTTATTACGCACAAAAAGATGAAATACTCCCCCTACTAGATGGGACCCACCATAGTGGGAGGCTGACTTGTGGGCCTACTAAGTTGACGCGCACGGAGGGCTTTATCAACTTAGTCAACAAACGATTCTATCACGAGTGACCGTTGGATTGTTAACATCCAACGGTCGTCCTGCTTCTTCAACCTCTGATTTTCTTGCTCCAGGCGTTCAAAACACCGCGTACTCCTGCCTCCCGTGACCGGATGTGCTGCCGCGGAGGCCTCACCGCCCCTACTACTCCCACCTCTAGCCAGGCCATCCCTCTACTCACCCACACCCCATGTTATTGTGCGGCGACGGCAGCCCCACACTGCAGCCGAACCAGTCAACCCTCATACTCCTCTCCGCGTGGACATCCACTGTCGCGTCTTCTCTGGCTCCACATCGTCCCCTTCCTAGGCCCCGCCATCGTCCACCGCCTTGGTGCTCTCGGCACGGTGTGGTCAATGTGGTCAAGGAACGACTTCCATCGGAAGAGTACTGTACGTGGAGAGGCTGACAGCTGGGTCCACGGCCGCAGCAAGGAAGTGCGACCTTATTATGCGTAAAATAACGATTCCTCCACCTGACAGCAGGGACCCACCGGACGGGCCACCGTATTTCGCAAAAAAAAACTTCCCCCTGACTGCTGGGACCCACCAGCTATATCTTCGCACGCAAGGAAGTGCATCCATATTACGGGAAAAAATGATTCTCCCCCTGATAGCTAGGGTCCACTAGCAATAACATCACACGCAAGGAAGTGGCTCCTTATCCTCCCTGACAGTCGGGACCCACCTGGTCGAAGCGTACATAGCGTTGTCATTCTGGTCACGAACGTGTACGTACATACTGGTCGATCGGTCTGTCTGCAGGCTGCAGCGATGAACCGTGGCCGAGTAAGGAAGGGCACGTGTCGTAGTAGAGGCGCGGACGTAGCATGGCACGCAGTCCCATCAATATCGTGTACGCGTACGTACATCCAGGGTGCAAGAAAGTAAATACGGCCATGTACGTACATACGGGTGGGGTCTCGAACGCCTACTCATGCATATGTATGGCCAAGGCTTGTGTACGTGGAGAGGCAGCGAGGGCGTCCTGTTCATCGGCAGCCAACCGGCTGGGTTGGAACAGAGGAAACAACGTCGTGTTCACCGGGAGCCAAGTGACTGGGTCGGAACACATCCTGTTCATCGGGAGGCAAGAGACTAGGTCGGAATGAGTCGCGTTCAATGGGAGCCTACTGGCTTGGACGGAATAGCCGGAACGGGGTCTGGCGTATCGCAAAACGGAGGAAAACGGCCTTGTGTTCAACCGCGTATGGTCGAAATGGGGTCCTGTTCATCGGGAAGGGTCTGGCGTACTGCAAAACGGAGGAAACGGACTTGTGTTTGAGCTCCTACAGTCGAAACGGGGTGCTGTTGATCGGGAGGGGTGTGGCGTACCGCAAAACGGAGGAAACAGAGTTGTGTTGGAGCGCCTACGGTCGAAACTGGGGTCCTGTTCATCGAGAGGGGTGTGGCGTACCTTAAAACGGGACTCCACGGGCTACTATTCATCCACCTCTACTGCCTCACTCCAGCCTCTATGGGCTACAGTTCATCCACCGTCGACCTCCTCCAGCCTCCACCTGCGACTGTTCATAAACGGCGTCTCCCTCCTGCCTCCACCAGCTACTATTCATTGATGACCCACAAGTATAGGGGATCTATCGTAGTCCTTTCGATAAGTAAGAGTGTCGAACCCAACGAGGAGCAGAAGGAAATGATAAGCGGTTTTCAGCAAGGTATTCTCTGCAAGCACTGAAATTATCGGTAACAGATAGTTTTGTGATAAGGTAATTTGTAACGGGTAACAAGTAACAAGTGTAAATAAAGTGCAGCAAGATGGCCCAATCCTTTTTGTAGCAAAGGACAAGCCTGGACAAACTCTTATATAGAGAAAAGCGCTCCCGAGGACACATGGGAATTATTGTCAAGCTAGTTTTCATCACGTTCATATGATTCGCGTTCGGTACTTTGATAATTTGATATGTGGGTGGACCGGTGCTTGGGTGCTGTCCTTACTTGGACAAGCATCCCACTTATGATTAACCCCTATTGCAAGCATCCGCAACTACAAAAGAAGTATTAAGGTAAACCTAACCATAGCATGAAACATATGGATCCAAATCAGCCCCTTACGAAGCAACGCATAAACTAGGGTTTAAGCTTCTGTCACTCTAGCAACCCATCATCTACTTATTACTTCCCGATGCCTTCCTCTAGGCCCAAACAATGGTGAAGTGTCATGTAGTCGACGTTCACATGACACCACTAGAGGAGAGACAACATACATCTTATCAAAATATCGAACGAATACCAAATTCACATGACTACTAATAGCAAGACTTCTCCCATGTCCTCAGGAACAAACGTAACTACTCACAAATCATATTCATGTTCATAATCACAGGAGTATTAATATGCATAATGGATCTGAACATATGATCTTCCACCAAATAAACCAACTAGCATCAACTACAAGGAGTAATCAACACTACTAGCAACCCACAGGTACCAATCTGAGGCTTTGGGACAAAGATTGAATACAAGAGATGAACTAGGGTTTTAGAGGAGATGGTGCTGGTGAAGATGTTGATGAAGATTGACCCCCTCCCGATGAGAGGATCATTGCTGATGACAATGGTGATGATTTCCCCCTCCCGGAGGAAGTTTCCCCGGCAGAACAGCTCTGTCGGAGCCCTAGATTGGTTCCGCCAAGGTTCCGCCTCGTGGCGGCGGAGTTTCGTCCCGTAAGCTTGCTTATGATTTTTTCTCGGACGAAAGACTTCATATAGCAGAAGATGGGCACCGGAGGGCCACCAGGGGGCCCACGAGGCAGGGGGCGCGCCCACCACCCTCGTGGCCAGGGTGTGGGCCCCCTCTGGTATTTTCTTTGCTCAGTATTTTTTATTATTTCCAAAAATAACTTTCGTGGGGTTTCAGGACTTTTGGAGTTGTGCAAAATAGGTCTGTAATATTTGCTCCTTTTCCAGCCCAGAATTCCAGCTGTCGGCATTCTCCCTCTTTATGTAAACCTTGTAAAATAAGAGAGAATAGGCATAAGTATTGTGACATAATGTGTAATAACCGCCCATAATGCAATAAATATCGATATAAAAGCATGATGCAAAATGGACGTATCATTCATCCACGGTTCCTGTTCATCCAGCCTCCACCGCTCCTCCACCGGCTACTGTTCAACCACCCCTCTCCGCGGGGTCCTGTTCAACCACCCCTCCACGGGCTACTGTTCATCTAGCCCTCCACCGGCTACTCTTCAACCAGCCCTCCACCGACTGCTGTTCATCCAGCCCTCCATGGGGTCATGTTCATCCACCCCCAACCGGCTCGATCGGGGTCCTGTTCATCCAGTGGCAACGGCCTCTACTACCACAGGGTCCTGTTCATCCAACCCCCACCGGGAACTGTTCATCCAACCCCCAACAACGCTCACTGTTCATCAAGAGGCAGCAGGTTCGATCGGCTTCAGTTAGCAGCAGTAGCGAAGGAATCGCTCGATCAGGTTCAGTTAAAAGCCAGATCGATAGATCGCTCGGGTTCAGTAACGCGTAGCCTGCAGTGCAATCGCTCAGGTTCAATAGGCGAACGCCTCGCTCAGGTTCAGATAGAGCCCAACGCCTCGCACCCACGCGCGTACGTGTACATGAGAAACGTGCATCGCTCGGCCCCCGACCATCCACCATAACCGAGAACTCCCCGATATTTTCCTCGCCCTCCCTTCTACCATGGTTTTTTCGTCATGGACGTCCCAAAGAATGTCATGCAACTGTGTCTCCGGCCCGCCCAGGACGAAAAGCCCATTTTCTGTCATGATTTTTTTCATGGAAGTAGGATCCCACCACATCTATGATGATACCGGGTTTTGTCACAATTATCGTCATAGAAGTGTCATAAGCATGATAGAAAAAATCGTTCGGCCTAAAATGTCATGTATGCGTCTTTTTTTTGCAGTGGTGAGCCCCAGCAGGCTTGCCAGGATGTCCCGAAGGCTTGCTTCCTGGGGTAACCCCATCCTCACCAGGCTCGCCTGCCCGGCAAGGGAGGTTTTTCCCTTAGCAATATCTTGCTTCTCTGACTAGTCTTGGTCCTCTTGTGCTGCATGTTGGTCCTTTGAAGAACTGATCCCTTGTACTCCAATCTGACCTTGGTGTTGTAATCTTGTTCTCGTGTCTGTAGGCTTCATCATCTGTGCACTAGTCAGGGGAAAATATACACCCCTGTTTGTGTTCCCCGACAACAATAATGCATATGAGAGCCACTCAACATTTTCATCATGGTCTTTTCCTCGGTACGACTCAATAAAAAGAACAGAAATTCAAAGAAACACACTGAAATATTTTTGGAGTTTTTGGTTTTTCTAGAGGAAAGCAAATTAAAGAAAGAAAAACAAAAACGAGAAAAACTATTTACACGGGAGAGCTCCCAACAAGCAAAAGAAGAACAAGGAAATCTTTTTGGGTTTTATTTTTGAATTCTACAACTAACTACACTAGAAAGAAAAATAGAAAAGAAGCAGGAAATATTTTTGTATTTTCTCAAAGTTTTTCAAACACACAAGAAGAAGGAGAGCAAATAAATCTAGCATGGATAATACAATGAAAAAGTGTGGACACTGACAACTGGAATGAAAATGTGTAAACATAAATGTAATGTCGATGGAAACACGTACTCCCCCAAACTTAGGCTTTTGGCCTAACTTGGTATCACCACTCGAAGAAGCCATGGGGTCCTATGTTGAAGTGCTGGGGAGCAGGCACCTGAGGGTCCCACTCCTGAAGCTCCTCCTTTGCCGCAGCCAGGTTGTTCCGGTAGGCGACAATGTCCTTAGGCATGATCATGTATTCGCCCCTGGCAATAGGATCAAACAAAGCAGGTGCAGGCAATGAAATAATATCACGAGTGTTCACATTGAAAACTAGGTTATAAGGAACAGGAGTGTCAGTGTTCTCGCCATCAATAAACTGGTGGTGTGCCATAGCCTGACGATCTAAATAAACCTTGGGTAAGGAATAATCATGCTGGCGTATCTGAATTTTAAAGTGACTCGCTAAATGAGTAGCATAAATACCACCATGTATTTTACCCTTGGGTCTGTTAATGTGGAGACGACATGCCAGAATAGCTCCCAAGCTATAAGTGTTGTCACCGTAAAGTGTACGGCGTAAGACAGCGAAGTCTGGGGCACTGAGTGCACCTACCTTCTCTCTAGCAAGCAAACACTTCGCAATGAAAAGAGCAAAATAGTGCACGGCGGGAAAATGTAAGCTAGTGGCGGTGACACATGACACCCCTCTCTCATCCCCCACTGTCAACGTGTGGTAAAAATCATAAAACTCTGTGGGCCTAGGCTCTACTAAATCCCTATCAGAAGGGATCAAGCATATGTCACAAAATTCAGTGAGTGGTATCTAACGGGTTTCAGCATATAAATTAAACTGCACCTCAGGAGGATTATTCCTACTTATGAAATGAAAACTTTGCACAAAGGAATTTGTGAGGAGATGATATTGTTCACACTCAGCTGCGATGAAGTCGGTGAGGCCGGCATTAGCAGCATATTGTGCAAACTCTTGACGGATTCCGGCTCCCTCCATGAATGGGTTATGCGGCCATTAGCACGGCCGTACCTCCGCCATTCTCCGGGTGCGGAGATCACTGTCAGATGACTCCCCAATAACTCCCTTGGAGTTCTTCTTGGAAGCAAACTTCCTGAAGATACTCATATTTTTCCTATGAACAAAATTCTGAAATTTTTAGTCCACAAAAATGTTCTCAATAAAACTTCACAAGATTGATAGCAACTACTCATAGGGATGCATAGAGGCCATATTAAGCATTCAAACTACTTAGAACTCTAAGAATTCAACATGCAAGCTCATCTACAGCAGCACCAAGAGTTACTAATTATTCAAAAAATAAACCACTAAAGCAAAAACTAATTGTACCAACGGAGGAGTCACATACCAAGCAACAATCCCCCAAAACTGTTTCAGAAATGGAGCTTCAAACAAAGAGATCGAAATCCGCGGGTTTGAGAGCAAGAACACGAGAGAGAGAGAGCAAAGGTGATTTTTTCTGGAGGTAGGTGGTGACATGGGCTAAAGAGATAAGTGAGGGGGCCCATGTGGGGACCACGGCACACCAGGGCGCGCCTAGGGGTGCTGGCGCGCCCAGGTGGGTTGTGCCCACCTGGTGCACCCTCCTCTGATGTTATTTGCATCAAATATTCAGAAATATTCAGGAAAAAATCATATTAAATTTTCAGAGCATTTTGAGAACTTTTATTTTTGGGTCATTTTTTATTGCACGAGAGATTCAGAAAACAGACAAAACATGGCATTTTATTTTATTTAACTAATAAAAACAAAAAACAAAAGGTAGGGACAGAAGGTAGTGCTTACTAAATTAACCAACTTCATACCTCTCAAAAATGATTCATTAATAAGGTTGATCAAGTCTTCTTAACAACCACTTTCGATTAGCATGAAACCGAAAAACTTTCATAAAACACTAAGTTACCTCAACGAGGATATGAATGTCCCCCACAATAAGCATTTCATATTTCTTTTTGGCAGTAGGTAGAGGTAGTTGAAAACTTTCAATAGTGATTGTCGGAGATTTTTCAATAACATTAATACCATTCACTTGGAAATTTTTCTTCGGAAAGTGCACAGTGTGCTCATTACCATTGATATGAAAAGTGACCTTGATTTTATTGCAATCAATAACAGCCCCTGCAGTATTCAGAAAGGGTCTACCAAGGATAATCGACATGTTGTCGTCCTCGAGCATCTCAAGTATAACAAAGTCAGTAAAGATAGTAACGTTTGCAACAACAACGGGCACATCCTCACAAATAGCGATAGGTATGGCAGTTGATTTATAAGCTATTTGCAAAGATATTTCAGTAGGTGTGAGTTTATTCAAATCAAGTCTTTTATATAAAGAGAAAGGCATAACACTAACTCCAGCTCCTAAGTCACATAAAGCAGTTTTCACGTAATTTCTTTTGATGGAGCAAGGTATAGTTGGTATTCCCGGATCTCCAAGTTTTTTAGGTACTCCACCCTTCAAAGTATAATTAGCAGGCATGGTGGAGATTTCAGCTTCCGGTATTTTTCTCTTATTGGTGATGATGTCTTTCATGTACTTTGCATAAGGAGGCATTTTTAAGATATCAGTCAAGAGGGCACGCAAAAAGACTGGCCTAAGCATTTCAGCAAAGCGTTCAAATTCTTCATCATCTTTCTTCTTAGTTGACTTAGGTGGAAAGGGCATAGGTTTTTGAACCCATGGTTCTCTTTCCTTACAATGTTTTCTAGCAATGAAGTCTCTTTTATCATATCTTTTATTCTTGGGTTGTGGGTTATCGAGATCAATAGCTGGTTCTATTTCAACATCATTGTCTCGTTCATTATTATTTGTTTGAGTATCTCATGAACCTCATCCTTATCTTTTTCATTATCAGAGGGTGAGTGTTCATTACCAGATTGAGTTTCAGCTTCAGAAATAGATACTTCATTATCATTATCAGGAGGTTTTTCTACTTCAGGTTCACTAGAGGCATGCAAAGTCCTACTATTTTTCTTCTTCCTTTTATTTTTAGAAGGACTAGGCGCATCAGTGTTAACTCTTTGAGAGTCTTCAATTCTTTTTGGGTGTCCCTCGGGATAAAGTGGTTCCTGAGTCATTCTACCTCCTCTAGTCATTACTCTAACAGCGTGATCATTTATATTATTGTTCATTTCATCAAGCAATTCTCTTTGAGATTTAGCACCTTGTTCTAATTGAGTTTGAAACACAGAGGCATGTTTTCCTACACCTCTAACATCATTGGTAATTCTAAATAACAAGTCACTCAAGCGAGCAATCATATCAGAATTATATTTCAATTGTTTCATAACATTTGCATTGAAGTTCTTGCTTTCAAATGTAATTATCAAACTCATAAAGGCATTGACTGGGATGCATATTATAAGGATTGTCATTGTTATTGAATTTCATTAAGGAACTTACCTCTACCACCTTAGGTGGTGGTGGTGTATCAAGCCCATGTATTTCTTCAATAGGAGGTAAATTTTTGACATCCCCAGCTTCAATACCTTTTTCTTCATAGATTTCTTTGCCTCTTGCATATCTTCGGGACTGAGATATAAGATACCCCTCTTCTTCGGAGTAGGTTTAAGTGGTGCTTCAGGAAGAGTCCAATCATCATAATTTTTCAATACGTTGTTCAATAGTTCTTCAGCTTGTTCAACAGTTTGTTCCCTGAAAACACAACCAGCACAACTATCTAGGAAATCCCTAGAAGCAACGGTTAGTCCATTATAGAAGATATCAAGTATTTCATTTTTCTTAAGAGGATGATCAGGCAAAGCATTAAGCAATTGGAGAAGCCTCCCCCAAGCTTGTGGGAGACTCTCTTCTTTAATTTGTGCAAAGTTAAATATTTCCTGTAAGGCAGCTTGTTTCTTATGAGCAGGAAAATATTTTTCAGACAAGTAATAAATCATATCCCGGGGACTACGCACACAACAAGGAGCAAGAGTATTATACCAAGTCTTAGCATCACCCTTTAACGAGAACATAAATAATTTGAGAATATAATAATAGCGAATCTTCTCATCATGAGCAAAAAGGGTGGCTATGTCATTCAACTGAGTAAGATGTGTCACAATTGTTTCAGTTTCATAACCATGGAAAGGATCAGATTCAACCAAAGTAATTAACTCTGGGTCGACAGAGAATTCATAATCCTTATCATCAACAAAGATAGGTGAAGCAGCAAACTTAGGATCACATTTCATTCCAGCATTCAAAGACTTTCTTTCAGTTTGCATAATAATTTCTTAAGATCATCCCTATCATTGCAAGCAAGAAAGTCTCTAGTTGTCTCCTCATCCATAACATAACCTTCCGGTACCTTTGGCAATTAATATCTAGGAGAAATAGGTCTAATAGGTGTTTCAAGATTTTCAGTTTCATGCTCTTCATCAGTCTCAACAATTTCATCATTTTCAGCATTCTCAAAAGCTTTAGTTCTGGCAAGTTGTTCGTCAAGAAATTCATCTAGTGGCACATTATCATCAAGCAAGGTACTAGCATCATCATGAATATCATTCATAGCAGAAGTGGCATCATCAATAACTTGCGACATATCAGGATTAATAGCATGTGATGGTGTTGCAAGTTTACTTATAACAGTAGGTGAATCAAGTGCAGAGCTAGATGGCAGTTCCTTACCTCCTCTCGTATTGGAGGGAAAATCTTAGTTTTCGCATCCTTCAGATTCTTCATAGTGATAATTTAATAATAATTCCAAGTGACTCAACAAATATAGCTATGCTCCCCAACAACGGCGCCAGAAAAAGGTCTTGATAACCGACAAGTATAGGGGATCGCAATAGTTTTCGAGGGTAAAGTATTCAACCCAAATTTATTGATTCGACACAAGGGTAGCCAAAGAATATTTGTAAGTATTAGCAGCTGAGTTGTCAATTCAACCACACCTGGAGATTAATTATCTGCAGCAAAGTGATCAGTAGCAAAGTAGTATGATAGTTTTGTTAGTAGTAGTAGAAACAATAGTAACGGTAACAATGATAGCAATGATTTTGTAGCAAGTGCAATAGTAACAATAGTAGTAGTAATTTAGCAAGAACAATATGAGAGAAGTTCGTAGGCATTGGATCGGTGAATTTGTTGGATGATATTCATCATATAACAGTCATAACCTAGGGCGATACGGCACTAGCGCCAGTTCATAAATATAATGTAGGCATGTATTCCGTAAATAGTCATACGTGCTTATGGAAAGAACTTGCATGACATCTTTTGTCCTACCCTCCCGTGGCAGCGGGGTCCTATTGGAAACTAAGGGATATTAAGGCCTCCCTTTAATAGAGAACCGGAACAAAGCATTAACACACAGTTAATACATGAACTCCTCAAACTACGGTCATCACCGGGAAGTGTCCCGACTTCTGTCACTTCGGGTTTGCCGGATCATAACATGTAGTAGGTGACTATAACTTGCAAGATCAGATCTAGAACATAGATATAATGGTGATAACATAAACGGTTCAGATCTGAAATCATGGCACCCAGGCCCAAAGTGACAAGCATTAAGCATGGCAAAGTCATGGCAACATCAATCTCAGAACATAATGGATACTAGGGATCAAGCCCTAATAAACATAACTCGATTACATGATGAATCTCATCCAACTCCTCACCAACCAGCGAGCCTGCGGAGGAATTACTCACTCTCGGTGGGGAGCATCATGGAATTGGCGATGGAGAAGGGTTGGTGATGAAGAAGATCGAAGATCCCCCACTCCGGAGCCCCAAACGGACTCTAGATCTGCCTCCTGATGAAGAACAGGAGGTGGCGGTGGCTTCGTCTCGTGAAACGCGATAATTCTTTCTCCTTGATTTTTTTTCTCCGAAAATGTGAATTTATAGCATTGGAATCAGGATCTGCAGGGCCACCAGGTGGGGACAACCCACTTGGGTGCGCCTGGACGGGGCGCGCCCTGGTGGGTTGTGCCCACCAAGGTGCCCCCCTACGGTGGTTCTTGGCTCCAGAAATTATCTTTATTTGTATAAAAATTCCTTGCAAAGTTTTGTTCCAAACTGAGAACTTTTATTTCTGCATAAAACAACACCATGGTAGTTCTGTTGAAAACGGCGTCAGTCCGGGTTAGTTTCATTCAAATCATGCAAATTAGAGTCCAAAACAAGAGGAAAAGTGTTAGGAAAAGTAGATACGACGGAGACGTATCACCTGCCGCGGGCGACCACGTGGGGATGTGATGATGGAGTGAAGGAAATATGCCCTAGAGGCAATAATAAAGTTATTATTTATTTCCTTATATCATGATAAATGTTTATTATTCATGCTAGAATTGTATTAACCGGAAACGTAATACTTGTGTGAATACATAGACAAACAGAGTGTCACTAGTATGCCTCTACTTGACTAGCTCGTTAATCAAAGATGGTTATGTTTCCTAGCCATTGACATGGGTTGTCATTTGATTAACGGGATCACATCATTAGGAGAATGATGTGATTGACTTAACCCATTCCGTTAGCTTAGCACTCGATCGTTTAGTATGTTGCTATTGCTTTCTTCATGATTTATACATGTTCCTATGACTATGAGATTATGCAACTCCCGTTTACCGGAGGAACACTTTGTGTGCTACCAAACGTCACAACGTAACTGGGTGATTATAAAGGTGCTCTACAGGTGTCTCCGAAGGTACTTGTTGGGTTGGCGTATTTCGAGATTAGGATTTGTCACTCCGATTGTCAGAGAGGTATCTCTGGGCCCACTCGGTAATGCACATCACTTAAGCCTTGCAAGCATTGCAACTAATGAGTTAGTTGCGGGATGATGTATTACAGAACGAGTAAAGAGACTTGCCGGTAACGAGATTGAACTAGGTATTGAGATACCGGCGATCGAATCTTGGGTAAGTAACATACCGATGACAAAGGGAACAACGTATGTTGTTATCCGGTCTGACTGATAAAGATCTTCGTAGAATATTTGGGAGCCAATATGAGCATCCAGGTTCCGCTATTGGTTATTGACTGGAGACGTGTACTCGGTCATGTCTACATAGTTCTCGAACCCGTAGGGTCCGCACGCTTAACGTTTCGATGACAGTTATATTATGAGTTTATATGTTTTGATGTACCAAAGGTTGTTCGGAGTCCTGGATGTGATCACGGCATAACGAGGAGTCTCGAAATGGTCGAGACATGAAGATTGATATATTGGAAGCCTATATTTGGATATCGGAAGTGTTCCGGGTGAAATCGGGATTTTACCAGAGTACCGGAGGGGTTACCGGAACCCCCCGAGGGTTAATGGGCCATAATGGGCCTTAGTGGAGAAGAGGAGAGGCAGCCAGGGCAAGGGCCGCGTGCCCCTCCCCCCTAGTCCGAATTGGACAAGAGGAGGGGGGCGGCGCCCCCCTTCCTTCTTCTCCTCCACCTCTTTCCCCCTCTTCTCCTAATCCAACAAGGAATAGGGAGGGAGTCCTACTCCCGGTGGGAGCAGGACTCCTCCTGGCGCGCCCCCTCCTGGCCGGCCGCACCTCCCCCCTTTCTCCTTTATATACGGGGGCAGGGGGCACCCTAGAGACACAAAAATTGATCGTTTGATCTTTTAGCCGTGTGCGGTGCCCCCCTCCACCATAGTCCACCTCAATAATACTGTAGCGGTGCTTAGGCGAAGCCCTGCGTCGGTAGAACATCATCATCATCACCACGCCGTCGTGCTGACGAAACTCTCCCTCAACACTCGGTTGGATCGGAGTTCGAGGGACGTCATTGGGCTGAACGTGTGCTGAACTCGGAGGTGCCGTGCGTTCGGTACTTGATCGGTCAGATCGTGAAGACGTACGACTACATCAACCGCGTTGTGCTAACGCTTCCGCTTTAGGTCTACGAGGGTACGTGGACAACACTCTCCCCTCTCGTTGCTATGCATCACCATGATCTTGCGTGTGCGTAGGAAATTTTTTGAAATTACTACGTTCCCCAACAGTGGCATCCGAGCCTGGTTTTATGCGTTGATGTTATATGCACGAGTAGAACACAAGTGAGTTGTGGGTGATATAAGTCATACTGCTTACCAGCATGTCATACTTTGGTTCGGCGGTATTGTTGGATGAAGCGGCCCGGACCGACATTACGTGTACGCTTACGCGAGACTGGTTCTACCGACGTGCTTTGCACAAAGGTGGCTGGCGGGTGTCAGTTTCTCCAACTTTAGTTGAACCGAGTGTGGCTACGCCCGGTCCTTGCGAAGGTTAAAACATCACCAACTTGACAAACTATCGTTGTGGTTTTGATGTGTAGGTAAGAACGGTTCTTGCTAAGCCCGTAGTAGCCACGTAAAATTTGCAGAAACAAAGTAGAGGACGTCTAACTTGTTTTTGCAGGGCATGTTGTGACGTGATATGGTCAAGACATGATGCTAAATTTTATTGTATGAGATGATCATGTTTTGTAACCGAGTTATCGGCAACTGGCAGGAGCCATATGGTTGTCGCTTTATTGTATGCAATGCAATCGCCCTGTAATGCTTTACTTTATCACTAAGCGGTAGCGATAGTCGTAGAAGCATAAGATTGGCGAGACGACAACGATGCTACGATGAAGATCAAGGTGTCGCGCCGGTGATGATGGTGACTTCGGAGATGGAGATCACAAGCACAAGATGATGATGGCCATATCATATCACTTATATTGATTGCATGTGATGTTTATCTTTTATGCATCTTATCTTGCTTTGATTGACGGTAGCATTATAAGATGATCCCTCACTAAACTATCAAAGTATAAGTGTTCTCCCTGAGTATGCACCGTTGCGAAAGTTCTTCGTGCTGAGACACCACGTGATGATCGGGTGTGATAGGCTCTACGTTCAAATACAACGGGTGCAAAACAGTTGCACACGCGGAATACTCAGGTTAAGCTTGACGAGCCTAGCATATAACAGATATGGCCTCGGAACACGGAGACTGAAAGGTCGAGCGTGAATCATATAGTAGATATGATCAACATAGTGATGTTCACCGTTGAAACTACTCCATCTCACGTGATGATCGGACATGGTTTAGTTGATATCGATCACGTGATCACTTAGAGGATTAGAGGGATGTCTATCTAAGTGGGAGTTCTTAAGTAATATGATTAATTGAACTTAAATTTATCACGAACTTAGTACCTGATAGTATCTTGCTTGTCTATGTTGATTGTAGATAGATGGCCCGTGCTGTTGTTCCGTTGAATTTTAATGTGTTCCATGAGAAAGCAAAGTTGAAAGATGATGGTAGCAATTACACGGACTGGGTCCGTAACTTGAGGATTATCCTCATTGCTGCACAGAAGAATTACGTCCTGGAAGCACCGCTGGGTGCCAGGCCTGCTGCAGATGCAACTGACGACGTTAAGAACGTCTAGCAAAGCAAAGCTGATGACTACTCGATAGTTCAGTGTGCCATGCTTTACGGCTTAGAACCGGGACTTCAACGACGTTTTGAACGCCATGGAGCATATGAGATGTTCCAGGAGTTGAAGTTAATATTTCAAGCAAATGCCCCGATTGAGAGATATGAAGTCTCCAATAAGTTCTACAGCTGCAAGATGGAGGACAATAATTCTGTCAGTGAGCATATACTCAGAATGTCTGGGTATAACAATCACTTGATTCAACTGGGAGTTAATCTTCTGGATGATAGCGTCATTGACAGAATTCTCCAATCACTGCCACCAAGCTACAAGAGTTTCGTGATGAACTATAACATGCAAGGGATGGATAAGACGATTCTCGAGCTCTTCGCAATGCTAAAGGCTGCGGAGGTAGAAATCAAAAAGGAGCATCAAGTGTTGATGGTCAATAAGACCACCAGTTTCAAGAAAAAGGGCAAAGGGAAGAAGAAGGGGAACTTCAAGAAGAACAGCAAGCAAGTTGCTGCTCAGGAGAAGAAACCCAAGTCTGGACCTAAGCCTGAGACTGAGTGCTTCTACTGCAAGCAGACTGATTACTGGAAGCGGAACTGCCCTAAGTATTTGGCGGATAAGAAGGATGGCAAGGTGAACAAAGGTATATGTGATATACATGTTATTGATGTGTACCTTACTAATGCTCGCAGTAGCACCTGGGTATTTGATACTGGTTCTGTTACTAATATTTGCAACTCGAAACAGGGGCTACGGATTAAGCGAAGATTGGCTAAGGACGAGGTGACGATGCGCGTGGGAAATGGTTCCAAAGTCGATGTGATCGCGGTCGGCACGCTACCTCTACATCTACCTTCGGGATTAGTTTTAGACCTAAATAATTGTTATTTGGTGCCAGCGTTAAGCATGAACATTATATCTGGATCTTGTTTGATGCGAGACGATTATTCATTTAAATCGAAGAATAATGGTTGTTCTATTTATATGAGTAATATCTTTTATGGTCATGCACCCTTGAAGAGTGGTCTATTTTTGTTGAATCTCGATAGTACTGATACACATATTCATAATATTGAAGCCAAAAGATGCAGAGTTTATAATGATAGTGCAACTTATTTGTGGCACTGCCGTTTAGGTCATATCGGTGTAAAGCGCATGAAGAAACTCCATACTGATGGACTTTTGGAACCACTTGATTATGAATCACTTGGTACTTGCGAACCGTGCCTCATGGGCAAGATGACTAAAACGCCATTCTCCGGAACTATGGAGAGAGCAACAGATTTATTGGAAATCATACATACAGATGTATGTGGTCCGATGAATACTGAGGCTCGTGGCGGATATCGTTATTTTCTCACCTTCACAGATGATTTGAGCAGATATGGGTATATCTACTTAATGAAACATAAGTCTGAAACATTTGAAAAGTTCAAAGAATTTCAGAGTGAAGTTGAAAATCATCGTAACAAGAAAATAAAGTTTCTACGATCTGATCGTGGAGGAGAATATTTGAGTTATGAGTTTGGTCTTCATTTGAAACAATGCAGAATAGTTTCGCAACTCACGCCACCCGGAACACCACAGCGTAATGGTGTGTCCAAATGTCGTAATTGTAGTCTACTAGATATGGTGCGATCTATGATGTCTCTTACTGATTTACCGCTATCGTTTTGGGGTTATGCTTTAGAGACGGCCGCATTCACATTAAATAGGGCACCATCAAAATCCGTTGAGACGACGCCTTATGAACTGTGGTTTGGCAAGAAACCAAAGTTGTCGTTTCTTAAAGTTTGGGGCTGCGATGCTTATGTGAAAAAGCTTCAACCTGATAAGGTCGAACCCAAATCGGAGAAATGTGTCTTCATAGGATACCCAAAGGAGACTGTTGGGTACACCTTCTATCACAGATCCGAAGGCAAGACTTTTGTTGCTAAATTCGAAATCTTTCTGGAGAAGGAGTTTCTCTCGAAAGAAGTGAGTGGGAGGAAAGTAGAACTTGATGAGGTAACTATACCTGCTCCCTTATTGGAAAGTAGCTCATCACAGAAACCGGTTTCTGCGACACCTACACCAATTAGTGAGGAAGTTAATGATGATGATCATGAAACTTCAGATCAAGTTATTACTGAACCTCATAGGTCAACCGGAGTAAGATCCGCACCAGAGTGGTACGGTAATCCTGTTCTGGAAGTTATGTTACTAGACCATGACGAACCTACGAACTATGAAGAAGCAATGGTGAGCCCAGATTCCGCGAAATGGCTTGAGGCCATGAAATCTGAGATGGGATCCATGTATGAGAACAAAGTGTGGACTTTGGTTGACTTGCCCGATGATCGGCAAGCAATTGAGAATAAATGGATCTTCAAGAAGAAGACTGACGCTGATGGTAATGTTACTGTCTATAAAGCTCGACTTGTTGCAAAAGGTTTTCGACAAGTTCAAGGGATTGACTACGATGAGACCTTCTCACCCGTAGCGATGCTTAAGTCTGTCCGAATCATGTTAGCAATTGCCGCATTTTATGATTATGAAATTTGGCAAATGGATGTCAAAACTACATTCCTGAATGGATTTCTGGAAGAAGAGTTGTATATGATGCAACCTGAAGGTTTTGTCGATCCAAAGGGAGCTAACAAAGTGTGCAAGCTCCAGCGATCTATTTATGGACTGGTGCAAGCCTCTCGGAGTTGTAATAAATGCTTTGATAGTGTGATCAAAGCATTTGGTTTTGTACAGACTTTTGGAGAAGCCTGTATTTACAAGAAAGTGAGTGGGAGCTCTGTAGCATTTCTAATACTATATGTGGATGACATATTGCTGATTGGAAATGATATAGAATTTCTGAATAGGATAAAGGGATACTTGAATAAGAGTTTTTCAATGAAAGACCTCGGTGAAGCTGCGTACATATTGGGCATCAAGATCTATAGAGATAGATCAAGACGCTTAATTAGACTTTCACAAAGTACATACCTTGACAAAGTTTTGAAGAAGTTCAAAATGGATCAAGCAAAGAAAGGGTTCTTGCCTGTGTTACAAGGTGTGAAGTTGAGTAAGACTCAATGCCCGACCACTGCAGAAGATAGAGAGAAAATGAAAGATGTTCCCTATGCTTCAGCCATAGGGTCTATCATGTATGCAATGCTGTGTACCAGACCTGATGTGTGCCTTGCTATAAGCCTAGCAGGGAGGTACCAAAGTAATCCAGGAGTGGATCACTGGACAGCGGTCAAGAACATCCTGAAATACCCGAAAAAGGACTAAGGATATGTTTCTCATTTATGGAGGTGACAAAGAGCTCATCGTAAATGGTTATGTTGATGCAAGCTTTGACACTGATCCGGACGATTCTAAATCGCAAACCGGATACGTGTTTACATTGAACGGTGGAGCTGTGAGTTGGTGCAGTTCTAAACAAAGCGTCGTGGCGGGATCTACGTGTGAAGTGGAATACATAGCTGCTTCGGAAGCAGCAAATGAAGGAGTCTGGATGAAGGAGTTCATATCCGACCTAGGTGTCATACCTAGTGCATCGGGTCCAATGAAAATCTTTTGTGACAATACTGGTGCAATTGCCTTGGCAAAGGAATCCAGATTTCACAAGAGAACCAAGCACATCAAGAGACGCTTCAACTCCATCCGGGATCAAGTCCAGGTGGGAGACATAGAAATTTGCAAGATACATACGGATCTGAATGTTGCAAATCCGTTGACTAAGCCTCTTCCACGAGCAAAACATGATCAGCACCAAGGCTCCATGGGTGTTAGAATCAGTACTGTGTAATCTAGATTATTGACTCTAGTGCAAGTGGGAGACTGAAGGAAATATGCCCTAGAGGCAATAATAAAGTTATTATTTATTTCCTTATATCATGATAATTGTTTATTATTCATGCTAGAATTGTATTAACCGGAAACATAATACTTGTGTGAATACATAGACAAACAGAGTGTCACTAGCATGCCTCTACTTGACTAGCTCGTTGATCAAAGATGGTTATGTTTCCTAGCCATAGACATGAGTTTTCATTTGATTAACGGGATCACATCATTAGGAGAATGATGTGATTGACTTGACCCATTCCGTTAGCTTAACACTTGATCGTTTTGTATTCTGCTATTGCTTTCTTCATGACTTATACATGTTCCAATGACTATGAGATTATGCAATTCCCGTTTACCGGAGGAACACTTTGTGTGCTACCAAACATCACAACATAACTGGGTGATTATAAAGGTGCTCTACAGGTGTATCCGAAGGTACTTGTTGGGTTGGCATATTTCGAGATTAGGATTTGTCACTCCAATTGTCGGAGAGGTATCTCTGGGCCCACTCGGTAATGCACATCACTATAAGCCTTGAAAGCAATGTGACTAATGAGTTAGTTGCGGGATGATGTATTACAAAATGAGTAAAGAGACTTGCCGGTAACGAGATTGAACTAGGTATTGAGATACCGACGATCGAATCTCGGGCAAGTAACATACCGATGACAAAGGGAACAACGTATGTTGTTATGCGGTCTGACCGATAAAGATCTTCGTAGAATATGTGGGAGCCAATATGAGCATCCAGGTTCCGCTATTGGTTATTGACCGGAGACGTGTACTCGGTCATGTCTACATAGTTCTCGAACCCGTAGGGTCCGCACGCTTAACGTTTCGATGACAGTTATATTATGAGTTTATATGTTTTGATGTACCGAAGGTTGTTCAGAGTCCCGGATGTGATCACGGACATGACGAGGAGTCTCGAAATGGTCGAGACATGAAGATTGATATATTGGAAGCCTATATTTGGATACCGGAAGTGTTCCGGGTGAAATCGGGATTTTACAGGAGTACCGGAGGGGTTACCGGAACCCCCCGGGGGTTAATGGGCCATAGTGGGCCTTAGTGGAGAAGAGGAGAGGCGGCCAGGGCAAGGGCCGCACGCCCCTCCCCCCTAGTCTAAATAGGACAAGGAGAGGGGGGCGGCGCCCCCCCCCCCTTCCTTCTTCTCCTCCACCTATTTCCCCCTCTTCTCCTAATCCAACAAGGAATAGGGAGGGAGTCCTACTCCCGGTGGGAGTAGGACTCCTCCTGGCGCACCCCCTCCTGGTCGGCCGCACCTCCCCCCTTGCTCTTTATATACGGGGGCAGGGGGCACCCTAGAGACACAACAATTGATCGTTTAATCTTTTAGCCGTGTGCGGTGCCCCCCTCCACCATAGTCCACCTCGATAATACTGTAGCGGTGCTTAGGCAAAGCCCTGCGTCGGTAGAACATCATCATCGTCACCACGCCTTCGTGCTGACGAAACTCTCCCTCAACACTCGGCTAGATCGGAGTTCGAGGGACGTCATCGGCTGAACGTGTGCTGAACTCGGAGGTGCCGTGCATTCGGTACTTGATCGGTCGGATCATGAAGACGTACGACTACATCAACCGCGTTGTGCTAACGCTTCCACTTTCGGTCTACGAGGGTACGTGGACAACACTCTCCCCTCTCGTTGCTATGCATCACCATGATCTTGCGTGTGCGTAGGAATTTTTTTTAAATTACTACGTTCCCCAACATGGAGTTCGTCGGCCTTGCTATCACCTGTGATCGTAGCAGCACTCTTTGCCCTTTTGGTGTCTCGATGCCAAAGGGGGAGAGAGTTTAGGAATTTGTCGAGTTGCGAGTGTGTCTTATTTGCCTTGTCTTTCTCTCTCGCAAACTCTTTTATCGTCGTTTGCTTTGGTTTGGTTTGTGCTCGTGAGACCTGGTTACCCTGTCATATGGTGTGAGACATATGCTATCCTATCCTATTATTATCTAATGCGTGTCTAGTACCTTGGTAGTATGTGAGTTGCATGCTTAACTTATGATTCTATTTTGCTCACTTACTAAACCCTTGCATCCTACCTTATATCTCTCCTATTATAGATGCAAGTGTTGTCAGGCTATAAAATATAGGGGGGGTGTTGATCCTAATGTGTGTACTTTGCATTCCAAAGGCACTCTTATTAAGTGCACACATCTAGGGGAGCCCGTCTATATTTTGTAGTCTTTGGGGTTTGCTTATTTTCTTGTTATTTATCTACGCAAATCCTCTGCCCCTTCTCTCTACGCTCTATGTGCAGCCCCAGCGGTACTACCGCTGGGCCAAGCGGCAGTACCGTTGCCTAGTGCAGTAGTACCACTCCCATGAACGGTAGTACCGCTCCCTGCGGGCTGAGTTGTGGGATAACGGTTGGATTGGATTCCCCACTATAAAAGGAGGTCTTCTTCCCCAAGAAGACCCACCTCTTTCCCCCAAGCTCCATTGTTGCTCCAAAGCTCATTTTCGCCTGATCTCTCTCCCTAGCCAATCAAACTTGTTGATTTTCTAGGGATTGGTTGAGAAGGCCCGGATCTACACTTCCACCAAGAGAAATTTGATTCCCCCCACTAATCCCTTGCGGACCTTGTTACTCTTGGGTGTTTGAGCACCCTAGACGTGGGCACTTTTTCCCGAACCCGAAGCCCAAACCCAAAAACCGGAAGCCCGAACCCGTATAACCCAAAACCAAAACCCAAACACATTTCTCGGGTGGCTGGTACGAAAACCCGAAATTAATTTGGGAAATTTGGGTGTTTTGTCCCGGTACCTGAACAGGCCAAAGCCCGAATAGCAAAGACAGAAGTTCCAGCCCCACGTTCGGCCTACACAGTATGACAGTAGCCCATTTAACTTGGCCCAGTTTCGGCCTACACAGCATCACAGCAACGCCAACTCCTCCCCACATTCCCCAATCCCCACTCTGATGCTCACCCTTGACCCTTCGTACCCTAGCCGCCACACTCCCCTGTCAGCTACCCGGCTGTTCCCGCTTGTCAAAGTCGCCCGTCGACCGCCCCCACCAGTCCCACCATCACCACCGGTCGCTGCTCGTCCGTCCTGTCCCGTTGCCCCGTTCTGCTGCCTGGCCGTCCTGCCGTCCCGCTTGGCTGTCTGCCATCACTTCCCGCTGTCTTGTTCCGCCACTCGGTCGTCCCGCCGTCCCGCTCGGTCGTCCGCCGTCACTTCCCACCGTCCCAGACTCCCGGTCGCTGGCCCACGTCCCCGTCCCTGGTGTTCCGGCGCGACGACTCAAAGCAGCGAAGGATCTTGCAAATTGCAAGGTATATCGTACATGTGTTCCTATTCCACTGAAGTCTGAACTTGAACCAATGAAGGATCATGTGTTCTACTGTTGATTGTTGTTGACTTGTTGTTAAAAGCTTACTCTGCACGATTGTTGTTATGCACGAATGTTGTTGTTGTCTTGCTAAAATGATCTTGATGTTGCATATTGTTGTTGTACGAAGTTAATAAAATCTGTTCCAGATTTAGATGTGGCTGAAACCTTGAAATCTGTTGAGCACAGCTTGGGTAATTTGGGACTACCCGAACCCGAACCCGAAAATTCGGGTGCCCGATATTTCGGGTTTTAGTTTTTTTGGAGATATTTTGGGAGTTATTTTTGAAAACCCGAATTTCCAAAAACCCGAATTACCCAACCCGAAATTTCGGGTAAACCCGAACGCCCAGGGTGAGCCACATTCCATTGTGGTGAAGCTCTGTGGAATCGTTGGGAGCCTCCAATCAAGTTGTGGAGATTGCCCCAACCTTGTTTGTAAAGGTTCGGTCACCGCCTTCAAGGGCACCACTAGTGGAATCACACCATCTCGCATTGTGTGAGGGTGTGAGGAGAATACGGTGGCCCTAGTGGCTTCTTGGGGAGCATTGTGCCTCCACACCGCCCCAACGGAGACGTACTTCCCCCAAAGGGAAGGAACTTTGGTAACACATCCTCGTCTCCACCGACTCCACTTGTGGTTATCTCTTCCCTTTACTTTGTGCAAACTATTGTTGTGTTGTATCCTTTGCTTGAACTTGTTGTTGTTGTTTGCATCATATAGGTTGCTCACCTAGTTGCACATCTAGACAACCTATTTTTTGCTAAACCTAATTTGTTAAGAAAAGATAAAAATTGGCAGTTGCTTATTCACCCCTCCCCCCTCTAGTCAACCATATCGATTCGTTCAGCTCCCCCAAAAGGCACTAGGGCCACCGTAGTCTCCTCACGCCCTCGCACAATGCAAAATGTCGTGATTCCACTAAGGGACCCTTGCGGGCGGTCACCGAATCCGTATGGCAACCCTTGGGGGCGGCCACTGTTACCCGTACAAATTGCTCGGGACAATCTCCACAACTTAATTGGAGACCACGACGCTTGCCTGGAGCTTTATACCACAATGATTGAGATTCACAACACCAACCGACTAGGGAACCAAAGCACCCAAGAGGAAACAAGCTCTAGGGTGCCCAAACACCCAAGAGTAGTAGCCTCCTCAACTTTCACTTCCACGTATCACCATGGAGAACTCAAACCGATGCACCAAATGCAATGGCAAGGGCACACGGAGTGCCCAAGTCTGTCACTCACAGGTCCTACCAAAGCAACGAAAGCTATGGAGGAATATGAGAGGGAGAACAAGAAAGAGAACACAAAGAACTCCAAGATCTAGATCCAAGGGGTTCTCCTCACATAGAGGAGAAAGTGATGGGTGCAAATGTAGATCTAGATCTCCTCTCTCTTTTCCCTCAAGAACTAGAAAGAATCATTGGAGGGGTTGAGAGATAGCAAGCTCAAAGAAGGTCAACAATGGGGGGCAAACACGAGCTCAAGAGATAGGGACCATTGGGGAAGAAGGCCCCCCTAATAGGCCCCCAGGATCCAACTGTTATGCCCACAAGTCTTGATAGAGGCAAAGGTGTCCCATCTTTCGATGAGATGATAACTATCGATTTGGTGGAGTCAATTTTGACGATCCGACTACAAACATGCACGATGTTGCACCTTAGCAATCGCTAAACCAATCTCATCAGGTTACTGACGATGTTGGAAGCACGATCAGCCTGACCACGAAGGTCTATTCATGCACGCAATCGAAGAACAAGCAAGAATATGGTAAATGCAATATGAATATTAATATAGATGGAGTATTGATAAAGGTGGGGTTCTAAAAGCAGTCTTGGTCTGGTCGTTGGACACAAGCGAAGTACACGAAGTTGCAGCAGTGGCTAACTTTTAACTAATTAAAACCCAAGCAAAAAGCTACTAGATTGATCTACTTATATAGGAGCAAGGGGTGGCAGCCAAGGAGGTGGGAGGACGTCCCAATGCATCCTAAAACCAACCCTAGGTCGTACAAGGCTCATGGGCCCAAGTGGAGGTGATGCAACACGTTTGGACATGTAGTTTGACTCGGATTCTGCTACAACGTCAGATTGTTTCGTCAATATCTCAACGCTCCAGACGAATTTGAAGGTGAAACCAATTGGGTTGGAAAGAGCATGAAATCTACTTACCAACAAAAACGAAGAGCCAATTACACCGGCGGTGCTAGAACTTGGCGTAAATGGTCACTTTGGTGCTAGAAGTTGCGGTGTACATTAAAGTGGTGCAAAAACTTGGCTTGGGCGTGCAAATACAGTGCATATCCTGTTTTGTATACATAACCTGTGCTGACTAGGCGCATAATGTTTTTTTCGAAAACCCCCTCACAAAGTACATTTTTGACAGAAAAGACCATATGGACGTGGCATTTTTCCTCTCTATGCCCAGTGGGTCCCGCCTGTCAATATTAAAAACAAAAAGATTTTGCTCAGGTTTCGATCCAGCGACCACAGGTTACCAAAACAACTGGCTAACCACTCCAACCTAAACACTAATTAGTTCTCTAATGATCACAACCATATAAATATTTAGCAAAGACACATGTGGACCTTAAATGGGCTGCAGATATTGCAGCCCATTTTGCACAAGCTATTTTTAAAAGATATTTTAAAACATAAGTAATAAAAATTACGTTCCAATATTTGTTTGTTATCAAATAATTTGTAAATAAAAAACAATGAAATATATACCCTGTATATATAAAATATTTAGTTAATACGGACATTTAAAATGCGTATTATATAAAAGCTTAATGGATACAAAAAAAGTATACACTCATGGCTTATATTTAAATTTTAAAATCATGAATACAAACATTTACATACAACTATAATTATTCACAAGTGTATATTTTTTACTAATGACTTATATTCGAAAACAGTATATATTTTTAATATTATACACGATTTAATATCCATATCGACAGTTTTTAATAGTATATTTTGTACTCATGACTTGTGTATATTTTTAGTTATAAAATTGAACTATACAAATGTGATTATAATTATTCAAATTTTTTTATACGTAAAATAATATTTTTAAATGTAATTTTAAAAGAAATTGTATCATTTTAAATAATATAAAGATATTTAACATTCATAAATATTATTTTAAATATACAAATGTGTTTTTAAATAATACATGAAGACGTTTTAAAAATAAGTTATTTCGTTGGGATGCATGGTATTTTTAAAAGAAATATACCAATGTATTGAAAATAACACATGAACATTTTTATTTAATATACATTTTAAATTTCTATATTAACTAGATATTTTATATAGTACATGCATGTGTATTTAATTTTTTATTCACTAATCATTGTTCGTATTTACAAAATTTATAGCACACAAACATTTAACATAATTTTTATAACTTATATTCTATAAATACATCTTTAAAAATTAGTGCAAAATGGGCCGCAATATCTGCAGCCCATCCAAACTTCAGACGCGTAAAAAAAATGCTAAAAAGAACCTGCTGAATACATATAGGTTAGTTATCCATTGGGGACGTAGTAAGCGGAACAACGAACTCGTAGGACAGGTTTGCTTTCCTGCCATGGTCGCGTGTTTGAGTCTTGACATCGCCTTTTTCCTGTTAATTTTGACCGACGGGACCCGCTAGTTAGAGATGAAAAATGGCACGTCTATATGGACTTTTTTTTTGAAAAAAGATATATTCCGAGGGGGTTTTCGAAAAAAACAGGCCACACGCCCCCCTCTTCCAGGTCTAGTGGCTGACATGGGACCCACACGCATAGTCAGCGCGGATTCTGTATAGCCACACGATTAGCACTGTATTTGCATGTTTGAGCCAAGTTTTTGCCCCACTTCAATGTACACCACAACTTCTAGCACCAAAGTGACCGTTTGCGTCAAGTTCTAGCACCATCAATGTAATTGACTCAAAAAAAGAATCACCCAATTTGGAGTCCGGATGAAAGAGATCTCGGTGTTTTGAGTCTGGTATGTCTGTGCAGTCTAAATCTGAGTCCAGAACGTGAGAGACTTGGACTATATCTTCTCTTGGCCCAAAAGTGACGTGAGAGGACTTTTTAAACAGTACCTAAACTTCTTTTTTTCCCTATCTTCATATGTGGATTGTACAAATGTCCCATACACCTGCAATTAGACATGGTACAAAAGTTTGTGAAGTATTTTTGTCCTGGATAACATAAATAAATTATTGCATAGTTTGCATTAGAAATCACCTCACAAATATGCATGTATGCAATATTTTTGGTCGTATCCAAGGTGGTCATGTCCTCATCATCCTTCCCTTCTTGAAAACAAAGCCATCCTCGGCATTGCTTAATCTGAAATGTGGCCAACAAAAAAGACAAGGTGTACATGTTGTATATGTATATGTCATCCATTTTTACTTCCCTTGGTTTTTGCACATATGACACATGTATACATGAGTAACTTTCATAGTTCATAAAATATAAAGCCAAAATATTATCACAAGAAGTAGAAAGCATGAAAATATTGCAACTCGGTTTGCGCACATAAATGAAGCTCTTCTTCATATCAAAAGATTGACAATGTTCATCATTAAACCATCCCAACATTGGTGAATAAAGCTTATTTGCATCAAATTTACATGCTACAACATGCTTAAATAAGCAAACATGCAATAAATCATTTGATACAAAATCATCACCAAGATTAGAGGTCATATCAAAATTATTAAACATTGGCACAATTATTTTCAAATGTATTTGATCCAAATCTGATTTATTCCCTGATTCACATGGTTCTTTTGGATCAATAGTTAATTCAGTGGGTGCACTCAAAATTGTTGGTATTTCAGCTGTTTGATCACATAATGCATACATGACAGTAACATGATTCTCTAAAATAGGTGGTGTGCTCAAATCAACAGATAACTCTACACATGATGTATTCAAGTTAACTAGGCATGCATCATTCTCATGTGAAGTTATATCATCAATACCTTTACTGTTACCTTGTCCCAAAGACGTAGCTGATTTTAGGTGCTGACGAGGACAATATACCATACACTTGAGATGATGTCGCGATCAGAATCGAAGGTGTGGCTGCTCTAGTAGGTGCAACGGCGGAGGAACCAACCGGTGGTGGTGAGCATGAACTAGAATAGTTGTTGTTGTAGTCACACAATGCATCCTACTATATCAGTCTCTCAAAGGTACAAGCGCGAACATTCATACTAGTAATGCAACGAGGAATATACTGAAATCTTGCGCGAATATCATGGTTCAAACCACAAAAAAAATCTATTCATTCTATCATCCTCAGATTCTTCTATGTCACAATGATGCATACAAGATTTGAACTCTTGGTAGTAAGCATGAACAATGTTGTTGCCTTGTTTTAATTGTTCAAATCTGTGAAGCAATTCACCATGATAGTAAGGAGGAAAAAATTGTTGTCTCATTATAGCTTTCAAATCTTTCCAAGTTGTGGGTTGGTTATCAATGTTTTTCTTACAATGCACACTCCACCAAACAGAAGCAAAACCAGTAAATGCTCCAGTGGTAGCTCGTACTCTCTCAAGTTCAGAAAAATCATGGTGACTAAAAACTTGTTCTACTTCAATCGCCCAAGCTAGATAAATAGCAGGATTAAATCTACCCTCAAATGACAGTAAAGAGGTAACCTAACCATGTGCTTGTGTGTGTTGTCGCGCCTCTCGTGGTGGTAAAGATGTGTCCGTCGTCCATGAACTTTTATCTGTGGAACCTGTCATTATTAGTAGAAACAAGAAACAAAATTCGAGAATAATGTTCCTATGAACTACTAGGATGTGGTGGTAAAGCGCTCACAGTAACTAAATATCAATATCTTACAAGTTCTTACCATGCAACAGGTGGTGACAGGCAACCAGCGGTGTCAAATAACTCCGAAGATTGAGTAAAGCGATTGCCAGGGGAACGTATGTATACACGGTGTACAAATATGTGGAGCTTGGAAGGCTTAAATATATGGTAGGAAAAGATTAGCAATAATCAATTCAGAGATGCAATGTTGAATAAACGCTCAACGACGATACTGTGCTGGTCCTAGGCTAGGCCGTGCTAGAGACGCGAGCCTAGAACACTGATGAGGTCACGACGTAGCACAACTAGCAATAATAAAGGATATGAAGTAGCTCTGGACATCAAGATATAAGTGAAGATCACAATGGCAGTAGAGATAATGATGAGAAACAACTGCCAAGCAGGATATACCGATAACTCTCTCTCCAACTTTTCTCTGGAAAAGTTTATGCCAATTTTCTGATGATTTTTCTACAGAATGCTACCGACTCAAGCTTTCCAATGCAAAAAGAATCACTAAATTCCGAGTTGATATGAGGAGTCAAAAAATTCTAAAAGTGGAACAAGCTGTGTTTTCAAACTTCAGAGGGCAAAAAGACCTATTTCTAAGCCGATTTTGAGCCAAGAGAAGATAGAGTCCAAGTCTCTCACGTTCTGGACTCAGATTCGGACTACACAGACATACCTGACCCAGATTCGAACAAGCAAGAATATGGTAAATGCAATCTGAATATTGTGAATATAGATGAAGTATTGATAAAGGTGGGGTTCTAAAAGCGGTCTTGGTTTGGTCATTGGACACAAACGAAGTACACGAAGTTGCAGCAGTGGCTAACTTTTAACTAATTAAAACCCAAGCAAAAAGCTACTAGATTGATCTACTTATATAGGAGCAAGGGTGGCAGCCAAGGAGGTGGGAGGACGTCCCAAGGCATCCTAAAACCAACCCTAGGTCATACAAGGCCCATGGGCCCAAGTGGAGGTGATGCAACACCTTTGGACTTGTAGTTTGACTCGGATTCTGCTGCAGCGTGAGATTGTTTCGTCAACATCTCAACGCTCCGGACGAATTTGAAGGTGAATCTAGTTGGGTTGGAAAGACATGAAATCTACTTTCCAACAAAAAAGAATCACCCAATTTGGAGTCCGGATGAAAGAGATCTCGGCGTTTTGAGTCAGGTATGTCTGTGCATTCCGAATCTGAGTTCAAAACGTGAGAGACTTGGACTCTATCTTCTATTGGCCCAAAAGTGACGTGAGATGAATTTTTGAACAGTACCTAAACTTCTCTTTTTCCCTTATCTTCATATGTGGATAGTACAAATGTCCCATACACCTGCAATTAGACATGGCACAATAGTTTGTAAAGTATTTTTGTCGTGGACAACATTAATAAATTATTGCATATTTTGCATTAGAAATCACCTCACAAATATGCATGTATGCAATTGATACGTCGCCGTTGTATCTATAATTTTTTATTGTTCCATGCCAATATTATACAACTTTCACATATTTTTGGCAACATTTTATATGATTTATTGGACTAACCTATTGATCCAGTGCCCAGTGCTAGTTCCTGTTTTTTGCATGTTTTTTCACGGAATATCCATATCAAATGAAGTCTAAATGCAATAAATTTTATGGAGAATTATTTTGGAATATATGTGATTTTTGGGACTTGGAATAAATGCAAACGGGGGCCCACAGCCCCCACAAGACACCAGGGCTCACACTAGGAGCCAGGCGCGCGGTGGTGGGTTGTGCTCACCTTGTACGTCGGTTGAGGCTCTACTTCGGGCGCAGGGAAGCTTATATCCGAAAAAATATCGTGTTAAATCTCAGCGAAATTGGAGTTACGGATCTCCGGGAATATAAGAAACGGCTTTCGGCCAGATCTGGGGAACGCGAAACAGAAGAGAATAGAGAGGGAGATCCAATCTCGGAGGGGCTCCCGCCCCTCCACCACCATGGAGGCCATGGACCAGAGGGGAAACTCTCCTCCCATCTAGGGGGGAGGCCAGGGAAGAAGAAGATGGAGGGGGGCTCTCTCCCCCTCTCTCCCGGTGGCGCCGGAGTGCCGCCGGGGCAAGGATCGTGATGGCGATCTACATCAACAATCTTGCTACCGTCAACACCAACTTTCTCCCCCTCTATGCAGCGTTGTAACACCTCTTCTCCCTGTTGTAACCTCTACTTAAACATGGTGCTCAACACTATATATTATTTCCCAATGATACGTGGTTATCCTATGATGTTTGAGTAGATTTGTTTTGTCCCGCGGGCTAATCGTGATCTTGGATGGTATTATTGTATATTTTATTTATGGTGTTGTCCTACGGTGCCCTCCGTGTCGCGCAAACGTGAGGGGTCCCCATTGTAGGATGTTGCAATATGTTCATGATTCACTTATTGTAAGTCGCGGGAGTGACAGAAGCCTAAACACGGATAAGTGGGTGATAACCCACAAGTATAGGGGATCAATTGTAGCCTTTCTCGATAAGTAAGAGTGTCGAACCCAACGAGGAGCTAAAGGTAGAACAAATATTCCCTCAAGTTCTATCGACCACCGATACAACTTTAGGCATGCTTAACGTTCACTTTACCTAGAACAAGTATGAAAGTAGAAGTACTTTGTAGGTGTGATAGGATAGGTTTGCAAGATAATAAAGAGCAAGTAAATAAAATCTAGGGGCTTTTTAGATAAAGAAATAACTAAGTTGGTTTTAGTAGAGAGCTTTGTGTCACAAGAAAGTTATTTGTCCCTAGGCAATCGATAACTAGACCGGTAATCATTATGGCAATTTTATATGAGGGAGAGGCATAAGCTAACATACTTTCTCTACTTGGATCATATGCACTGATGATTGGAACTCTAGCAAACATTCGTAACTACTAAAGATCATTATGGGAAAACCCAATCATAGCATTAAAGTACCAAGTCCTCTTTACTCCCATACGCAAACAACCTACTTACTCGGGTCTGTGTTTCTATCACTCACGCCACCCACCATAAGCAAATCATGAGCATATTGCAAACCCTACAGCGGGGATCCCTCACACTTGCGCAACACGGAGAGCACCATAGGATAGTACCAATAATAAAACATGCAACTCAAACCAATCATGACCGTCAATCAAGCCATAGGACAAAACGGATCTACTCAAACATCATAGGATAGCCATACATCATTGGGAAATAATATATAGCGTTGAGCACCATGTTTAAGTAGAGATTACAGTGGGAAGAAGAGGTGTTACACCGCTGCATAGAGGGGGAGAGAGTTGGTGATGACGGCGGCGAAGTTGTTGGTGTAGACCGTCGTCACGATGATGGCCCCGGCGGCATTCCGGCGCCACCGGGAGAGAGAGGGAGAGAGCCCCCCTCCTTCTTCTTCTTCCTTGACCTCTCCCCTAGATGGGAGGAGGCTTTCCCCTCTGGCCCTTGGCCTCCATGGCGGCGGAGGGGAGGGAACCCCTACGAGATTGGATCTCTCTCTGTGTTTCCTTCTGTTTCTGCACTCCCAGATTCTGGGCTTTCACCGTTTCTTAAATTCCCGGAGATCCGTAACTCCGATTGGGCTGAAATTTTAACACCATTTTTATCCGGATATTAGCTTTCTTGCGGCGAAAGAAGGGCAGCAACCGCCTTACGGGGTGGCCACAAGGGTCCACGGCACGCCCTACCCCCTGGGGCGTGCCCACTTGCCTTGTGGCCCCCTCGGGCATCGTCTCGCATTGATTCCAATTCCCAAAATTCACATATATTCCAAAAAAATCTCCGTAAGTTTTTATCGCTTTGGACTCCGTTTGATATGGATTTCCTATGAAACAAAAAACATGCAACAAACAGGAACTGACACTGGGCACTGGATCAATATGTTAGTCCCAAAAATAGTATAAAAAGTTGCCAAAAGTATATGAAAGTTGTATAATATTGGCATGGAACAATAAAAAATTATAGATACGACGGAGATGTATCAGCATCCCCAAGCTTAATTCTTGCTCGTCCTCGATGTCGCTTGAAGCTACGTCGGTATTTCCCCAAAGAGGAAGGGATGATGCAGCACAGCAGCGGTAGGTATTTCCCTCAGATATGAAACCAAGGTTATTGAACCAGTAGGAGAACCAAGCAACACAACGTAAACAGCCCCTGCACACAGATAACAAATCCTCGCAACCCAACGTGTAAAAGGGGTTTTCAATCCTTTCGGGTAGTGGCGCCCCAGATGGGAAACGGACGTGAGATAAAATTTTAGTAAACTGATAGACCGAACGCCAAATAAAATAAATAAGAATAAATTGCAGCAAGGTATTTTTGTATTTTTGGTTTAGTAGATCCAAAAATAAATGCAAAGGAAAAGTAGACCGCAAAGGCAAATAATATGAGAAAGAGACCCGGGGGCAGTAGGTTTCACTAGTGGCTTCTCTCGAGAAAAATAGCAAATGGTGGGTGAACAAATTAATGTTGGGTAATTGATAGAACTTCAAATACTCATGACGATATCCAGGCAATGATAATTACATAGGCATCACGTCCAAGATTAGTAGACCGACTCCTGCCTGCATCTACTACTATTACTCCACACATCGACCGCTATCCAGCATGCATCTAGTGTATTAAGTTCATGGAGAAACGGAGTAATGCAATAAGAACGATGACATGATGTAGACAAGATCTATCTATGTAGAGATAGACCGCCATCGTTTTATCCTTAGTAGCAACGATACATACGTGTCGGTTCCCCTTCTGTCACTGGGATCAAGCACCGTAAATCGAACCCACTACAAAGCACCTCTTCCCATTGCAAGATAAATAGATCAAGTTGGCCAGATAAAACCCAAATATCGGAGACGAAATACGAGGCTATAGGTAATCATGCATATAAGAGATCGAAGAAACTCAAATAACTTTCATGGATATAAAAAGGTAGATCTGATCATAAACTCAAAGTTCATCGATCCCAACAAACACACCGCAAAAGAGAGTTACATCATATGGATCTCCAAGAGACCATTGTATTGAGAATTCAGTGAGAGAGAGAAAGCCATCTAGCTACTAACTACGGACCCGAAGGTCTACAAAGAACTACTCACGCATCATCGGAGAGGCACAAATGGAGGTGGTGAACCCCATCCGAGATGGTGTCTAGATTGGATCTGGTGGTTCTGGACTCTGTGGCGGCTGGATGAATATTTCATCGATTCCTCTAGGGTTTCTGGAATATTGGGGTATTTATAGAGCAAAAAGGTGGTCCGGGGGGGCACCCGAGGTGGGCACAACCCACCAGGGCGCGCCTGGGCCTCCTGGCGCGCCCTGGTGGGTTGTGCTCTCCTCGGAGCACCCCCCCCAGACGCAGCCAGGGCCCATTATGTTCCCTGGTCAAAAAAAATCTCCGTAAAGTTTCGTTGCGTTTGGACTCCGTTTGATATTGATTTCCTGCGATGTAAAAAACATGCAGGAAACAGCAACTGGCACTTGGCACTATGTCAATAGGTTAGTACCAAAAATGATATTAAATGACTATAAAACATCCAAGGTTGATAATATAACTGCATGGAACAATCAAAAATTATAGATACGTTGGAGACGTATTAGCATCCCCAAGTTAAATCCTACTCGTCCTCGAGTAGGTAAGTGATAAAAACAGAATTTTTGATGTGGAATGCTGCCTATCATGTCATATCATATTCTTTCTTTATAGCATGGACATTTGGACTTTTATATTGTTCAAAGCAATAGTCTAGTTTTCACATGATAATTTAAATACTCAAGCATATCAACAAGCAACCATGTCTTCCAAAATATCAACGCTAAAATAAGTTATCCTAGCCCATCATGCTCAATCATTGATCCATTCATGAAACACACTCGCATATTAGCTACACCCAATACTCAAGTACGATCATATTGCCTCCTAGTTGGTGCTTTTATAAGAGAATATGGAGACTCAAATTCAAAAATAAAAATTGCATTAAGTAAACGAAAGGCCCTTCGCAGAGGGAAGCAGGGATTTGTAGAGGTGCCAGAGCTCAAAGCGAAAAACTTAGAGATAAAAAATATTTTGGGAGGTGTATCCATCCCACCAACGAAAACGACTTAGAGTTCCCAACACTTTCCATGCTAGATATATCATAGGCAGTTCCCAAACAAAAAATAAAGTTTATTCCTTTTTCAACCATACTTTCACTTTCCATGGCTAGTCGTATCCATGGTTGCCCTCCATACCAACACTTTCCAAGGAATTTATTATTTGACAACATAAAGTAAATTTATTTTTCATTTCGGGACTGGGCATCCCTAATACCTTTGCCTTACTCTCGTGCAATGACAAGTGAATAAACACTCATCTTGAGAATAACATATCTAGCATGGAAAATATTAGCCACCCCTCACCGCTCCGCGAGCGAAACAAACACACAAAAGAGAAGTTTATTTTGAAAATTAGAGATGGCACATACAAATTTGCTTAGAATGGCAAAATAATACCGCATATAGGTAGATATAGTGGACTCATGTGGCAAAACTGGTTTAAGGGTTTTTGGATGCACAAGTAGAGATCATACTTAGTGCAAAATGAAGGCTAGCAAAAGATTGAGAAGCGACCAACCAAGAAACGGATAATCTCATAAGCGAGCATTAAGCATAATTAACACCGAATAATGCACCACAAGTAAGATATAATTTCATTCATGACTATGGACTTTCGTGCTTGCATAGGGAATCACAAACCTTAACACCAATATTCTTACTAAAGCATAATTACTCATCAACATAACTCACATATCACATCATCATATCTCAAAACTATTACTAAGAATCAAGTTTATTTTGTCCAATGATCTTCATGAAAGTTTTTATTATATCCTTCTTGGATATCTATCACTTTGGGACTAATTTTTATGCGTTGCTTTTCATAAGCTCAAACAAATATAAGTGAAGACCATGAGCATAAATTTTTATTTCTCTCAAATTAATTTAAGTGAAGCAAGAGAGAATTTCTTGAAAAATTTAATAACTCTCAAATAAATCTAAGTGAAGCAAGAGAGCATTTCTTCAAAGATACTAAAGCACACCGTGCTCAAAAAGATATAAGTGAAGCACTAGAGCAAGTACATAGCTCATAAAAATTTAAGTGAAGCATAGAGAGCAATTCTATCAAGTCATGACATAATTTTGGCTCTCTCAAATAGGTGTGTCCAGCAAGGGATCAAGACTTAAAACAAAAAAAACAAGCAAAGGCTCATATCATACAAGATGCTCCAAGCAAAACACATAGTATGTGACGAATAAAAATATAGCTTCAAGTAAAATATTGATGGTCGTTAGAAGAAAGAGGGGATGCCACTCGGGGGCATCCCCAAGCTTAGTTGGTTGCTCATTTTTGGATAATAGCTTGGGATGCCGGGGCATCCCCAAGCTTAGGCTCTTTTACTCCTTATTCCTTCATCCATCGTAAGATAACCAAAAACTTCAAAACTTCAATCACACAAAACTCAGCAAAACCTTCGTGAGATCCGTTAGTAAAAGAAAGCAAATCACTACTATAAGTACTGTACCAAACCAATTCATATTTTATTTTTGCATTATATCTACTGTATTCCAACTTTTCTATGGCAAAAACTCATCAAAGAAAACCATAGAGCCATCAAAATAAGCACAGAACGCAAAGAAAACGGAATCTGTCAAAACAGAACAGTCTGTAGCAATCTGACTATTTCAAAAACTTATGGAACTCCAAAAATTCTGAAAAATTAGGACGACCTGATCAATTTGTATATTAATCTTCTACAAAAATAATAGGTATTTTATCACGCTCTGGTTAAAAATGAGAATTGTTTTCGTGAGCGCAAAAGTTTCTGTTTTTCAGCAAGATCAAACAACTATCACCCAAGAAGATCCTAAAGGCTTTACTTGGCACAAACACTAATTAAAAAAAACACAATCATAACAGTAGCATAATTGTGCTAACACTCAAGAACAAAAAGCAAAAGGCAGAAATAAATTTTATTCATTGGGTTGCCTCCCAACAAGCGCTATAGTTTTACGCCCTTAGCTAGGCATAAAGCAAGGATCTAAGTTTTGTCATCCTTCTTCTTAAAAAATTTAGAGGTATTTTCATCATGGGGTTTTGTAAACACAACATAAAACATATTATCCATAGAAACCTTAGCATTCCTAAGTTGGTGTTCATCATAACCTTTTTGATTCCCTGCAACAATCCAAGAGTAATGTTGATTGACATTATTGAAAACCCGTTGGATTATATCCAAAACGGGGACTTCCTTTTTAAGATTCTCATCAAAGATTTTACTATCCCCAAGAAAATGTCTTAAAGCATAGTCACTATTGTAAAGAATTTCATCTATCACTGGTTTTTCACGATTCATACCACAAAAATCAAAGATTTCCCTAGCTTCTCGTATTATGTAGTCAAACTCATTCATAAGAACGAGAGTGGCCAACTTTTTAGCCCTAGGATTCTTTATAACGGTCAGCTCAAAAAACAATCTTTGCAAAGTAGGATGGGTACGAATAAATTAACTTCAAGTTTCAGAACTAGTGCTGCATAAGATCTAGTAGTTTTAAGTATAGGAGCATCATCAAGACTCAAATTTCCCACACAATTGAAAAATTCTTGGATGCGTTCTTTTCCCATAACATTCCCTTGCCCCAAGATAAAAGTTTTAGCATCCAGATTGCCTGTATGTCCAATCTTAGGAGTTAGGCCATCATCTGTTGGTGCCATACAGAAATCACTCATGATTGCAAGTAAAGAATAGATCTGGCAAGAAAACGGTGAACAAAAAAGAGGGGCGAATAAAACGGCAATTTTTTGTGAAGTGGGGGAGAGGAAAATGAGAGGCAAATGGCAAATAATGTAAATTGCGAGGAGATGAGATTTGTGATTAGGAACCTGGTATATGTTGAAGATCCTCCCCAGCAACGGCGCCAGAAATTCCTTTTGATGTCGCTTGAAGCTACGTCGGTATTTCCCCAAAGAGGAAGGGGTGATGCAGCACAGCGGCGGTAGGTATTTCCCTCAAATAAGAAACCAAGGTTATCGGACCAGTAGGAGAACCAAGCAACACAACGTAAACAGCCCCTGCACAAAGATAACAAATCCTCGCAACCCGACGTGTAAAAGGGGTGGTCAATCCCTTTTGGGTAGCGGCGCCCCAGATGGGCAAACGGGCGTGAGATAAAATTGTAGTAAATTGATAGATCAAACACCAAATAAAATAAATAAGAATAAATTGCAGCAAGGTATTTTTGTATTTTTGGTTTAGTAGATCTAAAAATAAATGCAAAGGAAAAGTAGATCGCAAAGGCAAATAATATGAGAAAGAGACCCGGGGGCCGTAGGTTTCACTAGTGGCTTCTCTCGAGAAAAATAGTAAATGGTGGGTGAACAAATTACTGTTGGGAAATTGATAGAACTTCAAATACTCATGACGATATCCAGGCAATGATCATTACATAGGCATCACGTCCAAGATTAGTAGACCAGCTCCCGCCTGCATCTACTACTATTACTCCACACATCAACCGCTATCCAGCATGCATCTAATGTATTAAGTTCATGGAGAAACGGAGTAATGCAATAAGAACGATGACATGATTTAGACAAGATCAATCTATGTAGAGATAGACCCCATCGTTTTATCCTTAGTAGCAATGATACATATGTGTCGGTTCCCCTTCTGTCACTAGGATCAAGCACCGTAAGATCGAACCCACTACAAAGCACCTCTTCCCATTGCAAGATAAATAGATCAAGTTGGCCAAACAAAACCCAAATATCGGAGAAGAAATACGAGGCTATAGGCAATCATGCATATAAGAGCTCGGAGAAACCCAAATAACTTTCATGGATATAAAAAGATAGATCTGATCAAAAACTGAAAGTTCATCGATCCCAACAAACACACTGCAAAAGAGTTACATCATATGGATCTCCAAGAGACCATTGTATTGAGAATTCAGCAAGAGAGAGAAAGCCATCTAGCTACTAACTACGGACCCGAAGGTCTACAAAGAACTACTCACGCATCATCGGAGAGGCACCAATTGAGGTGGTGAACCCCATCCGAGATGGTGTCTAGATTGGATCTGGTGGTTCTGGACTCTGTGGTGGCTGGATGAATATTTCATCGATGCCTCTAGGCTTTCTGGAATATTGGGGTATTTATAGAGCAAAGAGGTGGTCCAGGGGGCACCCGAGGTGGGCACAACCCACCAGGGCGTGCCTGGGCCTCCTGGCGCGCCCTGGTGGGTTGTGCTCTCCTCGGAGCACCCCCAGGCGCAGCCAGGGCCCATTATGTTCCTTCTGGTCCCAAAAATCTCCGTAAAGTTTCGTTGTGTTTGGACTCCCTTTGATATTGATTTCCTGGGATGTAAAAAACATGCAGAAAACAGCAACTGGCACTTGGCACTATGTCAATAGGTTAGTACCAAAAAATGATATAAAATGATTATAAAACATCCAAGATTGATAATATAACAACATGGAACAATCAAAAATTATAGATACGTTGGAGACGTATCACTATCTTAGGATCATGCAAAGAAATATTACAGAGAATGCTCAAGTCATGTATATGATGATGATGGAAGTTGCATGGTAATATATCTCGGAATGGCTATGGAAATGCCATGATAGGTAGGTATGGTGGCTGTTTTGAGGAAGATATAAGGAGGCTCATGTGTGACAGAGCGTATCATATCATGGGGTTTGGATGCACCAGCGAAGTTTGCACCGACTCTCGAGATGAGAAAGGGCAATGCATGGTACCGAAGAGGCTAGCAATGATGGAAGGGTGAGAGTGCGTATAATCCATGGACTCAACATTAGTCATACAGAACTCACATACTTATTACAAAAATCTATTAGCTATCGAAACAAAGCACTACACGCATGCTCCTAGGGTGATAGATTGGTAGGAAAAGACCATCGCTCGTCCCTGATCGCCACTCATAAGGAAGACAATCAAAAATAAATCATGCTCCGACTTCATCACATAACGGTTCACCATACATGCATGCTTCGGGAATCACAAACCTTAACACAAGTATTTCTACCAATCCACAATTACTCACTAGCATGACTCTGATATCACCATCTTTATACAGGAAAACCATTGCAAGGAATCAAACATATCATACTCAGTGATCTACAAGTTTTATGTAGGATTTTATGACTAACCATGTGAATGACCAATTCCTGTCGACTCTCTAAATAGATAAAGCGAAGCATGAGAGTTTAAGTCTTTCTACAAAAGATATGCCCACACTCTAACAAATATAAGTGAAGCAAAAGAGCATTCTACAAATGGCGGTTTTCTATGTGTAGAGAAACATGCAATCCAAACTTCAAATGATATAAGTGAAGCACATGAAGCATTCTATAAAGCCATACTCAAAAGATATAAGTGAAGTGCAAAGAGAATTCTATAAATCAACCAAGTACTATCTCATACCAGCATGGTGCATTATTAAAAGAAAAATAAAAAGCACATGTCGCTCCAAGATTTACGCATATCATGTGATGAATAAAAATATAGGTCCAATTAAAATTACCAATGATCGTTAGAAGAAACAGAGGATGCCTTCCGGGGAATCCCCAAGCTTAGTTGCTTGGGAGTCCTTGAATATTACCTTGGGGTGCCTCCCCGAGCTTAGGCTCTTGCCACTCCTTATTCCTTCATCCATCGTGATCTCACCCAAAACTTGAAAACTTCAATCACACAGAACTTAACAAAACCCTCGTGAGATCCGTTAGTATAATAAAACAAATCACCACTTTAAGTACTATTGAAAACCCATTCATATTTTGTTTTTTCATTGTAGCTACTGTATTATAACTTCTGCATGGCTTAGCCACCGATAAAATTGATAGTTTCATCGAACTAGCAAAACAATGCATCAAAAACGGAATATGCCTTAAACAGGACAGTCTGTAGCAATCTGAACATCTACATACTTATGTAACTCCACAAATTCTGAAAAATTAGGACAAAATAAACAATTTGTATAGCAGTACTATGCAAAAAGTTTCAGAAAATTTTGACATTCCAGTAAAAAATGTAAATTCACGCGCTACAACCAAAGTTTCTATTTTTTCACTGCACATACCAAACAAGCAATCTAATCATCCTAAAGGAAAATCTTGGCACATTATTTTTATAATACAATAGATTTGTACAAGGGTATAATTATTTTTGTTGAAAAGTTTCTGTAATCGAGATTCACAAAGTTTCCATGGGCATGAACAAAGTTCAAGGACGTCCCCCACTTCAACGATGTTCGTCTTTCTCACTTTCACTTTTCTTTTTGAAAAGTTTTAGGTTCCCCTCTATGTTTTTTTTTGTTTTTAAAACTTTTAAAAGCACACAACAGAAATAAATGACTCTCTAAAACTTCCGGGTTGTCTCCCTGGTAGCGCTTTCTTTAAAGCCATTAAGCTAGGCATAAAGTGCTCAAGTAATGGATCCACCCGGATCCCAAGGTATATCAAAGCCAATTTTAATTAACAATGATTTGTGTTTTAGTAGTGAGCACAAAGTAACATATATCATGCGACGATGAAGTCTAACTCTCTTCCTATGAATCGGCATGTCATAAAAGAACAATTCATGCACACATAGTAAAGGCCGATACATATCATAAACAACTTCTTGCAGTTTTATCGTATCGGAAACATAGAGAGGCGGAGATGTAGTTCCTCTCTCATAATAATTGCAAGTAGGAGAAGCAAGCACATGCATATTATTCAAAATAATCATGTGCAATAATAGAACGCACCCCATCAATATAGTCCTTAATAAGCAAAAACTTCTCCGATATAGTGTAGTTGGGAGAATTCAAAAAGATAATAGGACTATCATACGTGGGTGCAATAGCAACAATTTCATTCTTAACATAAGGAACTATAACGAGTTCATCTCCATAAGCATCATTCATATTGGCATCATGGCCACAAGCATAGCAAGCATCAATTTCATCAAAAAGTGATATTTCAAATGAATCCAAGGGATCATAGCAATTATCATAGCATTCATCCTTTGGTAAGCATGAAGGGAAATTAAACAATGTATGAGTTGAAGAGTTACTCTCATTAGAAGGTGGGCACGGGTAGATAATCCGCTCTTCCTCCTTTTGTTCTTCGCTCTCCTCGTCATCTTTTTCATCTAATGAGCTCACAGTGTCATCAATTTCTTCTTCCATAGATTCCTGCAAAATATTAGCCTCTTCTTGGACAGCGGAGACTTTCTCAATAAACTCATTTATATCGGCATTATATTCATAATTCTCATAGAAATATTTAAGTATAGCAAAATTTGCAGGTCTGTAAACAACATCATCAAGATTTTCACACTTTTCAAACAAAGATTCAATTTCATAAGCACCCTTAAAAGCAACGAATTATTGTATTCGTTCCACATCATAGTAATCATATATACCATTAGCATAAGAAGCCAAGGTTTCATTATCATTAAATTTACATGAAAAGGGAAGGTGTAGAGCCTTCATCCTAGAGTAACAAGTATAATCATATATCAAGCATAAACTCCGAGCATACCAATGCAACATATGAATTTGATCCCATAACAGTTTCCCTTTTTGAGTCAAGCAATAATCACGTTGATCCAACGTGTCTCCCATTATATAATTGAATGGGGTTTTCACAGGATTATTAAAGTAGTGCGTAATATCTTTCACGTAATGAGCATCGAGGGTTTTAGGAGGTTCCCCATCTCCATGAGTAGCAAGTACACCTAATGTTTTTGGTATTTCGTGTTCCATATCCATAACTAAAGATAGAGAACAACTTAGAACACCAAATAAAAATTACTTAGTGATAAAGCAAACAAGCACACACGAGAATATTCACCCCACACTATTGCTCCCCGGCAACGACGCCAGAAAAAGGTCTTGATAACCCACAAGTATAGGGGGTCAATTGTAGAATTTCTCGATAAGTAAGAGTGTTGAACCCAACGAGGAGCTAAAGGTAGAACAAATGTTCCTTCAAGTTCTATCGACCACCGATACAACTCTACGCACGCTTAACATTCACTTTACCTAGAACAAGTATGAAACTAGAAGTACTTTGTAGGTGTGATAGGATAGGTTTGCAAGATAATAAAGAGCACGTAAATAAAATCTAGGGGTTGTTTATATAACGAAATAACTAAGTTAGTTTTAGTAGAGAGCTTTTTGTCACAAGAAAGTTATTTGTCCCTAGGCAATCGATAACTAGACCGGTAATCATTATGGCAATTTTATATGAGGGAGAGGCATAAGCTAACATACTTTCTCTACTTGGATCATATGCACTTATGATTGGAACTCTAGAAAACATCCGTAACTACTAAAGATCATTAAGGTAAAACCCAACCATAGGATTAAAGTGTCAAGTCCTCTTTACTCCCATACACAAACAACCTACTTACTCGGGTCTGTGTTTCTATCACTCACGCCACCCACCATAAGCAAATCATGAGCATATTGCAAACCCTACAGCGGGGATCCCTCTTACGCTTGCGCGACACGGAGAGCACCATATGATAGCACCAATAATAAAACATGCAACTCAAACTAATCATGATCATCAATCAACCCATAGGACAAAACGGATCTAGTCAAACATCATAGGATAGCCATACATCATTGGGAAATAATATATAGCGTTGAGCACCATGTTTAAGTAGAGATTACAGCGGGAAGAAGAGGTGTTTCACCGCTGCATAGAGGGGGGAGAGTTGGTGATGACAGCAGCGAAGTTGTTGGTGTAGATTGTCATCACGATGATGGCCCTGACAGCATTCCGACGCCACCGAGAGAGAGGGAGAGAGAGCCCCCCCCCCCTCCTCCTTCTTCTTCCATGACCTCCCCTCTAGATGGGAGGATGGTTTCCCCTCTAGTCCTTGGCCTCCATGGCGGCGGAGGAGCGGGAGCCCATCCGAGATTTGATCTCTCTCTGTGTTTCCTTCTATTTCTGCGCTCCCAGATTCTGGCCTTTCACCGTTTCTTAAATTCCCGGAGATCCGTAACTCCGATTGGGCTGAAATTTTAACATGATTTTTATCCGGATATTAGCTTTCTTGCGGCAAAAGAAGGACACCAATCACCTTACGGGGTGGACACAAGGGTACAGGGCGTGCCCTACCCCCTGGGGCGCGCCCCCTTGCCTTGTGGCCCCCTCAGGCATCGTCTCGCGTTGATTCCAATTCCCGAAAGTCACATATATTCCAAAAAAACTCCATAAGTTTTTATCGCGTTTGGACTCCGCTTAATATGGATTTTCTGTGAAACAGAAAAACATGCAACAAACAGGAACTGGCATTGGGCACTGGATCAATATGTTAGTCCCAAAAATAGTATAAAAAGTTGCCAAAAGTATAGGAAAGTTGTATAATATTGGCATGGAACAATCAAAAATTATATGATGTATCAGTGGGTTGTTGCGCATGGGAGTAAAGAGGACTTGATACTTAATGCTATGGTTGGGTTTTACGACCTTAATGATCTTAAGTAGTTGCGGATGCTTGCTAGAGTTCCGATCATAAGTGCATATGATCCAAGTAGATAGGGGTGGAATTCGAGCCGAGTCGAGCCAGCTCGACTCGACTTGCTAAAGCTCGTTTCATTAATGAGCTAGCTCGACTCGACTCGTTATTATAACAAGCTCAAATCCAAGATTGGCTCGACTCGTATAACTCGCGAGCTGGCTTGTTTAGCTTGTTAAGCTCGTTAAAGATATGAACATCGGACCTTACAAATACGATAAAAATATTAGGGATAATTAGATTTATGCCCCTAGTTGTGTCCCACTCGTCTGTTTTACCCCTAATTTCCAAAAGTCACCGGTTCTGTCCAAGTCACTTTGCTCCTCTTACGCTTTTGCCCTTTGACCGTTCGACCATCAGTTTGAAAACTTCATAACTAATTCATACTAAATCAGAAAAATGCAAATAAGATACCAAAATGTTCAGAAAAACATCACCTATATGTCAGTGTCATTTGCATTCATGAAAAAGTGTTGGAAAGTGCACATCCAAGTTTTAGCTCTTTTGCCACCACCATGAATAGTAAAATCTAAAAAAATCAAAAAAATCAAAAAAAAATATGGTGGCAAAGAATGACAAATGTTCTAAGTGCTTGTCAAGTTTCATCAGGGAACGACATTCGTGGAAGTCCTGGCAAAAAAGAAATCTATTTTGGAATGCTGATTGTTTTTTTTTTGCTGAGGCACCCACAAAGCTCATTCCCTCATGAAACTTGGCAAGCACTTCAAACATTTGTCATTCTTTGCCACCAAATTTGTTTTTGAATTTTTTGAATTTTCTAGATTTTACTATTGATGGTGGTAGCATAAGAGCTAAAACTCGGATGGGCACTTTCAAACACTTTTTTTCATGAATGCAAATGACACTGACATATAGGTGATGTTTTTCCGAACATTTTGGTATCTTATTTGCATTTTTCTGATTTAGTATGAATTAGTTATGAAGTTTTCAAACTGACGGTCAAACGGTCAAAGGGCAAAAGCATAAGAGGAGCGAAGTGACTTGGACAGAAGCGGTGACTTTTGGAAATTAGGGGTAAAACAGCCGAGTGGGACACAACTAGGGACACCAATCACCTTACGGGGTGGACACAAGGGTACAGGGCGCGCCCCCTTGCCTTGTGCCCCCCTCAGACATCGTCTCGCGTTGATTCCAATTCCCGAAAGTCACATATATTCGGAAAAAAACTCCATAAGTTTTTATCGCGTTCGGACTCCGCTTAATATGGATTTTCTGTGAAATAGAAAAACATGCAACAAACAGGAACTGGCATTGGGCACTGGATCAATATGTTAGTCCCAAAAATAGTATAAAAAGTTGCCAAAAGTATATGAAAGTTGTATAATATTGGCATGGAACAATCAAAAATTATATGATGTATCAGTGGGTTGTTGCGCATGGGAGTAAAGAGGACTTGATACTTAATGCTATGGTTGGGTTTTACGACCTTAATGATCTTTAGTAGTTGCGGATGCTTGCTAGAGTTCCAATCATAAGTGCATATGATCCAAGTAGATAGGGGTGGAATTCGAGCCGAGTCGAGCCAGCTCGACTCGACTTGCTAAAGCTTGTTTCATTAATGAGCTAGCTCGACTCGACTTGTTATTATAACAAGCTCAAATCCAGGATTGGCTCGACTCATATACCTCGCGAGCTGGCTCGTTTAGCTTGTTAAGCTCGTTAAAGATATGAACATCGGACCTTACAAATACGATAAAAATATTAACTGAGAATTTAGCATGTGCATATGTGGTCATGTGCGTGTGAGTCTCCTGGGTGGCTCCACCATGAGCGGCTGGGCCTTGTGCTGGGACGCAAGGTGTTTAGTGGTTGTATTTTACTACCCCTAAAAACACTGATTTTTTTACCGAGCCTAACGAGTTACATGAGTACTCGTGAGATCGGCTCGTTTAACTTGGTCTGTAAACGATCTTAAACTAAAGCTTGGCTTGGCTTGTTATTCTTCGAGTTCGAGTCGATTCGAGCCGAGTCACGAGCTACTCGTTTAGCTCACGAGCTTCGAGCTTTTTTTCCAGCCCTACAAGTAGAGAAATTATGTTAGCTCATGTCTCTCCCTCATATAAATTTGCAAGAATGATTACCGGTCTAGTTATCGATTGCCTAGGGACAAATGGCTTTCTTGTTGACAAAAGCTATCTACTTTTATTACCTTGCAATTTATTTGTGGTTTTATTCTTGCGAAATAGTTTCATACTTGTTCTAGGTAAAGCAAACGTCAAGTGTACGTAGAGTTGTACCGGTGGTCGATAGAACTTGAGGGAATATTTGTTCTCTCTTTAGCTTCTCGTTGGGTTCGACACTCTTATTTATTGAAAATGGCTACAAACGATCCCCTATACTTGTGGGTTATCAAGGCCTTTTTCTGGCATCGTTGCCGGGGAGCAATAGCGTGGGGTGAATATTCTTGTGTGTGCTTGTTTGCTTTATCACTAAGTAGTTTTTATTTTCTGTTCTAAGTTATTCTCTATCTTTAGTTATGGATATGGAACATGAAATACCAGAAAAATAGTTGTACTTTCTACTCATGGAGATGGGGAAGCTCCTAAAACCCTCTATGCTCGTTATGTGAAAAATATTATGCACTACTTTGATAATCCTGAGAAAACCCCGTTCAACTTGATAATGGGAGTAAAGTTGGATCAACGTGAATACTTTAGGGATCATCGCTTGACTCAAAAAGGGAAAATTTTATGGGATCAAATTCATATGTTGCATTGGTATGCTTGGGATATATGCACTAGATATGATTATACTTGTTGCTCTAGGATGAAGGCTCAACACCTTCCCTTTTCATGTGAATTTTGTGATAATGAAACCTTGGCTTCTTATGCTAATGGTAGATATGATTACTATGATGTGGAACGAATAGAAGAATTTGTCGCTTTTAAGGGTGCTTATGAAATTGAATCTCTGTTTGAAAAATATGAAGATTATGATGATTCTGTTTATAGACCTGAAAATTTTGTTATACTTAAATATTGTTATGAAAATTATGAATATAATGCCGATATTAATGAGTTTATTGAGAAAGTTTCCGCTGTCCAAGAAGAGACTAATATTTTGCAGGAGTCTATGGAAGAAGAAATTGATGATATTCTGAGCTCATTGGATGAAAAAGATGATGAGGAGAGTGAAGATCAAAAGGAGGAAGAGCGGATTATCTACCCGTGCCCACCTTCTAATGAGAGTAAATCTTCAACTCATACATTGTTTAGTTTCCCTTCATGCTTACCGAAGGATGAATGCTATGATCCCATGGATTCATTTGAAATATCCCTTTTTGATGAAATTGATGTTTGTTATGCTTGTGGCCTTGATGCAAATATGAATTATGCTTATGGAGATGAACTTGATATAGTTCCTTATGTTAAGAATGAAATTCTTGATATTGCACCCACACATGATAGTCCAATTATCTTTTTGAATTCTCCCAACTACACTATATCAGAGAAGTTTGCACTTATTAAGGATTACATTGATGGGTTGCCTTTTACCATTGCACATAATGATTTTGATGAGTATAATATGCATGTTCTTGCTGCTCCTACTTGCAATTATTATGAGAGAGGGACTACATCTCCGCCTCTCTATGTTCCCAACACGATAAAATTGCAAGAAACTGCTTATGCTATGTATTGGCCTTTACTTGATGTGCATGGGCTGTTTTTGTATGACATGCCGATGCATAGGAAGAGGGTTAGACTTCGTCATTGCATGATATATGTTGCTTTGTGATCACTAGTAAATGCCAAATCATTGTTAATTAAAATTGGCTTTGATATACCTTGGGATCCGGGTGGATTCATTACTTGAGCACTTTATGCCTAGCTTAATGGCTTTAAAGAAAGCGCTGTCAGGGAGACAACCCGGAAGTTTTAGAGAGGCATTTTATTTCTGTTGAGTGCTTTTATAAAGTTTAAAAACAAAAAATATAGAGGGGAACCTAAAAACTTTTTCAAAAAGAGAAGTGATTGAAAGGTAATGTATTGGAGAAGTGAGGGTCGACCTTGAACACTTGTGTTCATGCTCATGGAAACAATGTAGAATTTTTTATGAAGATTCTCACAAAAATAATTATCCCATTATACAAATCCATCGTATTATAAAAATAATGTGCCAAGATTTGCCTTTAGGATGATTAGATTGCTTGTTGGTATGTGCGGTGTAAAAACAGGAACTTTGGTTGTAGTGCGTGATTTTACATTTTTTACTTGAATGTCAAAAGTTTCTAAAACTTTTTGCACAGTATTGCTATACAAATTTTTATTTTGTCCTAATTTTTTAGAATGTTTGGAATTATAGAAGTATGGTGAATGTTCAGATTACAATAGACTGTCCTGTTTTTGATAGATTCTGTTTTTGATGCATTGTTTTGCTCGTTTTGGTGAAACTATCGATTGTATCGGTGGTATAAGCCATGGAAAATTTATATTACAGTAGCTAAAATGCAAAAACAAAATATGAGTTGGTTTGCAACAGTACTTAAAGTAGTGATTTGCATTATTATACTAATGGATCTCATGAGGTTTCTGTTGAGTTTTGTGTGGATGAAGTGATCAAAGATCGAGGAGGTCTCGATATGAGAAGAAGGAGGAGAGGCAAGAGCTCAGTCTTGGGGATGCCCAAAGCGCCCCAAGTAAATATTTAAGGAGACTCAAGCGTCTAAGCTTGGGGATGCCCCGGAAGGCATCCCATCTTTCTTCAACAAGTATCGGTATGTTTTCGTCTTCGTTCCGTTCATGTGATATGCGTAAATCTTGGAGCGTATTTTGTGTTTAGTTTTCATTTTTTAATTTATGCACCATGCTGGTATGAGATAGTCCATGGTTGATTTATAGAACGCTCATTGCGCTTCATTATATCTTTTGAGTATATGGCTTTATAGAATGCCTCATGTGCTTCGCTTATATCATTTGAAGTTTGGATTGCATGTTTCTCTTCACATAGAAAACCGTTATTCGTAGAATGCCCTTTTGCTTCACTTATATTTGTTAGAGCATGGTCTTTTGTAGAAAGAATTAGACTCTCTTGCTTCATGTATATCTATTTAGAGAGTCAACAGGAATTGGTCAATTGCATGGTTAGTCATAAAATCCTACATAAAACTTGTGGATCACTGAATATGATATGTTTGATTCCTTGCAATAGTTTTGCGATATAGAGATGATAATATGTTGGAGGTACTAGTGGATGATCGTGTTTAGTAAGATATTGGTGTTAAGGTTTGTGATTCCCGAAGCATGCACGTATGGTCTCTCGTTATGCTATGAAGTTGGAGCATGATTTATTATTGATTGTCTTCCTTTGCGTAGAGGTTGGGGCACGCGATGGTTAACTCCTACCAACCTCCCCCCTAGGGGCATGCGTAGTAGTACTTTGCTTCGAGGGCTAATAAACTTTTGCAATAAGTATATGAGTTCTTTATGACTAATGTGAGTCCATGGATTATACACACTCTTACCTTTCCGCAATTTGTTAGCCTCTACGGTACCGTGCATTGCCCTTTCTCACCTCGAGAGTCGGTGCAAACTTTGCCGGTGCATCCAAACCCCATGATATGATACGCTCTATCACACATAAGACTTATTATATCTTCCTCAAAACCGACATCATACATACCTATTATGGCCTTTCCATAGCTATTCCGAGTTATATTGCCATGCAACTTCCACCGCTTCCGTTTGATGACTTGAGCATTCACTGTAATATTGCTTTGCATGATCGTAAGATAGCTAGCATGATATTTCCATGACTTGTCCTTGCTACTCTAGATCATTGAACATCCTGGTACACTGCCAGAGGCATTCATATAGAGTCATATTTTGTTATAGGTATTGAGTTGTAGCATTGAGTTGTAAGTAAACAGAAGTGTGATGATCATCAGTTTTCATTATTAGAGCATTGTCCCGGTAAGGAATGGATGATGTAGATTATGATTCCCCCTCAAGTCAGGATGAGACTCCGGACCAAAAGCAAAAAAAGAAGAAAAAAGAGAAAAAAAGAGAAAAAAAGAAGAAGAAAAATGAAAGAAAGAAGGAAGAGAAGGCGCGTGCTAGTTCCACACTTGTGCTTCAAAGTAGCACCATATTTTTCATATAGAGAGTCTCCTATGTTGTCACTTTCATATACTAGTGGGAAATTTTCATTATAGAGTTAGATGCACACCCACTTAGTTTTCATGTTGAGCTTTCATACACTTATAGCTCTTAGTGCGTTCGTTGCATGGCAATCCCTACTCCTCGCATTGATATCAATTGATGGGCATCTCCCTAGCTCGTTGATTAGCCGCGTTGATGTGAGACTTTCTTACTTTTTTGTCTTTTCTATATTTACCCCTATCATTATACTCTATTCCACCCATAGTGCTATATCCATGGCTTGTGTTCATGTATTGCGTGAGAGTTGAAAATGCTGAAGCACGTTAAAAAGCATGAACTAATTGCTTGGCTAACACCGGGGTAGTACATGATAAATACTTTCTGTTAAGAAGATAGAGCATGACAAGACTATGTGATTTTGTAGGGATAGCATTCTTTAGCTTTAATATTTTGAAAGACATGATTATTTCTTGGGATTCCTGAGTATTGATGTTTTTATGTCAAATTATAGATTAATGCTTTGAATCACTCATGTCTTAATATTCATGCCATGATTAGATATATGATCAAGATTATGCTAGGTAGAATTCCACATCAAAATTTATCTTTTTTATCATTTACCTACTCGAGGACGAACAGGAATTAAGCTTGGGGATGCTGATACGTCTCCATCGTATCTATAATTTTTTATTGTTCCATGCCAATATTATACAACTTTCACATATTTTTGGCAACATTTTATATGATTTATTGGACTAATCTATTGATCCAATGCCCAGTGCCAGTTCCTGTTTTTTGCATGTTTTTCTGTTTCGCAGAATATCCATATCAAACAAAGTCCAAATGCAATAAAATTTTACGGAGAATTATTTTGGAATATATGTGATTTTTGGGACTTGGAATCAACACAAACGGGGGCCCACTGCCCCCACAAGACACTAGGGCGTGTCCCAGGGGCCAGGCGCGCGGTGGTGGGTTGTGCTCACCTCGTACGTCGGTTGGGGCTCTACTTCGGGCGCAAGGAAGCTTATATCTGGAAAAAATGTGTTAAAATCTCAGCGCAATCGGAGTTATGGATCTCCGGGAATATAAGAAACGGTTTTCGGCCAGATCTGGGGAACGCAAAACAGAAGAGAACAGAGAGGGAGATCCAATCTCAGAGGGGCTCCCACCCCTCCACCGCCATGGAGGCCATGGACCAGAGGGGTAACTCTCCTCCCATCTAGGGGGGAGGCCAAGGATGAAGAATAAGGAGAGGGGCTCTCTCCCCCTCTCTCCCTGTGGCGCCGGAGTGCCGCCGGGGCAAGGATCGTGACGGCAATCTACATCAACAATCTTGCTGCCGTCAACACCAACTTTCTCCCCCTCTATGAAGCGGTGTAACAACTCTTCTCCCCGCTGTAATCTCTATTTAAACATGGTGCTCAACACTATATATTATTTCCCAATGATATGTGGTTATCATATGATGTTTGAGTAGATTCGTTTTGTCCTATGGCTAATCGTGATCTTGGTTGGTATGATTGTATATTTTATTTATGGTGCTGTCCTACGGTGCCCTCTGTGTCGCGCAAACGTGAGGGGTCCCTGCTGTAGGGTGTTGCAATATGTTCATGATTCGCTTATTGTCGGTTGCGGGAGTGACAGAAGCCTAAACACGGATAAGTGGGCTGTTGCGTATGGGAGTAAAGAGGACTTGATACTTAATGCTATGGTTGGGTTTTACGACCTTAATGATCTTTAGTAGTTGCGGATGCTTGCTAGAGTTTGAATCATGAGTGCATATGATCCAAGTAGAGAGTGTATGTTAGTTCATGCCTCTCCCTCATATAAAATTGCAAGAATGATTACCGTCTAGTTATCAATTGCCTAGGGACAAATGACTTTCTTGTTGACAAAAGCTATCTACTTTTATTACCTTGCAATTTATTCATAGTTTTATTCTCGCAAATTACTCATAGTTTTATGCTTGCAAAATAGTTTCATACTTGTTCTAGGTAAAGCAAATATCAAGTGTGCGTAGAGTTGTATCGGTGGTCGATAGAACTTGAGGGAATATTTGTTCTGCCTTTAGCTCCTCGTTGGGTTTGACACTCTTATTTATCAAAAAAGGCTACAAATGATCCCCTATACTTGCGGGTTATCAGCAATATTTTTGGTCGTATCCAAGGCAGTCATGTCCTCATCAAGTCATGCTTAACAAGACAGAAAAAGTTTTGCCAGAGAGGTACTATCACTTATAAGAGGTACTACCGTTCGGGGAGGTACTACCGCTCTAGCAGATTGGGCAACAGAAGCATAAAAATAATCAGAGGTGGTTGCGGTAGAAGGAAGGGAGGTACCGCGCAAGCAGTACTACCGCTTAAAACAGAAAAACTACCTAAGCAAAACAGAAGGAAGCTCCAATACTAAAATTGCTATAACTACTGCAAATGAGCTCTGAATACAGCAAACTCAAGCTTGTTGGATATATGATGACAAGTACTATCCAACAGCAAGGGGGAGTATGCCTATGGTGTAATAAGAAGTGGCAAGGGGAGTATGTCTATGATATAGAGGTGTGAAACCTCCATCAGTGAAGAACTGGCATAAAATCCATCATCGAAAACATCATAGAAGATGCATACAAATCCGTTTTCGATGAACTCGAGCTTATCAGGAAGAAGACCACAAGCTCCAAAAACTCACATAGAGAAAAACCAAACAAGAACCAAGAAAGATGATGCAAGGATGCAATGGTTTGAGCTCTCTATGAATGATACGATCAAGCTACTTACTTAAGAGCCCCCCATGATAGTACGACAATCGATCCTATAATCCGGTCTCCCAACTACCATCATGAGACCAATAAAATAGAAAACATATCAAGGGCAAACCTTTGCCTTGCACATAGTCCACTTGAGCTAGATGATGACCATCTTGACTTCCTCAATTGGACCACCTTTTTTGATTGCGCATGCTCGACGAAAACTAGTTGATTGCTCCCCCATAGTCCACTATTGGTGAGCCACTCTTCGGCACATCTTCACAAGTCCATTGTCACCACAATGGATGACAAGCTTCAAGCATGATCTCTTTGTGATGCTCCAGTTTGATGTCATCCTCCATGGGTTCTATGAGATCTTCCTCTTGACGCAAGCCCATGGAAACATACCTAACCCCACATAGAACTCTCATGTAGACCATGGGTTAGTAAACAAAGTGTAATGGACAATGCTTACCATACTATTGGATCACTTAATCCCTCTCGGTACATCTTGTATGCTTTGTGTGTTGATCAACTTGATTCACTCTTTGACTTAGTCTTGATCAACCTAGTATGTCTTCTCTATGACCAATCTTTAGACAATTCCTTGAGTAGCACCTTGGTCATCACATAATCTCCTTGAAACCAACAAATGGACTTCAAGAAATGTCTATGGACAAACCCTTCAAATATAGCTCAAGGCAACCATTAGTCCATAGGGATTGTCAGCAATTACCAAAACCAAGCATGGGGGCACCATGCTCTTTCAATCGGAGTATCTCTATTGCCACTTCTGAAGATTTCCAGTCGTGGTTTGACGACTTCGTCGTTAGATTTCTATCAAGCGTGATTTCATCATAATCAGAGTTCATTTGCAGAAGTTATGTCAGTCTTGGTCCTACTTGCATCCATCTATTTTGCTTGGGCAGTTTTACACTTTCCAGGCGGTAGTACCACTATGGACCATGGTAGTACACCTTTGGCGGTACTTCCGTAGACCAGTGCCGCTCCTACTTCCGCTTATTTTTTAGCTTCTGTGAGTTTCTGTTTTATAAGTGGTAGTACGACAATAGTACTGCTTGCGCGGTACTTCCACTTCCTTTTACCGCAACCACTTCCGCCTATTTTAGTGCTTCTATTGCCCAGTCTGCTTAAGCGGTAGTAGCATGGTAGTACTACTCCCCCAAACGGTAGTACTGCTCTTCCAAGTGGTGGCACTGTGATGACCCACAAGTATAGGTGATCAATCATAGACCTTTCGATAAGTAAGAGTGTCGAACCCAACGAGGAGCAAAAGGAAATGACAAGCGGTTTTCAACAACGTATTCTCTACAAGTGTTGGAAGTAGTTATAACAGATAAATTTGTAGCAACGTGAATCATAACAAATAACAAGTAGTAAAAGTAACAAAGGTGCAACAAGGTGACCCAATCCTTTTTATAGCAAAGGACAAGCTAGATAGTTCTCTTATAATGAGCAAAGCGTTCTCGAGGACACATGGGAATTCTCGTGTAGTCACGTTCATCATGTTTAGTTGATTCGCATTCACTACTTTGATAATTTGATATGTGGGTGGACCGGTGCTAGGGTGTTGTTCTTACTTGAACAAGCAACCCTCTTATGATTACCCCCTCTCGCAAGCATCCGCAAATATGAAAGAAGAATTAAGATAAATCTAAGCATAGCATGAAACATATGGGTCCAAATCAGCCCCTTACAGAATAACGCATAAACTAGGGTTTAAGCTTCTGTCACTCTCGCAACTGATCATCTACTTATTACCCCCCAATGTCTTTCCTAAGCCCAATTATGGTGAAGTGTCAAGTAGTCGACATTCACATGACACCACTAAAGGAAGAACAACATACATATCATCAAAATATTGACTGAATATCACATGATTACTTATAATAAGACTTTTCACATGTCCTCAAGAACAAAAGTAACTACTCACAAATCGTATTCATGTTCAAGATCAGAGGTGTATTAAATATACTTAAGGATCTGAACACATAATCTTCCACCAAATAAACCAACTCGCATCAACTACAAGATGTAATCAGCACTACTAGCAACCCACATGTACTAGTCTGAGTTTTTGGAACAAAGATTGAATACAAGAGATGAACTAGGATTTGATAGGAGATGGTGCTGGTGAAGACGTCGATGAAGATTGGTCCTCCCATGATGAGAGGATCGTTGGTTATGTCGATGGCTTCAATTTTCCCCTCCCGGAGGGAAATATCCCCGGCAGAATCGCTCCACCGGAGAGCAAAAGTGCTCCTGCCCAGGTTCTGCCTCGAGACAGTGGTGCTTCACTCCTAAAGTCTTCTATTTTTTTACTAGGGCAAAAGGCCTCGTAGCAGAAGGAGGGCACCGGAGGGCTGCTATGGGCCCCATAAGGCATCGGGGCACGCCCTGTTGCCTTTCAAGCAGTAGGTGCCCCTCCTTTGGTGGTTCTTTGTTCCAATATTTTTTGTATATTCAATAAAAAATCTCCATGAAGTTTCAGGTCATTTGGAGATCCGTCGAATAGCTATTCCTGTTGTATCTCTTTTAGGTCTATAATTCTAGTTGCCGGTAATCTCCCTCTTCACGTAGACTTGCAAATTAAGAGAGAAAAGGCATTAGAATTGCATCATAAAGTGAAATAGTGACCAAAAACATTATAAATAATAGTAGGAAAACATGATGCAAAATGGACATACCATACTACTATGGCAGAACTATTGTTCTTGTACTTTTGTACTCAATGGGTTGCATGACCGTGCTAAGCGGTAGTACCGCTCCCCCAAGCGGTAGTATCGCTTGAGCATGACCAGTGGGCATAATGGTTGGATTCAGGTGGACCTATTTAAGTAAGTCTTCTTCCCCAATGGTTCTTGTCCCTTTGAGATCGTGTTTCCCCTCCATTGTTGACCCTCTTTGAGCTTGCTATCTCTCAATCTCTCCAATGATTCTTGCTCCGAGGAGATCTAGATATATTCTTCCACCAATCATTTTCTCCTCTATGTGAGGGAAACCCTTTGGATCTAGATCTTGGAGTTCTTTGTGTCCTCTCCTTCGTTCTTCCTCTCATATTCCTTCACGACATTTTTTGCTTTGGTGGGATTTGGGAGTGAAAGATTTGGGCACTCCGTGTGCCCTTGCCATTGCATTTGGTGCATCGATTTGAGTTCTCCACGGTTATACATGGAAGTGAAAGTTGAGAAGCTTATTACTCTTGGGTGTTTGGGCACCCTAGAGCCCGATCCTCTTGGGTGCTTTGCTGCCCTAGACGGTTGGTGTTGTCGAAGCTCAATCATTGTGGTGTAAAGCTCCGGACAAGCTTCGAGAGACTCCAATTAAGTTGTGGAGAGTGCCCCGAGCAATTTGTATGGGTTCGGTGACCGCCCTAAAGGGTCCCTTAGTGGAATCACGGCCTCTTACATTCTGCAAGGCGTGAGGAGATTACGGTGGCCCTAGTGGCAATTTGGGGAGCATTGTACCTCCACACCCCTCCAAACAGAGATTCGCATCCGCAAGGGTGTGAACTTCTGTAGGATCATAAGTATGTCTAGAGGGGGATGATTAGACTACTTGACTAAATAAAACCTAACCTTTTCCCAAATTTAGTTGTAGGCAGATTTTAGCAATTCTAGCAAGTCAAGTATCACCCTACATATGCAATTCTAAGAGTGTACCAGCACAAAGTAAAACATTGCACATGTAAGTAAAGGAGGGGTTTGAAGAAAATATTTTGTATTCTTGTCACCTGTTGCAAGCCACTCGATATGCGATCGCTGCCGCCACATGATCTCTTCATGGTAGTACAATTCAACCAACTTCTCAATGATATTTAACCCGGCATGAGTCGGCCCAACTATTAAGGGATCGTTCTAAAGATCCTCTAGTTCTCTTTTTATGTTTTTATCTCTTTCTTGACGCTATTAAAAGAATCAGTGCTCCATATCAAAAAGGTCAGTTGAAAGTGCTACATCTCAGGAGGAGCGTTGATGCGGCCGACAATGATGGCGCTACCATGGTTGCAACGTGGGTGACAATAAAGAAGGCTGCGATGAATGACTTTGCTGTGGATGACAACGGGGGAAGTTGTGATCGATGGCCGGTCGCATCATCGATGAATGTCAGTAGCAAGGCAAGCAGGCGAGGGCAGTCGGCGAGTCAGTTGGCGTTTGGGAAGGGAACACACACGGCGTGGCGATGAGGATTTCTTGGATGGGGGAGAGTTGATAGAGCTGACCCGAAAGATCAAACGAATGTAGGAGACTGGATTGGACGGTGCAGGAGGACCGATGTGGCACTTCGGACATAATGATTTGCGATAGATTTTCTCGAAGAATCCTTAAGAGCATCTACAACCGGACTTGGCAAATCCGGCCCCTCAAAGCGGACTCGCCTGGGCGCGTCCACAGGTAATGATAGGTAAGACCTTAAATTTACTGCTCTGCATCCAGATATCTCATATTTGAAACCTTACAAATCATGCACACGAGATAATCTTACGTAGAAACCTATTCTACCCTAATCCTCGTCGGAGATGTCCACTATCTCCATGCCCGGCTCTAGGTACGTGGGGCGACAACCGCAACTCCGACTCTTTCAACTGCTCCATGTTGGCCTCCACCTCCATCTCCGCGTCGAGTTCATCGAAAAGCGCATCGATCGCGGCCCGTTCCCGCCGGATGAACTGTCGGTTGGCCTACATATAGGCCTCATCCTGGATGGACTACAGGATGGCATGTTGCTCCGCCATCTCGGCCGCTTGGGCGACCATGAACTCCGCCTCCCCGTCCACCATGCTGAAGCCCGGAGCCCCCGCCAGCTTATCCTACGGCTGCTCCGCCTTGTCCTCCTCCGGATCCGCCACCTCCATCGGAGCCGGCTGCCGCTCCTCTTCCTCCTCCTCCTCCGGCTTCATCGCGTCCGGAGGCAGAGCGGCTACGATGCGGGCGGCGCGCTGATACGTCTCCAACGTATCTATAATTTTTGCTTGTTCCATGATGTTATATTATCATTCTTAGATGTTTTACAATCATTTTATAGAAACTTTATATCATTTTTTGGGACTAACCTATTGACATAGTGCCCAGTGCTAGTTGATGTTTTTTGCTTGTTTTTTACTTCACATAATATCAGCACCAAACAGAGTCCAAATGCAGCAAAACTTTTTGGAGAATTTTTTTGGACCAGAAGACACAAGATGGGCCAAAGAAGTACCAGAGGGGAGACCCGAGGTGAGCACATCCCACCAGGGTGCGCCCAGGAGCCCAGACGCGCCCAGGGGGTTGTGCCCCCCTCGGTGACCTTCCGCACCGCCTGTTTGCCCTATAAATACCCAAATATTCCAGAAACCCTAGGGGAGTCGACGAAACACAATTCCAGCCGCCGCAAGTTCCAGAACCATGAGATCCAATCTAGACATCATCACAGAGGGGTTCATCATCCTCATTGGTGCCTCTCCGATGATGCATGAGTAGTTCATCATAGACCTACGGGTCCATAGGCAGTAGCTAGATGGCTTCCTCTCTCTCTCTTTTGATTCTCAATACAATGGTCTCTTGGAGATCTATTTGATGTAACTCTTTTTGCGGTGTATTGTTGGGATCCGATGAACTTTGAGTTTATGATCAGATCTATATCCATGAATATTATTTGAGTCTTCTTTGATCTCTTATATACATGATTATTTATAGCCTCATATTTCTTCTTGGAATCTTTGGTTTAGTTAGGCCAACTAGATCGATTTTTCTTGCCATGGGAAGAAGTGCTTTGTGATGGGTTCGATCGTGCGGTGTTCTTTCCCAGTGATAGAAGGGGCGGCAAGACACGCATGTATCGTTGCTATTAAGGATAACAAGATGGGGCTGTTCCTACATGAATAGATCTTGTCTACATCATGTCATCGTTCTTATTGCATTACTCCGTTTCTCCATGAACTTAATACACTAGATGCATGCTGGATAGCGGTCGATGTGTGGAGTAATAGTAGTAGATGCAGGCAGGAGTCGGTCTACTAATCTTGGACGTGATGCCTATATATTGATCATTGCCTTGGATATCATCATAATTATTCGATCTTCTATCAATTGCCCAATAGTAATTTGTTTACCCACCGTGTGCTATTTTCTTGAGAGAAGCCACTAGTGAAATCTACGGCCCCCGGGTCTATTCTTTATCATTTTTGCTTTGAGATCTATTTTTATTTTCTTTTATTTTCATATCTGTTATTCCAAAAACCCAAAAATACCTTGCTGCACTTTTTTGTTACTAATTTTATTTCGTGTTTTATCGATATCTATTTATCCAATCTATCACAATTTTATCCCGTCAACTTGACAATTTCTAGCGCCGTTACCCGTAGAGGGATTGACAACCCCTCAAAGCATCGGGTGAAAGTATTTGTTCTTTGTGTGCAGGTACCGTTTACATAATGTTGCTTGGTTCTCCTACTAGATTGGTAACCTTGGTTTCATAACTGAGGGAAATACCTACCGTAGCTATGCTGCATCATCCCTTCTTCTTTGCGGAAATATTGACGTAGTTCCAGCGACATCAAAAGGAATTTCTGGTGCCGTTGTCGGGGAGACATCATCAACATCTATCAGGTTCCTAATCACAAATATCATCTCCTTGCAATTTACATTATTTGCCATTTGCCTCTTGTTTTCATCTCCCCCACTTCTAAAATGTTTTTTCAAAAATCCAAAAATATTTTTTGTTTGCCTTTTTCTCATTCGATCCTTTGTTTGCTTGTGTTGCCATGTGTCTTCTATTTGCTTCATCTTCGCTTGCTAAAAATTTATTGATATGGATCCCCATCCACTTGCTAATCTTTTTAAAAGATCCAATCATGATGAACCAATTGCTAGTGAGTTGAGTGCACTAGATTATCTTTATGAAGTTTTGCTTGAGATTCGTGAATCTGAAAATTGTGATGAAGAAATATATGAAGTGATTCATGATAGCTCCTTGAATGAAAAGCATGATTGCAATGATTTTACTATAAATTCTATTAATGTTAATTGTGCTAATAATATGCACAACCCCAAGCTTGGGGATGCTAATTTTGCTATGTCCATTACTTATTGCAATGATCATGATAGGGGTGATTCTTCTTATGATCTTGAAATTTTATTTAAGCGTCATGATGAATGTGTTATTTGCAATAATATTGAAAGTGGGATCGGAAGAGGTCACCTTTAGGTAAAAATAATCCTACATATTTGGAGAGTGTTCAATCTTACGAATTTTTTTATAAAGGTGGGTTTGGAGAGGTCATGACTTTAGTTACTGTTAATCCCACTATTTTGGAAGATTATAAAACTTTTATGCATGTAGATCATGAAGAAAAAAATTGGGATAATTAGATTTATGCCCCTAGTTGTGTCCCACTCATCTATTTTACCCCTAGTTCCCAAAAGTCACCGGTTCTGTCCAAGTCACTTTGCTCCTCTTATGCTTTTGCCCTTTGACCGTTTGACCGTAAGTTTGAAAACTTCATAACTAATTCATACTAAATCAGAAAAATGCAAATAAGATACCAAAATATTCAAAAAAAACATCACCTATTTGTCAGTGTCATTTGCATTCATGAAAAAAGTGTTGGAAAGTGCCCATCTGAGTTTTAGCTCTTATGCTACCACCATGAATAGTAAAATCTAGAAAAGTTCAAAAAAATCAAAAAAAATTGGTGGTAAAGAATGACAAATGTTTTAAGTGTCTGCCAAGTTTCATCAGGGAATAACATTCGTGGGTGCCGCGGCAAAAAAACAATCAACACTCCAAAATAGATTATTTTTTCCCACGACTTCCACGAATGTCGTTCCCTAATGAAACCTGGCAAGCACTTAGAACATTTGTCGTTCTTTGCCACCGTAATTTTTTTGAATTTTTTTGAATTTTTTTAGAGTTTACTATTCATGGTGGTATCAAAAGAGCTAAAACTCGGATGTGCACTTTCCAACACTTTTTTCATGAATGCAAATGACACTGACATATAGGTGATGTTTTTCTGAACATTTTGGTATCTTATTTGCATTTTTCTGATTTAGTATGAATTAGTTATGAAGTTTTCAAACTAACGGTGAAATGGTCAAAGGGCAAAAGCATAAGAGGAGCAAAGTGACTTGGACAGAACCAGTGACTTTTGGGAATTAGGGGTAAAACAGACGAGCGGGACACAACTAGGGGCATAAATCTAATTATCCCAAAAAAATTATATGATAGCTATATTATTGAATTTGATCATGATCCCACATGTAATTATTATGAGAGAGGGACATATGGTTGTAGAAATTTTCATGTTGCTAAATTACCTCTCTTCGTGTTGAGATTGTCAATGTTTTATTCTTCTTCCTTGCATATGCTAGTTTTTGCTTGTTTTGATAATTTGTTTGCTTATATAATGCCTATGCATAGGAAGTATGTTAGACTTAAATGTGATTTTCACATGCTTTATGATGCTCTCTTTGTCCTTGAATTCCTGTCTTTCATGCGAGCATCATTAAAATTATCAATGCCTAGTTAGGGGCATAAAACGATATCGCTTGTTGGGAGGTAACCCAATGAATAAATTTTTATTTTGCCTTTTTCTTTCTGTTCTTGAGTGTTTACACAATTATGCTACTGTTATGTTTGTGTTTTTTGTGTTAGTGTTTGTGCCAAGTAAAGCCTTTAGGATCATGTTGGGTGATAGTTGATTTGATCTTGTTGAAAAATAGAAACTTTGTGCGCCAGTAGCCGAATTGTTTAAAATCACAGAAGCTTGATAAAATTCTGATTTTTTGCACAAGATTGATATACAAATTGTGTACGTTGTCCTAATTTTTCAGAAATTTTGGAGTTACAGAAATATACGAAGTTTGCAGATTACTACAGACCGTTCTGTTTTTGACAGATTCTGTTTTCTTTGTGTTGTGTGCTTATTTTGATGAATCTATGGTTTGTATCGCGGGGTATAAGTGATACGTCTCCAACGTATCTATAATTTTTTATTGTTCCATGCTATTATATTATCTGTTTTGGATGTTTATATGCATTAATATGCTATTTTATATTATTTCTTAGACTAACCTATTTACCTAGAGCCCAGTGCCAGTTCCTGTTTTTTCCCTGTTTTTGAGTTTCACAGAAAAGGAATACCAAACGGAGACCAAACGGAATGAAACCTTCGCAAAGATTTTTCTTGGACCAAAAGAAAACCAGGAGACTTGGAGATGAAGTCAGAGGAGCCACGAGGCGGCCACAAGGACGGAGGGCACGCCCAGGGGGTAGGGCGCACCCCCCACCCTTGTGGGCCCCTCGTGCACCTCCTGACCTTATTCTTTCGCCTATATATTCCCATATATCCCCGAACCACCATAGGCATCCACGAAAACACTTTCCACCGCCGCAACCTTCTGTACCCATGAGATCCCATCTAGGGACCTTTTCCGGCACCCTACCAGAGGGGGGATTCGATCACGGAGGGCTCCTACATCAACTCTATTGCCCTTCTAATGAAGCGTGAGTAGTTTACCACAGACCTGCGGGTCCATAGCTAGTAGCTAGTTGGGTTCTTCTCTCTCTTTGATTCTCGATACCATGTTCTCCTCGATGTTCTTGGAGATCTATTCGATGTAATACTTTTTTGCAGTGTGTTTGCCGAGATCCGATGAATTGTGGATTTATGATCAGCTTATCTATGAATATTATTTGAATCTTCTCTGAATTCTTTTATGCATGATTTGATATCTTTGTAATTCTCTTCAAACTATCAGTTTGGTTTGGCCAACTAGATTGGTTTTTCTTGCAATGGGAGAAGTGCTTAGCTTTGGGTTCAATCTTGTGGTGTCCTTTCCCAGTGACAGTAGGGGCAGTAAGGCACGTATTGTATTGTTGCCATCGAGGATAAAAAGATGGGGTTTTCATCATATTGCTTGAGTTAATTCCTCTACATCATGTCATCTTACTTAATGCGTTACTCCGTTCTTTATGAACTTAATACTTTAGATGCATGCTGGATAGCGGTCGATGTGTGGAGTAATAGTAGTAGATGCAGATTCGTTTCGGTCTACTTGACATAGACATGATGCCTATATTCATGATCATGACCTTAGATATTGTCATAACTTTGCGCTTTTCTATCAATTGCTCGGCAGTAATTTGTTCACCCACCGTATTATTTGATTTCTTGAGAGAAGCCTCTAGTGAAACTTATGGCCCTTGGGTCTATTTTCCATCATATAAGTTTCCGATCTACTATTTTGCAATCTTTTACTTTCAGATCTATAAACCAAAAATACCAAACATATCTACTTTATCGTTTGTTTACTTTCGTCTATCTCTATCAGATCTCACTTTTGCAAGTAATCGTGAAGCGATTGACAACCCCTTTATCACGTTGGGTGCAAATTGTTTGATTGTTTGTGAGGTATTCGGTGACTTGTGCGTTGTCTCCTACTGGATTGATACCTTGGTTCTCAAATTGAGGGAAATACTTATCTCTACTTTCCTGCATCACCATTTCCTCTTCAAGGGAAAAACCAACGCAAGCTCAAGAAGTAGCAGGAAGAATTTTTGGCGTCGTTGCCGGGGAGATCCACGCCAAGTCAAGCCATACCAAGTACCCATCATAAACTCTCATCTCTTGGATTACATTATTCGCCATTCGCCTCTCGTTTTCCTCTCCCCCACTTCTAAAACAATTTTTGAAAATACTTGCCTTTTCCTCGCCCCTCTTTCGTTCGTCTTCTTCGTTTGCTTCTTGTGTGCTCGTGTGTTGGATTGCTTGCTTTGTCACGATGGCTCAAGAGAATACCAAATTGTGTGAATTTTCCAACACCAATAATAATGATTTTATTAGTACTCCGATTGCTCCCGCCACTAGCGTGGAATCTTGTGAAATTAATTCCGCTTTGCTGAATCTTGTAATGAAAGATCAATTTTCTGGCCTTCCTAGTGAAGATGCCGCATGCTATCTAAACAATTTCGTTGATTTGTGTGATATGCAAAAGAAAAAAGATGTGGATAATGACATTGTTAAATTGAAGCTATTTTCGTTCTCGCTTTGAGATCGTGCTAAAACCTGGTTTTCATCTTTGCCTAAAAATAGTATTGATTCATGGAATAAGTGTAAAGATGCTTTTATTTCCAAGTATTTTCCTCCTGCTAAAATCATCTCCCTTAGGAAAGAGATTTTGAATTTTAAGCAACTTGATCATGAACATGTTGCACAATCTTGGGAGAGGATGAAATTGATGATACGAAATTGCCCTACTCATGGTTTGAATTTGTGGATGATTATACAAAAAAAATTATGCCGGATTGAATTTTGCTTCTAGAAATCTTTTAGATTCGTCCACGGGGGTACTTTTATGGAAATTACTTTAGGAGAAGCTACTAAACTCCTAGATAATATTATGGTTAATTATTCTCAATGGCATACCGAAAGATCTTCCACTAGTAAAAAAATGCATGCGATTGAAGAGATTAATGTTTTGAGTGGAAAGATGGATGAGCTTATGAAATTATTTGCTAGCAAGAGTGCTTCTATTGATCCTAATGATATGCCTTTGTCTACCTTGATTGAGAATAATAATGAATCTATGGATGTGAATTTTGTTGGTAGGAACAATTTTGGTAATAACGCGTATAGAGGTAATTTTAATCCTAGGTCGTTTCCTAGTAATTCCTCTAATAATTATGATAATTCCTACAACAATTCTTATGGAAGTTACAATAAGATGCCCTCTGATTTTGAGAATAGTGTTAAAGAATTTATGAGTTCACAAAATAATTTCAATGCTTTGATTGAAGAAAAATTGCTTAAGATTGATGATTTGGCTAGGAACGTGGATAGAATTTCTCTTGATGTTGATTATTTGAAACTTAGATCTATTCCACCCAAGCATGATATTAAAGAGTCTCTCAAAGCTATGAGAATTTCCATTGATGAGTGCAAAGAAAGAACCGCTAAGATGTGTGCTAAACGAGATTGGTTTGTAAAAACGTGTTCTTCTAGTTTCCGTGAAAATAATGATGAAGATCTTAAAGTGATTGATGTGACACCTATTGTATCTTTGTTTTCCAATATAAATCCTGATAAAGATGGGACTGGAGATGAGTCAACTTCAGTTAAAAGGCGTCCCAATGATTCAGAATTTTTAGATCTTGATGCAAAAATTGATAAAAGTGGGATTGGAGAGGTCAAAACTTTAAGTAGCAATGAACCCACTCTTTTGGATTTCAAGGAATTTAATTATGATAATTGTTCTTTAATAGATTGTATTTCCTTGTTGCAATCCATGTTGAATTCTCCTCATGCTTATAATCAAAACAAAGCTTTTACTAAACATATCGTAGATGCTATGATGCAATCTTTTGAAGAAAAGCTTGAATTGGAAGTTTCTATCCCTAGAAAACTTTATGATGAGTGGGAACCTACAATTAAGATTAATATTAAAGATATGAGTGCCATGCTTTGTGTGATTTGGGTGCTAGTGTTTCCACGATTCCAAAAACTTTATGTGATGTGCTAGGTTTCCGTGAATTTGATGATTGTTCTTTAAATTTGCATCTTGCGGATTCCACTATTAAGAAACCTATGGGAAGGATTAATGATGTTCTTATTGTTGCAAATAGGAATTATGTGCCCGTAGATTTCATTGTTCTTGATATAGATTGCAATCCTACATGTCCTATTATTCTTGATAGACCTTTCCTTAGAACGATTGGTGCAATTATTGATATGAAAGAAGGAAACATTAGATTTCAATTTCTGTTAAGGAAAGGGATGGAACACTTTCCAAGAAAGAAAATTAAATTGCCATATGAATCTACTATGAGAGCTACTTATGGATTTCATACCAAAGATGAAAATACCTAGATCTGTTCATGTTTTATGCCTAGCTAAGGGCGTTAAACAATAGCGCTTGTTGGGAGGCAACCCAATTTTATTTTTATTTTTGCTTTTAGGTTCTGTTTTTCAATAAATAATTCATCTAGCCTCTAGTTAGATGTGGTTTTTTGTTTTAATTAGTATTTGTGCCAAGTAAGACCTTTGGGATAGCTTACGATGATAGTTGATTTGATCTTACTGAAAAACAGAAACTTTTACGCCCAGGAAAATAATTTTCATTTTTTACAAAAGCGTGATTTTGATTTGATTCTTTTTGCAGAATATTATTAAACAAATTTCGTAGATCTTCCTAATTTTTCAGAATTTTTGTACCTACATAAGTATTCGAGAGTTACAGATTACTACAGACTGTTCTGTTTTTGACAGATTCTGTTTATTATGTGTTGTTTGCTTATTTTGACGATTCTATGGGCAGTATCGGGGGGTATGAACCATGGAAAAGTTGGAATAGGGTAGATATTACACCAATATAAATAAAGAATGAGTACACAATAGTACCTAAAGTGGTGATTTATTTTCTTATACTAACGGAGCTTATGAGATTTTCTGTTGAGTTTTGTGTTGTGAAGTTTTCAAGTTTTGGGTAAGGATTTGATGGACTATGAAATAAGGAGTGTCAAGAGCCTAAGATTGGGGATGCCCAAGTCACCCCAAGGTAATATTCAAGGATAACCAAGATCCTAAGCTTGGGAATGCCCCGGAAGGCATCCCCTCTTTCGTCTTCGTCTATCGGTAACTTTACTTGAGGCTATATTTTTATTCACCACATGATGTGTGTTTTGCGTGGAGCGTCTTGTATGATTTGAGTCTTTGATTTTTAGTTTTCCACAATCATCCTTGCTATACACACCTTTTGAGAGAGACAAACATGAATCGTGATTTATTAGAATACCCTATGTGCTTCACTTATATCTTTTGAGCTAGGCAATTTTGCTCTAGTGCTTCACTTATATCTTTTTAGAGCACGGCGGTGGTTTTATTTTATAGAAATTACTGAACTCTCATGCTTCACTTATATTATTTTGAGAGTCTTTAAACATCATGCTAATTTGCTTTGGTTATAAATTTAGTCCTAATATGATAGGCATCAAATAAGGATATAATAAAAACTTTCATATAAAGTGCATTGAATACTGTGAGAAGTTTGATTCCTTATGATTGTTTTGAGATATAAATATGGTGATATTAGAGTCATGCTAGTGAGTAATTGTGGATTGTAGAAATACTTGTGTTAAAGTTTGTGATTCCCATAGCATGCACATATGATGAACCGTTATGTGATGAAGTCGGAGCATGATTTATTTATTGATTGTCTTCCTTATGAGTGGCGGTCAGGGACGAGCGATGGTCTTTTCCTACCAATCTATCCCCCTAGGAGCATGCCAGTAGTAATTTGTTTCGATAACTAATAGATTTTTGCAATAAATATGTGAGTTTTTATGACTAATGTTGAGTCCATGTATTATACGCACTCTCAGCCTTCAACCATTGCTAGCCTCTCTAGTACCGCGCAACTTTCATCGGTACCATAAACCCAACATATACCTTCCTCAAAACAGCCAACATACCTACCTATTATAGCATTTCCATGGCCATTCCGAGATATATTGCCATGCAACTTTCCACCATTTCGTTTATTATGACACATTCCATCAATGTCATATTGCTTTGTATGATCATGTAGTTGACATCTTATTTGTGGCAAAGCCACCGTTCATAATTCTTTCATACATGTCACTCTTGATTCATTGCACATCCCGGTACACCGTCGGAGGCATTCATACAGAGTCATATTTTGTTCTAAGTATCGAGTTGTAATTCTTGAGTTGTAAGTAAATAAAAGTGTGATGATCTTCATTATTAGAGCATTGTCCCATGTGAGGAAAGGATGATGGAGGCTATGATTCCCCCACAAGTCGGGATGAGACTCCGGACAAAAAAAAGAGGCCAAAAAATGAGAGAAGGCCCAAATAAAAAATATAAAAAGTGAGAGAGAAGAGAGAAGGGACAATGTTACTATCCTTTTACCACACTTGTGCTTCAAAGTAGAACCATGATCTTCATGATAGAGAGTCTCCTATGTTGTCACTTTCATATACTAGTGGGAATTTTTCATTATAGAACTTGGTTTGTATATTCCAATGATGGTATTCCTCAAATTGCCCTAGGTCTTGGTGAGCAAGCGAGTTGGATGCACACCCACTTAGTTTCTTTTTGAGCTTTCATAAACTTATAGCTCTAATGCATCCGTTGCATGGCAATCCCTACTCACTCACATTGATATCTATTGATGGGCATCTCCACAGCCCGTTGATACGCCTAGTTGATGTGAGACTATCTCCCTCTTTTTTTCTTCTCCACAACCACCTTCTATTCCACCTATAGTGCTATGTCCATGGCTCACGCTCATGTATTGCATGAAAGTTGAAAAAGTTTGAGAACATCAGAAGTATAAAACAATTGCTTGGCTTCTCATCGGGGTTGTGCATGATATGAATATTTTGTGTGATGAAGATGGAGCATAGCCACACTATATGATTTTGCAGGCATAAGCTTTCTTTGGCCATGTTATTTTGAGAAGACATAATTGCCTTGTTAGTATGCTTGAAGTACTATTGTTTTTATGTCAATATTAAAATGTTGGTTTGAATTGGATCTGAACATTCATGCCACAATAAAGATAATTACACGAATAAATATGTTAGGTAGCATTCCACATCAAAAAAATCTGTTTTTATCATTTACCTACTCAAGGACGAGCAGGAATTAAGCTTGGGGATTCTTGATACCTCTCCAACGTATCTATAATTTTTGATTGTTCCATGCTATTATATTATCTGTCTTGTATGTTTTATATGCATTAATATGCTATTTTATATTATTTTTGAGACTAACCTATTAACCTAAAGCCCAGTGCCAGTTCCTATTTTTCCCCTGTTTTTGAGTTTCGCAGAAAAGGAATACCAAACAGAGTCCAAACGGAACGAAACCTTCGCGATGATTTTTCTTGGACCAAAAGAAAACCAGGAGACTTGGAGATGAAGTCAAACGAGCCACGAGGCGGCCACAAGGACGGAGGGCGCGCCCCCACCCTTGTGGGCCCCTCGTGCACCTCCTGACCTAATTCTTTCGCCTATATATTCCCATATATCCCCAAACCACCAGAGGCATCCACGGAAACACTTTTCCACCACCGCAACCTTCTGTACCCGTGAGATCCCATCTAGGGACCTTTTCCGGCACCCTACCAGAGGGGGATTTGCTACCTCTTGAGCACTGTGTTGGTTTTCCCTTGAAGAGGAAAGGGTGATGCAGTAAAGTAGCGTAAGTATTTCCCTCAGTTTTTGAGAACCAAGGTATCAATCCAGTAGGAGACCACGCTCAAGTCCCTCGTACCTACACAAACAAATAAGAACCTTGCAACCAACGCGATAAAGGGGTTGTCAATCCCATCATGGCCACTTGCAAAAGTGAGATCTGATAGAGATGATAAGATAATATTTTTGGTATTTTTATGATAAAGACTAAAAGTAAAGAAAGAAAAATAAACGGTAATAGAAATAGTTTGTTGACGGGAGATTAATATGATGGAAAATAGACCCGGGGCCCATAGGTTTCACTAGTGGCTTCTCTCAAGATAGCATAAGTATTACGGTGGGTGAACAAATTACTGTCGAGCAATTGATAGAATTGAACATAGTTATGAGAATATCTAGGTATGATCATGTATATAGGCATCACATCCGTGATAAGTAGACCGACTCCTGCCTGCATCTACTACTATTACTCCACACATCGACCGCTATCCAGCATGCATCTAGAGTATTAAGTTCATAAGAACGGAGTAACGCTTTAAGCAAGATGACATGATGTAGAGGGATGAACTCATGCAATATGATATAAACCCCATCTTTTTATCCTCGATGGCAACAATACAATACGTGTCGTTTCCCCTACTGTCACTGGGATCGAGCACCGCAAGATTGAACCCAAAGCTAAGCACTTCTCCCATTGCAAGAAAGATCAATCTAGTAGGCCAAACAAAACTGATAATTCGAAGAGACTTGCAAAGATAACCAATCATACATAAAAGAATTCAGAGGAGATTCAAATATTGTTCATAGATAATCTTGATCATAAACCCACAATTCATCGGATCTTGACAAACACACCGCAAAAGAAGATTACATCAAATAGATCTCTAAGAGAATCGAGGAGAACTTTGTATTGAGATCCAAAGAGAGAGAAGAAGCCATCTAGCTAATAACTATGGACCCAAAGGTCTGAGGTAAACTACTCACACATCATCGGAGAGGCTATGGTGTTGATGTAGAAGCCCTCCGTGATCAATGCCCCCTCCGGCGGAGCGCCGGAAAAGGCCCCAAGATGGGATCTCACGGGTACAGAAGGTTGCGGCGGTGGAAATAGGGTTTTGGCTCCGTATTTGATGTTTTCGGGGTACGTAGGTATATATAGGAGGAAGAAGTAGGTCGGTGGAGCTACGAGGGGCCCACGAGGGTGGAGGGTGCACCCAGGGGGTAGGCTGTAGGATCGAAAGTATGTCTAGAGGGGGGTGATTAGACTACTTGACCAAATAAAAATCTAGCCTTTTCCCAATTTTAGTTCTTGGCAGATTTTAACAACTTAGCACAAGTCAAGCAATCAACCTACACATGCAATTCTAAGAGTATAGCAGCGGAATGTAAAACAATTGCATATGAAGGTAAAGGGAGGAGTTTGAGGGAGCAAACGCAATGTTGACATGGAGATTTTTTTATCCGTCGTTCCGATAGGTGGTGCTATCGTACATCCACGTTGATGGAGACTTCAACCCACGAAGGGTAACGGTTGCACGAGTCCACGGAGGGCTCCACCCACGAAGGGTCCACGAAGAAGCAACCTTGTCTATCCCACCATGGTCGTCGCCCACGAAGGACTTGCCTCACTAGAGTAGATCTTCACGAAGTAGGCGATCTCCTTGCCCTTACAAACTCCTTGGTTCAACTCCACAATCTTGTCGGAGGCTCCCAAGTGACACCTAGCCAATCTAGGAGACACCACTCTCCAAGAAGTAACAAATGGTGTGTTGATGATGAACTCCTTGCTCTTGTGCTTCCAATGATAGTCTCCCCAACACTCAACTCTCTCTCATAGGATTGGATTTGGTAGAAAGAAGATTTGAGTGGAAATCAACTTGGGGAAGGCTAGAGATCAAGATTTATGTGGTTGGAATGGAATATCTTGACCTCAACACAAGTGTAGGTGGTTCTCTCTCAGAAAATATGTATTGGAAGTGTAGGCATGTTCTGATGGCTCTCTCCACGAATGAAGAGTGGGTGGAGGGGTATATATAGCCTCCACACAAAATCTAACCGTTACACACAAATCACCAAACTTGGTGGGACCGATTCAGAGAACTCGGTCAGACCGAATTGGTTCATAATGTGACCGTTAGGTGTTTCGGTGGGACCGACATGTCAACTCGGTGGGACCGATATCATTAGGGTTAGGGCATAACGTAATCTCGGTGAGACCGATTACACAAACTCGGTGGGACCGATTTTGGTAATAGTCAAACAGAGAGTTGGTCAGGCAAACTCGGTGGGACCGATTCGCTCATCTCGGTTGGACCGAAACGTTACGAAAGGGAAACACAGTGTTCGCATTGCAATCTCGGTGGGACCGATCGCTCATCTCGGTTTGACCGAAACGTTACAAAGGGAAATAGAGAGATTACATTCCCATCTCAGTGAGACCGAGATCCCTATCGGTGAGACCGAAAAGACTAGGGTTTCTGGCAGTGGCTATGTCAATTGAACTCGGTGGCGCCGGATAGAAAGAATCGGTGGGGCCGAGATTGACTTTTGGTTTGGGACATATGTGGATATGAGAAAGTAGTGGAGGGTTTTGGAGCATATCACTAAGCATTTTGAGCAAGCACCTCATTAAGCAACACCTCATCCCTTCTTAATAGTATTGGCTTTTCCTATAGACTCAATGTGATCTTGGATCACTAAAATAGAAAATGTAGAGTCTTGTGCTTTGAGCTTAAGCCAATCTTTTGTCCTTAGCATTTTGAAGGGTCCACTTTCTAATCCATGCCATGCCAATCATTGAGCTTTCCTGAAATATCTATCTTGAAATAGCATTATCTCAATGAGCTATATGTTGTTAGGAATTACCAAAACCACCCAGGGATAGTTGCACTTTCAATCTCCCCCTTTTTGGTAATTGATGACAACGTATAGATCAAAGCTTCGACAAATGATAAATAGTATTGAAAAACATCGTCGCTTTGAGAAGTATGTGATAAGCAAGAGCTCCCCCTAAATTTGTGCATTATTTAAAATTTTCTTTTGAATGCAAATGCACAATCGATTAGGATCATGGGTTACTCTTCCATGTCACATACATCTTGGTGGAGCGCTCAAAATGATAGAAGTTAAAGCATGCACTCATCACCAAAACAAGTGAATGATCATATAGGATATAAGAGATAATATCATCCAATCTAGCATTAAGGGTAGCATATGATCAAACACAAGATCAAACAAGTATCTCACAAGTAGCTCACACAAGCACACAATAAAGTTTCAAACGAAACCAAATAAGTGCAAAGAGAGATAAGAACCAACATTCTCTCTCTCTCTCTCGAAGCCTATGATCTATACATTTTTCTCCCCCTTTGGCAACAAGTTACCAAAAAGTTTGAAAATGCATAGTGCTAAACGACTCTCAGGCTTGATCTTCAGGAGGTGGTGTTGAGAGAACTCCAAGGACGAAGGCTTCTGATGAAGTAGCTGGAGCTGGTGGAGTAGCTGCTGGAGGTGGAACTGGAGCTGTAGCTGCTGGTGCTGATGATGTGGCTCTAGTGTCTGTCACTGGCACTGCAGCAGATCTCTGTCCTCTGGGCACTCTGGCAAAAGCATCTGTGGTAGACTTGCCCTTCTTCTCCTCTGCTTCCTCCTGAAGTTGCTCAACTGCAGTTTGGATTTCTGTTATCTTGACATCAAGGTCATAGAATTTTGTCTCAATAATCCTTTCCAAGCTCTCCTGGTTCTTGGTCAGGGTGGCCAAGCCCTTCTCAATCCTCAGGGTGGATTGGATCAGATATCCAAGCTGGTCTTGCTTGCTCTTCAAGAATACCTGAGATGCCTCCTCTGCTGTTGGCATCTTTGCAGCCTTCTCTGCCTTAGCCTTCTCTCTCTTTTCATGTGCTTGAGCTGAAGATGGTTCATTCTCATTCATCACAACAGTGTTATCTTCAAATTCAGGATAGATGGGAAGGTGCTCCTTATCCAAGATGTACTTGCCATTGCCCATCTTTGAGTTGATTAGCTCCTAAATGTGTGGGGCATACCCACAACTTCTCTTCTGATCAGCTGCAGTCCTCTTGATTGTTTCAACAATCAGGCTCATAACTTTGAACTTATGTGGGACATCAAATATATGCAACAAGTTTATAGCATGTCCTCTGATCATCTTGTGATCACCTGACTTGGGTAGCAGTGTGTGCCTTAAGATCCAGTTGATTGTTGGCAGACCAGACAACAAGTAATGGACAGATCCAAACTTATGTGTATCCAAAGCAGCATCTGGGATCTCCTTGTACATGCTAGCTATAGTGTTGTGGTCTTTCTTCTTCTCTGCGTAAATGTCCAAGTCATCCTCATGTTCCTCAGGAGCATTTATGAGCTTGGCCCACTCATCAACTGTAGATTGGTACCTAGTACCCTCAGACATCCATACAATCCTTCCATCTGGATAGAAGTGGGCAGTGGAGTAAAACTGCATGATGAGCTCATCATTCCACTTGGTGAGCTTCTGGGCAACAAAAGTATCCACTCCACATGCCTTAAAGCTATCAAGCACTCCAAGGAAGTGATCCTCATTTTCCTTGATGAATTCCCAGTCAACCCATCTCATATCACACACAATGGGCTTCTTGTCGAGCAAAACAGTCTCATAGAAGTCCTGTTGTTCCTTAGTGTGGAATCTGTAGTCCACAGCAGTCCTTCTCCTGATAGCATAGGGATCAAACTCTCTCCATAGTCTCAATCCTGCATCCTTCCTGATCTTCATATTCTCTGCAACTGGGTGTGCATCAGTGTGGTCAGGGATCTTGGGCTTCAGCTTTCTCAACACAACAAAATCTTCTTCTTCTTCTTCAGCAGCTTGAGGCACTGGGGCCTTGTTCTTCTCTTCTGCAGGTATGTTCCTAGTGCTCCTTTTGGGTTTTGGCTTTGGAGCTGGAGCAGCAGCCTTGCGAGCAGCTTTGGGCTTTGATGGAGCAGCCCCTGCTTTGATTGCATCTCCCATAAGCTTTTGAGCTTTGGGTGCTGGTGCAGCATCCTCTTCCTCTTCTTCAGAATCTCTCATCATTGATGGCTTCCCAATAACTCTGGCAATGGTCTTCTTGACCCTTTCTTTTCTCTTCTTTCCATCTCCAGTTTCCTTGGGTTCAAGAGTGAACTCCATTGTTTCTCCTGTGGCAACTTTTCTTGGCTTAGACATGGGCTGTCTTCTTGCTGGCATCTTAGTTTTCAGACCTGGCTTAGTTGCATCAGTTGAGCCATACTCTTTCTTCAGCACTTTCTTCTTTGAAGTGGCTTCATCTTCAACAGCCACATAATCTTCATCTTCAGAGTCAGAATTCCTCTTCTTCCTTGTCCTTGTGGCAGCCTTTGGCAGATTGCTTGGTGTGCTCCTGCTGCCTTCATCATAGCTGCTAGAGGGATCTGAACCCTCACTCAACTGCACATGTTGCTCAGACCTGTTCTGACTATCACTCTGGTCAGGCATCTCTGCAAATACTCTGACAGCAGACCCTGTGAACAGGTTATACATGAGGTAGAGTAGATGAGCATCACAAAGTACAGGAGTTTTGCAAAATGGATGACTTAAAAACTTAGTTTTAGTTCTTCACAGAAAGCATTTCGGATCTACCAATTTGTAAACTCGGTGATACCGAAGCAGCTTTTGGAACCTAAACTAGTGAACTCGGTCAGACCGAGTCACAGTTCGGTGGTACCGAGACTACTAGGGTTTCACAAAGAATCGAACTCGGTCACACCGATTTGCAATTTTCGGTCGGACCGAAAATGCGTGTGCTTTGGCCTATGCCAAAATCGGTGAGACCGATTTCTACAACTCGGTCGGTCCGAGATGAATTCGGCGGAGACCTAACCCAAAATTTTCAAATCAAAACTAATCTACAGGACGTTTTCGCTGGACAGGATGATTTCAATCGTGGCAAGAATCATGGCAAAGCAATGTGCTAAGAATCGGAGTTAGGGATTAGCACAATGATCAAGTTCGTACCCTAGTTTGGCGACGAACTTGCTACAGCGGCAACGGCGGTGAAGATTTCCGTTGATGGCGGCAGAGACCAGCGGCGGGAGGTCGCTGGCGGCGAGAGGACGATCCGGAGACCCGAAGAGGCAGAGCAGGTTATGCGCGGGCGAGAGGGTTCAGAAAATTTTCCAAAATTTGGCCCGTCGGTATATATAACCTGACCCTGTCGGTGTGACCGAATGGAACGACTCGGTAGCACCGAGATGCAAAACTGCAAGCAGTTATTGCAACTCGGTGTGACCGAAAGGTTCTAATCGGTTGCACCAAGATTGAAAACCCTAGATCAACTTAGTGACTCGGTAGGACCGAAAAGGTTGAATCGGTCAGACCGAGATGCACAAAGAGATTTTGGAGGTTTAAGTCTATGACGAATCGGGAACTCCGAGTGCTCCTCACACAGAGTGGTTCGAATCTGACTTGATCAAACTTTGTGATGTAGCATGAATAGAGTTTGAGATGAGGAAAGCATAGATAGCTAGAGGGGGTTCTTAGGCATTCTTGTCCATCCATTTGGCAAAAGAGAAAAAGCCAAACAATCAAAACAACAAATGGATGTCCTCGAATGAGTGAAATATGCAACCAACATGCTCACACAATAAAATGGCAAATGAAATATGTGACAAAGCATGCACAAACACTCTAGCATCTATCAAGCAATTTGGCGATGACTAGGTCATCTATATATGAGTATATTGACTTAGGAGTCAAATGAAAACATTTGATCATAGGTCATACTCATCGTTTAAGCACAAGTGGGGTTACCACTTTTACATAAAGCATTGTTGTGTTCACACCATTAGAGTTGCTTTAGCTCAATTGATTAGAGTAAAGCTCCCCCTAGATGTGATATCCCCCCTTAGAGGAATGAACTAACCTTGGGTTTTGTCGATGATGACTTCATGTAGGTGTTGAAGATGTAGATTCTCAATGTTGATGTAGATCATTTGGAGCAATCCTTTGGAATGAGTTGCACTTTCAATACCTACACGGGTTAGTCCCACAAGGAACAAACAAGGATATCCATAGACATAGAGTGATGCATATACAAGATGATGTCCATGAAAGTATTGGGTTACCTTGTCCCTTGTCTTACCAACAAGAGGGTTTGTGACTCCTTGAACTAGTGCAAGATATGGAAGTTGTTTGCACTTGTTCTCGCCAAAATGATAAGAGTGAAGTATGTTGGCGAAGTCACCCTCAAGAACTATCTAGTTCTTCTTCTTCTGGATCCACACCATCTTGATGGGAATCCTTGGAGTTGTAGTTGTACTTGATGAAGTAGAACTTGATGTAGTCTTGGGAACCCACTTGACCAAGGCCTTAGGTGCTTCTTCAAATGCATCAATTTCCTCTTAAAGCTTGTCCTTGCCTTTTTGCTTGTGGTCTTGTGGTGGAAGATCATCTTGAGCTTGTGTCCCCTTGAAGGAAGTAGGATCATACTTCTCTTGTTGAGGAACAAACTTCGTCTTGGGGTATTGATCTTCTTCCCACTCAACACCATTGGCATTGAACTTTCGTTCAAAACCAACACCTTGATTCTTCCGGTGTCTTCCTTGCTTGCGTATAATTTCCTCAAATTGCTTACTTCCGGCAAGGCTCTTGTAAACACCTTTCTCTATAATTCCCTTCAATAAGCTATTTTCTTGCTCAAGTGTAACTTGGCTAAGAGAATCATTAGTGGAATCGAGAGAACTACTAGAAGCAACAACATTGGATTTAGCATGATTGTTGTTACTACTAGATGAAGCATCTTTCTTGTACTTGTTGCTAGATTTAACTTGTGGTATGTAAGTAGACAAGAGTAAACGCTTGCCAATGTAAGAAGAACTTTTCTTGCGAAGATCATTGATTGCCTTTAAAAACTCATGCTCTTGCTCAAGGTTGAGCTTTTCAAAGCGTAGCTTATCATGAGTCTTTAAAAGTTCTCGATGATTTTCCAAGGTAGTTTCATGAGCTAACTTAAGAGTGTTTAGTTCTTTAGTTAGACGCTCAATCTCCTTCTTATCATCATCATTCGTTTTATCTTGATTAGCATGATTAATTGACGTTTCATCATAGTTTTCATCACTAGAGTTGTCAACAAGTAAATCATCATCACTTAGCAAATCATCTTCATCACTATTGAAACCAACATACTCGGGATGTGTTACCTTTGGACCTTTGGCCATGAAGCATCTTCCAATTCCTTCATTTGGTGAGTCAAATATGTCGTAGGAGTTGGTTGACACAAGTGCTAGACCGGCAACACCTTCATCTTGAGTATATTCGGAGTCGGAGTGATAACTTCTTTCGGAGTGATTGTCGGAGTCGGAGCCGGATACCCATTCACCAACATGAGCTTGATGTCTTCTTTTTGTGTAGCTCCTTGATGACTTTTCCTTCCTTTCCGAGTCCTTGCTTCTCCGAGAGGGTCTTTGTTCATAACGATCATCTCTACTCCTCCTTTCTCTTGGTGGTGATTCTTCTCTTCTACTTCTTCTTTTGGGAGAATCTTCTCTTCTTTTGAAGGGAGCCGTACACTCATTTGAGTAGTGTCCGGGTCTTCCACAATTGTAGCAATTACGCTCACGACTAGAAGATCTTTTGTTATTGTAGGACCTTGACTTGGAACTTCTTTCTTTGCTTCTACTCTTGTAGAACTTGTTGAAGTTCTTGACCATTAGGCTCAATTCTTCATTGAAGGTTTGTTTCTCACTTGATGATGTGGGAGCATCACACGAGGCTTTGTAAGCACCACTAGACTTGTTGTGAAGCTCTTCCTTATCCTTGAGTGACATCTCATGAGAAACAATTCTTCCAATGACTTCCGTTGGCTTGAGATCTTTGTAATTGGGCATCATTTGGATCAATGTGTACATGGTATCATATTTTCCATCCAAGGCTCTTAGGATCTTCTTGATGATGAATTTGTCCGTCATCTCTTCACTTCCCAAGCCGGCAATCTCATTTGTGATGAGAGCAAGCCTAGAGTACATTTCGGCGACACCTTCACCATCCTTCATTTTGAACTTGTCAAGTTGACTTTGAAGCACATCCAATTTGGATTCCTTGACGGAGTCGGTACCTTCGTGCATACCAATCAAAGTATCCCAAATTTCCTTTGCATTCTCAAGACGGCTGATTTTGTTGAATTCTTCAGGGCACAATCCATTGAAGAGAATATCACAAGCTTGAGCATTGTATTGTAGCATCTTCAACTCTTCCGCGGTAGCTTCACGGTTTGGTTCTCTCCCATCAAATAATTCACCTTGCAAGCCAATACACACAATAGCCCAAACGGCGGGGTTATGTCCAAGAATATGCATTTTCATCTTATGCTTCCAACTAGCAAAATTTGTACCATCAAAGTAAGGACCTCTACGGTGGTAATTTCCCTCGCTAGACGCCATACTCTCCTAGGTTGTGAACCAAGGCTATGACCACCAAAAGCTATGGAAATCAAAGCAAATGGAGACCAAAGCTCTGATACCACTTGTAGGATCGAAAGTATGTCTAGAGGGGGGTGATTAGACTACTTGACCAAATAAAAATTTAGCCTTTTCCCAATTTTAGTTCTTGGCAGATTTTAACAACTTAGCACAAGTCAAGCAATCAACCTACACATGCAATTCTAAGAGTATAGCAGCGGAATGTAAAACAATTGCATATGAAGGTAAAGGGAGGAGTTTGAGGGAGCAAACGCAATGTTGACACGGAGATTTTTTATCCGTGGTTCCGATAGGTGGTGCTATCGTACATCCACGTTGATGGAGACTTCAACCCACGAAGGGTAACGGTTGCACGAGTCCACGGAGGGCTCCACCCACGAAGGGTCCACGAAGAAGCAACCTTGTCTATCCCACCATGGTCGTCGCCCACGAAGGACTTGCCTCACTAGAGTAGATCTTCACGAAGTAGGCAATCTCCTTACCCTTACAAACTCCTTGGTTCAACTCCACAGTCTTGTCGGAGGCTCCCAAGTGACACCTAGCCAATCTAGGAGACACCACTCTCCAAGAAGTAACAAATGGTGTGTTGATGATGAACTCCTTGCTCTTGTGCTTCAAATGATAGTCTCCCCAACACTCAACTCTCTCTCATAGGATTGGATTTGGTAGAAAGAAGATTTGAGTGGAAAGCAACTTGGGGAAGGCTAGAGATCAAGATTTATGTGGTTGGAATGGAATATCTTGACCTCAACACAAGTGTAGGTGGTTCTCTCTCAGAAAATATGTATTGGAAGTGTAGGCATGTTCTGATGGCTCTCTCCACGAATGAAGAGTGGGTGGAGGGGTATATATAGCCTCCACACAAAATCTAACCGTTACACACAAATCACCAAACTCGGTGGGACCGATTCAGAGAACTCGGTCAGACCGAATTGGTTCATAATGTGACCGTTAGGTGTTTCGGTGGGACCGACATGTCAACTCGGTGGGACCGATATCATTAGGGTTAGGGCATAACGTAATCTCGGTGAGACCGATTACACAAACTCGGTGGGACCGATTTTGGTAATAGTCAAACAGAGAGTTGGTCAGGCAAACTCGGTGGGACCGATTCGCTCATCTCGGTTGGACCGAAACGTTACGAAAGGGAAACAGAGTATTCGCATTGCAATCTCGGTGGGACCGATCGCTCATCTCGGTTTGACCGAAACGTTACGAAGGGAAACAGAGAGATTACATTCCCATCTCGGTGAGACCGAGATCCCTATCGGTGAGACCGAAAAGACTAGGGTTTCTGGCAGTGGCTATGTCAACTGAACTCGGTGGCGCCGGATAGAAAGAATCGGTGGGGCCGAGATTGACTTTTGGTTTGGGACATATGTGGATATGAGAAAGTAGTGGAGGGTTTTGGAGCATATCACTAAGCATTTTGAGCAAGCACCTCATTAAGCAACACCTCATCCCTTCTTAATAGTATTGGCTTTTCCTATAGACTCAATGTGATCTTGGATCACTAAAATAGAAAATGTAGAGTCTTGTGCTTTGAGCTTAAGCCAATCTTTTGTCCTTAGCATTTTGAAGGGTCCACTTTCTAATCCATGCCATGCCAATCATTGAGCTTTCCTGAAATATCTATCTTGAAATAGCATTAGCTCAATGAGCTATATGTTGTTAGGAATTACCAAAACCACCCAGGGATAGTTGCACTTTCATAGGCGCGCCCCCTGCCTCGTGGCCTCCTCGTTGATTGCTTGACATCCACTCCAAGTCCTCTGGATCACTTTTATTCTGAAAATCACGTTACCGAAGGTTTCATTCCGTTTGGACTCTGTTTGATGTCCTTTTCCTTCGAAACACTAAAATAGGCAAAAAAACAGCAATTTGAGCTGGGCCTCTGGTTAATAGGTTAGTCCCCAAAATAATATAAAAGTCTATAATAAAGCTCATTGAACATCCAAAACAGAATATATAATAGCATGGAACAATCAAAAATTATAGATACATTGGAGACGTAACAAGCATCCACAAGCTTAATTCCTGCTCGTCCTCGAGTAGGTAAATGATAAAAACAGAATGTTTGATGTGGAATGCTACTTAGCATAATTTTCAATGTAATTCTCTCAATTGTGGCATGAATATTTAGATCCAAAAGATTCAAGATAAAAGTTTATTATTGACATAAAAGTAATAATACTTCAAGCATACTAACTAAGCAATTATGTCTTCTCAAAATAACATGGCCAAAGAAAGTTCATCCGTACAAAATCATATAGTTTGTTCATGCTCCATTTTCATCACACAAGAATGCTCTCATCATGCACAACCCCGATGACAAGCCAAGCAATTATTTCATACTTTAGTAATCTCAAACTTTTTCAACTTTCACGCAATATATGAGCGTGAGCCATGGATATAGCACTGTAGGTGGAATAGAATATGATGAGGGTTATGTGGAGAAGACAAAAAAGGAGAAAGTCTCACATTGACGCGGCTAATCAACGGGCTAGGGAGATGCCCATCAATTGATGTCAATGCAAGGAGTAGGGATTGCCATGCAACGGATGCACTAGAGCTATAAATGTATGAAAGCTCAACAAAAGAAACTAAGTGGGTGTGCATCCAACTTGCTTGCTCACAAAGACCTAGGGCATTTGAGGAAGCCCATTGTTGGAATATACAAGCCAAGTTCTATAATGAAAAATTCCCACTAGTATATGAAAGTGGCAAAACAAAAGACTCTCTATTATAAAGATCATGGTGCTACTTTGAAGCACAAGTGTGGAAAAAGGATGGTAGCATTGCCCCTTTTTATTTTATTTTCTTTTTTTGGGCCTTTCCCTTTCTTTTATTTGGCCTTTCTCTTTTTTTTGGGACAATGCTCTATGAATGATGATCATCACACTTCTATTTATTTACAACTCAATGATTACAACTCGATACTAGAACAAAGTATGACTCTATATGAATGCCACCGGTGGTGTACTGGGATGGGCAATGAATCAAGAGTGACATGTATAAAAAATTATGAAATGTGGCTTTGCCACAAATACGATGTCAACTACATGATCATGCAAAGCAATATGACAATGATGAAGCGTGTCATGATAAACAGAACGGTGTAAAGTTGCATGGCGATATATCTCGGAATGGCTATGGAAATGCCATAATAGGTAGGTATGGTGGCTGTTTTGAGGAAGATATAAGGAGGTTTATGTGTGATAGAGCATATCGTATCACGGGGTTTGGATGCACCGGCGAAGTTTGCACCAACTCTCAAGGTGAGAAAGGGCAATGCACGGTACCGAAGAGGCTAGCAATGATGGAAGGGTGAGAGTGTGTATAATCCATGGATTCAACATTAGTCATAAAGAACTCACATACTTATTGCAAAAATCTACAAGTCATCAAAAACCAATCACTACGCGCATGCCCCTAGGGGGATAGATTGGTAGGAAAAGACCATCGCTCGTCCCCGACCGCCACTCATAAGGAGGACAATCAAACAACACCTCATGTTTCAAATTTGTTACACAATGTTTACCATACGTGCATGCTACGGGACTTGCAAACTTCAACACAAGTATTTCTAAAATTCACAACTACTCAACTAGCAAAACTTTAATATCACAACCTCCATATCTCAAAACAATCATCAAGCATCAAACTTCTCTTAGTATTCAATGCACTTATAAGAAAGTTTTTACTAATCTTGGATGCCTATCATATTAGGACTAATTTCACAATTTAAGCAAATTACCATGCTGTTTTGTAGGACTCTCAAAATAATATAAGTGAAGCATGAGAGAACAATAATTTCTATAAAACAAAACCACCACGGTGCTCTAAAAGATATAAGTGAAGCACTAGAGCAAAAACTATATAGCTCAAAAGATATAAGTGAAGCACATAGAGTATTCTAATAAATTCCGGATCATGTGTGTCTCTCTCAAAAGTGTATACAGCAAGGATGATTGTGGTAAACTAAAAAGCAAAGACTCAAATCATACAAGACGCTCCAAGCAAAACACATATCATGTGGTGAATAAAAATATAGCCCCAAGTAAAGTTACCGATAGACGAAGACGAAAGAGGGGATGCCTTCCGGGGCATCCCCAAGCTTAGGATTTTGGTTGTCCTTGAATTGTACCTTGGGGTGCCTTGGGCATCCCCAAGCTTAGGCTCTTGCCAATCCTTGTTCCATAATCCATCAAATCTTTACCCAAAACTTGAAAACTTCACAACACAAACTTAACAGAAAATCTCGTGAGCTTCGTTAGCGAAAGAAAACAAAACACCACTTCAAGGTACTGTAATGAACTCATTCTTTATTTATATTGGTGTTAAACCTACTGTATTCCAAATTCTATATGGTTTATACACTCTTTTACTAACCATAGACTCATCAAAATAAGCAAACAACACGCGAAAAACAGAATCTGTCAAAAACAGAACAGTCTGTAGTAATCTGTATCTAACGCAAACTTCTGGAACTCAGAAAAATCTACCAAAATAGGAAGACCTAGATAATTTGTTTATTGATCTACTGCAATTAGAATCATTATTTTATCACGTTCTGGTGATTTTAAACAATTGTTTTCGTGAACAGAAAGTTTCTGGAATTTTCAGCAAGATCAAATAACTATCATCCAAGAAGATCCTATAGGTTTTACTTGGCACAAACACTAATTAAAACATAAAAACACATCTAACCAGAGGCTAGATCAAAGATTTATTACTAAACAAAACCAAAAAGCAAAAAACTAAAATAAAATTGGGTTGCCTCCCAACAAGCGTTATCGTTTAACGCCCCTAGCTAGGCATAAAAGCAAGGATAGATCTAGGTATTATCATCTTGGGTCTTTAATTTTTTAGCGGAGTTATGCTCGAATCCGGGAGGTTCTTTACGTTTCCCTTCATATTTGGAAATTTTGAGATCTAAAGAATCCAACCGCTTATTGCAAAGGGTAATCAACATATTCATGCGGTGGAGATCTCCGCTAACACTCTTAAGAGGTTCAAGAGATTTTTGTAAAATCTTCGTTACTTCACAAATTTTCTCAAAAACTTGCGTTTCTTCCTGGGTATGATGAGGCCCCTTTTGTTGAGGTAGTGTTCCCGCTATACCTTCTATAATTTCATGCGCAATACTGGGATCAATTTCCATAAAATTGCCTTTGGCAACGCAATCCAAGAGTTGTCTATGAGACATATTCAGTCCAACATAAAAATTGCGAAGCAAAATTCTAAAGTTCACCTCTAGGGTACAATTACGATAAGACTCCATCATTCTAAACCAAGCATCTTTTAAATTTTCTCCTTGTCTTTGTTTGAAGTGAAGAACTTCAAACTCGGGAGACAATGGAGTAGATAAGGGACTAGCCATAACGACGAGGCAAGCGAGAAGAAGGCAAAGGGAAAAGAGAGGGCGAATAAAATGGCAAGGGTGAAGTGGGGGAGAGGAAAATGAGAGGCAAATGGCAAATAATGTAATGCGAGGGATAAGAGGTTGTGATGGGTACTTGGTATGTCTTGACTTGTGCGTAGACTCCCCGGCAACGGTGCCAGAAATCCTTCTTGCTACCTCTTGAGAACTGCGTTGGTTTTCCCTTGAAGAGGAAAGGGTGATGCAGTAAAGTAGCGTAAGTATTTCCCTCAGTTTTTGAGAACCAAGGTATCAATCCAGTAGGAGACCACGCTCAAGTCCCTCGTACCTACACAAACAAATAAGAACCTTGCAACCAACGCGATAAAGGGGTTGTCAATCCCTTCAGGCCACTTGCAAAAGTGAGATCTGATAGAGATGATAAGATAATATTTTTGGTATTTTTATGACCAAGACTAAAAGTAAATAAAGCAAAATAAACGGTAATAGAAATAGTTTGTTGACGGGAGATTAATATGATGGAAAATAGACCCGGGGGCCATAGGTTTCACTAGTGGCTTCTCTCAAGATAGCATAAGTATTACGATGGGTGAACAAATTACTGTCCGGGCAATTGATAGAATTGAGCATAGTTATGAGAATATCTAGGTATGATCATGTATATAGGCATCACGTCCGTGACAAGTAGACCAACTCCTGCCTGCATCTACTACTATTACTCCACACATCGACCGCTATCCAGCATGCATCTAGAGTATTAAGTTCATAAGAACGGAGTAACGCTTTAAGCAAGATGACATGATGTAGAGGGATAAACTCATGCAATATGATATAAACCCCATCTTTTTATCCTCGATGGCAACAATACAATACGTGTCGTTTCCCCTACTGTCACTGGGATCGAGCACCGCAAGATTGAACCCAAAGCTAAGCACTTCTCCCATTGCAAGAAAGATCAATCTAGTAGGCCAAACCAAACTGATAATTCGAAGAGACTTGCAAAGATAACCAATCATACATAAAAGATTTCAGAGAGATTCAAATATTGTTCATAGATAATCTTGATCATAAACCCACAATTCATCGGATCTCGACAAACACACCGCAAAAGAAGATTACATCGAATAGATCTCTAAGAGAATCGAGGAGAACTTTGTATTGAGATCCAAAGAGAGAGAAGAAGCCATCTAGCTAATAACTATGGACCCGAAGGTCTGAGGTAAACTACTCACACATCATCGGAGAGGCTATGGTGTTGATGTAGAAGCCCTCCGTGATCAATGCCCCCTCCGGCGGAGCGCCGAAAAAGGCCCCAAGATGGGATCTCACGGGTACAGAAGGTTGTCGTGGTGGAAATAGGGTTTTGGCTCCGTATCTGATGTTTTCGGGGTACGTAGGTATATATAGGAGGAAGAAGTAGGTCGGTGGAGCTACGAGGGGCCCACGAGGGTGGAGGACGCGCCCAGGGGGGTAGGCTGTAGGATCGAAAGTATGTCTAGAGGGGGGTGATTAGACTACTTGACCAAAAAAATCTAGCCTTTTCCCAATTTTAGTTCTTGGCAGATTTTAACAACTTAGCACAAGTCAAGCAATCAACCTACACATGCAATTCTAAGAGTATAGCAGCGGAATGTAAAACAATTGCATATGAAGGTAAAGGGAGGAGTTTGAGGGAGCAAACGCAATGTTGACACAGAGATTTTTTATCCGTGGTTCCGATAGGTGGTGCTATCGTACATCCACGTTGATTGAGACTTCAACCCACGAAGGGTAACGATTGCGCGAGTCCACGGAGGGCTCCACCCACGAAGGGTCCACGAAGAAGCAACCTTGTCTATCCCACCATGGTCGTCGCCCACGAAGGACTTGCCTCACTAGAGTCCTCTGGATCACGTTTGCTTGACGTCCACTCCAAGTCCTCTGGATCACGTTTGTTCCAAAAATCACGTTACCGAAGGTTTCATTCCGTTTGGACTCCGTTTGATATCCTTTTCCTTCGAAACACTGAAATAGGCAAAAAAACAGCAATTTGGGCTGGGCCTCCGGTTAATAGGTTAGTCCCAAAAATAATATAAAAGTGTATAATAAAGCTCATTGAACATCCAAAACAGAATATATAATAGCATGGAACAATCAAAAATTATAGATACGTTGGAGACGCATCAGGATTCGATCACGGAGGGCTTCTACATCAACTCTATTGCCCTTCCGATGAAGCGTGAGTAGTTTACCACAGGCCTGCGGGTCCATAGCTAGTAGCTAGATGGCTTCTTCTCTCTCTTTGATTCTCAATACCATGTTCTCCTCTTGGAGATCTATTCGATGTAATACTTTTTTGTGGTGTGTTTGCCGAGATCCGATGAATTGTGAATTTAGGATCAACTTATCTATGAATATTATTTGAATCTTCTCTGAATTCTTTTATGCATGATTTGATACCTTTGTAATTCTCTTCGAACTATCAGCTTTGTTTGGCCAACTAGATTGGTTTTTCTTGCAATGGGAGAAGTGCTTAGCTTTGGGTTCAATCTTGCGGTGTCCTTTCCCGGTGACAGTAGGGGCAGCAAGGCACGTATTGTATTGTTGCCATCGAGGATAAAAAGATGGGGTTTTCATCATATTGCTTGAGTTAATTCCTCTACATCATGTCATCTTACTTAATGCGTTACTCCGTTCTTTATGAACTCAATACTCTAGATGCATGCTTGATAGCGGTCGATGTGTGAAGTAATAGTAGTAGATGCAAAATCGTTTCGGTCTACTTGACACGGACGTGATGCCTATATTCATGATCATTGCCTTAGATATCGTCATAACTTTGCGCTTTTCTATCAATTGCTCGGCAGTAATTTGTTCACCCACTGTATTATTTGTTTTCTTGAGAGAAGCCTCTAGTGAAACCTATGGCCCCCGGGTGTATTTTCCATCATATAAGTTTCCGATCTACTATTTTGCAATCTTTTACTTTCAGATCTATAAACCAAAAACATTTACTTTATCGTTTGTTTACTTTCATCTATCCCTATCAGATCTCACTTTTGCAAGTAACCGTGAAGGGATTGACAACCCCTTTATCGCGTTGGGTGCAAGTTGTTTGATTGTTTGTGCAGGTATTCGGTGACATGTGCGTTATCTCCTACTGGATTGATACATTGGTTCTCAAACTGAGGGAAATACTTATCTTTACTTTGCTGCATCACCCTTTCCTCTTCAAGGGAAAAACCAACGCAAGCTCAAGAAGTAGCAATAAGCCATGGTGAAGTTAGAATACAATAGGTATAATGCTAAAATAAAATATGAATGGGTTTGCAACGGTACTTAGAGTGGTGATTTGCTTTGTTATACTAACGGATCCCACGAAGGTTTTGTTGAGTTTTGTGTGATTGAAGTTTTCAAGTTTTGGGTGAGACCACGATGGATGAAGGAATAAGGAGTGAAAAGAGCCTAAGATTGGGGATGCCCCATGGCACCCCAAGTTATTATTCAAGGAGAACCAAGCAACTAAGCTTGGGGATGCCCCGGAAGGCATCCCCTCTTTCTTCTAACGACCATCGGTATTTTACTTGGAGCTATATTTTTATTCGTCGCATATCATGAGTTTTGCTTGGAGCGTCTTGTATTATATGAGTCTTTGCTTATTTTGGTTTTTAGTTTGTCACAAGTATCCTTGCTGAACACACCTATTTGAGAGAGCCAAAATTATGCTATGATTTAATAGAATTGCTCTTTATGCTTCACTTAATTTTTTTCGAGCTATGGAATTGCTCTAGTGCTTCACTTATATCTTTTTGAGCACGGTGTGCTTTAATATTTTTGAAAAAAATGCTCTCATGCTTCACTTAGATTTATTTGAGAGTTAGTAAAATTTTGAAGAAATTCTCACATGCTTCACTTATATTATTTTGAAAGAAGAAAAAAAATTATGCTCATGTTCTTCACTTAAATTTGTTTGAGCTTATCAAAAGCAACATATGAAATTAGTCCCAAAGTGATAGATATTCAAGAGGGATATAATAAAAAAATTATGAAGATCATTGTACTTGATTCTTTATAATAGTTTTGAGATATGATGATAGTGATATGTGAGTCATGTTGGTGAGTAATTATGCTTTAGTAAGAATATTGGTGTTAAGGTTTGTGATTCCCTATGCAAGCACGAAAGTCAATAGTTATGCAATGAAATTACGTCCTACTTGTGGTGCATTATTCGGTGTTAGTTATGCTTAATGCTCGTTTATGTGATTTTTTGTTTCCTGGTTGGTTGCTTCTCAATCTATTTGCTAGCCTCCACTTGTACTAAGTAAAAATACTACGTGTGCATCCAAAATCTTTTAACCCAGTTTTGCCATATGAGTCCACCATGCCTACCTATATGCGGTATTTTCGTGCCGTTCTAAGCAAATTTGTATGTGCCACCTCTAATTTTCAAAATAAATTTTCTTTTTTGTGTGCCTGTACCGCTCATGAAGCGGCAGGGGGTGGCCAATATTTTCCATGCTAGATGTGTTATTCTCAAGATGAGTGTTTATTAACTTGTCATTGCACGAGGGTACGGCGGTAATAGGGATGCTCAGTCCTGAAATGAAAAAAGAAATTTACTTTATATTGTCAAATAATAAATTCCTTGAAAAGTGTTGGTATGGAAGGCACCCATGGATACGGCTAGCCATGGATTATGAAAGAATGGTGAAAAAAGGAATAAACTTTATTTTCTGTTTGCGAACCGCCTATGATATATCTAGCATGGAAAGTGTTGGAAATTACTCGATCGTTTTCGTTGACGGGAAAAGTATGCCTCTCAAATAATTTTATCTCCCAATTTTTGCTTTGAGCTCTGGCACCTCTACAAATCCCTACTTCCCTCTGCGAAGGGCCTATCTATTTACTTAATGCAATTTTTATTTTTACTTGAGTCTCCATCTTCTCTTATAAAGCACCAACTAGGGAGCATTATGATCATACTTGAGCATTGGATGTAGCTAATATGCAAGTATGTTTCATGAATGGATCAATGATTGAGCATGATGGGCTAGGGATAACTTTCTTTAGTGTTGATATGCTTGAGTGTTGAAATCTTCATGTCAAAACTAGACTATTGCTTTGAACCATATAAAAGTCCAAATGTCCATGCTACAGAAGAAAAGAATATGTGATGAACATGTTAGGCAGCATTCCACATCAAAAATTCTGTTTTTATCATTTACCTACGTGAGGACAAGCGGGAATTAAGCTTGGGGATGCTGATACGTCTCCAACGTATCTATAATTTTTGCTTGTTCCATGCTGTTATATTACCATTCTTGCATGTTTTACAATCATTTTATAGCAACTTTATATCTTTTTCTGGGACTAACCTATTGACATAGTGCCCAGTGCCAGTCGCTGGTTTTTGCTTGTTTTTTACTTCGCAGAATATCAGTACCAAACGGAGTCCAAACGCGGTGAAGCTTTTTGGAGAATTTTTTTGGACCAGAAGACACAAGATGGGCCAAAGAAGTACCAAAGGGGAGGCCCGAGGTGGGAACAACCCACCAGGACGTGCCCAGGAGCCCAGGCGCGCCAAGGGGGTTGTGCCCCCTCGGTGACCTCCCGCACCGCCTCTTCGCCCTATAAATACCCAAATATTCTAGAAAGTCTAGGGGAGTCGACGAAACACAATTCCAGCCGCCGCAAGTTCCAAAACCACGAGATGCAATCTAGACACCATCACGGAGGGGTTCATCATCCGCATTGGTGCCTCTCCGATGATGCGTGAGTAGTTCATCACAGACCTACGGGTTTGTAAGCAGTAGTTAGATGGCTTCCTCTCTCTTTTTTGATTCTCAATACAATGGTCTCTTGGAGATCTATTTGATGTAACTCTTTTTGCGGTGTGTTTGTTGCGATCCGATGAACTTTGAGTTTATGACCAGATCTATATCCGTGAATATTATTTGAGTCTTCTTTGATCTCTTATATGCATGATTATTTATATCCTCATACTTTTTTCTTGAAATCTTTGGTTTAGTTAGGCCAACTAGATCGGTTTTTCTTGCTATAGGAAGATGTGCTTTGTGATGGTTCGATCGTGCGGTGTTCTTTCCCAGTGACAGAAGGAGCAGCAAGACACGCATGTATCGTTGCTATTAAGGATAACAAGATGGGGGGTTATTCCTACATGAATAGATCTCGTCTACATCATGTCATCGTTCTTATTGCATTACTTCGTTTCTTCATGAACTTAATACACTAGATGCATGCTGGATAGCGGTCGATGTGTGGAGTAATAGTAGTAGATGCAGGCAGGAGTTGGTATACCAATCTTGGACGTGATGCCTATATATTGATTATTGCCTTGGATATCGTCATAATTATTCGATCTTCTATCAATTTCCCAACAATAATTTGTTTACCCACCGTGTGCTATTTTCTTGAGAGAAGCCACTAATGAAATCTACGACCCCCGGGTCTATTCTTTATCATTTTTGCTTTGAGATCTATTTTTATTTGCTTTTATATTGCTGCACTTTTTTGCTATTTATTTTATTTCGCGTTTTATCGAGATCTATTTATCCAATCAATCATAATTTTATCTTGTCAACTTGACAAATTTCTGGCGCCGTTACCCATAGAGGGATTGACAACCCCTCATAAGCGTCGGGTTGCAAGTATTTGTTCTTTGTATGGAGGTACCATTTATATAGTGTTGCTTGGTTCTCCTACTGGATTGATAACCTTTGTTTCATAACTGAGGGAAATACCTACCGTAGCTGTGCTGCATCATCCCTTCCTTTTTGGAGAAATATTGACGTAGTTTAAGCGACATCACGCGCCTCGTCCGGATCTCCTCCTCAATCTGGAAGCGGCGCTCCGGCGTGAGCAGAGCATACGTCTTCTTCTTTTGCGGGCCATGGCGAAGCCGAACGGCGTGGGAAGTGTAACACCCCGGATGTAAGTTTCCATATTTGTAACTCCAACTCTTGCCATTTTCGGCTATGTGTTATGATATTCCCTCCGTGGTCGGGTTTTGTTTTTTGTTTTGCATTTTGTTCATGTCATGCATTTCATATCATGTCATCATGTGCATCTCATTTGCATACGTGTTCGTCTCATGCATCCGAGCATTTTCCCCGTTGTCTGTTTTGCAATCCGACACTCCCACATGCTCCGGCGCACCCTTCTTGTTTCTTTTCGTGAGCGGGTGTCAAACGTTCTCGGAATGGACCGAGACTTGCCAAGTGGCCTTGGTATACCACCGGTAGACCACCTGTCAAGTTTCGTGCCATTTGGAGGTCGTTTGGTGCTCCAACGGTTAACCGGGTAACCGCAAAGTCCTTTTGAGTGTTGCAGCCCAACACCCTCCAAAACAGCCCAATAACTCATCTAAGTCGCTTCCATGCTCTCCGTCATTGGATCACGATCGTGTGGGCTAAAACCGCACTCCATTTGGAGTCTCCTAGCTCCCTCTACCTATAAATATGTGCACCCCTCCTCCAAATCCGGATCCCGAAACCCTAGCCCCGCTCCCTCCGCGCGCCGGACACGTCCGCCCAGCGCCGGACGAACCCGCCGCCGCGCCCGCACCAGTTAGAAGCCGCCACCTGTCGCCGCAGCGCCGTCCCCGCCGCCAGCCCGCCAGGCCCGCCGCGGCCCCCTGAAGCCCGTGCGCCTCCCCGCGCGCTCGCGCCGCCCAAGCGCCGGCGCGCCACCGCCGCCTCGCCCCGTCGCCCACCTCCCGCACCGCCCGTCGTCTCGTTCGCCGGCGAGCCGCCGCCGCCGGCCGCCGCCGGCCGCCACCTCGCCGATCCGCCGTCCCCGAGCCCGCGATGCCCGGCCGCCTCCGCACCCCACGTCGCCGTCCTTCTCCGCCGCCAGTCGGCGCCGGATCCGCCGTCCCCGAGCCCGTCGGCGCCCTTCTCCTCCACTCCGGCCACCGCGCGCGCCATCCCCGGCGAGATCCCGGCCGCCTCGGTTCGCGTGCCCCAGCAAACCCTAGATCCGGTTGACTTTCCTCCCCCCTCGTTTTTCTGCCAAGTCTCAAATGCTCACGTTACATGTCCATGTTCATCGCATCATAACTCTCTGCATATAGATCCGTTTCGCGCGTGTAAGATATCGAAATGTTTGCCTCGAGATGCTCTTCATTTTGCTCCATTGCACCATGTTCATTTGAGTCCATCTTGATGCCCAAATCTCCGGTGCAAGAGTGCTAGTTGCTGTTATCTGCTGTTACTTATCAGAATTTGAGGATTTGTTATTTTTGTTGCTATTGATCTGTGCATCTTATGAGCATGAGCTCTACATGTGTTTTGATGTATGCCATGCCATATTTACAGAGGTGTATGACATGTATTTTTTTGATCTCTGTGGTGACTAGCACAAGCATGCAAACTAGGCTCCGTAATGTTTCTGATTTCAGAGAGTGATTTCTCCAAGTCTGTGACTGCTGTTATTTTGTTGCTATGTATCCATATGGCTACAGAGAGATCCATGCTCCTTTGGGAGATGTACACTAAGGGTGTTTTGTAAATATTGTTGTAGTTGATCCATTCATGTCCTTGTTTGCAATTATAGAGTGCCATAGCATGACTCAATCTTGCTCTACTTTTGCTATAAAATATTTCTGGCAGTTTGTTAACATGATATTCAATTTTGCCAAGCTTGTTGTAGTTGTTTCATACATGATATGTATTTGCTCTTGCCATGGATAGCTTCATAAACATGCCATCTTGCTGTAGGTATGCTTGTTTTGTCATGCATTGCTTTGTGGTGAGTGCATCAAGCTCAGAAAGATGCCCTCATAATGTCTGTTTCTGTCATCCTCTGTTTTTCTGCCAAGTCTGAAACCTGTTAACGAAACTTGCTATGTTTACATGGTTGCCATCATATCTTCTGGTCCTTTTTGGATTATGGTCAGTAAGGGACTTTTTTCATATGAATTTAGTAGAATACTGTCATGCCTTGTTTTTCCATGTTAAGTTTCTGTAGCATGTTGATTTCTTGCTCTGAACTTTGCTACCTGATGCTGTTTCAGCCATGTCCAGTAATTTCACTAAGTCTGTGAACCTGATATCTTTTGCACTTTTGCCATGCTTGTTTGAGCCTGTTGTGGTGTGATCTAGCCATAGCTCAGTGTTCATCTTTTGTCAAGCATCTCCTGTAGATTACTGCCATATATTTTGTTGCTATGTTGGAGTGCTGTAGCATTGTTACTTGTTGCATTCTAAGTGTTATCATGCTGTTAATCGCAGATTCGTGTCATTCTTGTTTTGCTTGCCATTTGCAAACCGTGCATCCGTTTTCGGTGATCTTTATATCGATTTCGACCGAAATCATCTCATCTTTCCAGTGGCATGCTTGGTTTGCCAAGTTACTGCCTTGTTCATCATTTTTCTTCCGGAGCACGCATATGCATCGCATACCATATCTTGCATATTATTCATGTTTTGCATCATGTTGCTTGTGCATTTCCCGTGATTGATTGTGGTTCCGTTGCTTGTCTTCTTGTTGTGGGTAGAGCAGGGAGACGAGTTCGTGAACGAGGAACCTGTTGAGTACGCTTACGAGGATCAAGCTTTCGACAACTCTGAGAACCTTGCAGGCAAGATGACCATACCCTCGAAATTACTTCTACCTTTGCTTGCTAGTTGTTCGCTCTATTTGCTATGCTGCGCTACCTACCACTTGCTATATCATGCCTCCCAAATTGCCATGAAACCACCTCTAACCTTTGTCACCCTTCCTAGCAAACCATTGTTTGGCTATGTTACCGCTTTTGCTCAGCCCCTCTTATAGCGTTGCTAGTTGCAGGTGAAGATGAAGATTGCTCCATGTTGGATTATGTTTATGTTGGGATATCACAATATCTCTTATCTTAATTAATGCATCTATATACTTGGTAAAGGGTGGAAGGCTCGGCCTTATGCCTGGTGTTTTGTTCCACTCTTGCCGCCCTAGTTTCCGTCATACCGGTGTTATGTTCCTTGATTTTGCGTTCCTTACGCGGTTGGGTGATTTATGGGACCCCCCTTGACAGTTCGCTTTGAATAAAACTCCTCCAGCAAGGCCCAACCTTGTTTTACCATTTGCCTACCTAAGCCTTTTTCCCTTGGGTTCTGCAGACTCAACGGTCATCTTTATTTTAACCCCCGGGCCAGTTCTCCTTCGAGTGCTGGTCCAGACCGAGCGATGTCCGGCGCCCCCTGGGCAACCAGGGTCTATGCCAACCCGACGTCTGGCTCATCCGGTGTGCCCTGAGAACGAGATATGTGCGGCTCCTATCGGGATTTGTCGGCACATCGGGCGGCTTTGCTGGTTTTGTTTTACCATTGTCGAAATGTCTTTAAATCGGGATTCCGAGACTGATCGGGTCTTCCTGGGAGAAGGAATATCCTTCGTTGACCGTGAGAGCTTATAATGGGCTAAGTTGGGACACCCCTGCAGGGTATTATCTTTCGAAAGCCGTGCCCGCGGTTATGTGGCAGGTGGGAATTTGTTAATATCCGGTTGTAGAGAATTTGACACTTGACCCTAATTAAAACGCACCAACCGCGTGTGTAGCCGTGATGGTCTCTTTTCGGCGGAGTCCGGGAAGTGAACACAGTTCTTGTGTTATGTTGACGTAAGTAGGAGCTCAGGATCACTTCTTGATCATTACTAGTTGACGACCGTTCCGTTGCTTCTCTTCTCGCTCTCACTTGCGTATGTTAGCCACCATACATGCTAGTGCTTGCTGCAGCTCCACCTCATTACCCCATCTTTTCCTATAAGCTTAAATAGTCGTGATCTCGTGGGTGTGAGATTGCTGAGTCCTCGTGACTCACAGATACTTCCAAAACAGTTGCAGGTGCCGAGGATACCAGTGCAGGTGATGCAACCGAGCTCAAGTGGGAGCTCGATGAAGCTCTTGTTCGTTTATATATTTGTTTTCCCGTTGATCAGTAGTGGAGCCCAGTTGGGACGACCGGGGATCTAGCATTTGGGGTTGTCTTCTTTGTATTTGGTTTTGACCGTAGTCGGTCTATGTGTGTATCTTGAATGATGTATGAATTTATTACGTATTATGTGAAGTGGCGATTGTAAGCCAACTCTTTATCACATTCTTGTTCATTACATGGGATTATGTGAAGATGACCCTTCTTGCGACAAAATCACAATGCGGTTATGCCTCTAAGTCGTGCCTCGACACGTGGGAGATATAGTCGCATCGTGGGTGTTACAGGAAGAGCGGCGGAACGAGAGAGAGGTGGATGGGCTCGGGCTGGCGGTGCGGAGAGGGAAGAGATGAATGTGGCTAGGGTTGGGGGACGCCGACCAACTTAAATTTGGCCTCATGTGGCGAGTCAAGGCGGTGCCATTCACACCCCGTCGAAGGAGACGTCCATCGGACCGCCATGTTTCCGGGCGATTTTGTGGGGAATAATCGTCAGTCCGACGTGACGGACATGTCCGGCGCGCCTAGGTCTTCTTATATTCACCCTATATTTGAACTGAATATGAAGGATGCTGATTAGAGGCTTTCGGGTCGGTTTTTACCGATCGGCCAGGTGTCCAAAGCGGGTTTGAGATGACCGGGTGTAGATGCTCTGACCGACCAAGTTTGACGAAGTTCGGCCACCGCAACGGCCTCTCCGCCCCGTTAAGCCACTTGCCCGCTTCGCACCCGACCCGACCCAACCCGTTTGAGCGCCTGCCGCCTTGTCGTCTCCACCAAACTCAACTCCCCCACCACTCCCCCTCCCCTCCGCATCTCGCCACTCCCCCGCCTCGTCCCTCTCTCCGGCGACCTCTCCGGCGGCGGAACGGTCGCCGCATGGAGCTGTAGGCCTAGCGCTGAAGCTATCTCCTTGCCCCTGCGCCGGCTGCGGCCATGGCCAACTATCTGGCGCAGTTCCAGACCATCAAGTCCTCCTCGGACCGCATCGTCATCGCCGGTATGCCACCTCCTCTCTTAACCCTACTCCTAACCCCTCGGATCACATACCTACCATCAACCGCGGTCTCCCGCGCGCTGCTGTGACTCGCAGCATAGCGCGATCTGCGCAGCCGGCCCGCGTGATCTCGGGGCCACGCGGGAGGGTTGCGCCCGATCGGGCGGCAATTGGAGATGAAATGGTGATATTTCTAGATAATATAGCTGAAATGGTGGTCTCGGGCTTGCTGTGACATCTTGTTGAGTGATATTCATGGTGGTGTGAGGGCTGGAGGGTTGTGTTTTGCTTCCTGCTGGTCGCATCTCAATTAGTGCCAAGTAAGGTTCGCTGTGCTTAAGCTAATGGGGAATGAGTGTTGTCTCCAATTTCCAATGTGGCCAAACAATCTGCATGGAAACCACATAACTCACCAGCATATTGGCACAAACCTGCTTCATATGAAGTTTTTCTCAAATTGCACGCACCTGTGTAGTGTTGGACAGGCAGATGCCCATTGGTATAGTCCGGAGGTATACAATGAAAGTTGACTAACGCAACTACTTTAGCTCCTCGCCACACATGCTGACAAAATGCGAGATCAAATTTGTGTATTTGTTGTATAAATTCCTTCTCATACAGCAAATAATCTTTTGTAACAGTTGAGGATGTGAGTGACTTGTGGCTCAACGTCAAAGATAGTTTTGAGCAACGCTTGCCAGTCAAGAAAGCCTGTCTCAATAACAAGGCGAGGAACCCCGTTTTAGTGGAAAACCTACCAGCTGAGTTTATACAGACAACTGATTCAAGGCTGCGTAGTCGATTTCCGCAAGAACAATACTTGTTTTGGTTTCGCGAACCATATGCTACTGTTGTTCTTGTTACTTGCGAGGTACTTCTCTCCACATTTTTAAATATCATGTTGCATGCTGCTCTTCCTGATTCTAGTTTTAGATAACATCACTTTTCAAATGGACCATGACCTTTTGCCATTCTTCATATATATGAAATGTACAGGATCTTGATGAGTTCAAGACCATTCTTAAGCCTCGCCTCAAATTAATTGTGCAAAATGATGAGAGAGAATGGTTCATTGTATTTGTGTCGAAGGCCCATCCTAGCAATGATCAAGCAACTAAGATGGCAAAGAAAGTATACGCTAGGCTTGAGGCCGATTTCAACACTAAAAAGAGAGAAAGGTATTTCTTTTGCCACGTCTCCATAGCGGAGTTGGCAACACTCGTATCTGTGTGCTGAATATTTGTATGTATTTGTTGTTTGACTGCAACATGCCGTCACCTGTCATCTTGCATTGAATTTTGTATGAGGATGCCTCCATTTATGAATTCTCAAGGAACTCCTTTTGGGGTTCTCGGTTCAGATGTTACTGCAAATAATACTTAATTCCATGCAAATTTAAAATACCCATCTATGATATAGGTGCTGCAAATTTGATCTTCATGGACCTGATGATGAATTCTGGGACGATTTTGACTCGAAAATGGTGGACTGCATAAGAAACACATTGGATAAAAGGGTCCAGTTCTATGAAGAAGAAAACCGCAGGTTAAGTGAGCAGCGATTCACACCAATATGGAACTTCTGCAACTTTTTTATTCTGAAGGTTAGCAATGGAACCATTTCTAGTGCTTATCAATTGTTGTTACTTATTTCATTCTCAGTGGCACTGTGTTCCTTTACGTTCGTGTGGCTTTCTTGAGCTTACACTCTTATTTGTTCAGGAAAGCTTGGCATTTATGTTTGAGGTGACTAATCTTCATGAAGATTCACTCCGTGAATATGATGAGCTTGAACTATGCTATTCAGAATCAGGTTTTTCTTCAACTTTGATCTGGGGCAGTTATGTTGCATTGAGTTTTGAGCTTCATCTCTAATTAAACTTGCATCATCAAAGGATTTTCTTTCTAATATATCAGGGTTCAGTGTAAGGTGATCAAGACTCAAGAGTCATACGTTTTTTCATGAACTCAGAGTAACTCCATACATCTATTCATAAGGTGTATGCGATTGCTTCGTAGTTTGTAGGGGTAGGACAACGTTAGCCAAGGCTAATGGTGGTGGTTAGCCACTGCTGGTGGCAATACAGAAAAAAATAGCGCAAGGGAGTTATAGGGGTACCGAAGAGAATTTGGGGAAGATGGATTTTTATCATTGCTTGAGAATAAAATGTGCAATGCTAACTGACCTATGTAGCATTGCAGAAGTTCGAGAACTAGGCAGGCATCCTGGCAAGAAAAGTTAGGCCAGAGTCCAGGAGAGAGATTAGGAGCGAATCCAGTTTAGAAGAGTCCAAACAGTCCTTCTCAAACACGAGTTGTATTTTTCGAGTTGTAGTCTGTCATGGTAGAATCTGCCTGCAGTGCAGCAGTGCTCTCCCTTTGCAGGTCTGATTCCGGTTGTGTCCAGCCAGTTGGTTCTTATGCGCCAGTGTCATCTTGTTGCTTTCTCCGATAATGTTGACCCCAATATGAATCTGGAACAGTCCTCATTTCCATACACTAACAATAACTTGTGCTGACAGAAGTGCAACACAAGTTCCTCATTTATGGCACATGTAGTATGGACCGTAGATTAGAAGTAGTTTGCCTTGAGGTTTCTGAAGTATTACTATATAGAGACATTGAACTGAGCTTCTTATAGATGACCAGTGATGATCAGTTAGTTAGACATTGCTTATTAGGACACTGAGGAATAACGAGCCAATGTATGGATGAGCATATGACCAGTGGCTCCATGAGCCAATGCATGAAACCTAAACATCCCCTCTTAACTCCTCCTAGGTATGCGTAAATTACCTAATATGCAAAGTAAAATGAAACAGAGTAGCATGAAGACCAAATATGATTATAATGATTGACATTATTTCCAACCATAAACTTATAGATCTGTTTGTGGAAGCTTGCTTGTTCTTTCTGGAGGTGACTGTGAGTAACTATTTATTTGTCGACTCTTTGGCACGCTTTTCTTTGCTTCAAATACTATAATGGTGATGTCATCAACTAATTCCTTGTCTTCTATGTTAAGAAAAGAAAGAGTGCTACGTTTTGACATAAAGCTTACCCGTGCCGCCAGACTTTTTTGGAATATTAAGTTTCCTGTACATGTATTTTATAAGATAGTTTGCTCATTAGTGTCCATATCATTTTGTTTGCATGCATGCAGTTAATCTCCCAGGGAAACCTCGAGAATTTGGAGGACTGGATACTGGTGATGATCAGGCTGCGCTGCTAAATCCAGGGTTCAAAGCGTTGACCCAGATTGTTCAGGATGACGTGTTCAGGGAATTTGAGTTTAGGCAATACATATTTGCTTGCCAGGCTAAGGTATGTGCATAATGCATTATTCGTTTGTTGAAATAGTTTGTGCAATATTGTACAACTGCTTAGTATTTTATGTAAGTATGGAAGTACCTCGATTTATTGCTTTATTTTGTAGCAACTAGAGTTACACAATGTTTACTATTAGGAGAGGAGCATGAAACAATAATAATTACTTGTAATTTAGCACAAGCAGTCAAGCATGAAAGGACTGACACTTATTTAATTAATTAGGAGAGGAGCATGCTCTTGTTGTGCTCAAATGGATCTTGTCATATAGAACTACAACCCCTGGCGTTTTAATCTATGCTAATTTTTTTTATACAATTCATTATTAATGGTTCTACGACAACTTACAATTAAATATTGCATTATCATTTATTTCATTTCACCTTTTCAGTTATTATTTAAACTGTCTCGACCAGTTGAGGTTGCTGCAAGAGGATATGCTTTTGTTGTCAGCTTTTCCAAGACGCTAGCCTTGCATGAGGTATGTAACCATGGCTTCACTATTTTTCTCCTCGCCAAGAATTAAATATGTTCTAGGAAGACTATCACCCTTTGCGAAATACTACTTGTTTATTAATCCTGAATGTGTTTTCCCTTTTCCTTCAGAATGCACTACCCTTTTGTTTCCGCGAAGTATGGGTGATAACTGCTTGTTTGGGTTTAATTAAATCCACAAGTACACAATATGATGGTGGAGTTGTTGCTATTGATTCAGAGAAGGAGTTCTATCGTCTTCAGGGTGACCTTTATTCTCTCTGTCGTGCTAAGGCAAGTTTTAATAATCATCTGTCTGCAGTTTGTAATGGTTTGAAGTTCAAATGGACACTAGAGAATGCAGTTCCTGTTTTGTGTTTTGTTGGTTTATTAGCTTCTTGCTGCAATCAGATTAAGTGTGCCATCGACTCCTTTTTGCTTATCTTTTGGACTATATTTGCCTAATTCGCTGAAAACATGCAAAACTCTTTGCTTACACATTACTCTTGATGGATATGGCAGTTTATGAGGCTTGCTTATTTGATTGGTTATGGGGTTGAAATAGAAAAAAGTCCAGTCAACAGGTATAAGATCAATGTCACTATTTTATATTCTGAATTCACCCTTCCATCCAGTTTTGCGTTCGAACTAACATGTTTAATGTACCTGCAGTGCCTCATTAAGCATGCTATCTTGGCCAAAGCCAGCTACTTGGCCTTCGATTCCGCCTGATTCGTCGGCAGAAGTAATGGCAAAGGAGAAGGCAAGCATTTTTCAGCTTTGTATCATGCCTTCTTATTAGGTTTCATCTGCATTTTTTGGTTCTTTTGCATCAAAAGTCTATTTCGCTCTTATGTGGTCTAATTGGGCCATACCCATGCGAAGTGACGACATCAACATGTTAGAAATCAGTCACTAAATCTAGTTGCCCCTTCCTCTAATATTGTATGCTCAAAAGGCGAATCTTTCTGTACGAAATGGCATGAAATGAAGCATGGGATATGGAAATAGAAAATGCTATTCCATGCATCCATGTTAGGGATCAATATCATTTTCAGTTTTTTGTTCCTGTGAACATGCAATTTTTCATACACGAAAACTTCAGGTTCATCACTAGTATAATTATGCATTTGGGTGTAGAATAATAAAAAAAGAAACTGGAGATGCCAAATTCTGGAGTCGGAATATGGGAATTCTTTTAAGGCTTTCCCTCGGTCTTGGACAAAGGAAAATGCTTCTAGTGTTTAGCTGCTTATATTGCATATTTAATGCAAACTGTGGCTTAAAGTTGTGAAATATTCTCCTTATGCAGACAATTCTTCAAGCAAAAGCAAGAGAAAAGCTCTTTGACATTCAGAGGAAACCACTGCCATTGGAACCTTCTTCTCTTCTACGTGAAGCTAATAGGCGTAGAGCTTTTCTTTCAGTTGGAAATTTGTCTGAATTATATGATTCAGTTGATGGGTACGGGCAGCCATTTCTCCCATTTATGATGCATTTATATCTGGAGTGGGAATTTCAGCATAAACTGTTGGGTTGTCTTATTCATATATGTGTATATTTTTGTCTGGACAGTTCAGGTTTAGGTGCACATTCAAAACTTTCTCCCAACAAATCTTCTTCTAACTTGATGACAAGAACTATGTCTGGGCCAGCAACCTCTGAGACTTCTCTACCAGTTGATCGGCCTATGAGGTTGTCAGAAATTCATGTTGCTGCTGAGCATGCATTGAAACAGACGATATCTGATCCTGATTTTATGACGTCACTTTCATCACCAGAAGAGTTTGAGGTATTATATTTATTCAGCCACAGCTCGTCATGATAGATTCTTTTCTTACTATCCTGTTATATATATTTTGGAATACCTTAATTGTACTTTGCCATTCTGCTCATTTCCCCCCTTAATCTAATTTAAAATTAGTTTGTTGAACTAATTAATTTTGGAGACACTAATTGAATACCATGTTATTTATATAAATTTTCCCAAAAACTGCAACAGTGTTTGTTTCTGTGTTAACAGAGTAGATATATGGAGCTTACTAAAGGCGCAGCTGACAATTATCACCGCTCTTGGTGGAAAAGACATGGAGTTGTGCTTGATGGAGAGATTGCAGCTATATTTTTTAAGCATGGGAATTATGACCTGGCTGCAAAATCCTATGAGAAAGTGTGTGCTCTCTATTCTGCAGAAGGCTGGGAAGAACTGTTGGCAGATGTTCTTCCTGATCTTGCAGAATGCCAGAAGATTCTTAAAGACGAAGCTGGTTATCTGGCTTCCTGTGTGAAGTTACTGTCTCTTGAGAGTAGCTTGTTTTCATCTAAAGAGCGGCAGGCTTTCCAGTCAGAGGTTGTTCGGCTTGCTCACAGTGAAATGAGGCATCCTGTACCCCTTGATGTTTCATCATTAATTACATTCGCTGGAAATCCTGCTCCGCCACTAGAATTATGTGATGGCGATCCTGGTACACTATCTGTAGCAGTCTGGAGTGGCTTCCCAGATGACATAACACTTGAGTCTCTCAGTTTAAGATTGTCAGCTTTCTCTAGTGCAGATGAAGGTCTTAAGGTACAGTTAATTTGCTGTTACATTATCAATTACTTTCTGGTTTTTCCTTGTGGGATGTAGACTTCTTGTTTAGTCTGATACACTAGTATGTTTCCAATTCAAATCCAGTTTCATCATTGTAGGACAACTTTCAGAAGTAATTGCACATATGTTTTTTTGCAGTCACCTAATCAATGAATGATGCCATGTCGTGCAGGCAATAAGGAGTACAGATGCACGTGTTCTTGTACCAGGTAGAAATATTATCACCTTCGACATTCCTCCTCAAAAGCCAGGTTCCTATGTGTTGGGCGCTCTCACTGGACAGATTGGCAAGCTGTCATTCAGATCACATGGATTTTCTCAAGATGGTCCAGTGGACACTGATGAATTCATGAGCTTTGAGAAGCCAACAAGACCTGTTTTGAAGGTAATGCATTAAAATTAGCTGGAGTATTATGACAAATCAGCCCTGGTGAATCATGTCAACTTGCCATAAGTCAGCTAGCATTATTTTCAAAATTATAAATAGGCACACTTAAAATAACAGGATAAACCTTTCTTATATTTAGTGTGTGCGCGTTCTATCGGGTCTGTCTCACTTTTTGTGTGTGTGCGTTCACTCTAGGTGAGAAAACCGAGGGCTTTGGTTGATATTACTCCTGCTGTATCATCTGCGTTGCTTATGAATGAACTCCAGTGGATCGGGTTGATTGTCAAGCCTATAGACTATTCTTTGAAAGGTGGCATACTGCATATAGATGCCGGTGCTGAACTAAAAATTGAGGAGTCTCAGATGATTGAGATAGAAAGTTACAGAAGCGATGGGGAGCATTCTAGTCCTATTGATGCTTCCAAGGTATTATCAAGGCCCACTGATACTGGAAGGGTTGAGAAGGTTCCTATCGAAAATGGGAAGATAAAACTGCCAGATTGGGCTAGTGACGTGACAACGCTTGTTTGGTTCCCTGTTCGTGCTATCAACGATACAGTTCCAAAGGGAACATCCCCAGGTTCGTATGAAACAGATAACATCAGGTATAGTAGTGTGTTTCAGGCAGTCAGTTGACATTTTTGTTGTCTTTATTTGTTCAGCATCCCCTCAGAAACATAGCATAGTAGATGGGATGAGAATGATTGCTCTCAAGCTTGAATTTGGAGCTTTCCATAATCAAATATTTGAAAGGTACCCTCAAGTATTTGTGCTCTCACTTCGTTATTTAGATATGCCAAGTAAAGAAATACCATTGTGATTGCTTTCCAGGACCATTGCCGTACATTTCACTAATCCATTCCATGTGAGCACACGTGTTGTTGACAAGTGCAATGATGGAACTCTACTTCTGCAGGTACAGTTCTCATGTTTGCACAATTGTTAGCTGATACATTGTCAAAAAAAGGCACATAAAATATGCTCTTCATCTTGTATTAGGTGTCAGCAACAATGCTGGCAGCTCTAATAACATATTTGAACAAATGCATGCATCAATTGGTATTAATTTCTCTTGGATTATTGGATCCCAATTTATGTTTTATTTCGTGTCCAGGTAATATTGCATTCTGAAGTGAAGGCTACTCTGCATGTAAAGGATGTATCATTGGACCTACAAGCTGGATTTGAGCACCTAGGCAAGGGAGATGGACGTCCGACTTCGAGTTTGTTCCCTCTGGTTATTGCTCCTTCTTCCAAAGCTGGAATCTTGTTTGTGATACGTTTAAGTGGCACAAAAGGTATGTCTTCTCTAGGAAGTCCACTTCTCATCTTAAGCTGACTTGCAATGGATGATTGCTCACGTCCTGTTACTCCTTGCTACGACTATGAGTCGTATACTTCATTATGGCAAAGCTAACCACGAAAACTATAGTTTGGTGGCCACAATGAACATCTAAAAATGTCCAACGTAAACTCCATTTTCCAACTTAAACTTGAATCACCCATTTGAACTTTCACATTTTCAGACCTAGATGAGCTGGAACAGGCTGACAGCATGTTGCATATTAAATACGGGATATCCGGTGACCGAGCAACCGGAGCACACTCTCCAGTTCCTGTTAAACCTGATGATTCTGAAGAGCTTCTATTCAAGATTTCACTCAAACTGAAGCGCCCTGTTCTAGATCCATGCCTGGCAGTTGGATTCCTTCCGTTTTCTACCGATTGCCTGAGGGTTGGTCAATTAGTCAACATGAAATGGCGGGTTGAAAGGCTGAAGGACCTGGAGGAAGCATCTCTGTCTGACGTAAGTCTGCAGAACATTCCTTTCTTGCGTCCCAGTAGGCATCACTTTTATGCAGATGCCACTGGAAACTTTCTTCCTAACTGCTCGAATTCTATTTCGCAGGATGAAATACTTTATCAGGTGGACGCTAATCCACAGAACTGGATGGTTGCTGGGAGGAAAAGCGGTCACATTTCATTCTCAGAAGCACAAGGTCAGGATCTAGACACATCTGCGGTTCAGTCCATCTTTATTTAGCACCAATTCACAATTATCGTGTGCACCAATATAACGGTAGGCATCCATTTCACCCACAGGATCAAGGATCGAGATCGCCGTGACATGTGTCCCGCTGGTGTCGGGGTACGTGCACCCGCCCCAGCTAGGCCTGCCCGACGTAGGCGATGCGAATATCAGCTGCAATCCGGCAGGTCCCCACCTGGTGTGCGTGCTTCCTCCCACTCTCAGCACCTCCTACTGCATACCGGCTTGATTCATGAGCCATCCGTGCCATTACGTTAGCTACTTATAGAGGTCACCATTTGAGATACAAGGTGTTCTGTTTTTGCCTGGAGGCGGCCACCATTTGAGATACAAGGTGTTCTGTTTTTGCCTGGAGGCTATTCTTTTTTTTTTCTATAGGTTACATGCACGGTGTATATTGATTGACTGGGTGCGAATCCGAATTCTCGTGATGAGCTGGGGGTTTAACCCTCAACATTTGCATTGCCCTGAGTAATGAGTTGGGGGTAAACCCTAACATTTGCGTTTGTGCTGTCTCTCTTTGAAAATGCTAGCGTTACAGCTGCTTGCTTTCTTCTTAGTCGCTGCTAGTACTCACTAGACGGTTTGTTTTCGAGGAAAGTCGAATGAAGCAAGTGGAAGGAGCTCTCGTTTCAGCAAGCAGAAGAAGCTCCTTCGTTAAGCTTTTGATGGCTGACAACACTATGCAATCAGAAAGTTTGCTCGCCAATCCCAAATTGGCCGCTTCCTCCAGTTCTTTTTTTCTGAATTGCGCTTCCTCTTGTTGTTGCAACAACAATCATTGTAAGGAATGGATGGTTAAGACATGCAATTTGTTTTGCGTGAAAGAACCGCTCAATCTATTAAATTTTTCAGCAGTACAAGAACCCATGTGAAAAATGGACATTACAGAAAGGTCTCCAGCTCAACGGAACCACCTGCACAACACCCCCAGGGGCTTCGCAACAACGAGCGTCGCTGCAATGAGGAACGAGTCAAGAGACAAAACTTCACTGCACGCCTTCACCGGCTTCCGGCATTCGTAACTACCGCATCCTCCACGCCATAACCTTATTCCTTAATAATAATTCCGGGGGATCACTCCCCGTGCTTCGGACCTGCGTGGGCACATTTTAAAACCTTGTTATTCTCCTTAACAACCTTTCAAAAAGAAAAATATTCCGTGACTTGGTTGCCCGCACCACGCTGCCGTTGGAGAAACCTAGCATAACTATATCTAGACAACCTATCTACAAAGCCAGAGCGCATATGAGTTCTGATGTTATGCTTAAGGCATGCACGTTTCCATCGTTCCAAGCCATTGAGGCTTGAGCTTTCTTCATTGACCTTGCGCTCGGGCTTAACCCAAATGACTCGTTTGAATGTTGAGGCCTAGCCAATTCTTCATCGTATCTACAAGCCACAAAGACAACTTATGCCTGCAAGTTACAATGTCAAAAATTATCAAGGCACAATTAGCCCTACTGCCAAGCATGGCCAGCTTAGTGCATCTCTCAAACCACCCACAACCGTTCATCAGGTCCACAAAGTGGTTTGGACGTTTGTTTTCGCATAACCCGGACACAAAATGGACGCATTCATCGGGTCCACGAAGCGGTTTGGACGTTTGACACAAAACGGACGCGTTGTGACTACAAGGTGCCACTAAAGGATCTCACTCTGATTTCAACAACGAAAAATGGCAAAGGCCAGCCACGCATACAAGGTCCCATCAACAAAAAATTGGAGATATCATTTCAATATTTCATCCATTTGTAAATTACGTTTGCATGAAATTCATTTATTTTGTTCAATTTTGCTTATTTCGAAATGTAACATGGTTGGATCATGGCCAGCTTCCTTACACATTTCCCTCGGCTGATGAGTAAGGGCTTCCTTGGATCGATTTGCAAAACGATTTGATTGCAATTCTATGGATCTTTTCCAAAGGTCAGGCCTCATGCATAAATTCCTCTGGAATCAGCTCCTTGCCGACCCAACCCTGAGGAATTTTAATGGCCCAATCCTGTGATCCAAATGCGTTCCATAGGAAACAATCCTAAGGATTGATATCCCGTGAGAACCCTGTGAAAATACTTCAGTCCAAAGAAGACCTTTCCCGTGCCACGCCACAAGCTGTCAATAAGCATACGGTTGACTGTGAATAATTCTCACTCCCATTTCAACTCTTTAATTTGGTCACAAAATTGTAGTTGTCAAGATTTTAGAACATTTTGTTAGTCAAATTAATTGTTTTCAGAACCATAAGAGGGGTATATTTTGCCCGGGTTTATTGTGTATTGCTCAAAGAGCTGTTTAATGTTAGCCAGAGTTGATGTCACTCTACATACAGAGTAAACTGCTAACAAGCCCTTCATCCATATGAAGCAAATTTGATTAAAACTCAAATCATACAGCCCTTCCTCAGTTCAGGTCTCCAAATCACTTCCACACAGTGCTATGAGATAGAACAGAAGTATATAGTTTGATCATCGCCGGACGAAACTAACTTTGATTGCTCACACAAAGTAAAGTTACCAGTGAAGGAACCAAATTACAGATCAAGCATCAATTTGATAACACTGATTCGCATGAACTGTCAAGCAAGCTTAATTCCGCTATGAGTTGGATCCAGATCACACAGCTGGGAGACAAGAGGTTGTTGGCCGTGGGCTAAAATCGAGGAGGGAGGGATGATGGCGCAGAGGGAGATGTGAGTGGCAGCGGCGGACAGGACATAAGTCACAAAATTTAGGGACCCTAAATTCTGGATTTCTGTCGCATCCAGCACCGCCACCCACCCCTCCATCTGCACCGCCACCCCTCTCCCTCCCCGATTTCATTTCAGCCACCAGCCAATCGGAACGAGATCCTCTGACGTACTTCGATCTACTGCCGAGGGACGTCGTTCGCGTGTCACCGTTCACTAGCCATCCGACGGTAGCAGGTAAAATCAAGGGAAACAGAGCTCACGGTCGGCCCACGAGAATGATCCAGCCCAGTCCAATGGGACGGGAGAGGGAAAACTGCGCCAGACCAGGGAAAAGGGCGCGAGAACAAAGAAACGGCGCCAAACTGACGGGAAAAGGGCGCGTTCCACGAAGGAAACGATCGCCGAAGGGACGAGCTGCTCTGCTCTTCAATCCCGTGAATAGACTGACGGAAAAGGGCGTGTTCCACGAAGGAATCGATCGCTGAAGGGACGAGCTGCTCTGCTCTTCAATCATGTGAGTACGTCTTATTATTCTTTCTCTATCTATCTTGTTGATTAATTTCCCATATCAAATTGCTTTGAAATTGATCAAACTTCCATCATCAGATTGCTTTGAAATAGATCCATCTTCTTATCAGGTTGCTGTGAACGGGATCTAGCTTTCCATTTTGTCATGAAAAAAATTACTTAGTTGAATTATTAGATTGAGATGGAAGGAGAGGCAAGCACAGTACGCCATGATTCCAATACGTAAGTGATACAACACCCAGTATGTATGTTATTTCTAAGGAGAGATCAGACAAATTTAAGTTGTCCAAATACTATTGCTCCCTTGCTTATTCTATTTGGCCTGAGTCTCAGAATTTTTAACAAGAGTTTACACGAACTGTTTCATGTCCCCAATGACAACTATTCATTCTATGTTCTCTTTTACATTGGTTCTAATATTTGCTCTGCACTTCACATGTCCCTTGCTCATGTTGTTTTTTTCATTGTAGAGCTATACTTCCTGGTTTGGTACCTCTTGTTGGCATGGAATTTAGAAACTCGGATGAGGCTTGGGCATTTTGGCTGACCTACAGTGGCCAGAAAGGTTTTGAGGTCAGAAAAAGGTACACAAACAGAAGGCCAACCGATGGCAAGGTTACATCATGCAGATTTGTTTGTGCAAACGAGGGACATCGATCGCAAGACAAAAGGGATCATTTAACAAAGTGCCCTAGAGCTGAAACTAGAACGGAATGTCAAGTCTTCATGAATCTAAAAAGGATAGAAAGAAGGGAAATTTAAAAGTGTCTGAGTTGTCTTTGGAACACAATCACACACTACATCTGCCAGAGACCTTGCACTTAATGGTGTCACAAAGGAAAATTTCAGAGGTACAATCTTTTGAAATCGACACAGCAGATGCCGCTGGAATTGGGGGAGTTGGCTAGTCGCCAAGTTGGCGGACCACTCAATCTTAGCTACACCCTTCGTGATCGCAAGAATTATTTGCGGACAAAGCGACAACGAGAGATGGCATATGGCGAAGCAGGTAGCATGCTTAAGTATTTTCAAGACAAAGTTGCAGAAAACCCATCATTCCAATATGCCTTGCAAATGGATTGTGAAGAGCAAATAGCAAATATATTTTGGGCTGATGCTAAAATGATCATGGACTACGCACATTTGGGTGATGTTGTTAGTTTTGACACCACTTTTGGAACAAACAAGGAGAGAAACTGTAGTTTTTGGTGCTGCTCTCATGTATGATGAAACGTTTGATTCCTTCGAGTGGTTGTTTAAAACCTTTCTCAAAGCCCATAATGGACAACATCCTAAAACATTCTATACGGATCAAGATACTGCAATGGGAAATGCAGCTGGGGAGGTGTTTCCAGAAACATGGCATGGATTATGCACTTTTCACATTATGCAAAATGCTATCAAACATCTGCATGAGGAGAAGAACGAAGAGAATAATGAAGAGAAGACTGCAGGGAAGAATGGAGAGCAGAATGAAGGGAAGAATGAAGATAAGAATGAAGGGAAGAAACAAAAGAAGCATGAAGGGAAGAAAAAAAGAAGAATGAAGGAAAGAAAACAGAGAAGAATGAAGAGCCAAGTATTCTATCAGATTTTAGCGCATGCATGTTTGAGTACGAAGACATGATCGAGTTTGAACAAAAATTTGACCTCATGAGAGAAAAGGTGAGCAAACAAACTTGGTTGGATAGTATATACAAGGTGAAAGAAAAATGGGTTGAATGTTATATGAAGGATGTCTTCACATTAGGAATGAGAAGTACACAATTGAGTGAGAGTTTGAACAATGACTTGAAAATCCATTTCAAATCTGATTTTGATATCATTCGGTTCTTTAAGCATTTTGAAAGGGTGGTGCAAGGAAAAAGGAATAATGAGCTGGACTCAGAATTTGATTCTAGGAAGAAGTTGCCTAAACTATGTATGAGGAGACCACCACCAATGTTGGTGCAAGCTAGCAAGCTATATACACATGTTATATTTGAAGCTTTTCAAGGTGAATTTGAAAGATCCTTGGCAGCTTGCACAAAGGCTTTGGTTGGTAATGATGAATATCTAGTAGGAGTATAAAGTTACCGGTGATCCTTTGAAGGAAACAGCTGTGTGCAGCTGCGGCAATTTGATAGAATTGGGATATTGTGTGCCCATGCTCTTAAGGTTCTTGATTTGATGAATATCAAGTCACTACCACCACAATATGTGCTAAAGCGATGGACGAAGGAAGCAAGGAGTGGAACTATAAAAGATAACATGGGAAGAAACGTAATGGAAAATCCAAATATGGCTGCAATGCTTAGCTACAGATTTGTGTCTCACAAATTCCACAATTTAGCACATCGAGCGACTAACTTTCCAGAAGCAACCACGTTAGTAGACAACACACTTGACATCCTTGGTAAGCAAGTTGAAGAAATAATCAATGGATGCACAAGCACTTCTGGGGATGCACGTATAGTCTCTGCAGATGCTAGTGCACCAAATCCAAATGACTTGTTGAGTACTGCACGCCTAAAGAAAAAGGAGGTTCAAACAAAAACTTCAAAACGCAAAAGAAATTGGTTGGATAAGAAGCACAAGGCTAGGAAAAAGAGACAAAGCAAAGCTACATCACAGGTTGGGGAAGTGGCATGTAATGATGGTGCATATGTTCAATCGGCACATATTTCTATGGTATGTTGCTAAATAATAGTCATGTTTCCAATGAAGTTTCTTTTCCTACAAGATGCAAGAGGTTGGTGAAGGGGCATGTAATGCTGGTGCACAAGTACAAGCACATATCATAGATGATAGTGTTTCTGGGGACAAAGGGGCATATAGTACTGATTACAATATCAATTTTAGCTGCACTCAATTGCTGATGGTAATACTAATCATATAATCTCTTTACAAATCGGGATATAATAATGTGAAAAAGAACTTACGTTTTTACTTAATTTACAGGGACCAATCACAGGTGATGCACTTTGTTCTTGGAATTGGAAGCCATGTGCTAAAGAAGCAAGCAACTGTCAAGTGTTTAGTTTGGGCCGTAATTCACTTTATTTAAGTTTAGTTGATCTCTTTTGTCCGATGCACTAATTTAGTGTTATGAATCAGTGTCTTTTAGTTAATTTATTTAATCTCTTCTCTCCTGCACTATATTACAATGGTTTCATTAATTTGCTGTCAATATTCAATTTAGTCAGTTCAGTTTGATAGTTTAATTGATCTCCTTTGCCACATGCTTACAATAATTCCTATTTCACCAATATGCTCACAATTGCACAACATCATATGCTCTCAAATTTTGCTATCCATTTTTTCAAAATATTAACAGGAGCACTGCTCTTTCTGATAGTAGAAAAGAGAGTCTAAATACAAGCTCGGTACAGGGGCCAACCCCTAGCGGTACAGAACCCAGATCATCAATGAGCATTTTGACAAGCATCAGTGATCTGCTTTCACTTAGAACATTAATACACAGTCTCATATCAATTTGACTTGTAGTTTCCTCACATAATACAAATTAAGTGACTAAAACTGAAACTCCACTTCAGGCTCTTGCTGCTCAACTACTGCCTGCCTCCTTCAGATTCAGTTTCTAAACTGAACTGAACTGAACTTCAGGCTCTGGCTGGCTCCTGCTGCAGCTACTTGATGCCTCCTCCAGTGTTCCACCGCAGGGTGCGTCGCACTCCAGGCTTGTGTTGGTCAGCCTTCATCTGCGTCTACTTGCGCTCAGCAACGCGGCGCTCACTTGCAGCGGCCGCGAGCCCGACGGCGTGGTGCAGCCATGCGGTGGTGGCGGCCATGGCGTTGCCAGTCGCTCGCCCTCCTAGTGATGCGGACGGCGGCGGCCGCCGCACTCCGGCGCTGGTGCGGCAATGGCTGCGGCGGACGCCCAATCACCCGCGGCGGTGCTAGGTTTAGGCAGGGTCATGGCGATGGCGAGCGAACGACGAGGAGTAAAAGGGGTGGGTGTTTTTTCTTGAAGATGGGCCGCATCTGTTCTGGGCTGATGGCTGTTCGCTGCTTCTCGGCTCTGTTTCCCTGGTTTTTACCTGCTACCGTCGGATGGCTAGCGAACGGTAACACAGGAACGACGTCCCTCAGCAGTAGATCGAATGAAATCGAGGAGGGCGAGGGGTGGCGGTGCTAGATGCGACAGATATCCAGAATTTAGGGTCTCTAAATTTTGTGACTTCTGTCCTGTCCGCCGCCGCCACTCACATCTCCCTCTGCGCCGTCATCCCTCCCTCCTCCATGGCCAACAACCTCTTGTCCCCCAGCTGTCTGATCTGGATCCAACTCATGGCGGAATTAAGCTTGCTTGACAGTTCATGCGAATCAGTGTTATCAAATTGATGCTTGATCTGTAATTTGGTTCCTTCACTGGTAACTTTACTTTGTGTGAGCAATCAAAGCTAGTTTCGTCCGGTGATGATCAAACTATATACTTCTGTTCTATCTCATAGCACTGTGTGGAAGTGATTTGGAGACCTGAACTGAGGAAGGGCCAACGACCGCCCACCTCCAAGCTGTATGCAGGGGCATCTCCTCGACACAAGCGGCTGGCTGGATGCAGACAAATGGGGTACCGCAGGCGAGCGGGCGACGAGGAGGTCGGGAAAGGAAGGGAAAACAGGAGCGCACGACGAAGAAGAAACAAAAACAGGAGCAGGCGACGAGGATGTTAAAAATGTGCCAGAAGACAATTGCTCGAGTTTAATGTTGGCTGCAGTTACCGTTACTCTACAGGATACAAACTGTTATAATCATACACCCTAGCGCATCATTCAGAGAAGCAAATTTTATAAAAACTCAAATCTTTCAGCGTTTCACAGTTCCGATCTCCAAATCGCTTCCACACCTGCTATGATAGCGCATCAGAAGAACGAAAGTATGTATTTAGTTTGATCAATTTGATGACACAGATTTGCATTTAACAGTCATGCTGGCTTTATTCCGCCGAAATGGATGCATTGCGTTTCTCCAGATCAGACGGTTGGGAACTGAGGTAGTTGGCTGAGGGCTAAAATTGAAGAGAGAGGGGCGGCGGCGTTGAGGAATGGATAGGAGGTGACGGCAGCGACGGGACAAAAGTCTTACAATAAGACTTTTGCCTCATTGCCGCCACCACCGCATATCCATCCACCAGCTCCGCCACCCCTCCCTCCTCTATTTTCATTTCAGCCACCAGCCAACCACCTCCCACCTCCGAGCCGTATGCAGGGGCAACACCTCAACTCCAGCGGCTGGATGCAGAGAAGACAGGTCACACGGGCGACAAGGAGGTCGGGGAAGGAAGGGGAAATGGGAGGAGATGGAGGCACACGAATCTCAAAAAACTAAGAATATGCATGTTTGCGTTAAGATGTGCCAGAAGACAGGTAACACGACGCGGTTTGATTGAGCGTCATGCTGTTTAATGCTGGCCGGTGTTTCCGTCCGTCTATGCTTCCCTCTACGGGATGACCAAACTGTAATGAACAAGCCATCCTTCCAGTTGTGAAGCAACAAAAACAACAGTTTTTCAATCGCAAAATGCAAGCAGAAAAAATTGAAATGCACAACAAAACTGAAAATAATCAAGCTTTTCCTCAGTTCAGGTCTCCAAATTGCTTCCGCACCGCGCCATGAGATAGCACATCAGAAGAACGAAAGTGTTTAGTTTCATCATCATCGGACAGCTTTAAGCATTAGATCTAGCACAAGATAGAACAAAAGAAAGAATCTCCAAAAGAGATGGTCCCTCAGAAACATTTGCATATATGTATCAACAGATTGGTATTTTTCAGACAAGGCTGAAACTTAAAATTTGTCCAGTCATCGGGAGGCCGAAACAGAGTCCAAAACTTGACCAAATAGCAAAAAACGAAAACCCCAGACGAGCAACAGATCGGGTTGCTTGTTGGCACAGATCCCTCTGGGTGATAATATGGATCTCATCAACGTATGAATCAGGCCACTACTTTAACATCACAGGTCATCACCGGGATCCGCGAACAGGAACTTCCGATCCATAGGAAAGAACGAAAACGAAATATGTACACGAAAAATCAAACAGCAACCAGATGCAGTCTCCTCAGTTCAGGTCTCCAGTTCTTCCACATTGTGAATTTCAGAAGAACGAAAGTATTATTTGGGTCATCACCGGAGAACGCGCAGGGCGAGAAAAAACAAAAGCAAATCGAAGCGCAGCTGAGCGAAATCGAAGTCGGATCGAGAAGGAGGGGCGGAGATGCATATGGGAGGAAGAGAGATACTGGGTCTGGCGGCTGGGTTTGCTGGGTGGTTAGGAAGGAGGATTTGTTTTGTATTTATAGGCTCCCGGTTAGGGTTGGGCCGGTTGGCTGCACCTCCTACGTAATCTGCACCGTCCGATCTTGGTCTCGATCTCGGCGGGGACGGTGTTTCCCGTTGCGAAACCTGGCCACACCGTCTCGTTCTCCACCGCGCCTCTCAGCTGCCGTCAGATGTATCACACGACCGAGCTGGTTAACCTTTTTTTTTAGGGTGGAACTGGTTAACTAATTAACTATGATCAAGTATGACGAATACATGATCAACACTGTAAGATGAAAATGAACACATATAAGAAAATTAGTTTTGCTAAATATTAGTCATATTTTACGCAGGGTGGATTTTGTACTTTTCCTATTTTCATTTATTATTTCATTTTAATGAGTTCGATTATTATTTTTTCCATGGTACTGTCGGAATTGGGGCTCCGGGGACCCAAAAGGTTCAAACTTTGGGGTGCGCTGGTTCCTTCGCTCTACTCTACCTCAAGACGACACTCTCGCGTGCTCGAGCTAAGGAAGAAGAACAGTGGACACGGCGGTTTACCTAGGTTCGGGCCACCTTCCGGTGTAATACCCTACTCCTGCTTGGTTGGGATTGCTTGAGGATGAGAGTGAGTACAAAGGTGGGTTCTGGCTAGCTTGGGCTCGATTCCCCTACTACGGCGGCAGCCTGCCCTCTCTTATACTAGACTTGGTCCTCTTCCCCCGAAAACGCAAGGCGGGAAGGGTTGCCGCAACGGCCAGTTTGAAGAGGGGCAGGACTGCAGCTTATCCTGATAAAAGTAGTCTTCGCCTGCAAAAGCCTCCTGTCGTGACGCGCTGGTGGGCTCGGGGATAACCTCCGTCCTGGCGAGTCTCGGGCCTTGGTCTTCTTGCACCGAACTGGAAACCTTTGGGGATTGCTTCGGGAACCGGCGCGCTGTCCCTGCTCTCTTAACACAAAAGAGGAAAGCCTCTTCATCCGCGCCCGCTGGCACCGCCTCTAGCGCCGCTCGTCGTGGCGAGCGTCAACCACGTGAAGACGTAGGACCACGCGACCCCACTGAGCCATCCTTGACTAGTCCGCCCAGCGAAGGGCCTCGGGGGCAGCCTTGAGAGGCGGCCTCGCAAGGGGGGGGGGGCTCGCGAGGCTCCTGATGATGCTCGCTTGTTGGGGAACGTAGCATGCAATTTCAAAAAAATCCTATGCTCACGCAAGATCTATCTAGAAGATGCATAGCAATGAGAGGGGGAGAGTGTGTCCACGTACCCTCGTAGACTGAAAGCGGAAGCGTTAGTTTAACACGGTTGATGTAGTCGAACGTCTTCTCGATCAAACCGATCAAGCACCGAACGTACGACACCTCCGAGTTCTGCACACGTTCAGCTCGATGACATCCCTCGAACTTTTGATCCAGCAAAGTGTCGAGGGAGAGTTCCGTCAGCACGACGGCATGGTGACGGTGATGGTGAAGTTATCCATGCAGGGCTTCGCCTAAGCACTACGTGAATATGACCGGAGGTGTAAACTGGGGAGGGGGGCGCCGCACACGGCTTGGAACAATTGTGTGTCTAAGAGGCGCCCCCACCCCCGTATATAAAAGGAGGGAGAGGGGAGGAGGCCGGCCCTAGGCACGCCCCAAGTGGGAGGAGTCCCACTTGGGCTCCTAGTAGGATTCGCCCCCCCTTCCTTTTATCGGAGGGGGAAAGGGGGAAGGAGAGGGAGAGGGAGAAGGAAAGGGGGGCACCGCCCCCTCCCCTAGTCCAATTCGGACTCCTCCCTTGGGGGGCGCCACCTCTTGTGGGCTGGCTTCCCTCCCTCCTACGGCCCATATGGCCCATATCTTCCCCGGGGGGTTCCGGTAACCCCCCCGGTACTCCGATATGTACCCGATACATTCCGGAAAACTTCTGGTGTCCGAATACTATCATCCAATATATCAATCTTTACCTCTCGACCATTTTGAGACTCCTCGTCATGTCCGTGATCTCATCCGGGACTCCGAACAACATTCAGTTACCAAATCACACAACTCATAATACAAAACGTCATCGAACGTTAAGCGTGCGGACCCTACGGGTTCGAAAACTATGTAGACATGACCGAGACACCTCTCCGGTCAATAACCAATAGCGGAACCTGGACGCTCATATTAGTTCCCACATATTCTACGAAGAGCTTTATCGGTCGAACCGTTATGACAACATACGTTATTCCCTTTGTCATCGGTATGTTACTTGCCCGAGATACGATCGTCGGTATCTTCATACCAAGTTCAATCTCGTTACCGTTAAGTCTCTTTACTCGTTCCGTAATGCATCATCCCGCAACTAACTCATTAGTCACATTGCTTGCAAGGCTTATTATGATGTGCATTACCGAGAGGGCCCAGAGATACCTCTCCGATACTCGGAGTGACAAATCCTAATCTCGATCTATGCCAACCTAACAAAACACCTTTGGAGATACCTATAGAGCATCTTTATAATCACCCAGTTACGTTGTGACGTTTGATAGCACACAAGGTATTCCTCCGTTATCCGGGAGTTGCATAATCTCATAGTTAAAGGAATATGTATAAGTCATGAAGTAAGAAGTAGCAATAAAACTTAACGATCATTATGCTAAGCAAACGGATGGGTCTTGTCCATCACATCATTCTCCTAATGATGTGATCTCGTTCATCAAATGACAACACATGTCTATGGTCAGAAAACTTAACCATCTTTGATTAACGAGCTAGTCTAGTAGAGGCTTACTAGGGACACTGTGTTTTGTCTATGTATCCACACATGTATCAAGTTTCCGGTTAATACAACTCTAGCATGAATAATAGATATTTATTATGATATAAGGAAATATAAATAACAACTTTATTATTGCCTCTAGGGCATATTTCCTTCAGTCTCCCACTTGCACTAGAGTCAGTAATCTGGATTACAATGTAATGATTCTAACACCCATGGAGTCTTGGTGTTGATCATGTTTTGCTCGTGGAAGAGGCTTAGTCAACGGGTTTGCCACATTCAGATCCGTATGTATTTTGCAAATCTATGTCTCCCTCCTTGACTTGATCACGGATGGAGTTGAAGCGTCTCTTGATGTGTTTGGTTCTTTTGTGAAATCTGCATTCCTTCGCCAAGGCTATTGCTCCAGTATTGTCACAAAAGATTTTCATTGGACCCGATGCACTAGGTATTACACCTAGATCAGATATGAACTCCTTCATCCATACTCCTTCATTCGTTGCTTCTGAAGCAGCTATGTACTCCGCTTCACACGTAGATCCCGCCACGACGCTTTGCTTGGAACTGCACCAACTGACAGCTCCACCATTCAATGTAAATATGTATCCGGTTTGTGACTTAGAGTCATCCGGATTTGTGTCAAAGCTAGCGTCGACGTAACCATTTACAACGAGCGCTTTGTCACCTCCATAAACGAGAAACATATCCTTAGTCCTTTTCAGTTACTTTAGGATGTTCTTGACCGATGTCTAGCGATCCACTCCTGGATTACTTTGGTACCTCCCTGCTAGACTTATAGCAAGGCACACATCAGGTATGGTACACATCATAGCATACATGATAGAACCTATGGCTGAAGCATAGGGAATTACTTTCATTTTCTCTCTATCTTCTGCAGTGGTCGGGCATTGAGTCTGACTCAACTTCACACCTTGTAACACGGGCAAGAACCCTTTCTTTGACTGGTCCATTTTGAACTTCTTCAAAACTTTATCAAGGTATATGCCTTGTGAAAGTCCAATTAAGCGTCTTGATCTATCTCTATAGATCTTGATGCCCAATATATAAGCCTCTTCACCGAGGTCTTTCATTGAAAAACTTTTATTCAAGTATCCTTTTATGCTATCCAGAATTCTATATCATTTCCAATCAACAATATGTCATCCACATATAATATTAGAAATGCTACAGATCTCCCACTCACTTTCTTGTAAGTACAGGCTTCTCCAAAAGTATGTATAAAACCATATGCTTTGATCACCTCATCAAAGCGTATATTCCAACTCCGAGATGCTTGCACCAGTCCATAAATGGATCGCTGGAGCTTGCACACTTTGTCAGCACCTTTAGGATCGACAAAACCTTCTGGTTGCATCATATACAACTCTTCTTTAAGAAATCCATTAAGGAATGCAGTTTTGACATCCATTTGCCAGATTTCATAATCATAAAATGCGGCAATTGCTAACATGATTCAAACAGACTTAACCATCGCTACGGGTGAGAATGTCTCATCGTACTCAACTCCTTGAACTTGTCGAAAACCTTTCGCGACAAGTCGAGCTTTATAGACAGTAACATTACCATCAGCATCAGTCTTCTTCTTGAAGATCCATTTATTCTCTATGGCTTGCCGATCATCGGGCAAGTCCACCAAAGTCCATACTTTGTTCTCATACATGGATCCCATCTCAGATTTCATGCATGGCCTTAAGCCATTTTGCGGGATCTGGGCTCATCATCGCTTCTTCATAGTTCGTAGGTTCGTCATAGTCTAGTAACATGACTTCCAGGATTACCATACCACTCTGGTGTGGAACGTGCTCTGGTTGACCTAGGAAGTTCGGTAGTAACTTGATCTGAAGTTTCATGATCATTATCATTAGCTTCCTCACTAGTTGGTGTAGGCATCACGGGAACGGTTTCTATGATGAGCTACTTTCCAATTCAAGAGAAGGTACAATTACCTCATCAAGTTCTACTTTCCTCCCACTCACTTCTTTCGAGAGAAACTCCTTCTCTAGAAAGGATCCATTCTTAGCAACAAAGATCTTGCCTTCGGATCTGCGATAGAAGATGTACCCAACAGTCTCTTTTGGGTATCCTATGAAGACGCATTTCTTCGATTTGGGTTCGAGCTTATCAGGCTGAAGCTTTTTCACATAAGCATCGCAACCCCAAACTTTAAGAAACGACAGCTTAGGTTTCTTGCCAAACCATAGTTCATACGGTGTCATCTCAACGGATTTAGATGGTGCCCTATTTAAAGTGAATGCGGCTGTCTCTAATGCATAACCCCAAAACGATAGTGGTAAATCGGTAAGAGACATCATAGATCGCACCATATCTAATAAAGTACGGTTACAACGTTCGGACACACCATTATGCTGTGGTGTTCCGGGTGGCGTGAGTTGTGAAACTATTCCACATTGTTTTAAATGAAGGCCAAACTCATAACTCAAATATTCGCCTCCGCGATCAGATTGTAGAAACTTTATTTTCTTGTTACGGTGATTCTCAACCTCACTATGAAATTCTTTGAACTTTTCAAATGTTTCGGACTTGTGTTTCATTAAGTAGATATACCCATATCTGCTCAAATCATCTGTGAAGGTCAGAAAATAACGATACCCGCTGCGAGCTTCAACACTCATTGGACCGCATACATCGGTATGTATTATTTCCAATAGATCAGTAGCTCGCTCCATTGTTCCGAAGAACGGAGTTTTAGTCATCTTGCCCATGAGGCATGGTTCGCAAGCATCAAATGATTCATAATCAAGTGATTCCAAAAGTCCATCTGCATGGAGTTTCTTCATGAGCTTTACACCAATATGACCTAAACGGCAGTGCCAAAAATATTTTGCACTATCATTATCAACTTTGCATCTTTTGGCATCAATATTATGAATATGTGTATCACCACGATCGAGATTCAACAAGAATAGACCACTCTTCAAGGGTGCATGACCATAAAAGATATTACTCATATAAATAGAACAACCATTATTCTTCGATTTAAATGAATAACCATCTCGCATTAAACAAGATCCAGATATAATGTTCATGCTCAGGCACCAAATAACAATTATTCAGGTCTAAAACTAATCCCGAAGGCAGATGTGGAGGTAGCGTGCCAACGGCGATCACATCGACCTTGGAACCATTCCCGACGCGCATCGTCACCTCGTCCTTAGCCAATCTTCGTTTAATTCGTAGTCCCTGTTTCGAGCTACAAATATGAGCAACCGAACTGGTATCAAATACACAGGCACTACTACGAGCATTAGTAAGGTACACATCAATAACATGTATATCAAATATACCTTTGTTCACTTTGCCATCCTTCTTATCCGCCAAATACTTGGGGCAGTTCCGCTTCCAGTGACCAATCCCTTTGCAATAGAATCACTTAGTTTCAGGCTTAGGTCCAGACTTGGGCATCTTCCCGGGAGTGACAACTTGGTTGCCATTCTTCTTGAAGTTCCACTTCTTTCCTTTGCCCTTTTTCTTGAAACTAGTGGTCTTGTTAACCATCAACACTTGAGGCTCCTTCTTGATTTCTACCTCCGGAGCTTTGAGCATTGCGAAGAGCTCGGGAATAGTCTTCTCCATCCCTTGCATATTATAGTTCATCACGAAGCCTTTATAGCTTGGTGGTAGTGATTGAAGAACTCTGTCAATAACACTATCATCTGGAAGATTAACTCCCAGCTGAGTCAAGTGGTTATGATACCCAGACATTCTGAGTATGTGTTCACTAACAGAACTGTTCTCCTCCATCTTGCAGCTATAGAACTTGTTGGAGACTTCATATCTCTCAACTCGGGCATTTGCTTGAAATATTAACTTCAACTCCTGGAACATCTCATATGCTCCATGACGTTCAAAACATCTTTGAAGTCCCGATTCTAAGCCGTAGAGCATGGCACACTAAACTATCGAGTAGTCATCAACACGCGACTGCTAGGCATTCATAATCTCCGCAGTTGCTGGAGGGGGTGGCACACCTAGCGGTGCATCAAAGGACATAATTCTTCTATGCAGCAATGAGGATAATCCTCAAGTTACGGACCCAGTCCGTGTAGTAGCTGCATCATCTTTGAACTTAGCTTTCTCTAGGAACACATTAAAATTCAAGGGAACGGTAGCACGGGCCATTGATCTACAACATATATATACAAAAACTATCAGGACTAAGTTCATGATAAATTAAGTTCAATTAATCATATTACTTAAGAACTCCCACTTAGATAGACATCCCTCGAGTCATCTAAATGATCACGTGATCCAAATCAACTAAACCATGTCCAATCATCACGTGAGATGGAGTAGTTTTCAATGGTGAACATCTCTATGTTGATCATATCTACTATATGATTCACGCTCGACCTTTTGGTCTCCAGTGTTCCGAGGCCATGTCTGTACATGCTAGGCTCGTCAAGTTTAACCCGAGTATTCTGCGTGTGCGAAACTGTCTTGCACCGGTTGTATGTGAACGTAGAGCTTATCACACCCGATCATCATGTGGTGTCTCGACACGACGAGCTGTCGCAACGGTGCATACTCAGGGAGAACACTTATACCTTGAAATTTTAGTAAGGGACCATCTTATAATGCTACCGCCATACTAAGCAAAATAAGATGCATAAAAGATAAACATCACATGCAATCAAAATATGTGACATGATATGGCCATCATCATCTTGTGCCTTTGATCTCCATCTCCAAAGCACCGTCATGACACCTTGATCTCCATCGTAGCATCGTGGTCGTCTCGCCAACTATTGCTTCTACAACTATCGCTAACGCAGAGTGATAAAGTAAAGCAATTACATGGCGTGTGCATCTCATACAATAAAGCGACAACCATAAGGCTCCTACCAGTTGCCGATAACTTTTACAAAAAATGATCATCTCATACAACAACGTATATCACATCATGTCTTGACCATATCACATCACAACATGCCCTGCAAAAACAAGTTAGACGTCATCTACTTTGTTGTTGCAAGTTTTACGTGGTTGCTATGGGCTTCTAGTAAGAACCGTTCTTACCTACGCATCAAAACCACAACGGTGTTTCGTCAAGTTTGCTGTTTTAACCTTTAACAAGGACCGGCCATAGTCAAATTCGATTCAACTAAAGTTGGAGAAACAGACACCCGCCAGCCACCTTTATGCAAAACTAGTTGCATGTCTGTTGGTGGAACCGGTCTCATGAATGTGGTCATGTAAGGTTGGTCCGGGCCGCTTCATCCAACAATACCGCCGAATCAAAATAAGACATTGGTGGTAAGCAGTCTGACTATCACCGCCCACAACTCTTTGTGTTCTACTCGTGCATATCATCTACACATAGACCTGGCTATGATGCCACTGTTGGGGAACGTAGCATGCAATTTCAAAAAAAATCCTAGGCTCACGCAAGATCTATCTAGGAGATGCATAGCAACGAGAGGGGGAGAGTGTGTCCACGTACCCTCGTAGACCGAAAGCGGAAGCGTTAGCTTAACGCGGTTGATGTTGTCGAACGTCTTCTCGATCCAACCAATCAAGCACCGAACGTATGGCACCTCCGAGTTCTGCACACGTTCAACTCGATGACATCCCTCGAAATTTTGATCCAGCAAAGTGTCGAGGGAGAGTTCCGTCACCACGACGGTGAGGTGACGGTGATGGTGAAGTTATCCGCACAGGGCTTCGCCTAAGCACTACATGAATATGACGGGAGGTGTAAACTGGGGAGGGGGGCGCACATGGCTTGGAACAATTGTGTGTCTAATAGGCGCCCCCACCCCCGTATATAAAGGAGGGAGAGGGGAGGAGGCCGACCCTAGGCGCGCCCCAAGTGGGAGGAGTCCCACTTGGGCTCCTAGTAGGATTCTCCCCCTTCCTTTTATCGGAGGGGGGAAGGGGGAAGGAGAGGGAGAGGGAGAAGGGAAGGGGGGCGCCGCTCCCTCCCCTATTCCAATTCGGACTCCTCCCTTGGGGTGGGGCGCGCCACCTCTTGTGGGCTAGCTTGCCTCCCTCCATGGCCCATATCTTCCCCCGGGGGGTTCCGGTAACCCCCCCGGTACTCCGATATGTACCCGATACATTCTGGAACACTTCAGGTGTCCGAATACTATTATCCAATATACCAATCTTTACCTCTCGGCCATTTCAAGACTCCTCATCATGTCTGTGATCTCATCCGGGACTCCGAACAACATTCAGTTTCCAAATCACATAACTCATAATACAAATTGTCATCGAACGTTAAGCGTGCGGACCCTATGGGTTCCAGAACTATGTAGACATGACCGAGACACCTCTCTGGTCAATAACAAATAGCAGAACCTGGATGCTCATATTGGTTCCCACATATTCTATGAACATCTTTATCGGTTGAACCGTTATGACAACATACGTTATTCCCTTTGTCATCGGTATGTTACTTGCCCGAGATTCGATCGTCGGTATCTTCATACCTAGTTCAATATTGTTACCGACAAGTCTCTTTACTCATTCTGCAATGCATCATCCCGCAACTAACTCATTAGTCACATTGCTTGCGAGGCTTATTATGATGTGCATTATCGAGAGGGCCCAGAGATACCTCTCCGATACTCGGAGTGACAAATCCTAATCTCGATCTATGCCAACCCAACAAAACACCTTCGGAGATACCTGTAGAGCATCTTTATTATCACCCAGTTACATTGTGACGTTTGATAACACACAAGGTATTCCTCCGGTATCCGGGAGTTGCATAATCTCATAGTCAAAGGAATATGTATAAGTCATGAAGAAAGTAGTAGCAATAAAACTTAACAATCATTATGCTAAGCTAACGGATGGGTCTTGTCCATCACAGCATTCTCCTAATGATGTGACCCCATTCATCAAATGGCAACACATGTCTATGGTTAGGAAACTTAACCATCTTTGATTAAGGAGCTAGTCTAGTAGAGGTTTACTAGGGACACTGTGTTTTGTCAATGTATCCACACATGTATGAAGTTTTCGGTCAATACAATTCTAGCATCAATAATAGATATTTATCATGATATAAGGAAATATAAATAACAACTTTATTATTGCCTCTAGGGCATATTTCCTTCATCGCTGACGTGCGCCTCACGAGCCGGGGGCCCTCGCGAGGGTCTTGCTCGTGAAGTCCGATGATAGGCCACGCTGGGCCCGTGGTATGCGCCGCGTCTTGGGCCGCAGGCAGACGGGCCTGGGTATCCCCAGTCCCACGGGCCCGACAGTAGCCCCCGGGCCCGCGACGTGCATGATTCCGCCTGTTGGGGGGCGAAATGGTGCAGGCCCAACCGCCTGTGGGACAGGCTCGACGCGTGGCGCACGATGGGTCATGGGGCGCCCCCACTCCCTAAGGCGCCTCGGTAACCGCCCGGGCTGACCTAAAGCCGGCCCGCGCGGCTACACGGTTACCATTTCCTTCATGTGCGCGCCCGTCCTTCTACACCTCCTTCTTGCGCAAGACTGTCTCTCATTCGCCGGACATCCACCGCCTTCCGCCCCGTTGTGTCGCCATGGCGCCCGCCGACAGGAGAAGCAGGGCGACGACGACGACGAAGGAACGAGCAACGCTGGAGCCCGACCTGGGCAGGTCCACGGTGCTCAATCTCGAAGGGCTCGATAAAGTCCTCTTGATGACCGCAACCGATTCCAACGAGTGGGGGCGACCAAGATCTGGCTGGCCTCGTGGCCTCTCCCCGAGCTGGATGCCACCACAATCGCCATTCACCTCCCCGCGCTCTTCTCCGGCTTACTGCCTCCATTCTCGGATTTCTTCAACGTCGTGCTCTTGCTTTACCAGATTCACGCATTGCACTTCGAGCCGAAATCCATCCTCCTCCTTTCAGCCTCCGCCTTCCTACACGAGGCTTTCTTAGGCATAGCCTCCTCGGTGGCGCTGCTTCGACATTTCTTCTGCCTTTGGCTAACCGCAGCCAGTGCTCTGGGTGCGTATCGCTCCATGCCGTGGTGCGTGATGTCTACTATGCAACATTTCTTCTTGTAGACGTTGTTGGGCCCCCAAGTGCAGAGTTTTGTAGGATAGTAGCAAATTTCCCTCAAGTGGATGACCTAAGGTTTATCAATCTGTGGGAGGCGTAGGATGAAGATGGTCTCTCTCAAACAACCCTGCAATCGAATAACAAAGAGTCTCTTGTGTCCCCAACACACCCAATACAATGGTAAATTGTATAGGTGCACTAGTTCACCGAAGAGATGGTGATACAAGTGTAGCATGGATAGTAGATATAGGCTTTTGTAATCTGAAAATATAAAAACAGCAAGGTAGCAAGTAACAAAAGTGAGCAAAAACGGTATTGCAATGCTTGAAAACAAGGCCTAGGGTTCATACTTCGGGTACGGCGCACGTCGGCGTCCTGGAGGCAGCTCGGCCTTGACTTCAACTACTAGCCGTGGAGGGCGTTGCGGTTGCGGTGGACGGTGACGTCGGGGTATCGGATCCGGCGTGATGGAGGAGGGTGGCGGTTGATGGGTGGGATGGGGTGGCAGACGGAGGACTCGGGGGTTTTGCGGCTGGTGGAGAGGTAGTCTTGGCGCCCACGGAGTATGAATGGGGAATCAGACGGGGGGGGGGGCTAAGGGGGAACCAAGTTTCGGTCTGGGACGCGCTTGTTTTTGTTATTTTTTGAACAGATGGGACACGCTTGTTTGAAATTTGGGGAAAGTACAAACTTTGCCCCCCCTTTAAATTTCGGACCTACTGCGGGTCGGGGGTAGGATGGTAATCCCAAGTATCCCAAATAGTGGGCGGGAGCGATTTCGGCCGAGCGCATGTATGTTTAGGCGGCCACGGTGTATGAATATTTTTCGGAGGCGGTTGCGTGGCGTCTAGATGAAGTTACAAACCTACCTCGATTTAGACCTTTGGACGTCGGGCCGGTAGGTTTCACGGGTTGGAGTTAGAAAAGTAATTTCCTTCTACCAAACATTGGTCTCACACAGTTTCGGGCGAGTAGAGGCTCCTTTGGCGCTTCGTTCGAAATTTTGAAACAGAAGCATTCACGTTTAGAGTACTCTTGAACTTTGAGGATTGACCTAAATAGAAAACGTTAAATTTGACATTGTATGTTTGAAAACCTCATTAAATCGGGCGCTTCTTTTTGAATTTTTGACACTTGAAAATCCTATAACTACGATTGTTTTGGAATGGAGGAGGTAAATTTGATCTATTTTGTACACGACTATATATGCTATTATGTACAAAAGTAGAGCAAGGATTGGTGCCCCCATAATTTAGGTATGATTGTCAAATGCCATGATCTTGAATTCAAATAATTGAATGGACTTCATGTTGAATTCAAATTTTTTGAACCACCTTAAGTTGAATTCAAATGTATGCTAGTTTATAGCTAGCTATTTATAATGTTCATTGTGTAACTTTTGTATGTATAATGTGCTTTACACACACAACATGAACTATACTCACGTTTATATTCGAATTGCTAAAGCGATGCATTGTCTGGAGTTCAAAACACTGACTCTATGGATCAATTATGCCGAATAATAGCATAGACATGCTCAAATTCGATAAAATATAGATGTCTCTTGGATCAATGACCGTTCCTTATGCGAAATACAAATATCATGATCCCATCCTAATATTTGGATACAATTTATATTTTTAATCAATGTGTACATCACTCTTTTACGTGTAGTTTCACTCTCCATAGGTCCCTCCTCACACACGTGCTAACTTTCTCTCTCACACATACGCGCACACGGTGTATATCCATCGGTGGTCTCTCACACATGCTCACACACTCTCTCCCGAGGTGTCTTTCTCGCACACATGCTCTCCATATCACCGTCCCTCCCTCTCGCAACCATTTACGACTGTTTTCACTAACCTTTATCATAAGCACTCTTCCTCTCACACGCATACACACACACAATCCCCATCGACCCTTTCTCTATACGTAGACTTGCCTATGTGTCTCCCGCACACACATTATCTTTAGGCATGTCTCGCATGCATTGTCTCCACCTCTCTTCCTAATTGCGAATATGATTCCAGCAGATCATTCTGTAGGATGCCCCTTAAAGTTAGGTCGGATGAATGGTAATATCAGAGACAAGGGGTTACCTTAGTCCGAGGACCTAGGGTTACAAATCCTAGCTGGCTTTGTCAGTGGACACAGAGTCCTTCACGACTCTGGTATCTTTGTCTTGTACGACTAGTCCTCCATGGGTCTCCCTGAATGCGTCACAGGATGACCAATGTGGCGCAGGACGGAACCGACCCAAGGGCCTCACCTCAGCCCACCGGACCTCACGCGGAGACACACCCTCTGCCCCTAGGTCTCGTTATCTTCTCACACCCACACATACCAACACAGACACCACACAAAATATTTTCTCCTCGTGCCTCTATCCCCCTTGCATGTACACACTCAAGGGCATCTCTCGCCGTGACATCCTATTCGTCTCTCTCTCTCTCTAGACCTGTCTCATTTCTCATGCTATCTCTCCCACGTCGCCCCCCCCCCGCCGGCCCCTCTATCCATGCCTCTCTCAAATACGTACACATACCCTCTCTAGGCCCTCCAAATACGTCACTACACATTCACACATGTTACATCTTATCACGTACCCCATTGGTCTAAAAAGCCCTCTCTTCACGTTTACTTCGCATACAACATTCCTTTTGAATAAAACCACACAAAGTGTGGCCAAAATTTATTTTAGAATTTCTACATATATACAATATTACAAAGTTATATGGAGTATGAAAGTTAATTTGCATTGCATGGTGCACCCAATGATATTTATTCCGCACTATGAATTTTTATATTTTTATACCATATATAAAGTTAGTCATAATAAAGAGAAACGAAGAGCATCTCTCTCTCCAACGCACACACCCCCTCTACGCCCCTTTCATGTACGCACACAAACTATCTCTAGGTCTTCTAAAAGTACGCCCCCAGCACATCCACACATATTTCATCTTTCCCTCGCGATATATACAGTGACGATCATTGTATTTGAAGTGAAAGCACGATACGTACATTGGACTTCAGAATCCACTCATTAAGGTCACCATTTACGTTTTGTGGTTATTATACAATCACGGGCTCACCGTACAACTCTGTATTTGTTCAACACACGACTAGTTGACCAGTTAAACGCTCCACGTGGCACCTCTAGTATTGCATCACATTATCTCACTACCATTGGGCCCACCTGTCAACGTGTATAAGAATGAAAACAAACAAAAAAAATATTGGACGGTGGTTCGAAGTCATGACCGCGTGCACAACGGACAAGGTGGCCTTGTATGGGTATGATAAGCTGGTGTGGTGATTATACACACATGCACGCATGCACACGAACTGCGTGCACGCAACACTCACACGTACACACGCAGCCACACACGCACACACGCATGCATGCACACGCCACACGACCAACACACACGCTCACACTCAAGTGCTCAACCTATATGTGCATGTGCACACATCAGGCCCTAACAGACACATACACAACCAGGTGGTTCCCATGCACATGTTGGTGTCTTGTCACGCCTACGTAAATTTGTGTTTATCTTACCTTTTTCCTATGCGAACTGACAGGTGGGACCCACAAGGAACGTGGTCAAGTTAACCAGTCAACATAGTGCCACGCAGACTATTTGGCCGGTCAACAGAGTGCAATCCGATACTGAACGGTGAGCAAGTGGCCGTATAATCACCGCAAAATGTATATAGTGACCGTAATGAGCATATTGTGAAGTCCGTGACCGTATTACGCTTTTCGCTTGAAATACACTGACCGCCAGTGTATTTATCTCTTCTCTCACTCTCTCCATGGAGCCGAGTAGGCCAACGTGCCAATGCCTAAATTGGCGCACGCCACCCCATTATTGTTGTACTGGTTTTGTAAGAGCGAACAAGCATTCATGTCTATCGTACAAACTGTAGTTATGAGTTACAAATGCTATAAAGACGAATACAAATATTTTAATCCACTTTATACCCAATTACTCTCTGTAGGCCCTCCAAAAGTACATCTCAACACGTTTTCGCATGTTACATCTAACAACTATGCAATACATCACTACACCACTCTAACACATTAAATCATATGTGTTTTTAGTTTTACTAGATCTCATATTGTTACTTAATTATTCAGTTTGCATACATTAAAATTGCCTTTGAAATGTATGGCTAGTATCATCTACCGCGCGGGAAAAATCCCGCCCTTGACTGTTTAACCGGGTTTGTGTCGATGGATCATGCGAAACAACAAAACTATAGTAGTACTACAGTACAAGTAACAGTTCACTGGGCCACCGTGTCGTGTACTCCTCCGTCGTAAAAGTGGAGCGCTCGCTTTCATAAATGTTCTACTCCCTTCCGCCGACATGTGGGACATCAAGCAACCGGGTCCACGTGCCATACCGAAATAACAGTGCAGAGCAGCAGGGGTGAAGCACCCGTGTCATGGCACCGGCGTAGTAATGAGCAATGAGGCGTCAAATCACAAAGCTGCACCTTTCCCGCAGTTAAGTAGAAGGGACAAAGTGGGCGTTTTTCACTGTTCTGACCTTCTGAGGAAACTTTAGCACAAAATGAACTCCTCCGAAAACTATTTCACAATCTGACCCTTTTCAGAAACGCCATAGCCCATGGCGTTGCTGCACTATACGAAAACGCCAAACCTGCTCGCGTTCTGGCCTGGTCGAAACGCTATGTGGCAAGGCAGAAATGCTACAGTGTTTGGCGTTGCTGGAAACGGCAAAGGGCTTGGCGTTGCTGCCCATACATCGAACGCCATTGGTAGTGACGTTTCAAGCCTTCCTAGTCATCCTAGTAACATTTGCCACTTATTTATGAAGGAGGCAACGCAAGCTAGTTCGGCGTTTCTAAATAGAGAAGAAACGCCACGGCTTGTTGCGTTACCAAAAGGGTCAGATCATGAAATAATTTTCGAAGGAGTTCATTTTGTGCCAATGTTTGCTTATAAGGTCAAAACAGTGAAAAAGACCGACAAAGTGATTCTAAAAAAAGGAAGTTGGAGGGATGAAGCAACCATCATTTCACTCGTTGTTGAATTCGCTTCTCCCTCATCTTCTTCAAGTTAACCACGTGTTGCTTCTGCCATTGTTCTGCCTCATGTGGGACGCGGATCGACTTGGTAAATCACTAACACGTGGGACCGCATGTTAGCAAACCACCGGGCCAACGTCCTCTAAAAATAATAAACCTCCCCTTCCTTCCGCGCGGCAAAATCACCTCCTTTTTACTAATCTTGATATAATTTTTTAGATCAATATAATTGAGATTTGTATACATAGCACACAGGAGCAAAACCAAGTGGTACGGTTAAGGGCATCCACAATGTGTAGCCAAATGTGAAAATAGCTTTTGGCATCGATGGGAACCATTGTGGAGGATGCTGCCAAAGCCAAAAAGAGGGAACCGAAGCTCCCTAATTGATTGATTGAAGGAATAGAAAAAGGCAACCTCTCTCCTCTCTCTCCCGTGCTTGGACGCATGTACCGTATAGAGCACAGAGTCTACTCACAAATCACAAAGCAGTGACGCGTCAAATCACAAAGCACGGATGAAGCAACCAACATTTCACTCTTTGCTGACTCTACTTCTCCATCGTCTTCTTCGAGAAACCACCTTACCGCACTAAGCTGGACGGACGACGCTTTTGTGTAGTAGTAGTAGTACATTTACGCCTCCTTTGGTTCAACGGACTTCCTGGATGCAAAGAGGGCAGTTGTCTCGGCTTGTAGGTGGCACTTGCGAACGACTTACCGTGGTCTCCCTCAATGGTGTGCTCCGTCGAACGCACTTCGCCAAAGCCACAACGTTCGAGATATCGTCGACGTCACCACAATCGAGAAGGAAGTCAAATAGTTACTGCCTCCATTTTTTGTATACAAGGCCAGTATCAAAATTACAATTTGCAGAAGGCCACTAACACTAATCGAGGAAAAATTGATGGGGTTTGCCTCATACTAGCAACCAAGGACGTTAATATACCCTTGCATGCATGCGGAAGTGAGAAGGTTGGTTTGCACGGCGCTGCATTAATCAAGCAATGAGGAGTGAGATGGTTAGTTCTTTGGGCGTTGGAGAAAAAATACGCATTAATTGACACGTCAAACGAGGATTTATATCGATCAATCCCATGAAGGAAAACCCCGCCTTTCTTTTTTAACACAAGTAGTACGTACTTGTATCCTGTTTGGGTCTAGGCCTTGCATTGCCATACTTTGCCACACATTTTTGCCAAGCTTGCCTAAAGTTTTTCAAAATGAAAAGGAGGTACACTTGCACACGGCTGTCTCGCACCGCACCCTAACACAGTCGCTCCTGCACGCCGCAAACCCAACCAAGGGAACGCACCCTCACTGACACGTGCTACCGCATGTGATCAAACCAAACTCAGCCATCCTACTGCTGACACATAATTTTCATTCATACAGTATGTTTATCCAACCGCATGTTGGTGAAGATCTGTGTGGCATGTGCGGTGGTCTGTTCGGGAAGAAGAAGAGGTGAGGAAGAAGAAGTGTTAGGAGACGTAGGATATTCATCCAACCGCCTGAAATGGTTGACTGACCCAAATGATGAAAGTCAGGCGACTTGCATAAATATATGTTTTTACAAAGCAAAAGATCCCTAAAGACAACAACATAAAGAAAAACTATCACTGCTCGCGGAACGAGATGGCCTCGTCGTCTTTGGCTGCCGACGCGAACCAGCCGTAGCTGCCGACGTGTGTCTCTGCATCGTGGTTGTCCTCGGCCTCCAGCTACTCATTCACGCGGAGCGTGCGGGTGCTCTGCACGAACGCGAGCACCGCCCAGTTCATCACCATGATGACCAGTTCCGCCTGCAGGAGGGCCTCGATGGCAGCGGCATCCGCGTCGAGTTGAGCCTCCGCCGCCCGGTTCAAGTCCAAGACGTCTGGTTTCGCGTGCAGGAGGGCCTCGATGGCAGCGGCATCCACGCGCTCCTCGTCAAATTGAGCCTCCGCCGCCCGGTTCAAGTCCAGGATGTCCGGTTCCGCCTGTAGAAGGGCCTCGATGGCAGAGGCATCCGCGCGCTCCACGTCAAGTTGAACCTCCGCCGCCCGGTTCACATTCACGACACCCGGTTCCGCCTGCAGGAGGGCCTTGATGGCAGTGGCATCCGCGCGCTCCGCGTCGAGTTGAGCCTCCGCCTCCCGGTCCTCCTTTAGGATCACCGGGTTGAACCGCTAGTCCGCCTGCACCATGGGGGACCCGGACGAGGCACGAAGTCGACGTCCATCGTCTCATACGCATCGGGTGCCTTCTGCGCCGTGACCTCCACCATGAACATTGGATCGGCTTCCTCCTACTCGAAGCTTGGCTCCAGAGAACTCAGGGATTGGCCCGCCGCAAAGCGAGCTTGGGAACGGAGGTCTGTGGCGCCGACCGCCGCCATGATTTCTGCGCGGCGCTCCAGCGTCAGCATCTTGTAGTACGTGATCTTGCGGCGCACCATGGCTTTCAGGCGAACTAGGGGACGGTTGATGCGGGCTAGGGGATCGAAAGGTGGGGGAATGGGCTGGAGAGGAGGTGTGGTTTTGGTGTAGGCCGAGCAGCGAAGGTTCTGGTGTGAATAGTGGTTCCGGTGATGACCAGTCAATCGGTTTTGACTGTGCGGAGCTTGCAAAGCCGGATGACTAGAGCGTGGAGAGTTGTGGGGTGGGATGGGACCAAAGTTTTGGAGTTTCACATGACAGACGTCCAGACCTCCCCACCGTTCTTGTCGACGACGAGGCGGTGACTTCGTAAATCTCAAGATGACTAGCAAGATGCCCATGCATTGCACGGAGCATCAGGATGCTTTTTTTTTACAAAACACCTGTTGTGATTGACCCATGTAGGAGTAATCCCATGTGTAAAAACTAATGATATCTCGAGTATTTCATCGAAAAAATGGTATCTCGAGAATTTCATCGGAAAATGATATCTCGAGAAAGATGAGAGATAAGGTGAGGAGGAGTGGGGCGCGGTGGTGATTGGTGGTCGGACTTAGCGGAGGCATGGGGATGGACGATGCCGGCAGCGGCCACCATGCCAGATTGTTCCAGAGGCTTCCTTTTTTAATTACTCAACAATGAAGTTGTTGGAGATAAGGATGAACAAGAGAGGTGCGGGTATCCTTTTGCAAAATTGCCATAGTTTGCTTTCTATCCGTCAGATATAGATCAGACAGTCTATATTGCAAGATGGCAGGCACACCATCATCACTGAGAGTAGGGATAAGAGTAGAGGAGACATATATATATATAGATATGACGGTTCAGTCTCTCGAAGGTGCTCATAGGGGTAGGGTGTGCGTGCGTGCGTTCATAGGGGTGAGTGTATGCGCGTATGTATGAGCGCTTGCGTCTGTACTGTGTTAAAAAAAGGAGTACTCGAAGTATGCAAGTTCATAAGGAACGGACGGTGTACATCACTCTTGTCGCGTTCGCATTGGATCCCGACACGGTGGACCCTGCACGTCGCTCACCGAATGGAACGCGCTTTGTCTTGCGTTTTCGCTCACTTGTGGGACCGCAGTTGAGAGAAAATCGACGTCCCTCCCCCGCCCCCGCCCGCGTCATTTACTACTAGACTAGAAGGGAGAGAGAGAGGTCGGCCGAGTGTTAATGAGGCCATACCGACGCTCGAATTTGGCCGGGAAAACAGGGAAACCGACATGTGGGGCACACATGTCGGGATGACGTGGCGTAGACTAGTCCAATGGAGGAGCTGACCCACGACCTCCTCGCCACCGGCAACCGTTCATGTGGGTTCTGGGGCCCAGCAACGTGGTGCAGCTCCCGCACCGCCTCTGGACACGTCGACCGCGGTGAGTGACATGCTCGGCTTTAGGGTGCCGAGGGTGGCGCTACCGTTGTGGCACGACCAGCAGATCAACACCCGGCTTGTCGAGGATGCACGGGCCGCCAAAGTGCGCGCGCGCCGCGACGCGTCCGCGGAGTGTTCTAGCACGGCCAACTGCATCCCCAGGACCCGAGACCATGCATGGTCGTCTTTCAATGACATGTGGGATCGCATGTGAGCAAAGGGCATGTCCAACGTTGCGACGCCCGCAGCTGACTACCCTGGCACACAAAAAACCCGCGGCCCCCGCGCCATCGCGCGCGTGCGTTCCCAGTCGCGCCAGCTGCCCGCATTCATGTCGTCCGTCCATATGCCACCATTAAGCAGGCTCGCTGCCCGAGGAACCAACTCCGACGACTTATTGACGCACCCGGACGCTTGGCCTCACCAGAATGCGCTACTTAAAGCGGTAACACCCAGCTAAACTCCACACCATAGCGCATCCTCCTACCTGGCACCACATCCACCATGACCACGAGTGGGAATGCTCCGTGGGAGAGCTTGTCTTTGGGGATGAAGCTCAAGGTCGCCGCCCTCGCTCAACTCGCCGCTCACAACACAATACCGGCGTAGCCGGACACTGACGCGACCGCACAAGCGATGGCCACGCTGGCGGCCGATGACGGGAGCACCGTCAGCCACGCGTCCTACTTGCCGCCGTCCAACGTTCGGTGGGGCATGTGGCAGGTGAAGCGACGGACCATCCACGTCCATCATCATCGACCTCACGTCCACCGGCACCGCCGAGGTCGGGGACTCCTCCGAGGATGAGTAGGGCATTGGAGGCGGTAGGGCATGGTGTGCCAACTGGCCGGTCCATCTCCCATGTTCTACTCTACCTCGTCGGAGACCGCACCTTCACTTCACGGGTCTTGAACCCCGCCGCCGTTCATGGAGAAGGCAGATGGAGGACGCCGTGGCCGATGCGGAAGTACAAAGGAAAGTGGACGTCGGTCGCCGCCGTAGAATAGGTTTAGGGTCGGGTTTCTTTTCTTTTTCTGTCCTATAAAAGTTCGAAATGTAATGAAAATCTGCCGTGTTTGCATGAATCTTGTCCGGTGTATATGAACTTTCACAGTAATAGTAAGATATATTGTATGAAAATATATTGAATGATGATTCATTTTTGTGTGTATAAACTTGGTCTAAGTTCAGAAGGTTTGACCCGATACAAAGCTAACATGCGAAGTAAATAAACACATAGGTAATACATACACAATTTATCTTAGGCACTCCAATAGTACGTCCACTACACATTCACGCATCTCACATCTTTCTCTCGCTTTGTCAGTCAAACCAACTAAGCCTTGTCCTAACAAATAAATTCCTAAAAAAACAACTAAGCCAACCTCCCAGCATATCACGCGGGAAAAGACACGACCACGCCGTTTTAGTTGGGATTACCGGATTACTAGTGTAGTATCGATGGATCGCGCGAAGCACCAAGTTTAAAAGGAAAAGGCGGTACACTCACAACACACCTGTCGCGGTCACATTGCACCCCTCACACGGTCGGTCCTGCACATGGCTCACGCAAACGGAATGCGCTTCGGCTTGCCTCTTCACTAACACGTGGGACCGCATTTGGAGAAACCGACCATGCGCCAAATTCCCCCGCCCACCGCGCGAAAATTCCCCCCAAATCCCAAATTCAACTGCCCTTCGGCCAACTAGCCAATAATATCCCCCAAACCCCCTCCCCTCGGCCCCCTCCACTCCATTTGCTCCGCCAAAGCCGCCCTTCCCGCTGGGCCGATACGTCGGCACCGCGGTTCGCCGAGGAGACGCATGGCGTCACTCTCACTCCCACAGTACACTCTTGTAGACTGCCGTCCTCCAGCCGCGCCGCCACCGCTGGCGACGTTCTTGTGGTAGTCTATTTCTTATACCATATCTCTATCCCGTGAAAGCATGGAGGCCAGCTTCTCCCACGGTAGACACATTCTAGACTGAGGCCCCGTGCATGTCGAAGTAGCGCTGAATGTTAGCTGATAGACGTTGTTAATCTCACTGTTTGCCGAAATAGTTTACAGTCAATATGCTCTGCTTAAGAAGCTTCCTTGCCCTGTTCCGCACTCAATCTGCTTTGCTGAGATGGCATGCCATGCCTGATTAGTTGCTAAAATATCCTGCCATATATTTATTGTGAAGTAGATTGCCATGGTCTAGTAGCCAATCTATTAGGTGAAATAGCTCGACACCGTTTTATACTCGATCTTTGCTAAGATGGCCTTCGATGGTTGTGTGCTCGGCCTCATTGACTGCTGAAATAGCCTGCCATAATTTAGCACTCAAATCTGTTTGCTGAATTAGCTTTACATATATTTCGTTACTTAGATCCGCTTGTCCAAATATCTTGCCATAGCTTTAGACATCGACCTAGGTATTTTTTCTGGACTATATAAAAAAGCATATATGTTTTTCCTGTAATATCTAGTAGAAGAACTAATTTGTATGTCTAACAGATGGACAGGACTTGGATAACTTCTGCTCGAAGATTCTCCGCTGCATATGTCGAGGGGGTTGAAAACTTCATGAACTTTATCAGAGCTGAGTACGGTGGTCCAAAATTAGATGTGCTTTGCCTGTGTAGCAGTTGTATGAATTCAGTTACAAGACCCTAGTCAACTGTGCAAAATCATCTACACTTGTATGGGATGTCGGTCACATATACTAGGTGGGTTCATCATGGTGAAGCTGTGAACGTCAATGTTACTGGCTATGTGGAAGCAACAGATCACCATCTTGATCTGCCTGATGCTCAGGTGGAAGAGGAGGAGGAGTGGTGGCGGCGGAGCCAGTGAGTTTGACCAACATTGAAACAATGCTACGAAATGCTCGTGCATTTCGTGAACTTTACCCGCAGAAGAAAAACGGTGGGCCCACATGTTGGAACAATGCAATGTGGCGGTCACCCCAGGAAATAAGCTATCAGTATTCTCAGCTATAGTCACCTTTCTTCAGGTGAAGACATCTGAGCGGATGACCAACAAATCATTCGATGCGATGTTGGCTGCTTTCCGCAAATCTTTCCCAAATGCGTCTGAGCTGCCACACACCTACAGTAAAATGAAGAATTTCCTTCGTGCAGTTGGAGTTGGATATGATATGATCAATGTTTGTAAGAATAATTGTGTTCTGTTCCGGAAGGATTATGCCAGCTTAAGTGAATGCCAAAAATCAAATCATCAAGATGAAAAGATGGCGATGCTGTGAAGAGGATTCCTCATAATGTTCTGAGACATTTTCCAATTATACCAAGATTGCAGAGGTTGTTCATGATGCTGAAACAAGAGAGGATGTACTGTGGCATTCTAGGAACCAGGAGTACAGAGATCAGAATGTAATGAGCCATCCATCTCATGGTAGTGACTGGAAAAGCTTTAATCAAAAACACCAAAAGTTTGCTGCTGACCTGAGAAACATTAGACTTGGCTTAGCTACAGATGGATTCAACCCATTTGGCCACCAGAGCGCCACGTATGGCATGTGGTCAGTGCTTGTTATCCCTTACAACATGCCACCAAATGTTCTGCACCAAAGAATCAAACTACATGATGGCCTTGCTCATCCCAGGTCCAAAAAGTCCTGGAAAGGATTTTGATTTATTCATGGAGCCTCTTGTGGAGGAACTTCAACAGCTATGGAGGGGTGTTCTCACTCGAGACCTATATAGCAGCCCACCAGCTGATTTCTTTCTGCGTGCTATTATAATTTAGTGCATCCATGATTATCCGGCTTTGGGCACTATGTCAGGGCGAACGACACATGGTTACAATGCAAGTGTTCGCTGTGACAAGAATCCGCTATCATACGCAATACTTAACAAGACCAGTTACATTGGACACCACCGTTTCCTTGCCAAGGACAAGATGTGTCCTACAAAATACCGAAGACATGTGTTCAATGCAAAGCATGAAAATCGTGATGCGCCAAAGAGGCTCACCGGCGATGAGTTGCAAGTGGAATTAGAGAAGGTTAGGCATATTACACCAGGAAACCATCCTGATAATGGTAGCGGGAAAAGGAAGCATGGCAGGCAAGAAGAGAGATTATTTTTCACCCGCAGGTCCACTTTGTGGGACTTGGAGTATTGGAAAGATTTGGATCATCCGCATAATCTTGATTTGATGCACATTGAGAAAAATATATGTGACAGCATTATCGGCACACTTCTTAATATTGAAGGCAAGACGAAAGATACCTTAAAATCTAGGATTCATTTGACACACCTGGGTATCAGAAAGGATTTGCAGGTGGAAGATGATGGTGCATCACGGGATATGGCACCAGCTGTGTACGTCTTGGACAAGGTAAAAAGAAAAGAATTCTGCAAGGTCCTGTCACATGTGAGATTCCCACATGGATTTTCTTCCAACCCTGAAAGAAGAGTTAGTGCAGATGGAAACAAGGTACAAGGGTTGAAAACTCATGACTGCCATGTCCTACTTCAAAGGGTTTTACCTGTTATCCTTAGAGGATTGGGCCGCCCTGACTTATACAGAGCAGTTGCAGAGTTGGGACAATTCTTTAGGGAACTTTGCAGTAGAAATACCAGGATGATGCTTTGGAGCGTCTTAGAGATAAGATACCAACTATCCTATGCGACCTTGAGAAGATATATCCTCCAGCCTTCTTTGATGTGATGGTGCATTTGGTTGTTCATCTACCTGATGAGGCAGTACTTAGAGGTCCAGTATAGTATGGCTGGATGTACCCTATTGAAAGGTGGCTAGGCACTTTCAAGGGCTATGTTAGGAATAGAGCTAGACCTGAGGGTTCCATTGTAGAGGCCTAAATTGCTAGAGAAGCATTGACATTCTGCTCAAAATACATTGAAACAGCTGATCAGCTTAGCAAAGAGGTGGGTGAAGACAATCCCGAGCTCAGTGTTTTCAATTGTTATGTTCGAGTTACAGGGAAGAGTCGACAAGACGACAAACCTAAAGATTTGGAGAAAATGGTTTGGTATGTGTTGAATAACTGTCCTGAGACTCTACCTTGTATCGAGTAAGTGCTAAGTACTACAGCTTATACGTCGTAATCTACTAAACTTGCAGCACATTCTTATATATTTACATGTTTGACGCGATAACTATGTTGTGCAGCATCTACAAAAAGGAGTTACTGCCGCAAAATCCAAGAAACATAGACAAACTGGTTATGGCAGGATATGCGAAATGGTTCAAGAGCCATGTAAGCTTTTGAATTGCACTGTTAGTTTTTTTAATATATTGAGTACATAAGATGATCAGCTTGTCTATTTTCTAACCATAGGTTAAGAAGATGCGGGAGGATGGCCAGGAAATTAATGATGCCCTTTATGCACTAGCAATGGGTCCTGATACTCGGGTAAGACGTTATGAATCTTGCGTTTTTGGAGATGTGCGCTACAACACCCTTGCACGCGATGAAGGCAGGAAGACACAAAAATAGTGCCATCATGAGCATAGATAAGTATGATGAAGAGATAATTGAAATGTAAGCTAACATAACAGACATTGTTCAGTTGCAGTATATCTCCAGTTTCGAGGTTCATCGGTGTGTGGTTCTGTTGTGCTGTTGTTGGTATAACCTGTTTTCCAGGATCACAAAACCCAGAGCTGATGATTATTTCAAATCCATCAATGTCAAGGCGGCGTACCACACCGACGATCCTTTTATTTTGGCAAATCAAGCAACACACATATTTTTCTTGGAAGACACATATGCATGTAGCGATGACTAGAGAGTATTGCAAAGGTTTGAGCAGAGGAATTCGTTTAATGAAGTTGCACAACAAGATGATGCTTACACTGCTCCTGATGTAGAAGATTCCACAGATGTTCCTAATATCTTTGAGAACCATCATGTCAATAATTCTGGCGAAAAGATTCCCTGTCGGGCTGTGGACAGACGAGATTTGATCAATAAGACACCAACGTTCGAGGACATTGAGGATGAAGAAGAAGATGACACTGGGGGGGGGGGATTACGATTCAGACTGATACACATGGTGAAGATGTTGACGCTGCTGCTACGGATGATGATTACATTGCTTTTGTCGTATTTGCGTGTGAGAAGATGACTTTTTATCTACTATGTGAAATTGTGTTTGCTATGACAACTGAAACCTGATGAAGTTGTTGTTAGTATTTTGCTGTGAGAACATCACTTATTATGTATGTTGATTTGTGTTTGGTGATTGTATGACGACTAAAACATGATGACATTGTTGTTTAGTTGCACTCATATTTGGTTGTGCAACTTGTATTTGATGACATAGTTTGCTGTTTGATTGCAATTTTCTCGATGCCTTCGAATGGAAATGAAGCTGACCCGACAGGGCCTCTGCTAATTTATTTATTTATTGGCAAAAGGGCCTCTGCTATTTATTTATTTATGAGCAAAAGGGGATAGCCCCGATTTCTGTTAATAGAAACCATTAAATGTTCACAACACTACGCCCAGCCTGCTAAACAGGTTTCATTCATTACTAGTTTCAGCAAAGTGCTCATGTCATAGCCACTGAATACATCACGAGTGCTACATACACTGCAAATAAAGAGACAATCATCCTATAGAGCACAATGATCTTGCCCATTATCTTCACAAGCTCTTTCATCTCCTCATTGTTGTCAAGGCCGTTCAGTAGTTGTTGCTTGGCCATGATCAGATGAACTACATCTTTAACCTTATGCTCTGCATCTTCCTCTTCTGTCGTTCCTTCAGTTACTTGTCCAATGCCCCGACTTGCTGGTATTGGAATTCCTGAGCTAACCAAATAACCAACGTAGTTCCATTCCCCCACATTAGCAACTTCCCAGAAATACAAAGCACAGGAATCTTCCCTTTTTTGCACGAACCAAATTGGAAGATAATCAATGAAACTATTAAAAAATCAGCAACTGAAAGCAGGCGAACAACACTTAAACATATTATTACCCCATGATTCGGGCATTTGTAGAAGACTCGGCCAGGGTTGAGGATTGTAGTTGAGATGCGACGGATGACTCTGCGTGATTTGCAGCAGTGGCACCACACCAACAACAACGGGTTGCGATGAGCAACTAGCTGCGGTGAGTGTGCCGGTGGGGGTGTGATGAGACCCACAGGGGATGGTACGGGTGGCGACTTGGCACATATCTGGTTGTTGCCTGCTGAAGAGCAGGTGGATGAGCCGTTAGTGGACATGGTTGCTGCGGCCGGAGCTTCTGATGCTAGGCAGAGTAACTAGAGAAGAGGAGAAGCGAACGTTGGATATGTCAGTTTCATTACTTGCAGAGTAGCATAGCACTATATATAGTCATAGTCTAGGTTTGGATTTGAACCAGCTACAGGAGCACGTCTCTCTTTTTTCTAAAACTCAGCAACGTCTCTTTACTGGCACACTAGCTTGTTTTGTACGCCTTCTCAAGTCTTCGATTTTCGGAAATGTTATGTGGCGAACATTCCCTGGGAGGATCACGGTAAACGAACGCATTTTCCTGGCAGTTTTAGTTGCGACGCAAGATCAAACGGTGGCAGTTTCAAGAATGTTATCTGGCGAACGAGCCCATTTTTTCTTTTCTTCCTATAAAAAAAGTATGCTACATGAAGTCGGCTTAGTCAACAAATGATTGTGCCAACCTTGACCGTTGGATTGACATTCAATGTCTATCATGTTTCTCCAGTCTCTTCTTCCTCCAGCTGCCGAAGCCAAACCAGCGCCGGTAGGACCGCCTGCTCCCGCCTCCCACGGCTGGCTGTGCTGCCGCGCACGCATCGCGGCCACATAGCACCCTAAAACTCTGTGCATCTTCCCTAGCTCCTGCTCGTTCCCTTCTGAGGCCTCATCATCGTCATCCGCCTTGGTTCGCTCGCCGCGGTGCCGCCCTTCGGTGTTGTCAACATGGTCAACAACCGAGAAGAATAAGGAGATAACTATACATGGTGAGGATGACAGTAGGGACCCACCAGGATCATGGCAGTAGGCAAGCAAGTGTCTCCTTTATTACAAGAAAAAAATGGTTCCTCCTGATGGTTTCCTGACATCTGGGTCGCACTGTTGGAAATATGCCCTAGAGGCAATAATAAAATGGTTATTATTATATTTCCTTGTTCATGATAATTGTCTATTGTTCATGCTATAATTGTATTAACTGGAAGCCGTAATACATGTGTGAATACATAGACCACAACATGTCCCTAGTAAGCCTCTAGTTGACTAGCTCGTTGATCAATAGATGGTTATGGTTTCCTGACCATGGACATTGGATGTCATTGATAACGGGATCACATCATTAGGAGAATGATGTGATGGACAAGACCCAATCCTAAGCATAGCACAAGATCGTGTAGTTCGTTTGCTAAGAGCTTTTCTAATGTCAAGTATCATTTCCTTAGACCATGAGATTGTGCAACTCCCGGATACCGTAGGAATGCTTTGGGTGTACCAAACGTCACAATGTAACTGGGTGGCTATAAAGGTACACTTCAGGTATCTCCGAAAGTGTCTGTTGGGTTGGCACGAATCGAGACTGGGATTTGTCACTCCGTATGACGGAGAGGTATCTCTGGGCCCACTCGGTAATGCATCATCATAATGAGCTCAATGTAACTAAGTAGCTAGTCACGGGATCATGCATTACGGAACGAGTAAAGTGACTTGCCGGTAATGAGATTGAACGAGGTATTGGGATACCGACGATCGAATCTCGGGAAAGTAGCATACCGATAGACAAAGGGAATTGTATACGGGATTGATTGAATCCCCGACATTGTGGTTCATCTGATGAGATCATCGTGGAACATGTGGGAGCCAACATGGGTATCCAGATCCCGCTGTTGGTTTTTGGCCGGAGAACGTCTCGGTCATGTCTGCATGGTTCCCGAACCCGTAGGGTCTACACACTTAAGGTTCGATGACGCTAGGGTTATAGGGAATAGATATACGTGGTTACCGAATGTTGTTCAAAGTCCCGGATGAGATCCCGGACGTCACGAGGAGTTCTGGAATGGCCCGGAGGTAAAGAATAATATATAGGAAGTGAGGTTTTGGCCACCGGAAGAGTTTCGGGCGTCACCGGTAATGTACCGGGACCACCGGGAGGGGCCACCAGCCCCGGAGGCTTGCATGGGCCAAGAGTGGGAAGGTACCAGCCCCTGAGTGGGCTGGTGCCCTCCCACTAGGGCCCAAGGCGCAGCTTGGAGGGGAAAGGGGGAAACCCTAGGCGCAGATGGGCCTAAGGCCCACCCTAGGGCGCGCCCCCCTCTCTCCCCCTCTTGGCCGCCCCCCTCCATCCCATCTAGGGCTGCCCCCCTAGGGGTGGGAACCCTAGAGGGGGCGCACCCTCCTCCCCTCCTCCTATAAATAGTGGGGGTTTTGGGGTTGCAGAAGACACGAGTCTCCCTCTCTCTTGGCGCAGCCCTACCCCTCTCCCTCCTCGTCTCTCGCAGTGCTTGGCGAAGCCCTGCTGGAGTGCCACGCTCCGCCATCACCACCATGCCGTTGTGCTGCTGCTGGACGGAGTCTTACCCAACCTCTCCCTCTCTCCTTGCTGGATCAAGGCACGGGAGACGTCACCGGGCTGCATGTGTGTTGAACGCAGAGGCACCGTTGTTCGGTGCTTAGATCGGATTCGGCCGCGACCTGAATCGCTTCGTGTACGACTCCACCAACCGCGTTCTTGCAACGCTTCCGCATCGCGATCTTCAAGGGTATGAAGATGTACTCCCCTCTCTCTCATTGCTAGTTACTCCATAGATTGATCTTGGTGATGCGTAGAAAATTTTGAATTTCTGCTACGTTCCCCAACACGCACGCCACTATCAATGTAGTCAATAAGCGAGATAACTGCACAAGGAGCGGCTGACACCCGGGACCCAGCAACTCACTCAGTATTGTTTTTTTGTTTTCGGGACGGAGCAGGGTATCAACTGGGTTGTGTGGGAGCTGTGGCCCGTCTAGGCCAGGCTTTTATTTCGTATGTTTACCACATGACCAGCCCAGTTTTGTTTTTTCTTTCTGAAAATGGCTAGCCCGGCTATTTTATTTTTTGCAGAATAACCAACAGAGGCCTACTTGCTTTTCTACGCCTTGTTGGGCCTGAAATCTTTCAAGACGAGGAGGGATGCATTTGGCTTGCCCAGAAAATGGGCTATAAGTAATAAGAAATGGGTTGTAAAATGAAAAATATAGCAAAGAGGCAATTAGTTCCAAATTACTTTTTTCTTTCCGATTTTGATATTTTACATTTCATTGTTTTTGTGCGGGTAAAATTTCATTGGATTTACATTAAGGTATGCTTATTTTTAAAATTAATTTGAATCTGGCTAGAAATTTTGGGATGTATGCTGTTTGGGGTAGATTTGGAGGCTGAGTTGTGGGTCTACCAGTTTGACGTGTACGAAAGGCTTTGTCAATTAGTCCACACACGATTCTAGTAGTGACCGTTGGATCGTTAATCCAACGGCCGTGCTGCTTCTTCAACCTCTGGTCTTCTTGCTCCAGCCGCCCAAACCAGCGCCGACCGTACTACCTGCTCATGCCACATGTGGTCGGCTGTGCTGCCGCGTAGGCCTAACCGCCCCACACTACTCCCATCGCTGACCTGGCCATCCCTCTATGCACCCACAGTCCTGTTATTCTCCAATGATGGCAGACGAACCAGTAAACCGTCGTACTCCCCTCCGTGTAGGAAACAACTGCCGAGTCTTCTCTGGCTCCGGGTCATTCCCTTCCCAGGCCTCGCCGTCGTCCATCGCCCTGGTGCTCTCGGCGCGGCATGGTCAACATGGTCAACGAACGGCATCCATCGGAAGAGGACTGTATGTGGAGAGGATGACAGTTGGGTCCATGGCCGCACACAAGGAAGTGCCTCCTTATTACACGCAAAATAATGATTCCTCCACCTGACAGCAGGGACCCACCGAAAGCGCCTCTGTATTTCACGAAAAAAATTCCTCCGGCTGACAGCTCGGACCCACCAGCTATATCTTCGCATGCAAGAAAGTGCCTCCTTATTACGCACACAAAAATGAATACTCCCCCTGCTAGCTGGGACCCACCATATTTGGAGGCTGACTTGTGGGCCTACTAAGTTGGCGCAGACGCGGGATTTGTCAACTTAGTCAATATAACCGATTCTTGCTGCAGTGACCATATGATGTCCATCCAATGGCCGTAGTGTTTCTTCAACCTCTGGTCTTCTTGCTCTAGCCGCCCAAACCATCGCTGGCTGTGTTGCCTGCTCCTGCATCCCGTGGCCGTCTGTGCTACCGTGCAGGCCTCACCGCCCACCCTACTCCCATCGCTTGGCTGGCCATCCCTGTACTCACCCAGACCTCCTGTTATTCTCCGGCGATGGCAGCCTCACACTACAGCTGAACCAGTAGACCCTCGTACTCCCGTCCGCGTGGGAAACAACTACCGAGTCTTCCCCAGTTCCGGGTCATTCCCTTCCTAGGCCTCGCCGTCGTCCCCCGCCTTGGTGCTCTCGGCACGACGTGGTCAACATGGTCAAGCAACAACTTCCATCGGAAGAGGACTGTACGTGGAGAGGCTGACAGCTGGGTCCACGACCGCAGCAAGGAAGTGCCTCCTTATTGCACGCAAAATAATGATTCCTCCACCTGACAGCAGGGACCCACCGGAAGGGCCGCCATATTTTGCGAAAAAACATTTCCCCCGTGATAGTTGGGACCCACCAGCTACATCTTCGCATGCAAGGAAGTGCGTCCACATTATGAGCAAAAAAAATAATTCTTCCCCTGACAGCTCGGACCCACCAGCTATATCTTCGCACGCAAGGAAGTGCCTCCTTATCCTCCCTGACAGCTGGGACCCATCGGGTCGAACCGTACGTAGGGTTGTCTGTCTGGTCGTGAACGTTTATGTACATACTGGTCGATCGCTCTCTCTAAAGCGATGAACTGTGGCCGAGTAAGGAGATGCACGTGTCGTAGTAGAGGCGCGGACGTAGCATGTCACGCAGTCCCATCTATATATATCGTGTACACGTACATACAACCACGCTGCAAGAAAGTAAATACAGCTACGTACGTACATATGGGCGGGGTCTTGAACGTGTACACATGCATACTTACGGCCAGGGCTCGTGTACATGGAGAGGCAACAGACGACAGCGACGTCGTCCTGTTCATCGGCAGCTAACCGGCCGGGTCAGAATGGAGGAAACAACATCGTGTTCACCGGGAGCCAAGTGACTAGCGGAACGTGTCATGTTCGCCGACAGCGAAGCCACTGGGTCGGAACGCGTCCTGTTCATCGGGAGCCAACCGGCTTGGACGGAACAACCGGAATGGGGTCTAGCGTACCGCAAAACGGAGGAAAATGGCCTTCTGTTCGACCACGTACAGTCGAAACGGGGTCTTGTTCATCAGGAAGGGTCTGCCATATGATACGTCCATTTTGCATCATGCTTTTATATCAATATTTATTGCATTATGGACTATTATTTCACTTTATGGTACAATACTTATGCCTTTTCTCTCTTATTTTACAAGATTTACATGAAGAGGGAGAATGTCGGCAGCTGGAATTCTGGATCGGAAAGGAGGAAATCTGAGAAACCTATTCTGCACAACTCCAAAAGTCCTGAAAATTTACGAAGAATTTTTTTGGAATATATTAAAAATATTGGGCGAAGGAAATACCAGAGGGGACCCACCAGGAGGCCACAAGCCTGGGGGCGCGCCCTACCCCCGTGGGCGCGCCCCTGTGGTTTGTGGGCCCCCTGTCAGGTCTCCGGTGCCCATCTTCTGCTATATGGAGGGTTTTGACCTGGAAAAAATCAAGAAGAAGAGCATTGGGGATGAAGCGCCGCCGTCTCGAGGCGGAGCTTTGGCAGAACCAATCTAGGGCTCCGATGGAGCTGTTCCGCCGGGCCATCTTCATCACCAACGATCCTCTCATCGAGGTTGAAGATCATATGTTCAGATCCTTAATTATATTCAATACCCCTGTGATTCTGAACATGAATATGCTTTGTGAATAGTTACGTTTGTTCCTGAGGACACGTGAGAAGTCTTGTTATAAGTAATCAAGTGAATTTGGTATTCGTTCGATATTTTGATGAGATGTATGTTGTCTTTCCTCTAGTGGTGTTATGTGAACATCGACTACATGACACTTCATCATTGTTTGGGCCTAGGGGAAGGCATTGGGAAGTAATAAGTAGATGATGGGTTGCTAGAGTGACAAAAGCTTAAACCCTAGTTTATGCGTTGCTTCGTAAGGGGCTGATTTGGATCCATATGTTTCATGCTATGGTTAGATTTATCTTAATTCTTCTTTCGTAGTTGCGGATTCTTGAGAGAGGGGTTAATCATAAGTCGGATGCTTGTCGAAGTAAGGATAGCACCCTAGCACCGGTCCACCCACATATCAAATTATCAAAGTAGCGAACGCGAATCATATGAGCATGATGAAAACTAACTTGACAGTAATTCCCATGTGTCCTCGGGAGAGCTTTGCTTGATATAAGAGTTTCTACAGGATTGTCCTTTTCTATAAAAAGGATTGGACCACCTTGCTGCACCTTTGCTACACTTGTTACTTGTTACCTGTTATGAATTATCTTATCACAAAACTATTTGTTACCGATAATTTCAGTGCTTGGAGAGAATATCTTGCTGAAAACCGCTTGTCATTTCCTTCTGCTCCTCGTTGGGTTCGACACTCTTACTTATCCAAAGGACTACGATAGACCCCCTATACTTTTGGGTCATCAAGACTCTTTTCTGGCGCCGTTGCCAGGGAGTGAAGCGCCTTTGGTAAGGAAACATTTATATAGTGTGCTGAAATTTACTATCACTTGCTACTATGGAGAATCATCCTTTGAGGGGCTTGTTCGGGGTATCTTCACCCCGACCGGAAGAGCAAAGAGTTGCTCAACCTACTGAACCTACTGAAAATATTTATTATGAAATTCCTTCGGGTATGATAGAAAAACTGCTAGCTAATCCTTATGTAGGAGATGGAACATTACATCCTGATATGCATCTAATCTATGTGGATGAAGTTTGTGGATTATTTAAGCTTGTAGGTTTGCCCGAGGATGAAGTCAAGAAGAAGGTCTTCCCTTTATCTTTGAAGGAGAAGACATTGACATGGTATAGGCTATGTGATGATATTGGGACTTGGAACTACAACCGATTGAAATTGGAATTTCATCACAAGTTTTATCCTATGCACCTGGTTCGTCGTGATCATAATTATAAATATAATTTTTGGCCTCGTGAAGGAGAAAGTATCACTCAAGCCCGGGGGAGGCTTAAGTCAATGTAATATTCATGCCCCAATCATGAGCTCTCAAGAGAAATTATTATTCAGAATTTTTATGCTCGGCTTTCTCGTAATGATCAATCCATGCTCGATACTTCTTGTACTGGTTCTTTTATGAAGAAGACTATTGAATTCAAATGGGGTTTATTTGAAAGAATTAAAAACAACTCTAAATATTGGGAACTCGACGAAGGTAAGGAGTCGGGTATAAACCTCAAGTTTGATTGTGTTAAATTTATGGATACCGATGCTTTTCGTGAATTTGGCACTAAATATGGACTTGACTCTGAGATAGTAGCTTCTTTCTGTGAATCATTTGCTACTCATGTTGATCTCCCTAATGAGAAGTGGTTTAAATATCATCCTCCCATTGAAGTGAAAGTAGTAGAACCATTTAAAGTTGTAGAAGGAACTATTACTTATAATGTTGATCCTGTTATTCCTACTGCTTATATTGAGAAACCACCTTTCCCTGTTAGGATAAAGGATCATGCTAAAGCTTCAACTGTGGTTCGTAAGAGTCATACTAGAACACCTACACCCCTGAGCAAAATAAAGTTGAATCTAGTATTGCTATGGTTAAAGATCTCTTGGTCGATAATATTGATGGGCATGTTATTTATTTATGTGATGAAGCTGCTAGAACTGCTAGACCCGATACTAAAGATAAACATAGACCTATTGTTAGCACTCCCGTTGTTTCTATTAAAATAGGAGATCATTGTTATCATGGCTGATGTGATTTGGGTGCTAGTGTGAGTGAAATTCCCTTTACTTTATATCAAGAAATTATGAATGACATTGCACCTGCTGAAATAGAAGATATTGATGTCACTATTAAGCTTGCTAATAGAGACACTATATCACCAATTGGGATTGTTAGAGATGTTGAAGTCTTGTGTGGGAAGATAAAATACCCTACTGATTTTCTTGTTCTTGGTTCCCCACAAGATGATTTTTGTCCCAATATATTTGGTAGACCTTTCTTGAACACTATTGATGCTAAGAAAGATTGTGAGAAGGAAACTATTACTGTAAGTTTTGGGGATGCGTCCCATGAGTTTAATTTCTCTAAATTCCGTAGACAACCCCATGATAAATAATTGCCTAGTAAGAATGAAATTATTGGTCTTGCTTCTATTGTTGTGCCCCCTATGGATCCTTTAGAACAATATTTGCTAGACCATGAAAATGACATGTTTATGAATGAAAGGAGGGAACTAGATGTGATTTTCTTTAACAAAATGCCTGTTTTGAAACACAACTTGCCTGTTGAGATTCTTGGGGATCGTCCTCCAGCCAAGGGTGATCCCATGTTTGAGCTTAAACAATTACCTGATACTCTGAATATGCTTATCTTGATGAAAAGAAGATATATCCTGTTATTATTAGTGCTAACCTTTCAGAGTATGAAGAGAAGAAATTATTGAAAACTCTGAAGAAGCACCGTGCTGCTATTGGATATACTCTTTATGATCTTAAGGGCATTAGTCCCACTCTATGTCAGCATAAAATTAATATGGAGCCTGATGCCAAACTAGTTGTTGGTCATCAATGGCGGTTAAATCCTAAGATGAAAGAAGTGGTAAGAAATGAAATACTAAAGCTTCTGGAGGCAGGTATAATTTATCCTATTGCTGATGGTAGATGGGTAAGTCCTGTTCATTGTGTCCCTAAGAAGGGAGGTATTACAGTTGTTCCTAATGATAAGAATGAATTGATTCCACAAAGAATTGTTATAGTTTATAGAATGGTTATTGATTTTAGAAAGTTGAATAAAGCTACTAGGAAAGATCATTATCCTCTACCTTTTATTGATAAAATGCTAGAAATACTATCAAAACATACACACTTTTGCTTTCTAGATGGTTATTCTAGCTTCTCTCGAATACCTGTGTCAAAAGAGGATCAAGAAAAGACTACTTTTACTTGCCCTTTCGGTAACTTTTCTTATAGATGTATACCTTTTGGTTTACGCAATGCACCTGCCACCTTTCAAAGATGTATGTCTGCTATATTCTCTGACTTTTGTGAAAAGATTGTTGAGGTTTTCATGGATGATTTCTCCGTTTATGGAACTTCTTTTGATGATTGCTTGAGCAACCTTGATCGAGTTTTGCGGAGATGTGAAGAAACTAATCTTGTCTTGAATTGGGAGAAGTGCCACTTTATGGTTAATGAAGGTATTGTCTTGGGGCATAAAATTTCCGAAAGATGTATTGAAGTTGATAAAGCTAAAGTTGATGCTATTGAAAAAATGTTGTGTCCTAAAGATATCAAAGGTATAAGAAGTTTCCTTGGTCATGCTGGTTTCTATAGGAGGTTTATTAAAGATTTCTCTAAAATTTCTAGACCTCTCACTAATCTTTTGCAAAAAGATGTTCCATTTGTTTTGATGATGATTGTGTAGAAGCATTTGAAATACTTAAGAAAACCTTGATTTCTGCTCCTATTGTTCGGCCACCTGATTGGAACCTACCCTTTGAAATTATGTGTGATGCTAGTGATTATGCTGTTGGTGTTGTTCTAGGGCAAAGAGTTTATAAGAAATTAAATGTTATTAATTATCCTAGCAAAACCCTAGACAGTGCTCAAATAAATTATGCTACCACTGAAAAAGAATTTTTAGCGGTGGTGTTTGCATGTGATAAGTTTAGATCTTATATTGTTGATTCCAAAGTTACTGTTCACACTGATCATGCTGCTATTAAATACCTTATGGAAAAGAAGATGCTAAACCTAGACTTATTAGATGGATCCTCTTGCTACAAGAATTATATTTGCATATTATTGATAGAAAGGGAGCTGAGAACCCCGTAGTGGACAACTTGTCTAGGTTAGAAAATGTTCTTGATGACCCACTACCTACTGATGATAGCTTTCCTGATGAACAACTAGCTGTCATAAATGCTTCTCATAGTGCTCCTTGGTATGCTGATTATGCTAATTATATCGTTGCTAAATTTATACCACCTAGTTTCACATACCAACAAAAGAAAGTTTTTCTATGATTTAAGACATTACTTCTGGGATGACCCACATCTTTACAAGGAAGGAGTAGATGGTGTTATTAGACGTTGTGTACCTGAGCATGAATAGGAACAGATCCTACGCAAGTGTCATTCCGAGGCTTATGGAGGACACCATGCTGGTGATAGAACTGCACACAAGGTATTACAATCTGGTTTTTATTGGCCTACTCTTTTCAAGGATGCTCATAAGTTTGTCTTGTCTTGTGATGAATGCCAGAGGATTGGTAATATTAGTAGATGTCAGGAAATGCCTATGAATTATTCACTTGTTATTGAACCATTTGATGTTTGGGGATTTGATTATATGGGGCCTTTTCCTTCCTCTAATGGGTATACACAGAGTTTAGTTGCTACTACGTTACTAAGTGGGTAGAAGCTATTCCAACTAGTAGTGCTAATCATAACACTTCTATTGAAATGCTTAAAGAAGTTATTTGCCCAAGGTTTGAAGTCCCTAGATACTTGATGACTGATGGTGGTTCACACTTTATTCATGGTGCTTTCCGCAAATTGCTTGCTAAATATGATGTCAACCATAGAATTGCACCTCCTTATCACCCCCAGTATAGTGGTCAAGTGGAATTAAGTAATAGAGAAATAAAGTTGATCTTGCAAAAGACTGTTAATAGATATAGGAAAAATTGGTCTCAGAAACTTGATGATGCATTATGGGCTTATAGAACTGCTTATAAAAACCCTATGGGTATGTCTCCGTATAAAATGGTATATGGAAAAGCATGTCACTTACCTCTTGAACTAGAACATAAAGCTTATTGGGCAATTAAAGAGCTCAACTATGATTTCAAACTTGCCGGTGAAAAGAGGTTATTTGACATTAGCTCACTTGATGGATGGAGAACCCAAGCCTATGAAAATGCCAAGTTGTGTAAAGGAAAAGTTACAAGATGGCATGATAAAAGGATACAAAAGCGTGTATTCAATGTAGGTGACCATGTCTTACTATACAACTCTCGTTTAAGATTTTTTGCAGGAAAGCTTCTCTCTAAATGGGAAGGTCCTTACATTATCGAGGAGGTCTATCGTTCCGGTGCCATCAAGATCAACAACGCCGAAGGTACCAACTCGAAGGTGGTAAACAGGCAAAGAATCAAACATTATATCTCAGGTACTCCCATAAATGTTGAGACAAATATTATTAATACCATAACGCCGGAGGAGTACATAAGGGAGACTTACCAGAACGTTTCAGACTCCGAAAAGGAATAGCTATGTGGTACGGTAAGTAAACCGACTCCAAAACTTTTCCAATGGCAATTTCACTCTGTTTTGGAATATTTAAAAAATTAGAAAAATAAAAAGTAGTCCGAAAAGTGCACGAGGAGGCGACAAGCCCTGGGTGCCCTCCGGACTCCGTTTTCTTGTAGTACATTTCTTTTGGTCAGTAAAAATTCCTTATATAATCCCCCGAAGGTTTTGACCACCGTACCACAGCAATATCTCCTGTTTTCGTTTTGAGCTGTTTTCTGCCAGAGCTTTCGAGGCCAGGCATCATGTCTTCCACCTCCTCCAACAATGTGGACGACGATGCTTGGTTGATCCAGATGGAACTCATGAGGGTGGAGGCCGAGGAAGTCACGATGGAAGAAGACCAATGGGATTCGCTTGAGGTCCATCCTCCTGCTTCGGAGAGAGGCACCCTGGCTGGCATCTCCACTATTCCCAATCCCCATCAAGCAGTAGGGACTACAAGCAACCATGAAGGCCAACAGAAACAAGAAGGGCTTCCCCCTAGGAGGCCCTTACACAGGTTACATTAGAAAACCTTTCATAATCTGGTTCATAATTATGGAGTGGAGAATACCCCTCACACACACATACCCTCCAATTGGGATATACCCCATCCAAGTGAAAGTGGTGCGGGGAAAAGCTCATGGTGGCCAGAAAACAAGCATCTTTTAGAGGAGATTCAGAATATTGCATTTTGCTTCAACGTGTACTCTGAGAGTTGCAGGATCTGAAGGGTAGTTTAACTAAGCTTCTTTCGGCGTCAACAACTCCATCATCACCACCTCCGAAGAAAGAGATCTAAATACACGGGTATGGGCACTCCCCTTGGCAATTGCCAAGCTTGGGGGAGGTGCCCCGGTATCATATCACCATCACATCTTTACCTGCATCGAATTTCTTAGTTTGATCATTTTGGTTATATTTTGGTTTCGTAGAATAAAGTTTTGGTATGATCTAGTCTTTGAGTTTTGCTTTGTGATCTATCTATGTAATCAAGTCTGAGTTATATATAAAGATTAGTTTCGAGTTGAGGGCTTTGCTTTATTTCTATAATCTTGAGAAAAGGAAAAAAGAAAAAAAGAAGTGAAAAGAGTATATAATGATTTTATGGATAGTGATGACTTCACATATAAGAAGTATGTCGATTGGAACCTGTTGTGAGTTGACAGACATAGTGTTGGTCATTGTTGCAATTAAAAGGAAGTAACAAAGAAAGAGAGGTTCACATATAAATATATTATCTTGGACATCTTTTATGATTGTGAGCACTCATTAAAATATTATATGCTAAGAAGTTGATGTTGGACAAGCAAGACAACTTAATGAGTTATGTTTGCTTAATTCCGAATAGAAGTTACATTGTCATGGACCTCTAACATGTGACGCTTGCTTCCACCTCATACTAGCCAAAACTTCCGCACCAAGTAGAGATACTACTTGTGCATCCAAACAACATTAACCCAATTTTGCCATGAGAGTCCACTATACCTACCTATGGATTGAGTAAGATCCTTCAAGTAAGTTGTCATCGGTGCAAGCAATAAAATTCGCTCTTTAATATGTATGATCTATTATTGTGAGGAAAATAAGCTTTACAGGAACTTGTGATATGGAAGAAATAAAAGCGACAGACTGCATAATAAAGTTCTTTATCACAAGGGGCAATATAAAGTGACGTTCCTTTGCATTAAGATTTTGTGCATCCAACCAAAAAGCGCATGACAACCTCTGCTACCCTCTGCGAAGGGCCTATCTTTTACTTTTCAGTACTTATATTTATGCAAGAGTCATGGTGATCTTCACCACTTCCTATATTTCGCCTTTTTCTCTTGGCAAGCGTCATGTGTTGGGGAAAGATCTAGAAGCATATATCCACTCGGATGTAGGTGATCATGAGTTATTATTGTTGACATTACCCTTGAGGCAAATAGTTGGGAGGGGAAACTATAAGCCCCTATCTTTCTCTGTGTCCAATTGAAGCTTTGATCTCATAAGTACCGCGTGAGTGTTAGCAATTATGAAAGACTAAAAGATGATTGAGTACGTGGATCTGCTAAACAAGCTCTTACATTGACTCTTTCCAATGTTATGCTAAATTGCAATTGCTTCAATGGCTTAGACCATAGTTTGTTGGTTCTCAATAGAGTTCTTCATTCATACTTTATCTTGTGAACAAATTGTCACTTTAGCATAAGAAATTATATGCCATTATATGTTGCTGCTCTAAGGATAATCATGATGCCTTCATGTCCGTATTTTATTTTATCGACACCTCTATCTCTAAACATGTGGACATGATTATCGATTTCGGCTTCGCTTGAGGACAAGCGAGATCTAAGCTTGGGGAAGTTGATACGTCCATTTTGCATCATGCTTTTATATCAATATTTATTTCATTATGGACTGTTATTTCACTTTATGGTACTTATGCCTTTTCTCTCTTATTTTACAAGATTTACATGAAAAGGGAGAATACCGGCAGCTGGAATTCTGGACCGGAAAGGAGCAAATCTGAGAGACCTATTCTGCACAGCTCCAAAAGTCCTAAAAAATTACGAAGAATTATTTTGGAATATATTAAAAATATTGGGCGAAGAAAATACCAGAGGGGACCCACCAGGAGGCCACAAGCCTGGGGGCGCGCCCTACCCCCCTGGGCGCGCCCCTGTGGCTTGTGAGCCCCCTGTCAGGTCTCCGATGCCCATCTTCTACTACATGGAGGATTTTGACCTGGAAAAAAAAATCAAGAAGAGCTTTGGGGACTAAGCGCCGCCATATCGAGGCGGAGCTTGGGCAGAACCAATCTAGGGCTCCGGCGGAGCTGTTCTACTTGGGAAACTTCCCTCCCGGAGGGGGAAATTGAAGCCATCGTCATCACCAACGATCCTCTCATCGATAGGGGGTCAATCTCCATCAACATCTTCACCAGCACCATCTCCTCTCAAACCCTAGTTCATCTCTTGTATCCGATCTTTGTCTCAAAACCTCAGATTGGTACCTGTGGGTTGCTAGTAGTGTTGATTACTTCTTGTAGTTGATGCTAGTTGGTTTATTCGGTGGAAGATGATATGTTCAGATCCTTAATGCTATTCAATACCCCTCTGATTTTGAACATGAATATGCTTTGTGAGTATTTACGTTTGTTTCTGAGGACATGGGAGAAGTCTTGTTATAAGTAATCATGTGAATTTGGTATTCGTTCGATATTTTGATGAGATGTATGTTGTCTTTCCTCTAGTAGTGTTATGTGAATGTCGACTACATGAAACTTCGCCATTGTTTGGGCCTAGGGGAAGGCATTGGGAAGTAATAAGTAGATGATGGGTTGCTAGAGTGACAGAAGCTTAAACCCTAGTTTATGCGTTGCTTCATAAGGGGCTGATTTGAATCCATATGTTTCATGCTACGGTTAGATTTATATTAATTCTTCTTTCGTAGTTGCGGATTCTTGCGAGAGGGGTTAATCATAAGTTGGAGGCTTGTCCAAGTAAGGATAGCACCCAAGCACGGTCCACCGACATATCAAATTATCAAAGTAGCGAACGCGAATCATATGAGCATGATGAAAACTAACTTGACAGTAATTCCCATGTGTCCTCGTGAGCGCTTTGCTTGATATAAGAGTTCGTCCATGCTTGTCCTTTGCTATAAAAAGGACTGGGCCACCTTGCTGCACCTTTGCTACACTTGTTACTTGTTACCTATTACGAATTATCTTATCACAAAACTATTTGTTACTGATAATTTCAGTGCTTGCAGAGAATACCTTGCTGAAAACGGCTTGTCATTTCCTTCTTCTCATCGTTGGGTTCAACACTCTTACTTATCCAAAGGACTACTATAGATCCCCTATACTTGTGGGTCATCAACGTACCGCAGAACGAAGGAAACGGCCTTCTGTTCGAGTGCCTACGGTCAAAACAGGGTCATGTTGATCAGGAGGGGTGTGGTGTACCGCAAAATGTGGCAAACAGACTTGTGTTGGAGAGCCTATGGGCGAAACGGGGTCATGTTCATTGGGAGGGGTGTGGCGTACGCAAAACAGGACTCCACGACCTACTGTTCATCCACCGTCTACTACCTTGCTCCAGCCTCCATTGGCTACTGTTCATCCACCGTCGACTTCCTCCAGCCTCCACCTACTACTGTTCATACACCGTCGACTTCCTCCCGCCCCTCCACCAGCTACTGTTCATCCAGCCTCCATCGACTACTGTTCAACCAGCCCTCCACGGGGTCATGTTCATCCACCCCCACACCTCCTCGATCGGGTTCCTGGTCATCCAGCGGCAACGACCTCTACTACAACGGGGTCCTGTTCATCCAACCCCCACCAGGAGCTGTTCATCCAACCCCCAACAATGGTCACTGTTCATCAAGAGGCAGTAGCAGGTTCGATCGACTTCAGTTCGGGTTCAGTTAACAGCAAAGGGATCAATCGCTCGAGTTCAGTAACGTAGCTAGTGCAATTGCTCGGGTTTAGTAAGCGAATGCCTTGCTCGGGTTCAGTTAGAGCCCAATGCCTCACACAAATGCGCGTATGTGTATGAGAGAAATGTGCAATCCCTCCATGAATCGCTCGGCCCCGACCACCCACCGTAATCGGGAACTCCCCGATATTTTCCTCGCCCTCGCTTCTACCACGATTTTTCCGCCATGGACGGCCCAAAGAATGTCATGCAGGTGCGTCCCCGGCACACCCAGGATGAAACGCCCATTTTCTGTCTTGATTTTTTGTCATAGAAGTAGGAGCCCACCACATCTATGATGATACATGCTTTTGTCACAATTATTGTCATAGAAGTGTCATACGCATGACAGGAATTTTTTTCGTTCGGGCCAAAATGTCACGGATGTGTCCTTTTTTGTGTGTAGTGTATGCTTATTGATCTCGGAGACTTGGACACCTTACTTGTGATGCATGATTGTTTGTTTGAGCTTAATGTCTTTGGTTGTTCTAGCATCTTATGCCTACATACCATGCCCTACACCCTTGTACTTTCTTATGATAATAATGATGAAAACACTTGTTGGGTATTTCACCACACGAATGTTTGGTTTTGACTTTTCGCTAACCTCATTTATTTTTTTGAGTGTTTGTCATGTTCTTTCGTTTTGGAAGATTCACAAGGCGGTGTCGCCATGAGACATATTGGTTATGTGAAGGCGTCCATGATGTGCAACTCCAACATCTTCATGAACATTCATAAGGTGAACTGCTTCCCTTTGAGCCATCCTCAAATACGCATATTGCATGGGTCATTCTTTCATTGTTGTCTCCTTCTTCTTGTCTACATGATACATCTATTGGATGGAGGACCGACATTGGAGATGGACCCTATGGAACTTCAAGTTGAGGAGTGCTCGAACTTAGTGGATGCACCTACTTTGGAAGCACCACCGGACCACCACTTCTACCACGACATTGAGCCATGGTACAACACCACCCATAACAAATTTGCATCTTATGCATGGTCTGACTCACATTATGATTGCCCTGTTGCATCTTGTATTTCTATGTCATCCACGATATATGAGCTTGTGCACTTTCTTAGCAAATTTGTTGTGATCTTTCTTGATTGCCTTTTCATACATTATGATCACATTGCCCATCATCAATTGCATGATCACATAGTCACATTGAACACCAATTACCATGTTCATGCTTTTGATACACCGTCCCATTATGAGATCATTTTGCACAATGGTTGCATTGATCACATTCACAACACCTTTGTGTGCACAATGAATGAATTTTCTCCCATGAATGCTTTGCATATCATTCTATATCATCCTCATAAGTTTCATGCGCCTTCTCACGAACAATCTTATCGAACAACCTCATGCTTATTTGATGGACACCTTGTGTGCACTAACCACTATATTTTTGAGTGTCGTTTGTGTTTGCTCTTTTTGCATGTATACCACTCCGGAGATATCTTGGAGTACTTGGATTGCGCCATGTCTTCAACTCCGTCTGACTACAAGTCCATCCACGACAACAGTTTCCATGGTGATGAGGCTTACGATCTGAGGTCGGTTCTTTCCCAAGGGGGGGAGATGATGCGGAGCATCCTACGGTCATCCCCATGGACCTACCTTCATCACCCCAAGTGCCAAGTGGACCGATGACACGTGCACGTGCAAGAGCTCTCGAGACCGAGGTGACATCTCTCCTCTCGCAAATCCCTTCGTATCACATGAGACATGGCTACACCTCATCCATGGACCTTGTGTATGCTCAGGCACAACCGAGACAACCATGGAGAATCAAAGGACCAAGGCCAAGCATGGAAGAGGAGAAGGAAGAAGAAGAACAGACAAGACATGACTTGCCCGGATCATCCGGACCCCCAGCCGGACGATCCAGACAAAGCCCGAATGATCCGGACGTCCACTCGGACGATCCGGCTAACGCGCCGAAGACACCGAAGCCAGCTCACTGAAGCCAGATCATCCGGACCACATCTCGGATCATCCGGTAAGAGCCGGACATCCAGACGGAGCCCCAGATTATCTGGACTAGCTGCTGCCACTACGACACCTCCGGACAATCAGGACGGTCGCCCGGATCATCCGGACCCCCGATGCCCGGATCATCCGGACCACGCATGCGTGTGTGACTTGCGCCGAGGCCCATGTACCCCTTCTCCCCCCTAGCCTATATATACTCCTCCTTTTCCACCATTTTAGGGTTAGCATTGGTTTAGCTCATATGAGAGATAGAGCTTTGCTCATCCACTTGATACCTACTCCATTGGAGGCCAAGCCCTCCATCTAGGAGAAGATCCCCCAAGTGGATTCAATACCTCTTCACGGAGAAGATACCCTAGTGGATTCAAGACCTCGTTCTAGGAGATAAACTAGTGACCTTTGTATCCCCCTTTGTTGGATTTGAATCATGTATCTCTCTTTTTGTTCATGGACCTAGCACATGTGTGATCGTTTCTCGTTGATTTAAGTGATTCCTCTCGTTTCCCCTCGTGTTTTCCCTCGTGTGTTCATTGTGTTCTTCGTGGGATCCCCTCTATTTTATGAAGGATCGGCCCCTAGGGTTCCACCCTACATCATGTTTGCCTTCTCCAAACCCTTCCCTTTACCTTCATGTGCAATGTTTTACTTTCCGCTGCTATACTCTTAGAATTTCATGTGTAGGTTGTTTGCTTAACTTGTCATAATTTCTAAAATCTGCCCACAACTAAAATTGGGAAAAGGATAGATTTTTATTTGGTCAAGTAGTCTAATCACCCCCTCTAGACATACTTTCGATCCTACAAGTGGTATCAGAGCTTTGGTCTCCATTAGCCTTGATTTCCATTGCTTTGGTGATCATAGCCTTGGTTTCACAACCTAGGAGAGTATGGCGTCTATTGAGGGAAACTATCACCGTAGAGGTCCTTACTTTGATGGTACAAATTTTGCTAGTTGAGAGCATAAGATGAAAATGCGTATTCTTGGTCATAACACCACTGTTTGGGCTGTTGTTTGTATTGGCTTGCAAGGTGAATTCTTTGAAGATGGTAGAGAACCGGATCGTGAAGCGATCGCGGAAGATTGAAGATGTTGCAATACAATGCTCAAGCTTGTGATATTCTCTTCAATGGATTGTGCCCCGAAGAATTCAACAAAATCAACCGCCTTGAGAATGCAAAGGAAATTTGGGATACTTTGGTTGATATGCATGAAGGTACCGAGTCCATCAAGGAATCCAAGTTGGATGTGCTTCAAAGTCAACTTGACAAGTTCAAGTTGAAGGATGGTGAAGGAGTCGCCGAAATGTACTCTAGGCTTGCTCTCATCACAAATGAGATTGCAGGCTTAGGAAGTGAAGAGATGACCGACAAATTCATCATCAAGAAGATCCTTAGAGCTTTGGATGGCAAATATGATACCGTATGCACATTTATCCAACTAATGCCCAACTACAAAGATCTCAAGCCAACGAAAGTCATTGGTAGAATTGTTGCTCATGAGATGTCACTCAAGGATAAGGAAGAGCTCCACAACAAGTCAAGTGGTGCATACAAAGCTTCAAGTGATGCTCCTACAACATCAAGTGACAAGCTAGTCTCCAATAAATAATTGAGATTAATGGTGAAGAACTTCAACAAATTCTACAAAAGTAGAAGCGAATTGAGAAGCTCCAAGTCAAGGTCCTACAATGAGAAAAGATCTTCAAGTCATGACCGTAGTTGCTACAATTGTGGAAGGCCCGGACACTATTCCAATGAGTGTATGGCTCCCTACAAGAAAAGAAAAGACTCACCAAAAAGGAGGAGTAGAAGAGATAAATCTCCTCCAAGAGAGAGAAGGAGTAGAGATGATCATTATGAATGAAGACCCTCTCGAAGAAGCAAGCATTCGAAAAGGAAAGACAAGTCATCAAAGATCTACACAAGACGAAGACATCAAGCTCATGTTCGTGAATGGGTTTCTGGTTCTGACTCCGACAACTACTCCGAGAGAAGCTATCACTCCGACTCCAAATATACTCAAGATGAAGGTGTTGCCGGATTTGCTCTAGTATCATCCAACTCCCACGACTTATTTGATTCACCAAATGAAGGCCCCAAGGTATCACACCCCGAGTATCTTGATTTCAATAGTGATGAAGATGATTTGCTAGGTGATGATGATTTACTTTCACAAAAGTAGTAATGAAATCTATGATGAACTTGCTAGTAATCATGCTAATCAAGATGAAATGTATGACAATGATAGTAAGGAGATTGAGCGTCTAACTACATAACTAAACACTCTTAAGTTAGCTCATGAAACAACTCAAGAGGATCATAGAGAGCTCCTAAGAACTCATGAGAAGCTACGCTTCGAGAAGCTAAATTTAGAGCAACAACACGAGTTTCTAAAAGCTATCAATGATGATCTTCGAAAGAAGAGTTCTTCTTACATTGCCAAATGTCTCCTCTTGTCTACTTATATGCCACAAGTAAAATCTAGCAACAAGACTAAGAAAGATTCTTCTTGTAGTAGTAACAATAACCATGCTAAATCCAATGTTGTTGCTTCTCGTAGTTCTCTTGATTCCACTAATGATTCTCTTAGCCAAGTTACACTTGAGCAAGAAAATAGCTTATTGAAGGGAATTACAGAGAAAGGTGTTTATAAGAGCCTTGCTAGGAGTAAGCAATTTGAGGAAATTGTAGGCAAGCAAGGAAGGCACCGGAAGAATCAAGGTGTTGGTTTTGAACGAAAGTTCAATGCCAATGGAGTTGAATGGGAAGAAGATCAATACCCCAAGACAAAGTTTGTTCCTCAACAAGCGAAGTATGACCCCACTTCTTTTGAGGGAACACAAGCTCAAGATGATCTTCCACCACAAGACCACAAGCTAAAAGGGAAGGACACGCTTCAAGAAGAGATTGACTCATTTGAAGAAGCTCCTAAGGCCATGGTCAAGTGGGTTCCCAAGACTACGTCAAGCTCTACTTCATCAAGTTCAACTACAACTCCAAGGATTCCCATCAAGTTGATGTGAGTCCCAAAGAAGAAGAACTAGAGTGTTTTTTAGGGTGACTCCGCCAACAAACTTCACTCATATTCATTTTGGCAAAGACTTGTGCAATCAACTTTCATATCTTGCACTAGTTCATGGATTCACAAACCCTCTTGTTGGTAAGACAAGGGACAAGGTAACCTAATGCTTTCATGGACATCATCATATGTGCAATTCACTCTATGTCTATGGATATCCTTGTATGTTCCTTGTGGGACTAACCCATGTAGGTATTGAAAGTGCAAAACTCCAAAGGATTGCTTCGAACTCTTGATGGACTACATCAACATTGAGCATCCACATCTTCACTATCTACATGAAGTCATCATCGACAAAAACCAAGGTTAGTTCATCCCTCTTTGGGGGGATATCACATCTAGGGGGAGCTTTGCTCTAAACATTGAGCTAAAGCAACTCTAATGGTGTGAACACATTAAATGCTTTATGTAAAAGTGGTAACCCCACTTGTGATTAAACGATGAGTATGACCTATGATCAAATGTTCTCATTTGACTCCTAAATCAATATACTCACACTACAAAAAAAGACACTTCCGTGATGATACGTGTTTGTCACAATAGGTCACGTTTTCTGTCATGCATGTACATCCATGACAATTTTATGACAGAATCAAGATAGTCATACCTATGCTGTCGTAGAAGTGTTCCATGACATTACCAAAATTATCATCACGGAAGTGTCCACTTCCATGACGATAAATTGCGCGTCATGGAAGTGCTTTCGTTAAGGGTGACCGACACGTGGCATCCATCGTAATGGAATGTCGTTAAGCTATCGGGTCCGGTTTTGGATCTGATAACCCGCTAACAGCCCGGACCAATGAGGATTTTCCACGTGTAAAATTCTTATTGGCCGGAGGAAACACGTGTTGGCTAACCGTCGGGATAGATGTCATCCATTCATTGGACAGGAGGCGCCTATGATAGGTCGACACGTGGCACGACCCAATAGTGGCCCATTCTGGTGAAAAAGGTCGGCCCAGTAAAAATTAGCAGGCCGACCCATATAAGGCCTACTTGCGTCAGGTCCATTTAAGCCCACGACCCATACGAGATGTGCCAATTCGGCCCGTCAACGGCCTGTTAAAGATTTGACACCATTGCAGCCCATCGTCAGTTCGAGCCCGTTAACAGCCCGCTATATATTTGGGCTCGATATCGGCCGAGGTGATTTCGGCCTGTTAAAGGCCCATTCAAGGGATGGGCCAATTTTCAGGATGTACATCTTTCGGCCTTTTAGCGACCCATTTAAGTGTTGGGCCAATTTCCGGCCGGGTGTGTCTTTCAGCCTGTTGACGGCCCATAAATGAGTTGGGCCATTTGTAGTCGGACCTTAGTTTTGGCCTTTTAGCGACCCATTTAAGTGTTACGCCAATTCCTGGCCCGGTGTGTCTTTCAGCCCGTTGACGGCCCATAAATGATTTGGGCCATTTGTAGTCGGACCTGAGTTTTGGCCTTTTAACGGCCCATGCTCTTCATGGTCCAATACCAGCCCGGTTTCTCTTTCGGCCCGCTAAAGGCCCACAACACAGTTGGGCCATTTATAGTACGGCCTGACTTTCGGCCTCTTAGCGGCCCATGCTCTTCATGTTCCAGTACGAGCCCGCTGTCTCTTTCGGCCTGCTAAAGGCCCACAGTATAGTTGGGCCATATGTAGCCCGACCTTAGTAATGGCCTGTTAACGGCTCGTGAAATCAAATGGGCCCACCTGTTGCCCGCTTCGATGTCGGCCTGTTAACGACCCGGGAGGTAAGAGGGCCGACCATTAACTTTCGGCCTGGTAACGGCCCATTAACTTAATGGGCCCACTAAAGTTCGTACATGTCTTTAGGCCCAATTAGATAATTTGAGCCCATTACGACGAGCAATTATGCACAGGACCAAAACCGATCAAGCAAAGGTACGACATACAGGGAAAAACGTTGCACATCCAACATATATTATAGGAAATTACATCCACTGGGCAATCAAAGATTGATGCCATTGCAAATAAATGAACAGAACCTAATGATCTACCACGTCACAATCTGCAACCTCAGCGCGGATGACGCCCATAAGCATGTGGGCAAGTTCTTACTGCTTTGCTACACTGTCTCTGAAAACATTGATCAGTTGTTGTTGCGCACGAATGTGCACCTCTGATTCCTCCACCATTTCCATCATTGCTTCAACCATTAATTGGTTCACAAACATACATTTTTTCCGTTGCATTCGAGACAGAGGAAACTGAATAGATTCAGATGGCGGTTTTGGCAGGCTTGTATTATTGATAGTGGAGAGTGTATTGACCACTGCATCATAACATAAATTAGGAGGGGAACCGAACAGATTAATCGAGAGTTATTGCCACATTATCCGGCCTAGATTTATTGGAAAGAAACAATGGGTCTGCCTTCCTATTTTCCGAGTTTGTCTTCTTATCTTCAGCAGCCTGCACCAAATTAACACACTAGCATTGCTATCATTGGCCAGGTCAGATAATAGGAAAGCAACATTGACACAACGAACGTTTGGGCAACCAGACCACACCAACCTACACCAAATTAACACAATATGTCACGGCTATCATCAGCCAGGTAAGGTAATACGAAAGCAACATTGACACAATGAATGAATGAATGAATGAATGGGCAACCAGAGCAGCACTACTATTCAGTAATGTGCATGATATGAGATAGTAAACTCATGCAACTCAGTATGCAAAACTACCAGGTAGTTTTCCTTACAAAAATCAACACTGTCGCCTTTAATTATACATTTTGCTACAACTAAATTTAGATCAGATAAAGGTTGGATTCATGCCGATTAACAAAATACACGCTGATGTAAAAATATAGTGATATTCAACAGGTACTTACATCAGCATTGGAGCACAGAGAATTCCCGCAAGATAGTTTCCTCGAATACGATCCCAGTGCAGAAATTCTTCTATCATTTAGGCTTATTTTCTAAAAGAGAGATGGGTAAGAAACATGTAGAAAATATGATCAGAATGCTATAAAATTTCATGATGCGAGGATACGCACACGCTTCTTAGAATGGAGTTGACATATTTTTGCTGGACTGGAGCAGACTAGTTCTTTGGCCACTGGAATCTGCTTATTATCAGTGGGAGTTGGGTTTCTCTGTCCTGGAGCAGTATCTATGAAAACTGGAGTTGGTTTATTATCTCCTGGCATTTGGATCTTTTGCAAAGACCTGGTTTGTAACCCTTGAGATTCTAACATAGACGTCTTCCCCTTGCATGCCTTATATAGAAGAATGGTGCTTCAATTATAAAACATGCAACAACAGAGATGGAATATGTACTGAAGAATAGAAAGGCATGACATATTGACATGTATTCCCTCCATCCGGAAATAAATGGATGGGTCTAGGCGTATTTCAGTTCTAGATACATCCAGTTTTATCCATTTCTGCGACATGTAATCCAGACGGAGGGAGTATGATGTAAGAGCTAGGGATACGATAGGACAACTGTGTAAAAAAATACTACTTGAATGTAAAACTGCATGCTAGCGGAATACATACAGAAAAACACTAAGGCAACATATGCGTGTATGATTGGGAAACTAAGATGGCATTGCAAGAGACCACTAGAACAACACTTCAATGTAAAAAAACATGGTATGGTAGACAGATGAAGTACATACTGATGAATAACAATGCATAAGATTTTGAGAAGCATGATGTCCAAACTAAGCATATGGCATTGCTATAGAGTAGAACGACAGTACTTGAATTTGAAAATATGTTATCATGAATGGAATAGGTACTGAAAAACAGGAAGGCATGCCATATTTACATGCATGATCAGCAGGCTAAGCACAAGGCATTGCAACAGAGTAGATGCACTCCAGGACATTATATGCATGATGTACCCATATCAAGGGCCAAGTTAGAGCAAGGACCTTATGGAGTGAATAGGATTCATCATCTTTCTGCAAGTCTTGTGAAGAACTGCCATTACATGTTCCATCATATTTGGTATCATTGACGTCAAGTTTGTTGGCCGTTACATTGCTCTGTGAGGTTCTTGTGGATAAATCAGTGTGTGCAATTATATCTGACATGCATGGAAGACAACTAGTAGTTAGATTTATGTAATGAGTGCCTGTGGGAGACGACATAAATAGTAGGACTGGGGTTAACTAGCAGCAATAAGTCTCAAAAACTAAAGGGAGAACACAGATGAAAGATACATAATATATATAGTTTGTACTCGAGATTAACTAGATGGCACACAAAAGTATTAAGGAACAACATAGGTTATACTAGAAGTGGTATAATACTATAATCACCAGCCTATGGGTCTATGGGATATCATTGGCTGATGGATGATAACTATGGAACAGTGTTACCTAAAGAACAAGTCTCTTAGCTGAACTATGGAACATCGTTAACTCCTGAACAAGACCCGTAAGAGATCAACATGAATATACAGTGAAATGTGATAATCTATTTTCAATGCTTAGATGAATAACAAAGCCATAAATGTTGCACACAAGTAAGATGAGGGTACAACCTATTTGGCCGCCATCCATAGGAGTGAGCATCATGTGCTGACTTGTCGATGGCCCTACAGTTGTTGTGGCTGTCCATGTCGGGCACGCACATTCGATGCAGGGAACTGTTGAGTGGGGACTATAGCTCCCTTCTGGTGCATGCTTCCCTTGTTGGAGCAGCTGCGGTGAGTCGGAAGATGGTGTGGCTGAAGATGCAGAAAACGCATAATGTTAAGAACAACACATCTCTCTGATCTGAAGAAATACCCTAAGAGATCAACAGCAAGGCACGAGAGTGGTCATACATCTGTTGACTGAAGACTAAATTGGGGTCACACGATTTTATTTTATTTTGGTACTGTCCGATCTACGCCGGATGGCTTGATGGCCGTCTTGTGCCTCCCGGCTCACACTATTCGGAATCTTCCCCGAAGAGCTAGCAACCACCGACAGAGTAGCCTGCCTCCGCCGTCCGTGGCCCCGACCAAAACCCCGCTCCCCGCCCCACCGCACTGCCGTGGTTGCGTCGCCCCTGGGCCAATCCACAAAGACTCACCGTCATCCAGATCCGGCGGCGGCAGTACCTTCAACTCACACAACTCTAAGATAGCCATCTAAGCGCTGCTTCCGCGACGAACTTGCGCCCCCGCACCCTTACGTTAGACACCAGCCAACCGGCAGCCTAGGAGCTCCGCCGGCTCAAGGGGTGCTGCTTCCCATTGGGAATCGATTGGCCTAGAATAAAAATTTAGACAACTGACGCCTAAATAAAGTGATTTGAGATGAGGGTGCGACCTATCTGGCGGCCCGGTGAAGTAGGCAGCTCCAGCTGCCTAGTCGGTGAGGCCGGCGCGGTTGCGGTGGCTACCGGCGGCAGGGAAGTAGAGATGTTGCGATGGTCGACGGCTACGGGGAAGCAGCGCCGGGGCTTTGGACGGGTCCAAAGTTGGAGCCGCTCCGACGCCGTGAACAACGGCGGGGGTGAGTTGGCTCCGGTATGGTTCACGCGGCCGTCGTCGAGGCAGCTCCGGCAGCACGGAGTAAGAGGCACACGGCCCAGTGCACGACGCAAATGGACAGCGTCTCCGGGATTAGAGAGGAGGGCGGCTGTGAATTTGGTGCGGTGGGGGCCGCCATGGAGGAGGGGCTGAGGTTTCGCGGCTCGGGAGAAGGGAGCTTTCGGGGAGAAGGTGATTTGGCGCCCACAAGGTATGAATGGGGAATTGGGAGGGGGAACCATGTCTTACAGATGCATTTGTCTGAAATGTGGGGGGGAGTTACAGTTCTACCCCTGCCTTTAGGCTTCTTGGCTTGGGTCTGTGTACTGAGGGTCGGTGATAGTAGAGTAACTTTGCTTCTCCCAAATAGTGCGCGCGAGCGATTTCGAGTGAGGAGGGCGTGTTTTGAAATATAGTGGGCGCGAGTGATTTCGGGTGAGGAGGGCGTGTTTTGAAATATAGTGGGCGCGAGCGATTTCGGGAGAGGAGAGCGTGTTTTGAAATAATGGGCGCGAGGTATTTCGGGCGAGGAGAGGGTGTTTTGCTGACCATGGTTTATGAATTATTCGGCACATGTCATTTCGGCTGAGGAGAAGGCGCGCTTGGATGAAGTTACGAACCTACCCTCGATGTACAACGGGCCAATTGACGCGTGTCCCACATAGGTCGGTAATTTCACGTCTCCCATTTATTTGCTCGGGCGAATTCCACCGAGCAAAGGGTGTTTAATGGTTCGTTCAAATTTTGGGAGAACGAGCATTCACGTCAACCTTACCAAGTCGATTCGAATCAAATTTTGAAATATTAGCTTGCCACTTCTTTTTTAGATGGAGTGATGATGTTCGGGAGTAGTGTGTTTTTACATGCTCGTTGCTAGCGATTTACTATATGACAAATAGTTGACCCACTAAAAAATGGGAATCAAACCCAAAATGAAATATCTCGATTCAATGAAATAGCTCATTCACCAGGTCAAAATAGTGAACTAAATCCAAAATTAAACACCTCAATCGAGTAGCATGTTGTACAGTATTATAGTACTCCATGAACATGTTGAGAGTCAAATTAATGAACTTGTTTGATATACGCAAATCTCCGTTCATGTGTGGATTGCAGACAACATGTTCTCCAATTTAAATATTTGAATGCAAGTTTATACCGAAACATGGTTTATATCAGTCTTTGATGCATAAAACGCGACCTCCCCCTCTCCCGGACTCCTGCTCTCTCTCTCTCTCTCTCTCTCTCTCTCTCTCTCCGACAATCTTCAATTCTGTCGCACGCATCCAACACACAAACCTTGTTGGTCCCTCTCCCTTTCTCTCCGTCTCTCTCTCTTTGTGTGTGTGTGGGGCGGGGGGGGGGGTCTTTCTAGTTCGCATGCATATATACTCCATCTATAGGTCTCTCTCGCACACTATGTATGATTCTCTAGTCCAAGCTAAATATCTTGGGTGCACTCATTGTACGCACACAAATTCCTTGGATCGTTGCCCGTAACTCTCTCATGCACCACTCTGTCGTCTCGGAGCTCTTCCCTCTCTCTCTCAAACTCTCCATCTACCTGGGTACACATAAACATGCATATCTCACTCGCACTCGATAGACCCATCTAAAACTTTATCTCTCTCCCTCGTTCTCTCTCCATCTCACACGCACACACACACAATCTCATGCCTAGCCAAGTATGATGGTCTCTCACTCAAATATAGGCACACGCAGTCCCCCCTATATGTATATGACTAGCTAATCTTAGTCTCCATCACAAACATGTGCATGGTCTATCTCGATTTCTCTCGGGGCATCTTTCTATCTCGCACGCACCTCCCTCGATCTCCCACCCATATAAGTCTCCTCACGATCTCGAGGGGATCTCTCTATCACAAACACACCCTCTCTCCCTCCCCATGCGTCCATGTTCTCCATGTGTCCCTCTCGACCTTTGTTCCTTGTTGGCCAGACCTCTATTGGACATGTGCTATAGGGGTGTCTCTCTCCGTTGCAAACAATCACGCACTAGCTATCTTCGTGTATCTCCTCACCTCGCTTTTCTATCTCGGAGATGCATGCATGATATGTTTGCATAATAAACGAAAAAACACACATTCTCTCTAATTTATCGTTTGTTGTCACTTTCTCTTTCACACACGTACTCTTTTTGCACACTCACTCATTCTCCTTCACACGCACTTGATCTCTCTCGAATTAGGCACTCTCTTCGGTCCATAGCATATAGATTTATTGAAAAGTCAAACATCACAAAGTTTGACCATGTATGTGGAGAAAAACATTTACATCTAGAATGGCAAACATATACCATTAGATTCATCATGAGATGTAGTTTCATATGATGTATCTTTGGTATTGTAGATATAAATAACATTTGCGTAAACCTGATCAATGTTTCCAAAGTTCGACTTCTAATTTTTTTTACATGCACTGCATTATCGAGCGGATGGAATATCTCTTTCCCCCTCTCAGCCATCTAACGCACCACTCAGCCTTATTGGGGCTCCTCTATCTCTCTCAAACTTTATATCTCCCTGGTTCACACATACACATGTCTTGCTCGCGCTACATATAGACCCATCCAACACTCTCCGCCCTTGTTCTCTCTCTATGTGACACGCACCCCCCTAAGTACCATAATCCCTCACTCCATCATAGGCGTACACACTCCCCCCTAAGTATAATTATCTCTCACTAGCCATCAGGAACACACATATTGTCTCCTTCCATCGTCTATCTCGATATCTCTCGGGGTATCTTCTATCGCGCACACACCTTGTCACTCGATCTCCCACCCATGTAGTCCCATCACGATCTCCAGGGGATCTCTCTATCACAAACACACACTCTCTCCTCCCCATGTCTGAATTTTCTCTGTACGTCTCTCTCGACCTCTCTCCCTTGCTTGTCAGACCCCTGTTGGCCACGTGCTAGGGGTCTCTCTCTCGGTTGCAAACAACCACACACTATCTCCTCACCTTGCTTCCGTTGTCGAAGATGCATGTGTGATATGTTTGCATAAGACACACACGCCTTTTCTCTACTTTTATCGTGTGTTGTCCATGTCTCCTTCACACACGCACACACACTCTTTTCACTCACTCTTTCTATTTCGCACACACACACACACTCTCTCGCTCTCTCTCTCTAGTTAGGGACTCTCTCACATCCATAAGCATATGGATGTTTTGAAAAGTCAAACCTCAGAAAAGTTTGACCAGGTATATGTGGAGAAAAACATTTACATCTGGAACGATCATTAGATTCATCACAACATGTACTTACTTCATACTATCATTTATCTTTGGTGTTGTAGATATAAGTAATTTCTTTATAAACTTGGTCAAAGTTTCAAAAGTTTGACTTAAAAAAAATGTTGGCACTACATTATCGAACGGAGGGAGTATCTCTCACGGGCCTCCCCTCTCACTCGAACTCTCTATACCGACGGATTATACGCTCACCGTGTCAGCGTATAGCTCCATATATTGTTTAGTTGACCAGTCAACCAGTCCACATGCTGCCTTGTCAGCTCGTGTTCTCTATCTTCGTGTGCTGGCCCATGTGGCAGTGGGTGAAAATAAGTAAACTAGAGGCCCATCTGACACGCGGTGAAGTAAACAAAGTTGAAACCACTCATGGTAGCAGCCCCCACGCTAGTAAATTGAGGGCGCATTGAGGACACACTTCTTCCGCGTGAAGGACGCACTCGCGCACAATTCACCACTGCGCGGCGGCATGCACAGAAGGACGCACTCGCGCACACCCAGCAGGCCAACACACAACACAGACCAGCACACGTGTACACCGGCGTCGCCGCCGGTTGAGATGGACGGCGAGGCAGCCAACAAGCGGAGGCGGCTCGAGCCAAAACCGCATCCGGCGAGCCTGGACTTCATCAGCAGCCTCCCCGATGACATGCTGCTCGTCATCATCGGCCTCCTCCCCACCAAATCTGCCGTGCGGACCGCCCTGCTCTCCCGGCGGTGGCGCCCCCTCTGGCGCCGCATCCCCCTCAACCTCACCGTCGAGATCTCCCTCTGTGATGGGGATTCCAAACGCATGGCCGCAGTCTCCAAGATCCTTTCATCGCACCCTGGGCCAGCCAGACGCCTTGACATCCGCATGTTCAGTACCAACAGCAAGGTCCAAGCCAAGTTCGACGAGTGGTTCTTATCCCCCGCCCTAGATCAGCTCGAGGATCTTAGCTTTGAAGCTGGACGATGTCGCTCTCTACCGCCGTCCGCGCTCCGCCTCACGCCAACGCTGGGCCGCGCCAGCTTCAGCTCCTGCTATCTTCCCCAGATTAATGCCGCGCCAACCCTTCTTCTCCCTCAACTCAAGCAGCTCGACCTCTTCGACGTTGGCATCTCGAAGCAGGCTATGGAGCACCTGCTCCGCTGCTGTACTACGCTCGAGTACCTTCGTCTTGAGCAGATCCACGGGTTCATTAGCCTCCACATCGCCTCGACGAATCTGCGATGGATTTTTGTGTCTTGCTAGCCCCGCAACAAGACATCAATTGGGAAGAGATCACTCCAGCTGTTCCACGTTATGGTCATTGAGAATGCGCCTTTCCTTGAGAGATTGCTTGTATCTGATCTAGAAGGTCCAACAAAAATCTGGGTCATTGACGCGCCGAAATTGACAGCGTTGGTGTACTCGTCTGCCAAATTCTTCGAACTCTTTATTGGATCCGTAATCGTTCAGGTACAACACTCATCTTCTTCTCCATCTTCTTGAAATTCACATTTTTAAATTTCTTCTTGATGTATTTACGACCGTCTTCCAGAAAATGATTCCCACAAGCTTGGCCCAGTCTATGCGCACAGTGAAGATCTTGGCAATAAAATCTATCGGCCCCAATCTGGATCAAGTTGTTGGATTCCTTACATGCTTTCCGTGCACGGAGAAGCTACTCATCGAGGTGAAACTTCTTTCCTATTAGTAAATGGTAATCACAACGTAGCTCAATTTTTTCGTAATTTTCCCAAATTACGATGACAAGTGTAGTGTTCAAAATTGCATCTACGCACTGCTTCGAAAGAAACGTTTTTAGTATTTTTTCTCACATGATCACCTGCATCATTATTTTGTTGTACTACTATAGTAGCCTAGGCTAGTCATAGTGGAAAGTAACTTAGACTAGTAACTCTATGGTTACCCTAAAGCAAGTACTACCTCCGTCCTGGTTTACTCTTCCTATTTTGTAGTATCAAAATTTGACCATAGATTTAACTGACAAAATGTTAATGCATGTCACTAAAAATTATATCGTTGGATTCGTATTTGAACATAATTTCAAATGGTATAATTTTTGGTGACATGCATTGGCATTTTCTTAGGTAAATCTATGGTCAAAATTTTACACTAAATACGAGGTAGTACAAAAGTGGGCTATAACGGCCCTCCACTATGTAGGCCAAAACACGTGCCAAATTCACTTGTGATGCATTTGGCATCGATGCCCCTCCATTGCTCACCTGGTGCCCAATCTGGATCACCTACTTTGCTCCGGTGCCAAATTAACTCACGCAATGAAAAAACACTTGCGTGAGAGAGAGAGAGAGAGGACTGAGGCAATAACAAAACACTTGTTTGGGAGAGTGAGAGGCTGGTGTCATTGGTTTGGTTGATTTGTTTATACATGTGGGTCTGTGTGCACAGCGGTGCCAACTCTCTTACATCGCGAGAGCGGTGCCAAAATCTTTTGATTTGACATCGATGCGTATTATGTGGCATACTTTTGAGAAATATGGCATCGGCCACATAGTGGAAGGCAACAAATGCCCAAGCTCTTCACGTGCTCTTAGGTAAATGAGAGGAAAGAGAAAGAGAGAGAGAGAGTGAAAAAATATCACTAGCCAGCCAACCCTATCGTATGAGCGAATGATATTGGTACCTCTTGATGACACGGCAATCTTATACAGCCAGCTGCTCTAATATGTTCTCTTCTTTTGTAGATAAAAAAGACCCGAAAGTGAAAAATGTGCTGCACTATAACAATCTCATCGAATGCCTTGATCTCCATCTTACAGAAATTGATTTGATCGACTACCGAGGCAGCACATCTGAGATTAAATTGTCCAGGTTCTTTGTTCAAGTGCGCTCAAGGTAATGAGGTTTGGCGTTCTCTGGCGCAACAATGAATGGCGTGCTGATCACCGCAAGCCTCTAAGCCTAAATGGCAAAGTCTCCACAGAAGCTGAATTTGTTTTTGAAACATCAAGTGGCCAGAGACTCGAAAATTTACTTGCCCATTAGTGACTTGTCAGGGCGGTGGATTTTAGTTTGTACGATAATGCTGCATCCACCTAAAGTAATGAAAGTTCTTACGTAAACTTCCTAGTAATTCCCTCTTCGTAGGTGCAGCATTGCTCCTAACATTTGTAATATCAGTTTGAAACTTGTAATATTGTCGTGTCCTATTCTTGCATTTTCAAAATCCTGTGAATCAAAGAGGTCCTGAGTTGGTGACGATGTTGTGCCTGCCATCTTTCACCAATAGCCGTCGGATCTAGATCTGACGCATACAAACCAAACTTCTCCAGTTTTGCAAAAATATGCCCGCACTTGTTCCCTATTTACAATCAACTCCTTGTCTCTCACAATCAGCCTTATCTCCTCCCAACCACATCTGGAAGGCCATGGAAAAATCTGGCGCGATGGCCGCTGCCGGCGCCGTCCACCCCCAATCTTGGTGTTCCGTGCAATGCACGGGCATCTACGCACGGGAAATTATGTTGAACACGGCTAGTTGTAAGCAGGCTAGCTCTAGAGCCATGATGATAGTGACTGCAGACAGTGAGGCTGACTATGGTATGCCGAACACGGCGCCTATACTCAGGTGTCATCTTCGGCGCAGGGTCTTGTCACTTCACTGTGAGGAGCAGCACATAATAATTTGACCAACGGGTAGTATAGTGCTACTAGTACATTGGTAGTACCACTACTAGTACTAGGACCACCGTCTGGATTTAGTAGTACTACCACGTCCATCTGGATTTAGTATTTGATTAGCAATATCTAGTAATGCATGTCACAAAAAATGTACTACTCCCTCTATAAATAAATACATGGTGTATTGTTTTATTCCTATCGGCGAGAGAACTTAATGTCTTTTTGCTAATTAATAGGATTACATGGAATGAACTAACCACTGCATGTCATGTTTGGTAGTCTCAAGTCATTGAAAGCATGCACGACCCACATCTCTCATTGGTTGATATGCCACGAAATAAGAAATGAGGAGGGAGTTCATGTACCGTACCTAAGTGTTTTGGGATTACACAACATTTTTTATGACATGCATTAACATTTTATTAGTTAAATCAAAGGTCAAAACTTGGCGCAAAATGCAAAGGGGACCAGTAAACTAGTAAACATCAAAGTTCTCTCGTTTGGCCCCAACTAGAGGTCCGGTGAGATGACTATACTGCACCGGCATGGAGGGGGACGCAGCTACATTGACTTACTGCACCTACCTTTGGTTGTATGACATGTGTGCCCAACAGGTGGCTGGCCCGCCTGTCATACAGCCAAAGGCAGGTGCAGTAGAGGGCTGAGGAGTAGATGGCCAACACGCACGTGAATTCAACGCAGTCTGCACTTCTCATATAAAGGCTCCCCGCCAGTCCAATCTACGAAATCCTACGCACCTACGCACCCTAATCAAGGGCAAGAGTGATCACTCCAATCGCAAGATCAGTTGACTAGAAGCTAGACCCATGGAGGCGATGAGCGCGAGCATCAGCCGGCTATGCCAGATGGTCCAGGACGCCGGCCTGCGGCCCGGCACCAAGGAACGTCTCCAGGTTGTGCTTGAGGCCGCCAGGGTGAGAGGCCGCTTGGACGATAGCTTCGTCTCCTTGTTCGAAAAGGTCCTCGTCGGCTTCCTCGACAAGTTCACCGTCGTCAAGAAGCTCGCGGACGACCTTGACATATGCCTCCAGCCCACGCACCCAGGCTCTGCGATGTCCGCCACCCTCAATGGCCTCTATGGTGACAACCTCTTCGACGCACTGGTGGCCTTGCGACTGCCAGCCGTCGCGCCGGAGAATGTCCACCTCGAGGTCGCGCTCGCCACACAGCGCCTGGCGCAGCAAGACACCGTTGACATAATCACCCACGTCTACGCGCAAATCGTCCACAAGGACTACTACGTGCCAAAGGAGGACGATAGGTCGCTGGCCTTCTTGACCCGCAGGGCAACCTTGGACAGCATTGTTCAGAAGCACGTTGAGCTCGCCGCCAACGCCGCTGCTCCTCACACGTCGGTTGGTGACTCGGCGCACTAGGGCATGAGGATGTCGTTGATGGATCCGTATGCATCTTTATCTTTCTGTCAAATCCATGTAGTAGTATATGGTACTACTAGTAATTATCTTACCTTTCACATCAACTTCATAATTTTTGTACGTACTCCATGCATGAACCGCGCCAGAACCTAACTTCTCATTACTCTAGGGAAAATCGTTATTTCTATCTATCGGTCGCGCCATGGAGCAGAACCAAATTTTACAAGTTACAAGTTCAAAAGGAAAAGCTAGCTTGCCGTGTTCGCGTCGCACCCCGCTGCCCACACGGTTGGTCTGGCACGCCGCTCAAGGGGGAAAGCATGCTGTGTTGCATTTTCACTTACAAGTGGGACCGCAGTTGAGCAAACCGACTATCGGCAAACCCCCGCCTCGCCTAGTGTGCGATGGCTGAGAAAACAGGAGGGAGAAGAGATGGTTGTAGCATGGACTCCAAGAAAATTGGTGTCGGATGGGACTCGTGTGGGTGGCGTGTGTCGTACTGCTAGACGTGAATGCTAGTTATGGCCCATGCCACGGTACACGAAGAGGCGCCCCGGCCTACATAGACATCCGTTCGGAAATTGTACAAAAGGACTAGCCGTCGTCTCACTGACATGTGGGAACGGGACCACATGTCAACGAAGAGGCTAGTGGGGAGCAGACGGTTGCCACATAGGTCACACACCGACGACAAGGCCGTCCTGTCAGACCTAACGTCCCCGCGGGATGGCTTCCGTCCCCCACATGAGCGAAGCCACTTGGCACCCCCACACGGTTGGCCCGCCACGCCGCTAGGCCAACTCCAGCATGTGCAGCTCGGATGCGCGCTCACTCAGCCCCCTTTCCCTCGATGCCCCGGAGCTACCCAACCACGGCTACGTGTTTTGCGCACCCGGCGGCCGGATTTGGAGCGGATCCGGTCAGGCTTGAGCTCGCCCGGTTGTGGGAGGCCGCGCCGTGCCATGGACTGGCCGGGCACCGGGCCGGAGGGCTCCGGCAAGGCCGCAAGGCCGCATGCAGGTACTGACTCCTCCTCTAGCCGCTCGGATCTACACTGTCGGCGGTCCGCCGGCAGATACATGAATGGCGGTCGGCCAGGCTCGGTGCTGGCCCGAAAGCTCGTCGGCGCACCGTTGCCACTCTTTACGTGTGACGATTGCCCAAAGAAGGTCTTGCGCCGCGTGTCTACAACGCCGGAACGTCCCGGATGGGTGTTCATCAGGTGCTCAACCGATGGGGTATGTGCTACTTTAGCTTCGGTTGTGCTCTCGGGTTAGACTTGTTGTGCTAACTTAAAATTTTATTGTGTAGAATGGATGCAAGTTTTGCTATTCGGAAGAAGAGTACATCGATATATTGATAGAGCGCAATTTAGTAGATGTTGTAGCACTTTTAGCTAGTATAGAGGCTAGAGATGAGACTAGTGCACTTGTTGATAGAATAGAGACATGAGACTAGATGTGAGGAAGCAATGTCTACTTCTTTACACTCGAAGAAGAAAGAAGCACGCAAGATCGAGCCTCCGCAGATCAATAATGAATGCATCGAGAAGGCACTAATCCAACTTACAGGAGCAGTTATGGAAGTTGGATATCTTCTAAAATGTATTCTTGTGGTTCTTGTTTTCTTTGGTCTTGCTTTTCTAGTCAAATTTTGGTGATGTATTTCCATGTACCAAAAATCAATGATGAAAAAAAGATATGTGTTTGCAAAGAAAAATGTACGCGGCCGAGATGCGTCCGCGCGTTGGGCGCACGGCCACCGCATCCGAGAAATGGCCCGGACACGACCCCATTGCCCTACCCAAATGGACAGAATCCGGGCAAAACGGAGGTCTGATACGTCTCCGTCGTATCTATAATTTTTGATTGTTCCATGCCAATATTCTACAACTTTCATATACTTTTGGCAACTTTTTATACTATTTTGGGGACTAACATATTGATCCAGTGCCCAGTGCCAGTTCCTGTTTGTTGCATATTTTTGTTTCGCAGAATATCCATATCAAACGGAGTCCAAACGGGATAAAAACGGACGGAGATTATTTTTGGAATATTCGGAGAATATGGGAAGAAAAATCCACGCGAGACGGTGCCCGAGGGGAGAGTGTTGTCCACGTACACGCAAGATCATGGTGATGCATAGCAACGAGAGGGGAGAGTGTTGTCCACGTACCCTCGTAGACCGACAGCGGAAGTGTTATCACAACGCGGTTGATGTAGTCGTACGTCTTCACGATCCAACCGATCAAGTACTGAACGCACGACATCTTAGAGACGGCTGCATTCACGTTAAATAGGGCACCATCAAAATCCGTTGAGACGACGCCTTATGAACTGTGGTTTGGCAAGAAACCAAAGTTGTCGTTTCTTAAAGTTTGGGGCTGCGATGCTTATGTGAAGAAACTTCAACCTGATAAGCTCGAACCCAAATCGGAGAAATGTGTCTTCATAGGATACCCAAAGGAGACTGTTGGGTATACCTTCTATCACAGATCCGAAGGCAAAACTTTTGTTGCTAAATTCGGAAATTTTCTAGAGAAGGAGTTTCTCTCGAAAGAAGTGAGTGGAAGGAAAGTAGAACTTGATGAGGTAACTATACCTGCTCCCTTATTGGAAAGTAGTTCATCACAGAAACCAGTTTCTGAGACACCTACACCAATTAGTGAGGAAGTTAATGATGATGATCATGAAACTTCAGATCAAGTTATTACTGAACCTCGTAGGTCAACCAGAGTAAGATCCGCACCAGAGTGGTACGGTAATCCTGTTCTGGAGGTTATGTTACTAGACCATGACGAACCTACGAACTATGAAGAAGCGATGGTGAGCCCAGATTCCGCAAAATGGCTTGAGGCCACGAAATCTGAGATGGGATCCATGTATGAGAACAAAGTATGGACTTTGGTTGACTTGCCCAATGCTCGGCAAGCCATTGAAAATAAATGGATCTTCAAGAAGAAGACTGACGCTGATGGTAATGTTACTGTCTATAAAGCTCGACTTGTTGCGAAAGGTTTTCGACAAGTTCAAGGAATTGACTACGATGAGACCTTCTCACCCGTAGCGATGCTTAAGTTTGTTCGAATCATGTTAGCAATTGCCGCATTTTATGATTATGAAATTTGGCAAATGGATGTCAAAACTGCATTCCTGAATGGATTTCTGGAAGAAGAGTTGTATATGATGCAACCAGAAGGTTTTGTCGATCCAAAGGGAGCTAACAAAGTGTGCAAGCTCCAGCGATCCATTTATGGACTGGTGCAAGCCGCTCGGAGTTGGAATAAACGCTTTGATAGTGTGATCAAAGCATTTGGTTTTATACAGACTTTTGGAGAAGCCTGTATTTACAAGAAAGTGAGTGGGAGCTCTGTAGCATTTCTGATATTATATGTGGATGACATATTACTGATTGGAAATGACATAGAATTTCTGGATAGCATAAAGGGATGCTTGAATAAGAGTTTTTCAATGAAAGACCTCGGTGAAGCTGCGTATATATTGGGCATCAAGATCTATAGAGATAGATCAAGACGCTTAATTGGACTTTCACAAAGCACATACCTTGACAAAGTTTTGAAGAAGTTCAAAATGGATCAAGCAAAGAAAGGATTCTTGCCTGTGTTGCAAGGTGTGAAGTTGAGTAAGACTCAATGCCCGACCACTGCAGAATATAGAGAGAAGATGAAAGATGTCCCCTATGCTTCAGCCATAGGCTCTATCATGTATGCAATGCTCTGTACCAGACCTGATGTATGCCTTGCTATAAGTCTAGCAGGAAGGTACCAAAGTAATCCAGGAGTGGATCACTGGATATGTTTCTCGTATATGGAGGTGACAAAGAACTCATCGTAAATGGTTACGTTGATGCAAGCTTTGACACTGATCCGGACGATTCTAAATCGCAAACCGGATACGTATTTACATTGAACGGTGGAGCTGTCAGTTGGTGCAGTTCTAAGCAAAGCGTCGTGGCGGGATCTACATGTGAAGCGGAGTACATAGCTGCTTCGGAAGCAGCAAATGAAGGAGTCTGGATGAAGGAGTTCATATCCGATCTAGGTGTCATACCTAGTGCATCGGGTCCTATGAAAATCTTTTGTGACAATACTGGTGCAATTGCCTTGGCAAAGGAATCCAGATTTCACAAGAGAACCAAGCACATCAAAAGACGCTTCAATTCCATCCGGGATTTAGTCCAGGTGGGAGACATAGAAATTTGCAAGATACATACGGATCTGAATGTTGCAGACCCGTTGACTAAGCCTCTTCCACGAGCAAAACATGATCAGCACCAAGGCTCCATGGGTGTAAGAATCGTTACTGTGTAATCTAGATTATTGACTCTAGTGCAAGTGGGAGACTGAAGGAAATATGCCCTAGAGGCAATAATAAAGTATTATTTATTTTCTTGTATCATGATGATCCTTGAGATCTCTTAGCCATGTGCGGTGCCCCCCTCCACCATATTACACCTCGATAATACCGTTGCAGAGCTTAGGCGAAGCCCTGCGTCGGTGGAACATCATCATCGTCACCACGCCGTCGTGCTGACGAAACTCTCCCTCAACACTCGGCTGGATCGGAGTTCGAGGGACGTCATCGAGCTGAACGTGTGTAGAACTCGGAGGTGCGTTACGTTCGGTACTTGATCGGTCGGATCGTGAAGACGTACGACTACATCAACCGCGTTGTGATAACGCTTCCGCTGTCCGTCTACGAGGGTACGTGGACAACACTCTCCCCTCTCGTTGCTATGCATCACCATGATCTTGCGTGTGCGTAGGAAAATTTTGAAATTACTATAAGGGTACCGTCTCTGACCCTTGTGGGCCCCCTGTAAGGCGGTTGATGCCCTTCTTCGGCCGCAAGAAAGCTAATTTTTAGTAAAAAATCACGGCAAAGATTTCAGTCCAATCGGAGTTACGGATCTCCATATATATACGAAATGGTGAAAGGGCAGCAGTGGAGAACGCAGAAACAGGGAGAAACAGAGAGACAGATCCAATCTCAAAGGGGCTTTCGCCCCTCCCACACCATGGAGGCCAAGGACCAGAGGGGAAACCCTTCTCCCATCTAGGCAGGAGGTCAAGGAAGAAGAATACGAAGGGGCCCCCTCTCCCCTTCTCTTCCGGTGGCGCCGGAACGCTGCCGTGGCCATCATCATCACCGCAATCTTCACCAACAACTTCACCGCCATCATCACCAACTCTTCCCCCCTCTATGCAGCGGTCTAACCTCTCTCTTACCCACTGTAATCTCTACTTAAACATGGTGCTCAACGCTATATATTAATTCCCAATGATGTATGGCTATCCTATGATGTTTGAGTAGATCCGTTTTGTCTTATGGGTTATTTGATGATCAAGATTGGTTTGAGTTGCATGTTTTATTATTGGTGCTGTCCTATGGTGCTCTCCGTGTCGCGAAAGCGTGAGGGATCCCCGCTGTAGGGTTTGCAATATGTTCATGATTTGCTTATGGTGGGTGGCGTGAGTGACAGAAGCACATACCCGAGTAAGTAGGTTGTTTGCGTATGGGAATAAAGAGGACTTGACACTTTAATGCGATGGTTGGGTTTTACCTTAATGATCTTTAGTAGTTGCGGATGCTTGATAGAGTTCCAATCATAAGTGCATATGATCCAAGTAGAGAAAGTATGTTAGCTTATGCCTCTCCCTCAAATAAAATTGCAATAATGATTACCGGTCTAGTTATCGATTGCCTAGGGACAAATAACTTTCTTGTAACAAAAAGCTCTCTACTAAAACTAATTTAGTTGTGTCATTATCTAAACAGCCCCTAATTTTTATTTACGCTCTCTTTATTATCTTGCAAACCTATCCAAAACACCTACAAAGTACTTCTAGTTTCATACTTGCTCTAGGTAAAGCGAACGTCAAGCGTGCGTAGAGTTGTATCGGTGGTCGATAGAACTTGAGGGAATATTTGTTCTACCTTTAGCTCCTCGTTGGGTTCGACACTCTTACTTATCGAAAGAGGCTACAATTGATCCCCTATACTTGTGGGTTATCAAGACCTTTTTCTGGCACCGTTGCCGGGGAGCAATAGCGTGGGGTGAATATTCTCGTGTGTGCCTGTTTGCTTTATCACTAAGTAATTTTTATTTGATGTTCTTAGTTGTTCTCTATCTTTAGTTATGGATATGGAACACGAAATACCAAAAAAATTAGGTGTACTTGCTACTCATGGAGATGGGGAACCTCCTAAAACCCTCGATGCTCATTATGTGAAAGATATTATGTACTACTTTGATAATCCCGAGAAAACCCCATTAAATTATGTAATGGGAGACACCTTGGATCAACGTGAATACTTTAGGGATTATCGCTTGACTCAAAAAGGGAAACTATTATGGGATCAAATTCATATGTTGAAGTGGTATACTAGGCAACTATGCTTGAGATATGATTATACTTGTTGCTCTAGGATGAAGTCTCCACACCTTCCCTTTTCATGCAAATTTAATGATAATGAAACCTTGGCTTCTTATGCTAGAGGTATATATGATTACTATGATGTGGAACAAATAGAAGAATTTGTTTGCTTTTATGGGTGCTTATGAAATTGAATCTTTGTTCAAAGAGTGTGAAAATCTATATGATGCTGTTTATACACCTGAAAATTTAGCTATCCTTAAATATTGCTATGCCAATTATGAATTCAACTCCGATATCGATGCATTTATTGAGAAAGTCTCCGCTGTCCAAGAAGAGACTAATATTTGCAGGAGTCTATGGAAGAAGAAATTGATGAAACTGTGAGCTCATTGGATGAAAAAGATGATGAGGAGAGCGAAGAACAAAAGGAGGAAGAGCGGATTAGCTACCCGTGCCCACCTTCTAATGAGAGTAACCCTCCAACTCATACATTGTTTAACTTCCCTTCGTGCTTACCGAAGGATGATTGCTATGATGACTGTTATGATCCCGTTGATTCTCTTGAAATATCCCTTTTTGATGATACTTGCTATGCTTGTGGCCAAGATGCCAATATGAATTATGCTTATGGAGATGAACTTGCTATAGTTCCTTATGTTAAACATGAAATTGTTGCTATTGCACCCACGCATGATAGTCCTATTATCTTTTTGAATTCTCCCGACTACACTATATCGGAGAAGTTTGCCTTTATTAAGGATTATATTGATGGGTTGCCTTTTACTTCTGCACATGATGATTTTGATGAATATAATATGCATGTGCTTGCTGCTCCTACTTGCAATTATTATGAGAGAGGAACTATATCTCCACCTCTCTATGTTTCCAACATGATAAAATTGCAAGAAACTGTTTATACTATGCATTGGCCTTTACTTTGTGTGCATGAATTGTTCTTTTATGACATGCCGATGCATAGGAAGAGAGTTAGACTTCGTCACTACATGATATATGTTACCTTGTGCTCACTACTAAATTACAAATCATTGTTAATTAAAATTGGCTTTGATATACCTTGGGATCCGGGTGGATTCCCTACTTGAGAACTATATGCCTAGCTTAATGGCTTTAAAGAAAGCGCTGCCAGGGAGACAACCCGGAAGTTTTAGAGAGTCATTTATTTCTTTTGAGTGCTTTTATATAGTTTAAAAAAAATAAAAAAATAAAGAGGGGAACCTAAAACTTTTTCAAAAAGAAAAGCGAAAGTGAGAATTCGAGCATTGTTAAAGTGGGAGTTAGCCTTGAACTTTGTTCATGCTCACGGAAACTTTGTGAATCTTGATTACAGAAACTTTTCAACAAAAATAATTATCCCCTTGTACAATTCCATTGTATCATAAAAATAATGTGCCAAGGTTTGCCTTTAGGATGTTTACAATGCTTGTTGGTTTGTACGGTGCAGGACAGAAACTTTGGCTGTAGTGCGCAATTTTACGTTTTTTACTGGAATGTCAAATGGTTCTGATTACTTTTGCACTGTCTTTCTATAAAAATTGTTTATTTTTCCTAATTTTTGCAGAATTTTTCAAGTATCATAAGTATGGTGAATGTTCAGATTATTACAGACTGTTCTGTTTTAGACAGATTCTGTTTTTGATGCATAGTTTGCTTGTTTTGATGAAACTATCGATTTATATGAGTGGATTAAGCCATGAAAAAGTTATATTACAGTAGACACAATGCAAAAACAAAATATGAATTGGTTTGCAACAGTACTTAGAGTAGTGATTTGCTTTATTATACTAATGGATTGTACCGAGTTTTCTGTTGAAGTTTTGTGTGGATGAAGTGTTCGATGATCGAGAAGGTCTCGATGTGAGAAGAAGGAAGATAGGCAAAAGCTCAAGCTTGGGGATGCCCGAGGCACCCCAAGTAAATATTCAAGGAGACTCAAGCGTCTAAGCTTGGGGATGCCCCGGAAGGCATCCCCTCTTTCTTCAACAAGTATCGGTATGTTTTCGGATTCGTTTCATTATGTGCAATCTTGGAGCGTCTTTTGCTTTAGTTTTCATTTTTCTTTTTTGCACCATGCTGGTATGAGATAGTCCTTGGTTGATTTATAGAATGCTCTTTGCACTTCAATAATATTCTTTGAGTATGGCTTTATAGAATGCTTCATGTGCTTCACTTATATCATTTGAAGTTTGGATTGCCTGCTTCTCTTCACTTAGACAACCGCCATTTGTAGAATGCTCTTTTGCTTCACTTATATTTGTTAGAGCGTTGGAATATCTTTTGTAGAAATAATTAAACTCTCTTGCTTCACTTATATCTATTTAGAGAGATGACAGGAACTGGTCATTCACATGGTTAGTCATAAAATCCTACATAACTTGTAGATCACTGAATATGATATGTTTGATTCCTTGCAATAGTTTTGCGATATAAAGATGGTGATATTAGAGTCATGCTAGTGGGTAGTTGTGGATTGTAGAAATACTTGTGTTGAAGTTTGTGATTCTCGTAGCATGCATGTATGGTGAACGTTATGTGATGAAGTCGGAGCATGATTTATTTATTGACTGTCTTCCTTATGAGTGGCGGTCGGGGACGAGTGATGGTTTTTTCCTACCAATCTATCCCCCTAGGAGCATGCGCGTAGTACTTTGTTTTGATGACTAATAGATTTTTGCAATAAGTATATGAGTTCTTTATGACTAATGTGAGTCCATGGATTATACGCACTCTCACCCTTCCATCATTGCTAGCCTCTTCGGAACCATGCATTGCCCTTTCTCACCTCGAGAGTTGGTGCAAACTTCGCCGGTGCATCCAAACCCCGTGATATGATACACTCTGTCACACATAAGCCTCATTATATCTTCCTCAAAACAGTCACCATACCTACCTATCATGGCATTTCCATAGCCATTCCGAGATATATTGCCATGCAACTTCCATCATCATCATACACATGACTTGAGCATTTATTGTCATATTGCTTTGCATGATCGTAAGATAGCTAGCATGATGTTTTTGATGTCATTGCTATGCTAAATCATTGCACATCCCGGTACACCGCGGGAGGCATTCATATAGAGTCATATCTTTGTTCTAGTATCGAGTTGTAATATTGAGTTGTAAGTAAATAAAAGTGTGATGATCATCATTATTAGAGCATTGCCCCAGTGAGGAAAGAATGATGGAGACTATGATTCCCCCACAAGTCGGGATGAGACTCCGGACGAAAAAAAGAAGAGAAAGGCCAAAAAAAATGAGAGAAAAAGAGAGAAGGGGCAATGTTACTATCCTTTTACCACACTTGTGCTTCAGAGTAGCACCATGTTCTTCATATAGAGAATCTCTTGAGTTATCTTCATATACTAGTGGGAATTTTCATTATAGAACTTGGCTTGTATATTCCAGTGATGGGCTTCCTCAAATGCCCGAGGTCTTCATGAGCAAGCAAGTTGGATGCACACCCACTTAGTTTCAGTTTGAGCTTTCATACACTTATAGCTCTAGTGCATCCGTTGCATGGCAATCCCTACTCCTCACATTGACATCAATTGATGGGCATCTCCATAGCCCGTTGATTAGCCGCGTCGATGTGAGACTTTCTCCTTTTTGTCTTCTCCACACAACCTCCACCATCATATTCTATTCCACCTATAGTGCTATGTCCATGGCTCACGCTCATGTATTGCGTGAAAGTTGAAAAGGTTTGAGAACATCAAAAGTATGAAACAATTGCTTGGCTTGTCATCGGGGTTGTGCATGATGTGAATATTTTGTGTGGTGAAGATGGAGCATAGCCAGACTATATGATTTTGTAGGGATAACTTTCTTTGGCCATGTTATTTTGAAAAGACATGATTGCTTTATTAGTAGGCTTGAAATATTATTATTTTTATGTCAAATGATAGACTATTGCTTTGAATCACTTGTGTCTTAATATTCATGCTATGATTAGATACATGATCAAGATTATGCTAGGTAGCATTCCACATCAAAAATTATCTTTTTTATCATTTACCTACTCTGGACGAGAAGGAATTGAGCTTGGGGATGCTGATACGTCTTCGTCGTATCTATAACTTTTTATTGTTCCATGCCAATATTCTACAAGTTTCATATACTTTTGGCAACTTTTTATACTATTTTTGGGGACTAACATATTGATCCAGTGCCCAGTGCCAGTTCCTGTTTGTTGCATGTTTTTGTTTCGCAGAATATCCATATCAAATGGAGTCCAAACGGGATAAAAACGGACGGAGATTATTTTTGGAATATTCGGAGAATATGGGAAGAAAAATCCACGCGAGACGGTGCCCGTGGGAGGCACGAGGCAGGGGGCGCGCCCCACCCCCCTGGGCGCGCCCCTGACCCTCGTGGGCCCCCTGTAAGGCGGTTGATGCCCTTCTTCGGCCGCAAGAAAGATAATTTTTAGGAAAAAATCACGGTGAAGATTTCAGTCCAATCGGAGTTACGGATCTCCATATATATATGAAACGGTGAAAGGGCAGCACGGGAGAACGCAGAAACAGGGAGAAACAGAGAGACAGATCCAATCTCGGAGGGACTTTCGCCCCTCCCACGCCATGGAGGCCAAGGACCAGAGGGGAAACCCTTCTCCCATCTAGGGAGAAGGTCAAGGAAGAAGAATATGAAGGGGCCCCCTCTCCCCTTCTCTTCCGGTGGCGCCGGAACGCTGCCGTGGCCATCATCATCACCGCAATCTTCACCAACAACTTCACCGCCATCATCACCAACTCTTCCCCCCTCTATGCAGCGGTGTAACCTCTCTCTTACCCGTTGTAATCTCTACTTAAACATGGTGCTCAACGCTATATATTATTTCCCAATGATGTATGGCTATCCTATGATGTTTGAGTAGATCCATTTTGTCCTATGGGTTATTTGATGATCAAGATTGGTTTGAGTTGCATGTTTTATTATTGGTGCTGTCCTATGGTGCTCTCTGTGTCGCGCAAGCGTGAGGGGTCCCCGCTGTAGGGTTTGCAATATGTTCATGATTTGCTTATGGTGGGTGGCGTGAGTGACAGAAGCACAGACCCGAGTAAGTAGGTTGTTTGCGTATGGAAATAAAGAGGACTTGATACTTTAATGCCATGGTTGGGTTTTACCTTAATGATCTTTAGTAGTTACGGATGCTTGCTAGAGTTCCAATCATAAGTGCATATGATCCAAGTAGAGAAAGTATGTTAGCTTATGCCTCTCCCTCAAATAAAATTGCAATAATGATTACCGGTCTAGTTATCGATTGCCTAGGGACAAATAACTTTCTCGTAACAAAAAGCTCTCTACTAAAACTAATTTAGTTGTGTCTTTATCTAAACAGCACCTACTTTTTGTTTATGCTCTCTTTATTATCTTGCAAACCTATCCAAAAACACCTACAAAGTACTTCTAGTTTCATACTTGCTCTAGGTAAAGCGAACTTAAAGCGTGCGTAGAGTTGTATCGGTGGTCGATAGAACTTGAGGGAATATTTGTTCTACCTTTAGCTCCTCGTTGGGTTCGACACTCTTACTTATCAAAAGAGGCTACAATTGATCCCCTATACTTGTGGGTTATCAAGGTCCGTTTGGGGTCGTGCGTTGGAGTTGGCCTTACAAGTGGGACCGTAGTTGAGGAAACTGACTATCGGCAAACCCCCACCTCGCCCGCTGTGCGATGGCTGAGTTAGAGAAACGACGAGGTTGAAGAGATAGCTGTAGCACGGACTCCAAGAAATATGGTGTCAGATGGAAGTCGTGCTGGTGGCGTGTGCCGTACTCCTGGACGTGAATGCTTGTTCTGGCCCATGCCATCCTACTAGTACTCCAAGTAGTAGTATATAATAGTAGTAGTATCGAGGATTTAAGGTGTTGGTTACGTACAGCGAACACATTAACATATGGCCCACCACACATTATGGCCAAATTTCCTGGAGTTTGTGCTAGGTTAAAAAGTGTTCTTTGTGAGGGTGGGTGGCTGGTCTCAAGTTTAAAACTTGTTGTATTACGTACGTAGATGTAGAGATAGTGCAGCATGTGAAGCTAGTACAAATAGTGTACTATTGTTGATTGGCCTCATCCGATAACCTGTTGCAATGCACGTACAATTATGTATTCGGAAAATATTTTTTTGCCTCGTCGCAGCACCCACTCAGAGAAGCGACTCGAAAGATATTCATAAATTTAGTAAGTTTATCACAGGCATATCATTTTATAACATAGAACAGGTCATCAACCCACAACGACAACGAGGATACATTATAAATACTAAAGTTTTCATCACACAACAAATAACAAGCAATGAAATGAACTTAACCTCAACCAATCCTCGGCGTTGGAAACGCTTGCTTTGAACCACAAGTGATTCTCTGGGAAGGGCCAGCTACTTCAATCTCGAGACCAACGCAGGACTGATCATCCAGGCTGAAGCGGCCTACTATATTATGACCAGGGTAGGGAACCACCCCAATGTCCGAGGTATAGATACAGTTGCTTCTCATAAATGGTAGTAACGTTGTGTCAACAGCAGTTGGATCGCCTTTCACCATCATTGGATAATTTTGTCCAAGGAAGAGCGTGTTTTGAATTGCATCACAGTACACATCCGTGTATAGAAACTGATTTTTGAGCAATATCCATCTAGTCGAACCACTAAGGACGGCAACAAGCTTGTCGAAGATAGCAACAACTCCATAGTTCCTGTAATGCCAAGAGCGGTTGGGAACTCGACAAATTGTTATCTTCCGTAGAAGACAGTCACCATGATCGTATTTGTAAGTGCGTAGAATACCGGTGTGCTCAACCTCTGGGAAGTCTGAGATTTTTGGAAGTGGAACCCGGTGACGAGTGTACACATTCACAAGTTCCCACTCGTAGTTGTACCCAATATAAACAACCCAGTCTCCATTTGCGCCTGCCCAAGCCTTGCCCTCAAGCGATGGCATCTTAACATCATACGTATCATTATCAAGTGGCATCAACTTGCACAAGGCGAGGCTTCCCTCGTCCCCGCGCCAGTCAACAGGGTGACGGCGAAGAAGATAGGGGAGCTCAAACCGCTCCTGGACCCCTGGGTTCCTTGTAATGATGTTATTAGTTGAGTCGAGAATGGTCTTGAACGAACCTGCCATGCTAGCCGAGGTGATGACGTCGCACCGATCAATGAGTTCCTCCACCACATCATCTTTCAGATCGGGGCAAGAATAACGTGGTGATTTCCGGCCTGTTCCCTCCATGGAGAAGACGATCGAACAATGGCAGAAGGAAGGGTGAAGGCAAATGGAGGAGGGAGGAAGAGCGTGCGACAGCAGTTCCAAATGGAGAGGGAAAGGCGAAGAGTCGGTGGACGGTTGCCAGTTTGCCACGGTACACAAAGAGGTGCCCCGGCCTACACATCCATTCGGAAATTGTACAAAAGGACTCGCCGTCATCTCACTGCCATGTTTGAACGGGACCACATGTCAACGAAACATGGTGTGTAATTTCTCGTGCAAAATGCGATCTGGCCGCGTTGGCCTGAGGTGCCGCATTAGTTATCGACCTTTATTTTTTTAACATACAATCTGAGTGGATAGCTCCTGTGGTCATCACATGTGAGCGGATATATAGGTGGGCTAGGTGGGCAGGCGGCAACAATCTAAGTGCTAAAAGAGTTGATCCAACGCTTGGTTTTGTTTGGATTTTCCAACTATGACCATTGGATAGAGTGAATCAATGGCTTACGTTCAAAGTTATTCTCATACTATAGAATGGTATAGGAACGTGGAGAGATTTGGTTGATTTTATATCACTGAATAATATAAAATATTATGAGTGCAGACGCTCCACCGTAAGGTTTGTTGCTCCTTCTCGGTCGTCGGGAATCTATGTTCTTCCACTCTTTCGTTTAAGACTTGAGCTTTGTTCATCCTTTTGCCGACACGCGGGACATCTATATGCCTCCATTTTAAAAATCATACTATATGCCTCCTTGACATGCGGGACATCTAGCATCAAGGTGGCGTGTCATGCAAGAAAATGGAGATATGCAGTGCATAAGTGAGTCGTGCACTTCAATGGCACCTAGTACTACACAATATTTTTTCTCCTCGATGGCACATGAATAGTGCATGTACTCAATGACAGAGCACGGGATGGTAGCCATGGACATGGTCGGCCCTTTTTGAAGAAAGTACTAATAAATGCGTAACTTTGACGTGTCCCATGAACTCGCAGAACGACGAGAAACTTGCTTACTACGCCTTCTCCCTCGCCAACGCGTGCGCGGTGGCTCGCAGCACGAGGATAAACTTTTGCTTACAAGCGGTGGACGTGCATCAGTTCATTTGGTGTCAGATTGCCAGAAGTACTACTGTAGTACCATCATTATTGTTCGACTTCCGGAAGAGGAGAAGAGCCAAGCGCAAGGTCACCTACTAACCTAGTACAGTACTACTATAGCCAAAGCTGGTCCACCTTTTTAGAGCATGGTTAATTAATATAGGCGGCTCTTGCAGCGGCACATCATTTAGAGCAAGTACTCTCTTCGTAGGAACAAAGGAAGTGAAACAAAAGTTGGAGTGGATGCTAGATTGCCAATTAAAACATGATTACATAGGAAAAAAATCCTATAGCATTCTATCCTATGAATCAAACGACCAACGTAGGAAAATTATGAGGGGGGTCTCTCCAACAGTGTTCCTCGGCTTGCACCTAGCATCACGGTGGTCGGACTTGGAGTTATTCATCTGGTACACGTGGCATGTCAGATCTGGACACAAGGTGACGCGACCTCTCACTTCGTCCGCCATTTGAAGCAGCGCGCCGGTGGAGGGCTAGCATACTCCAATATTAGGTCGGCTCTATTTGATGTGGCAACTTCATATACTAACCGGATGCTGGCTATACTACTACGGTACTCACACTCCAAGAAGTGGCGTGAAATCCATTCATAAATTGAGTCTATGACATGCATTTGCAAATGTACCATTCATTACATACAACAATTCATCAACACACAACGACAATGAGGATACATGTTGGATTATAAATTATTTCCAACAAAACATTCTAGTAAATACTGAAGTTTTCATCACACAACAAATAACAAGCAATGAAATGAACTTCAACTCAACCAATCCTCGGCGTTGGAAACGCTTGCTTTGAACCATAGGTGCTCTGGGAAGGGCCAGCTATTGTCAATATCGAGACCAACGCAGGACTGATCATCCAGGCTGAAGCGACATATATCAGGACCAGGGTAGGGAACCACCGCAATGCCTGAGGTATAGATACAGTTGCTTCTCATAAATGGTAGTAACGTTGTGTCAACAGCAGTTGGATCGCCTTTCACCATCATTGGATAATTTTGTCCAAGGAAGAGCGAGTTTTCTCCAAGACTATCAATATTGTACCAGGGAGGTGTTGGCGTTAGCACACTAGTATCCATCCCGAATACCATGCAACGGGTGTTGGAATAGGTCCGGAGAATGCAACCATGGGAGACAACAGCTGCTTCCTTAGTAGTAACATCAGTAGTGGGCTGTATACAGACAAGAAGGGTGATCCATCGGAATAAGTTGCCAGGCGCCACTGAGTATATAAGTTCTACTCGTCCTCATGCTCGTGATCATCACCATCGTCATCTCCCCCTTGGTTATAAATTTTTTCAAGTATAGGTGGTGGAATGTTCACAGGACCTTGGAAACACAAGAAGGTTAATTAGTAAAGGGAAACTTGCTAATCCGCATGCATGTGGATGAAACAATTATAATTACGGTGGAAGAGAAACGTACCGAAACTACGAGGATCCCTTGCAAAAACAGTGCCACGAGTGGTGGCAGGAAACACAAGATCCTCGTATTCAATTGCATCACAGTACACATCCGTGTATAGAAACTGATTTTTGAGCAATATCCATCCAGTCGAACCACTAAGGACGGCAACAAGCTTGTCAAAGATAACAACAACTCCATAGTTCCTGTAATGCCAAGAGCGGTTGGGAACTCGACAAATTGTTATGTTCCATAGAAGACAGTCACCATGATCGTATTTGAACGTGCGTAGAATACCGGTGTGCTCAACCTCTGGGCAGTCTGAGATTTTTGGAAGTGGAACCCGGTGACGAGTGTACACATTCAGAAGTTCCCACTCGTAGTTGTACCCAATATAAACAACCCAATCTCCATTTGCGCCTGCCCAAGCCTTGCCCTCAAGCGATGGCATCTTAATATCATACGTATCATTATCAAGCGGCATCAACTTGCACGAGGCGAGGCTTCCCTCGTCCCCGCGCCAGTCAGCAGGGTCACGGCAAAGAAGATAGGGGAGATCAAACTACTCCTGGACCCTTGTGTTCCTTGTAACGATGTTATTAGTTGAGTCGAGAATGGTCTTGTACGAACCTGCCATGCTAGCCGAGGTGATGACGTCGCACCGATCAATGAGTTCCTCCACCACCTCATCTTTCAGATCGGGGCAAGAATAACGTGGTCGTTTCCAGCCTGTTCCCTCCATGGAGAAGACGATCGAACAATGGCAGAAGGAAGGGTGAAGGCAAATGGAGGAGGGAGGAAGAGCGTGCGACAACAGTTCCAAATCGAGAGGGAAAGGCGAAGAGTCGGTGGACGGTTGCCAGTTTGCCACGGTACATGAAGAGGCGCCCCGGCCAACACGTCCATTCGGAAATTGTACAAAAGGACTCGCCGTCGTCTCACTGCCATGTTTGTACGGGACCACATGTTAACGAAACATGTTGTGTAATTTCTCGTGCAAAATGCGATCTGGCCGCGTTGGCCCGAGGTCCCGCATTAGTTATCGACCTTTATTTTTTTAACATACAATCTGAGTGGATAGCTCTTGTGGTCATCCTATGTGAGCGGATATATAGGTGGGCTAGGTGGGCAGGCGGCAACAATCTAAGTGCTAAAAGAGTTGATCCAATGCTTGGTTTTGTTTGGATTTTCCAACTATGACCATTGGATAGAGTGAATCAATGGCTTATGTTCAAAGTTATTCTCGTACTATAGAATGGTATAGGAACCTGGAGAGATTTGGTTGATTTTATATCGCTGAATAATATAAAATATTATCAGGGCAGACGCTCCACCGCGAGGTTTATTGCTCCTTCTCGGTCATCGGGAATCTATGTTCTTCCACTCTTTCATTTAAGACATGAGCTTTGTTCATCCTTTTGCCGACATGCGGGACATCTATATGCCTCCATTTTAAAAATCATACTATATGCCTCCATGACACGCGGGACATCTAGCATCAAGGTGGCGTGTCATGCAAGAAAATGGAGATATGCAGTGCGTAAGTGAGTCGTGCACTTCGATGGCACCTAGTACTACGCAATGTTTTTTTCCTAGATGGCACATGAATAGTGCATGTACTCAATGACAGAGCACGGGATGGTAGCCATGGACATGGTCAGCCCTTTTTGAAGAGAGTACTAATAAATACATAACTTTGATGTGTCCCGTCAACTCGCAGAACGACGAGAAACTTGCTTACTATGCCTTCTCCCTCGCCAACGCGTGCGCGGTGGCTCGCAGCACGAGGATAAACTTTTGCTTTCAAGCGGTGGACGTGCAGCAGTTCATTTGGTGTCAGATTGCCAGAAGTACTAATGTAGTACCATCATTATTGTTTGACTTCCGGAAGAGGAGAAAAGCCAAGCACAAGGTCACCTACTAACCTAGTACAGTACTACTATAGCCAAAGCTGGTCCACCTTTTTAGAGCATGGTTAATTAATATAGGCGGCTCTTGCAGCGGCACATCATTTAGATCAAGTACTCTCTTCGTAGGAACAAAGGAAGTGAAACAAAAGTTGGAGTGGATGCTAGATTGCCAATTAAAACATGATTACATAGGAAAAAAATCCTATAGCATTCTATCCTATGAATCAAACGACCAATGTAGGAAAATTATGAGGGGGGGGTCTCTCCAACAGTGTTCCTCGGCTCGCACCTAGCATCATGGTGGTCGAACTTGGAGTCATTCATCTGGTACACGTGGCATCTCAGATCTGGACACAAGGTGGCGCGACCTCTCACTTCGTCCGCTGTTTGAAGCAGCGCACCGGTGGAGGGCTAGCATACTCCAATATTAGGTTGGCTCTATGTGATGTGGCAACTTCATATACTTACCGGATGCTGGCTATACTACTACAATATTCGCACTCCAAGAACTGGCGCGAAATCCATTCATAAATTGAGTATATGACATGCATTTGCAAATGTACCATTCATTACATACAACAATTCATCAACACACAACGACAACGAGGATACATGTTGGATTATAAATTATTTCCAACAAAACATTCTAGTAAATACTGAAGTTTTCATCACACAACAAATAACAAGCAATGAAATGAACTTCAACTCAACCAATCCTCGGCGTTGGAAATGCTTGCTTTGAACCATAGGTGCTTTGGGAAGGGCCAGCTATTGTCAATATCGAGACCAACGCAGGACTCATCATCCAGGCTGAAGCGACATATATCAGGACCAGGGTAGGGAACCACCGCAATGTCCGAGGTATAGATACAGTTGCTTCTCATAAATGGTAGTAACGTTGTGTCAACAGCAGTTGGATCGCCTTTCACCATCATTGGATAATTTTGTCCAAGGAAGAGCGAGTTTTCTCCAAGACTATCAATTTTGTACCAGGGAGAAGGTGTTGGCGCTAGCACACTAGTATCCATCTCGAATACCATGCAACGGGTGTTGGAATAGGTCCGGAGAGTGCGACCATGGGAGACAACAGCTGCTTCCTTAGTAGTAACATCAGTAGTGGGCTGTATACAGACAAGATGGGGTGATCCATCGGAATAAGTTGCCAGGCGCCACTGAGTATATAAGTTCTGCTCGTCCTCATGCTCGTGAGAATCACCATCGTCATCTCCCCCTTGGTTATAAAATTTTTCAAGTATAGGTGGTGGAATGTTCATAGGACCTTGGAAACACAAGAAGGTTAATTAGTAAAGGGAAACTTGCTAATCCGCATGCACGTGGATGAAACAATTATAATTACGGTGGAAGAGAAACGTACTGAAACTACGAGGATCCCATGCAAAAAACAGTGCCATGAGTGGTGGCAGGAAACACAAGATCCTCGTATTCAATTGCATCACAGTACACATCCGTGTATAGAAACTGATTTTTGAGCAATATCCATCAAGTCGAACCACTAAGGACGGCAGCAAGCTTGTCAAAGATAACAACAACTCCACAGTTCCTGTAATGCCAAGAGCGGTTGGGAACTCGACAAATTGTTATCTTTCGTAGAAGACAGTCACCATGATCATATTTGAACGTGCGTAGAATACCGGTGTGCTCAACCTCTGGGCAGTCTGAGATGTTTGGAAGTGGAACCCGGTGACGAGTGTACACATTCACAAATTCCCACTCGTACTTGTACCCAATATAAACAACCCAATCTCCATTTGCGCCTGCCCAAGCCTTGCCCTCAAGCGATGGCATCTTAACATCATAGATATCATTATCAAGCGGCATCAACTTGCACTAGGCGAGGCTTCCCTCGTTCCCGCGCCAGTCAGCAGGGTCAAGGCGAAGAAGATAGGGGAGATCAAACCGCTCCTGCACCATTCTCTTCCTTGTAATGATGTTATTAGTTGAGTCGAGAATGGTCTTGAATGAACCTGCCATGCTAGCCGAGGTGATGACGTCGCACCGATCAATGAGTTCCTCCACCACATCATCTTTCAGATCGGGGCAAGAATAACGTGGTTGTTTCCGGCCTGTTCCCTCCATGGAGAAGACGATCGAACAATGGCAGAAGGAAGGGTGAAGGCAAATGGAGGAGGGAGGAAGAGCGTGCGATAGCAGTTCCAAATCGAGAGGGAAAGGCGAAGAGTCGGTGGACGGTTGCCAGTTTGCCACGATACACGAAGAGGCGCCCCGGCCCACACGTCCGTTCGGAAATTGTACAAAAGGACTTGCCGTCGTCTCACTGCCATGTTTGAACGGGACCACATGTTAACGAAACATGGTGTGTAATTTCTTGTGCAAAATGCGATCTAGCCGCGTTGGCCCGAGGTGCCGCATTAGTTATCGACCTTTATTTTTTTAACATACAATCTGAGTGGATAGCTCTTGTGGTCATCATATGTGAGCGGATATATAGGTGGGCTAGGTGGGTAGGCGGCAACAATCTAAGTGCTAAAAGAGTTGATCCAATGCTTGGTTTTGTTTGGATTTTCCAACTATGACCATTGGATAGAGTGAATCAATGGCTTACGTTCAAAGTTATTCTCGTACTATAGAATGGTATAGGAACGTGGAGAGATTTGGTTGATTTTATATCGCTGAATAATATAAAATATTATGAGTGCAGACGCTCCACCGCGAGGTTTGTTGCTCCTTCTCGGTCATCGGGAATCTATGTTCTTCCACTCTTTCATTTAAGACATGAGCTTTGTTCATCCTTTTGCCGACATGCGGGACGTCTATATGCCTCCATTTTAAAAATCATACTATATGCCTCCATGACACGCGGGACATCTAGCATCAAGGTGGCGTGTCATGCAAGAAAATGGAGATATGCAGTGCGTAAGTGAGTCGTGCACTTCGATGGCACCTAGTACTACGCAATATTTTTTCTCCTCGATGGCACATGAATAGTGCACGTATTCAATGACAGAGCACGGGATGGTAGCCATGGACATGGTCAGCCCTTTTTGAAGAGAGTACTAATAGATACATAACTTTGATGTGTCCCGTCAACTCGCAGAACGACGAGAAATTTGCTTACTATGCCTTCTCCCTCGCCAACGCGTGCGCGGTGGCTCGCAGCACGAGGATGAACTTTTACTTACAAGTGGTGGATGTGCAACAGTTCATTTTGTGTCAGATTGCCAGAAGTACTAATGTCGTACCATCATTATTGTTTGACTTCCGGAAGAGGAGAAAAGCCAAGAGCAAGGTCACCTACTAACCTAGTACATTACTACTATAGCCAAAGCTGGTCCACCTTTTTAGAGCATGGTTAATTAATATAGGCGGCTCTTGCAGCGGCACATCATTTAGAGCAAGTACTCTCTTCGTAGGAACAAAGGAAGTGAAACAAAAGTTGGAGTGGACGCTAGATTGCCAATTAAAACATGATTACATAGAAAAAAAATCCTATAGCATTCTATCCTATGAATCAAACGACCAATGTAGGAAAATTATGAGGGGGGGGGTCTCTCCAACAGTGTTCCTCGGCTCGCACCTAGCATCACGGTGGTCGAACTTGGAGTCATTCATCTGGTACACGTGGCATCTCAGATCTGGACACAAGGTGGCGCGACCTCTCACTTCGTTCGCCGTTTGAAGCGGCGCACCGGTGGAGGGCTAGCATACTCCAATATTAGGTTGGCTCTATGTGATGTGGCAACTTCATATACTAACCGGATGCTAGCTATACTACTACGGTACTCACACTCCAAGAAGTGGCATGAAATCCATTCATAAATTGAGTCTATGACATGCATTTGCAAATGTACCATTCAGTACATACAACAATTCATCAACACACAACGACAACGAGGATACATGTTGGATTATAGATTATTTCCAACAAAACATTCTAGTAAATACTGAAGTTTTCATCACACAACAAATAACAAGCAATGAAATGAACTTCAACTCAACCAATCCTCGGCGTTGGAAACACTTGCTTTGAACCATAGGTGCTCTGGGAAGGGCCAGCTATTGTCAATATCGAGACCAACGCAGGACTGATCATCCAGGCTAAAGAGACATATATCAGGACCAGGGTAGGGAACCACCTCAATATCTGAGGTATAGATATGGTTGCTTCTCATAAATGGTAGTAACGTGGTGTCAACAGCAGCCGGATCGCCTTTCACCATCATTGGATAGTTTGGTCCAAGGAAGAGCGAGTTTTCTCCAAAACTATCAATAGTGAAGCAGGGAGAAGGTGTTGGCGCTAGCACACTAGTATCCATCCCGAATACCCTGCAACGGGTGTTGGAATAGGTCCGGAGAGGGCGACCATGGGAGACAACACGTGCTCCCTCAGTAGTAACAATCTCAGTGCACTGTATACTGACAAGAAGAGGTGATCCATCGGAATTAGTTGCCAGGCGCCACTGAGTATATAAGTTCTGCTCGTCCTCATGCTCGTGATCATCACCATCGTCATCTCCCCCTTGGTTATAAAATTTTTCAAGTATAGGTGGTGGAATGTTCACAGGACCTTGGAAACACAAGAAGGTTAATTAGTAAAGGGAAACTTGCTAATCCGCATGCATGTGGATGAAACAATTATAATTATGGTGGAAGAGAAACGTACCGAAACTACGAGGATCCCATGCAAAAGCAGTGCCACGAGTGGTGGCAGCAAACACAAGATCCTCGTATTCAATTGCATCACAGTACTCATCCGTGTACAGAGACTGATTTTTGCGCAATATCCATGGACGAACCGTGGAATCAGTAACGACGGCAACAAGCTTGTCGAACATAGCAACAACTTTATAGTTCTCGTAATTCCAAGAGCGGTTGGGAACTCGACAAATTTCTATCTTCCATAGACGATAGCCACCATGATCGTATTTGAACGTACGTAGCTCATCTGTGTGCTCAACCTCAGGGCACTCTGATATTTTTGGAAGTGGAATCCGCTGACGAGTGTACACATTCACAAGTTCCCACTCGCAATTGTACCCAATATAAACAACCCAATCTCCATTTGCGCCAGCCCAGGCCTTACCCTTAAGCGATGGCATCTTGACATCACACGTATCGTTATCAAGCGGCATCAACTTGCACAAGGCGAGGCCTCCGTCGTCCGGGCCCATGAGAACAGGCTTATAGCGAAGAAGATAAGGGAGATCAAACCGCTCCTGGACCCTTGGGTTCCTTGTAATGATGTTATTAGTTGAGTCGAGAATGGTCTTGAACGAACCTGCCATGCTAGCCGAGGTGATGACGTCGCACCGATCAATGAGTTCCTCCACCACGTCATCTTTCAGATTGGGGCAAGAATAACGGGGTCGTTTCTGGCTTGTTCCCTCCATGGAGAAGACGATCGAACAATGGCAGAAGGAAGGGTGAAGGCAAATGGAGGAGGGAGGAAGAGCGTGCGACAGCAGTTCCAAATCGAGAGGGGAAGGCGAAGAGGCGGTGGACGGTTGCCACGGTACACGAAGAGGCGCCTCGGCCTACATAGACGTCCGTTCGGAAATTGTACAAAAGGACTCACCGTCGTCTCACTGACATGTTGGAACGGGACCACATGTCAACAAAACATGGTGTGTCATTTCTTGTGCAAAATGCGATCTGGCCGCGTTGGCCCGAAGTGCCGCATTATTTCTTGACTTTATTTTTTTAATGGCGTGCCGTTCAGTTTTGAAGCATGACTAACTGGTACTGTATGCAGAGAAAATATAAACTACTCTACCACTAATCCACCTCTAGTACTAGTAGTATAAAAAAGATATATAGGCTGGAGCTTCAGCGCTTTCTTGCTAAGGGCTGCCCACTTGCTTCTCACACTATCACCCTCTCTCCAGATCTAAAAAAAGACGGCCTCTCTCTTCCTCCTCACCGGTGGTCACAGATCCGCCGGGGAAGAAAAGGACGTGCAGCGTTGACGCACTCCTCATCGGCGAGCGAGGTCACGCACTGATGACAAGGCCGTCCTCTCAGACCTAGCGCCCGCACGGGATGGCCTCCGCCCCCAAGCTCGCTGCCGTAGTGTGTGCGGAGGACGACGATCACGAGCGAAGCCACTTCCCACCGACCCTCAGGTATGCTTCCTCTTTTTGAACCAAACCCTTGTTCTATTGCCCCATCTGCCACGTCACTGCATGTGGATCTTTTTCCACTCCACCATCTTCCCAATTTGCTATCGTCTGTTCTGTTGGTCACGTAGACGAAAACCTTAAATTCACTATTAAAGGAAACCCTACTTCATGCAGACTAATCCATGTCTGGGTTGAATAAGGAAAGGAAGGGAGACTGTACTGTCCAAGAGAGTAGGCATCTAACCCGCATCTAGGTTGAAAAGGGGAAAATCAGTAGCTAAGGAATGAGTCTCGTGTCTCTTGGTTGAAGAAGGGTAGAAAGGCATGACAACGCAATAGAGAATGACCAGGTCGATAAGTTTGTTGTTCTCACATAGGAAAAAGGTGGCTAAAGAGAACAAAAATGGGACGTAATCCACATATGCTGCCTGGATATTTGTTGCTCTGGGCAACCATACCTCCCTCACCACTCTATGCGTCCATGGAGGTACATCGTACTGGTGCGCCCACTGTCTGAATGGGCCTCCCATGCTCTTATTGCCACTTTTTTGCTGTTAGTATAACGTCAGCAGTCAAGTCAAGCAATGCTGCTGCTAAAGTGATGCCACATTTAACTAATGCCGCACTCAGTCTAATGCCACCGATAAATTTAAGCAATGCCATTTAATGTCACTGGATTATTTCAGGGTTAGCTGTTGATTGTGGATGTATTGAAGATTTTTCAGCTAAGGCATTCTAATGCTGTTGCACAGCCAGTATACCAACGATGAATCTTGTTACTACCTTCAGATTTTTGCACTGTTAATGCTTATATATTACATGCCTCACTTTCATGAGATAAGTCAATTTTTTTTGTACACTGTCAAGCAGAAAGGTCAAGAGTGGGCACCTCTCTAGCTGTTCTCTTGATTCGTTCGATCAAGTTTTTATGTTTGACCGATTATCAAGATTGGGATAGCAATTTTTAGGTCCCCTCGAGTTCGAAATGATATTTACCTTGAAGGTACATGGTTTGCAAATTTTTTATACTGTCATTAGTTAATAATGCTAGTTACCTTCAGACTTTTGTATTTGGTTTAATGCTCATGCACAACTAGTATACCAATGCTGAAACTTGTTACCTTTACATTTTTTATTGTTAATTCTTATAGAAATCTTCCAGTGCTAGAGTTTATTGAAATATGTTCCGTAAAACCATTGTACTGTACACTGTAATAAAATAACTACTCTACTATTGCACTAGCCACTGTATTAGTATATATTTGTACTACTCGAATGGTGTTGCATTAGCGTATGGACATAAATAAAGTGTGGCAAGCTTTCCCAGATATGTGCTCAAGAAAACTACTACCTGTTTTTCTAAATACTAGACATTGGGTACTTTAAATTGAATTGCGAAAACGTCTTATATTAAGGAACAGAGGGTGTAGAGTTCACTCAAATTATCCTGGTAAAGCTAGTCACACCTTTGTTAAAATTAATGTTCATTATGTTATCGGAGGAGGTCTCTATGTTTGTCTTTAATGCCTGTCGACTACATACCTGACATCATGATGTAATGCTAAGTCATTTCCTTTTGTACAGTGTCACTGAATTGTCAAGGTGGTGATGGCATTTTATTTTAGTTGAACTACACAAAATATGCTTAAAAGAAGAGGAAAGGTTAGGAATCGATCATTCTTTCAGAAAGAATTATATATGCCTTCCTGACATCAGCTGTTGTTGCCTTATTTATTCCTTCAAACAGGTGGTTAGAAACAGTCTTGCTACCTTTTCCCATTTAGAAATTGGAATGCTTATATTTGTGAGTCTATGCTTCAACTAGTGCCACTTTTATAGTAATCACACTTTCAATATCTATGCAAACAGGGATGCTCAATTTTAGTGGAACTGCACAAAAAGTCCAAATGATTCAACATTAGGAGCATGTTTTCTTCCAAACCTTTATATCCAATTGGTGGCACTATGAGCTGTTCATTACGAAGGTACATGGTTTGCTACTATCTTGCTACTCTTTTTTACTGTCATTAGATAGTAATACTAGTGGTTTGCATGTGAATTTATTGGCAAGGTGGACCTACATTGGAGGTGCAGGACATGATTCAATGATTGGATTCTCAATTTCGGTTGAATCGATTTCACCTCTTCCATCACTGCGAACATGGATATCCTTGGTCTGATGAAGAATAGACGCTATATTTCTGCTCTGAACTAGCAAATCAATTCAGTATGAAATTGTCCAGGGCAAAACTTGACTGTATCAAATTGTCCAGTGCAAAACATGACAGACGCTAAGCGGAAGAGATGTGTTTAAACCGAAAATACAAGGTGGGGTATATGTTTACTAGCTGCTTGATATTTGTGCAGACAGAGATGTCTGCCCGTTGCTATTTGGCAAACAAACAAAGTGACCGCAATTTTGGTTGAACTGCACAAGAGAATAGTATAGTCACTGCATGCAGTGCCATTTGAAAATAGACACAGAAAGATTGGATAGTCACTTCATGGACTGCAGAAAAGTAGTACTGTACTATTTATTGGCCAAAACTAGGTGCTTCATTGCTTTGGTCTGATTATACAATGGGCATCATTTTGCCTAAGTTAAAGTTTGTATTCCGAAAATAGTCTCGCCGTGTGATCAAGAGAAGACCAAATCATATTGAAGTGGATGTTCCTCCATCATGTGTGGTTCATTCTCATGGTCCAGCTGTTGGTGAAACCACTTACATTTGCAAGAGGAATTGTAGACTTCACAAAAAAATTTGTCTTTCAGTCTGTACTGAATGTTGACCAAGAGAAGCATCCATGTTAGTAGGAAGAGCAGATGTTTTTTCTAGATCTTTACTTTTGGAGCTACATATTTGTATATGATCTGTGAATCATTGAGATGCATTAACATGTTGATCTTATGTATGGGAATCATACTAGTTGGTTTTGAATTTGGGCTACCAATGTGAACATATTACAATGCCAGGCCTGTGAGTCTCGTGTGAACATTTCGAACGGATCGGCTCTTACTGCTGTGCACAGCATGATCCTTATTTCTTTGTTCTCAGTGTTTACAAGTTACTAACAGTTCCTTATTTCTGTCCGCTCAGTGTTTACAAGTTACTGATCGATCACTAGCTAGCCTACTAATGCGCTCCTGGCAGTTTTAGTTGCGACGCAAGATCCGAAGTGGTAGTTTTTTGAATAAAAATGTCTACCTCTGAAGAAACTGACAAGCTGCTCTGAAGAAAATGCCATGCAAATCTGAAGAAAATGCCAGCAAAAACGTTCGCAAATGCCCTATCTCCCAGCTAACGTTCATCAGCTAATGCGATAGTACACGTACACCATCCGACCTACTCGATCCTACACGTACACTATCCGACCTACTCGATCCTACACGGATAAATAGTAGATCACGCACGTACTACCTCCTTTCCTGTTTGCATGGCTCAATTCAAGAAATGACCTATTCGATCCTACACGAATAAATAGTGGATCACGCATGTACTAGTACCTCCTTTCCAGTTTGCAGGGCTTAATTCAAAAATCTCACCAACCAAGGTACTCCCTCCGTCCGGGTTTATTAGTCCCGTGAGCCAAAGCAGCAAGACCAAGGCATGGCAATAATTAACTGCATGCAGAAGTTTAAGCCTAATTAATTCCAGCGATTTAAGTGGCTGCATGCGTGACCTCGGCTGCGACTCGTTGCATGCTGCTTCGCGTACTGGCTGCGAGCGATTCTGAGTGGCTGCATGCAGCCTGCCATAATTAAGGCAGCTAACTGATGCGAAAAAAGATGCGCTTTAATTGTTGCGGGCCTTTTAAATCCGTGGAATCATTTTTGACAAGGAGGGAGTACCTCATCTGGATGATTCGAGTGCACTCGTTTGACCATCATGCCGGCGTGCGACCCAGCACAGATGAGACGCACCACTGATGGGACGGGACGACACAGTCATAATTTCAGTTTTTCTAGTTTTCCACGGCAAGCTGGCGCACTAAGCCATGCTTGCTTATGCATTGAATTCCGATGACCACGATGACCGTCGCGTTTCCCGCGACACGCTAGTTCGCCTACCTTCCGCCTATAATTACTGTTTCCCGGGCTTCTCTGGTGGCACCATCACCCAACTCGCCCTATCCCCATAAGCCCCCACCGGCCCGACGTCGCTCGCCTCTTATCCTCGCTCTCGCCACGTCTGCCATGCCCCCGCCCGTCCGTGATAGGCGAAGCCGGAGGCGGTCACCGCCGGAACTAGTGTTCGGTTTTTCACCGGAAGGCAGACGGAGGGAGGAGGCATTCTATCAGTCTTTAGATGGCAATGCGGAGTATGAGGAGTTGTTGGAGCGCGATCGCCTGGCGGAGGAGCAGCGTATTGCCGATTTGTGCCGCCAGCGGGACACGGAGCAGCAGCGCACCGACGCTCTGAGTCGCGAGCAGAGCGTCCGCAACTGGGCCGACTACGTGGAGGCCGGCGCCCGGCAAATAGCCCTGGAGGCTGTCGGGCACGCACGCGTTCGCGATGCCGAATTTTACTACAAGCTCGTCAAGTGGGTTTCCCGCTTAGAAGCCGAAGCTTCGGTGGACCAGACCGGCATGGAAAGGGCCAACGCGCATGAGCAACGCACCCTATCGCACCTCTAGCAAGTCCGAGGCGAGGCGGAGGACATCGGTTCCGGGTTTTAGCGTGTACCGCAAATGGCGGCCGGCATCGTCTAGTTTGTTGGGGAACGTAGTAATTTCAAAAAATCTCCTACGCACACGCACGATCATGGTGATGCATTGCAACGAGAGGGGAGAGTGTCATCTACGTACCCTCGTAGACCGTAAGCGGAAGCGTTATGACAACGCGGTTGATGTAGTCGTACGTCTTCACGATTGACCGATCCTCAGTACCGAACGTACGACACCTCCGCGTTCAGCACACGTTCAGCTTGGTGACGTCCCGCGAACTCACGATCCAGTAGAGCTTCGGGGAAGAGCTTTGTCAGCACGACGGTGTGGTGACGGTGTTGATGAATTTACCGACGCAGGGCTTCGCCTAAGCACCGCTACAGTATTATCGAGGTGGACTATGGTGGAGGGGGGCACCGCACTCGGCTAAGAGAGATCAATGATCAACTTGTGTGTTCTGGGGTGCCCCCTGCCCCCGTATATAAAGGAGCAAGGGGGGAGGCCGGCCGGCCCTAGCAAGGCGCGCTAGGAGGAGGAGTCCTCCTCCTAGTGGGAGTAGGACTCCCCTTTCCTAGTCCCACTAGGAGGGGGAAGCAAGGAGTGTGAGAGGGGGAAGGCAAGGGGGCGCCGCCCCCCTTCCTTCTCCTATTCGGACTCAAGGGGAGGGGGCGCGCGGCCTGCCTTGGCCAGCCCCTCTCTCTCCACTAGGGCCCAACAAGGCCCATTAATCCCTGGGGGGTTCCGGTAACCCCTCCGGCACTCCGGTAAAATCCCGATTTCACCCGGAACTATTCCGATGTCCAAATATAGGCTTCAAATATATCAATCTTTATGTCTCGACCATTTCAAGACTTCTCGTCATGTCCGTGATCATATCCTGGACTCCGAACTACCTGCGGTACATCAAAACACAAACTCATAATACTGATCGTCACAGAACTTTAAGCGTGCGGACCCTACGGGTTCAAGAACTATGTAGACATGACCGAGACACGTCTCCGGTCAATAACCAATAGAGGAACCTAGATGCTCATATTGGTTCCTACATATTCTACGAAGATCTTTATCGGTCAAACCGCATAACAACATACGTTGTTCCCTTTGTCATCGGTATGTTACTTGCCCGAGATTCGATCGCCGGTATCCTCATACCTAGCTCAATCTCGTTACCGGCAAGTCTCTTTACTCGTTCCATAATACATCATCCCGCAACTAACTCATTAGTTGCATTGCTTGCAAGGCTTATAGTGATGTGCATTACCGAGAGGGCCCACATATATCTCTCCGACAATCGGAGTGACAAATCATAATCTCGATCTATGCCAACTCAACGAACACCATCAGAGACACCTGTAGAGCACCTTTATAATCACCCAGTTACATTGTGACATTTGGTAGCACACAAAGTGTTCCTCCGGTATTCGGGAGTTGCATAATCTCATAGTCATAGGAACATGTATAAGTCATGGAGAAAGCAATAGCAATATACTAAACAATCAAGTGCTAAGCTAACAGAATGGGTCAAGTCAATCACATCATTCTCTAATGATGTGATCCCGTTAATCAAATGACAACTCATGTCTATGGCTAGGAAACTTAACCATCTTTGATTCAACGAGCTAGTCAAGTAGAGGCATACTAGTGACACTTTGTCAATGTATCCACACATGTACTAAGTTTCCGGTTAATACAATTCTAGCATGAATAATAAACATTTATCATGAAATAAGGAAATAAATAATAACTTTATTATTGCCTCTAGGGCATATTTCCTTCAGTCTCCCACTTGCACTGGAGTCAATAATCTAGTTCACATCGCCATGTGATTTAACACCAATAGTTCACATCACCATGTGATTAACACCCATAGTTCACAGCGCCATGTGACCAACACTCAAAGGGTTTACTAAAGTCAGTAATCTTAGTTCACATCGCCATGTGATTAACACCCAAAGAGTACTAAGGTGTGATCATGTTTTGCTTGTGAGAGAAGTTTAGTCAACGGGTCTGCCATATTCAGATCCGTATGTATTTTGCAAATTTCTATGTCAACAACGCTCTGCACGGAGCTACTCTAGCTAATTGCTCCCACTTTCAATATGTATCCAGATTGAGACTTACAGTCATCTGGATCAGTGTCAAAACTTGCATCGACGTAACCATTTACGACAAACCTTTTGTCACCTCCATAATCGATAAACACATCCTTATTCCACTAAGGATAATTTTGACCGTTGTTCAGTGATCTACTCCTAGATCACTATTGTACTCCCTTGCCAAACTAAGTGTAGGGTATACAATAGATCTGGTACACAACATGGCATACTTTATAGAACCTATGGCTGAGACATAGGGAATGACTTTCATTCTCTCTCTATATTCTACCGTGGTCAGGCTTTGAGTCTTACTCAATTTCACACCTTGCAACACAGGCAAGAACTCTTTCTTTGACTGTTCCATTTTGAACTACTTCAAAAACTTGTCAAGGTATGTACTCATTGAAAAAACTTATCAAGCGTCTTGATCTATCTCTATAGATCTTGATGCTCAATATGTAAGCAGCTTCACCGAGGTCTTTCTTTGAAAAACTCCTTTCAAATACTCCTTTATGCTTTCCAGAAAATTCTACATTATTTTCGATCAACAATATGTCATTCACATATACTTATCAGAAATGCTGTAGTGCTCCCACTCACTTTCTTGTAAATACATGCTTCACCGCAAGTCTGTATAAAACTATCTGCTTTGATCAACTCATCAAAGCGTATATTCCAACTCCGAGATGCTTGCACCAATCCATAGATGGATCGCTGGAGCTTGCACATTTTGTTAGCACCTTTAGGATCGACAAAACCTTCTGGTTGCATCATATACAACTCTTCTTTAAGAAATCCATTAAGGAATGTAGTTTTGACATCCATTTGCCAGCTTTCATAAAATGTGGCAATATGCTAACATGATTCGGACAGACTTTAAGCATTGCTACTAGTGAGAAAATCTCATCGTTGTCAACACCTTGAACTTTGTCAAAAAAGGTTTAGCTTTGTAGATAGTAACACTACTATCAGCGTCCGTCTTCCTCTTGAAGATCCATTTATTTTCTATGGCTTGCCGATCATCGGGCAAGTCAACCAAAGTCCACACTTTGTTCTCATACATGGATCCCTTCTCAGATTTCATGGCCTCAAGCCATTTTGCGGAATCTGGGCTCATCATCGCTTCCTCATAGTTCGTAGGTTCGTCATGGTCAAGTAACATGACCTCCAGAACAGGATTACCGTACCACTCTGGTGCGGATCTCACTCTGGTTTACCTACGAGGTTCGGTAGTAACTTGATTTGAAGTTTCACGATCATCATCATTACCTTCCTCACTAATTGGTGTAGGAGTCACAGGAACAGATTTCTGTGATGAACTACTTTCCAATAAGGGAGCAGCTACAGTTACCTCATCAAGTTCTACTTTCCTCCCACTCACTTCTTTCGAGAGAAACTCCTTCTCTAGAAAGGATCCATTCTTAGCAACGAATGTTTTGCCACAGAAGCAGGGTGTCAACTGGGCTGTGCAGGGGACTCTGGTCTGTCTAGATAGCCTTTTCTTTTATGTTTACCACAGACCAGCCCAGTAGTTTTTTTGTTCTTTCTGAAAATGGCTAGCCCAGTTTTTTTGTGATTTGTCAAGTAAGTCGCTTTGTCAGGCCTTTTGGGCTACAAACTTTCAAGACGAGGAGAGCTTCATTCGGCTGGCCGAGAAAATGGCCTATCAGTAATGAGAAATGGGCTGTTCCTTTTCTAAAACACATCAAACTGACAATTAGTTTCAATTTTTTTTCATTTCGAGATTTTAAATTGCATTGATTTTTATGCGTGGACAATTTGTTGGATTTTATATTGATATACATTTATTTTTAAAATCAGTTTGAATGTGACTCGAAATTTCGGGATTAAAAACGGTTCGGACCGCACCGAAATATGCAAATTTTCGTATAATTTTTTAACCGTGGCCACAATATGGGCTGTAATGCTAACAAAAAGAATATGGGCTCCAAAAAAAACCTTAAGAATTAGCAAATGGGCTGTAAATTATTAGAAATAATGGCAGATGGGTTGTATGTTGTTTCCCATAGATTTGAGGCTTTCCTAAAAAAAGGTTGATGCACAAGCAGTGACTGTTGGATGTCCATCTAACGGCCGTCGTGCTTCTTCAATCTCTACTCTTCCTGCTCCAGCCGCTCAAACAAGCGCCGGCGGGACTGCCTGCTCCCTCCTCCCGCGGCCAGCTGGGCTGCCGCGCAGGCCTCACCGCCCCACCGTACTCCCATCGCTGGCCTAGCCATCCCTCTACTCACCCACACCTGCTGTTAATCTCCGGCGACGGCAGCCGAACCAGTCAACCCTCGTACTCCCCACCGCGTGGGCAGCCATTGCCGTGTCTTCCCCGGCTCCGTGTCGTTCCCTTCGTAGGCCTCGCCGTCGTCCACCGCCCTGGTGCTCTTGGCGCGGTGTGGTCAATGTGGTCAACGAACGACATCCATCAAAAGTGGAATATACGTGGAGAGGCCGACAGCTAGGTCCACGGCCGCACACAAGGAAATGTCTCCTTATTACACGCAAAATAATGATTCCTCCACCTGACATCTGGGACCCACTGGAAGGGCCTCTGTATTTCGCGAAAAATACGTTCCCCCCACTGACAGCTCGGACGCACCAGCTATATCTTCGCACGCAAGGAAGTGCCTCCTTATTGCGCACAAAAAATGAATACCCCCCTGCTAGCTGGGACCCAGCATAGTGGGAGGCTGACTTGTGGGCCTACTAAGTTGACGGGGACGGAGGGCTTTGTCAACTCAGTCAATATGAACGGTTCTAGCTCCAGTGACCGTACGATGTCCATCCAACGGCCGTAGTGCTTCTTCAACCTCTAGTATTCTTGCTCCAGCCGCCCAGAGCAGCGCCGGTCGTGTCGCCTGCTCCTGCCTCCCGTGGCTGGCTGTGCTGCCGCGGAGTCCTCACCGCCCCCTACTACTCCCACCGCTGGCCAGGCCCTGCGGCGATGGCAGCCTCACACCGCAGCCGAACCAGTGAACCCTCGTACTCCCCTCCGCGTGGGCTTCCACTGCCGCGTCTTCCCCGGCTCCGCGTCGTCCCCTTCCTAGGCCTCGCCGTCGTCCACCGCACTGGTGCTCTCGGTGCGGTGTGGTCAACGTGGTCAAGGAACGACTTCCATTGGAAGAGTACTGTACGTGGAGAGGCTGACAGCCGGGTCCATGGCCGCAGCAAGGAAGTGCCTCCTTATTACGTGCAAAATAATGATTCCTCCACCTGACAGCAGGGACCCACCTGATGGGCCACCGTATTTCGTGAAAAAACATTTTCCCTTGACTGCTGGGACCCACCAGCTACATCTTCGCACGCAAGGAAGTGCCTGACAGTTGGGAGTCACCTGGTCGAAGCGTACGTAGCAATGTCATTCTGGTTGCGAACATGTACGTACATACTGGTCTATGTAGAGGCACGCACGTGTGGTAGTAGAGGCGCGCACGTGTGGTAGTAGAGGCGCGCCCGTAGCATGTACACATATGTACAACGGCCAGGGTGCAAGAAAGTAAATACGGCCACGTACGTACATACGGGCGGGGTCTCGAACGCCTACTCGCGCATACGTACGGTTAGGGCTCGTGTACATGGCTGGGTCGGAACGGAGAAGCTGCGTCTCATCGTGTTCATGGGGAGGCAACGGAATGCGTCGTGTTCATCGGGAGACAACGGAACGCGTGCTGTTCATCGGGAGCCAACCGGCTTGGACGGAACAGCCGATGGAAACGAGGCCTGGCATACTGCAGAACGAAGGAAACGGCCTTGTGTTCGACCGCCACGGTGGAAACGGGATCTTGTTCATCGGGAGGGGTCTGGCATATCGCAAAACGGAGGAAACAGACCTCCTACGGTCGAAACGGGGTCCTGTTGATCAGGAGGGTTGTGGTGTACCACAAAACGGAGGAAACGGACTTGTGTTGGAGCGCTACGGTCGAAACGGGGGTCCTGTTCATCGGGAGGGGTGTGGCGTACCGCAAAACAGGACTCCACGGGATACTGTTCATCTCCACCGTCGACCTCCTCCAGCCTCCACGGGCTCCTGTTCATCCACCGTCGACCTCCTCCAGCCTCCACCTGTGACTGTTCATCCACGGGCTCCTGTTCATCCAGCCTCCACCGCGCGATCCTCCACCGGCTACTGTTGAACCAGCCCTCTCCACGGGGGTCATGTTCAACCACCCCTCCACGGGCTACTGTTCATCCAACTCTCCACCGGCTACTGTTCAACCAACCCTCCACCGGCTATTGTTCATCCAGCCCTCCACGGGGTCTTGTTCATCCAGCCCTCCACGGGGTCCTGTTCATCCACCGGCTCGATCGATCGGGGTACTGTTCATCCAGCGGCAACGGCCTCTACTACCACGGGGTCCTGTTCATCCAACCCCCACCTTCATCTAAACCCCCCAACAACACTCACTGTTCATCCAGAGGCAACATCGATCTGCTTCAGTTAGTAGCAGTAGCGAAGGAATCGCTCGATCGGGTTCAATTAACAGCAAGGGATTGATCGATCACTCGGGTTCAGTAACGCGTAGCCTGCAGTGCAATCGCTCGAGTTCAGTTAGAGCCCAAGGCCTCGTCGGGTTCAGTTAGAGTCCAACGCCTCGCACCCACGCGCGTACGTGTACGAGAGAAACACGCATCGCTCGGCCCCCGACCACCCACCGTAACTGGGAACTCCCCGATATTTTCCGCGCCCTCGCTTCTACCACGGTTTTTTCCGTCATGGACGGCCCAAAGAATGTCATGCAGTTGCGTCTCCGGCCCGCCCAGGACGAAAAGCCCATTTTTTGTCATGATTTTTTGTCATAGAAGTAGGAGCCCACCACATCTATGATGATACCGGGTTTTGTCACAATTATCGTCATAGAAGTGTCATAAGTATGACATAATTTTTTTCGTTCGGCCCAAAATGTCACGGATGTGTCTTTTTTTTGTAGTGTCATATATAGATGACCTAGTCATCGCCTATTGCTTGATAGACGCTAGTATTGGTTGTGCATGTTTGACACATATTTCATTTGCTATTTTATTGTGTGAGCATGTTGGTTTGCATATTTTCCCCATTCGAGGATTTCCATTTGTTGTTTTGATTGTCTTTGTTTTTATTGGCCAAGTGGATGTACAAGAATGCCTAAGAACCTTCTCTAGCTATCTATGCTTTTCTTGTCTCAAATTCTTTTCATGCTATATCACAAAATTGAATAAGTCTTTTTCGGACCCTCCGGGTGAGGAGCACTCAAAGCCACCGATCCGAAAAGGGTTGACTTCCAAAACCTTCTTCATGGGTTTCAGTTGGACCAACTCACTCAAACTCGATCACACCAAAATAATTAGATTGATCTAGGTTTTCATCTCGGTGCTACCGATTAGACCAACTCGGCGTCACCGAGTTGCTGTAACTACAAGTAGTTGCACGTCTCGGTGCCACCGATTTGTTCCACTCGGTGCCATGAACAGCATACGGGTATATATCTAGCGGACCGTATGGTTGAAAATTCCTTCAAATGTCACGAACCCGCGCCCCGTTGCTGCCGGCTCCCTGGTCTCCGAATCAATGTCCTCGTCTCCACAGCGCCCTCGCCGCAGGACTCTGTCGTCAATGGCAATCTGGCCCACCATGCCACCATAGAGGATCTCCGCCAAGTTAGGGTGAGATTCAATCCCCTCGTGCTTTACTTTTGCGATACAATGCACAAGGTTTTTGCCATGTATCTTGCCACGAATGAGATTCCCCTATCCATCAGATTATTTCCTTAGAATAGATTTGAGCAAAAAATTTAGGTTTAGGTTTCCGCCGAAAGCATCTCGGTCCGACCGATTAGGAATTTTCGGTTCCATCGATTTGGCCCTGGCCATTGCACTAGTACATCTCTGGTGCCACCGAGACATGTTGATCAGTGAGACCAAAAGTAAAATTTCAGTGAAACCCTAGCAACTCAGAGTCATCGAACCACTTCTCGGTCTGACCAAAATGGTGTGTTCTGATTCTGTGTTTGCTTTGGTGTCACCGACATGGCCATCTCGCTAGCTCGGAAATGCATTCTGTGAAAACCTAGAACTAAGATTTGAGCTCAATTTTTGGCAAAATCATCTGTTTTTTTGTGATACCTCATCTACTCTGCCCATATGCATCTATTCACAGGGTCAACTTGCAAGATGTCAAGTGGCAGTGACAGTCAGAACATGTTAGAGCAGAATGTTGATCTCAGTGAGGGATCTAGTCCAGTTGAGAGCTATGATGAAGGCAGCAGGAGCACTCCAAGCAATTTGCCAAAGGCTGCCTCAAGGACTAGGAAGAAGAAGAATTCTGATGATGAAGATGAAGACCTTGAGGCAGATGATGCGACATCCAAGAAAAAGGGTGTGCTAAAGAAAATATATGGAACTTCTGCTAGCACTAGGCCAAGTGCCAAGGATAGGTCTGCTGTAAGGAAAGCCCTCCTTCAAAGGCAAGCAAGACCACAGCTCCAAGAGAAACTATGACATTCACACTTGAGGAGCCAAGTGATGCAGAAGCTGATGCCAGCAAGAAGCAGAAGAGCACAAGAAAGACTACTACACGTGTCATTGGCAAGCCTTCCATGAGGGAAGATGATCATGATGATGAGGAGGAGGAACCTACTGTTGATGCACCTCCAGCGAAGGCTCAAAATCTCATGTCTGATGCCATGAAGTCTGATGCTCCCTTCAAGCCCAAGTCCAAGCCCAAGGCACCTGCTCCCAAGAGGTCTACAAGAAATATCTCTGTCGCGGAGAATAACAAGGCCCCAGTGCCTGAGGTTGATGTTGATGATGAGCCACTAGTGCTCACAAAGTCGAAGCCAAAGATTCCAGATCATGACAATGCTCATCCTGTAGCCGAGAACACGATGCTCAGGAAAGACAAAGGTCTGCGAGAGTGGAGGAATATAGATCCATATTCTGTCAGGAGGAGGACTGCTTGTGACTACCGTTTTCACACCAGAGAGCAACATGATTTCCATGAGACTATGTTGCTTGACAAGAATCCCGTAGTAAGTGACGTGAAGTGGGTGGACTAGAAATATATTGATGCAAATGAAGACTATTTCCCCCACATTCATGAGAGCTTCAAGAGTGCAAGAGTTGACACGTTTGTTGGGAAGAAGCTCACCAAATGGAATGGTGAGTTGATCGTGCAATTCTATTCCACAACTAATTTCTATCCAGATGGGAGGATTGTATGCATGACTGAGGGACCTAGATACCAGTCAACAATCTCTGAGTGGGCTGAACTTCTTGGTGCCCCTCAGGAAGAAGAAAATGACATTGATGTGTACGGGAAGCCCAGGATGGACCACAACTCCTTGTCTAACATGTACAAGCCCATTCTTACCAGAGATCTTGAGAGTCATAAGCTTGGATCTATAAAGCATTTTCTTCCTGGGTTGGCCACTACAAATACTATCTTGAGGCACACTCTTTTGCCCAAGTCCGGAGATGATAAGATGATCCATGGCCACTCCATCAACTTGCTCCATCTGTTTGACACTCCACCAAAATTCAAAGTCATGAATTTGATAGTTAAGACAATCAAGAGGACGACAGCTGATCAGAAGAGATCTTGTGGATATGCTCCACATATTCAGATGCTCATCAACTCTCAGGTTGGAACGAGCACTTATCTACTTGATCATGAGCACCTTCCACTTCAGCCTGAGTTTGAGGATAATATGGTGGTGATGGATCCTTCACACCCCACATCCGTTCAGGCTCAAGAGAAGATCCAGGCAGCAGCAGTAGCAAGAGCAGCTCAAGTGGCAACAACACCCAATGCCCCAATAGCCAACCTCAAGTCAAAGAATGACCAGATGACTTACCTGCTAGAAGCAACCTTGAGGATTGAGAAAAGTCTCTCCAACAATTCCAAGAACCAGGAGAGCCTAGAGCGGATAGTCGAGACTAAGGTTCATGATCTTGATGTGAAGATCACTGAGGTTCAGACTATTGTGGAGAAGCTTCAAGATGATGTTGAAGCACTAAGAGTCACCGATGAGGATAGTGGAGATGAGAGACCCACAACTGACAGGTTTCAGACAGTGCCCAGAGCATCCAGATCTGCTGTTGTGCCAGTTGCAGACACGAGGACTACTCACTCTGCACCTGCGGCTACTGCTATAGTACCACCTCCAGTGTCTACTCCACCAGCCCAGCTAACGTCAGATGAAGCATTTGCGGACGCACTCATCTCAACGCCATCTACGCACACCAGAGCCACCAGCCAGAAGTCACCTTCAGGAGCTGCCGAGAATCGTGCCGAGAGAGACGCATAGCTCTATACCTTTTCAAACTTTTTGTTACTTGTTACCAAAGGGGAAGAAATTGTATAGATCATTAGGCTCCGAGAGAGAGAGAGTCTCGCTTTTGCTCGTTGGTTTTTCTTGCTATTCTTTTGTTACTATGTCCGTTTGATTTGTGCTACTTTGTTCGTTTATCGTGTGTGATTGATCATACTATGCTTCATGTGATACTTAATGCTTATGTCTATCATTATTTGTGTATGATCATTCACTTATGTCTTTGGTGATGCGTGCATGTTATTTCACTCATATCATTTGGTGCGCTCCACCAAGATGTATGTGACATGGAAGAGTGACCCATGATCCTAATCAATTATGCATTTGCATTCAAACGCAATTTTTTAATAATGCACAAATTTAGGGGGAGCTTGCTTATCACATACTCCTCAAAGCGACGATGTATTCCATTCATTTAACCATTTGTCGTCAATTGCCAAAATGGGGGAGACTAAAAGTGCAACTAATCCCTGGGTGGTTTTGGTAATTCATAACAACATATTGCTCATTGAACTTATATCCCTTCAAGATAAATATTTCAGGATGTTCAATGATTGGCATGGCATGGGCTAGAGACGTGGACCCCTCAAAATGCTAAGGACAAGGATAGGCAAAAGCTCAAGACTCTTCATTTTTGTTTAAGTGGTCCAATATCACATTGAGTCCATAGGAAAGCCAATACTATTAAAAGGGGATGAGGTGTTGCTTAATGATCTTGTTGCTCAAGTGCTTAGTGATACTGCTCCAAAACCCTCAACCACTTTTTCTATCCACATATGTCCAACCTAAATTCCAACTTGGCCCTGCCGATATTTCCTACTCAGAGCCACCAAGTTCATCTGGACTAAGCCACTGCCAAAACCATAATAATTCAGTTCCACCGATACAGATCTCAGTCCCACCGAGATGGCCTTGCCAGCGCTCTGTGACTTGTTGCATTCACTTCGGTCTCACCGAGATGTTGCAATCGGTCCCACCGAGTTGGCTTGACTGTTTTTCTGTTGCCTTATTGCTTCACTTTGGTCTCACCGAGTTGATGCAATCGCTGCCACCGAGTTGAGGTTTGCCCTAAGCCCTAGCACATCGGTCCCACCGAGTTGTTCTAGTCGGTCTCACCGAGATTCCTAACGTTCATATTTTTGTACAGATCGGTGCCATCGAGATGGGTCAAAAGTGTGTAATGGTTCGATTTGTTGGTGCAATGGTAGGCCCCTTATGTTTTTGGAGTTTGTTGACATAAACAGTATGGGCCTTATGTGTTTTCTGGTGCACACAGAGTAACACGTCCCTCAATCATGAGGAGTTTGATGTAAATGACGGAGATAATCTCCCTGCGTTGCTATGAAGGTTATCACCGAAGATTATGATAACAAGAGTGAACCCTCAAAAATTGCTGAAGTGAAGCTATTGGTTCGGTGTCTGTCGTGGGTTTGTCACCGCAGATGTCCTAGTGTGAGGACTTTGTCGTGAGGCCATCGCAACTAGGTAGTAGCTTGAATGGGGTTGGACGGAATCGAGAGACGTGAGTTTTACCTAGGTTCGGCCCCTCGCGGTGGAGGTATAAGCCTACATCCTGCTTGATTGATATTGATGATGATGACGATCTCGGTTACAAGGGCGGTGTTTCGCTACCTCTATCTCGAGAGCATCTACATTGATCTTGTCTAAGACTTGTCTGTCTGTCTAAAATTTTTGCCCCCCTTGGGGTGCCCTGCCCCTCCTTATATAAGTTGAAGGGGCGGGTTACATGTAGAGTCCTAGTAGGATTAGGACTTAGCCTATTTCTGGCTTCTTATCGCGGGCTTCTTAAGCCTGGGCTACTCACCGTGGGCTTCTTAATGCCTGTGCTTCTTATCTCCAGGCGGCTCATCTTCAGGGCTCATCTCCGAGACTCATCTCCAGGATTCTAAGTAGATGACGGGTTAGGATCCGGGTTACACAATCTGCCGGGTTAGGATCCGGGTTACACAATCTGCCGTGTTAGGATCTGGGTCACACAATCTGCCGGGTTACACCTGCTGGGTTAAGTCCAGAGATGACTTAACGTTATGAGTTGGGTTTAACCGCGGGTAATTCCCCCAACAATAGCCCCCAGATTAGCTTGAATACAGGCTTGGCGTCCATTCATGCTAAGCTTCTTCAAATAAGAATAGATAGTGAACCGTCTCCTGAAAATCTGGGTCTCTGTCATATTAATATGCCAATGGTAATTCCATGCAGAAAAATAACTCATATGATATCTTGAATTGTCTTCAAAAACGCCTTGTTTTGATAAATAGAGAAATTTGCCTGATGTTGAACCAACTTTCAATGCTTCAGACTTTGATAAAGAATAAATCCAAATGATGTTGAGCTGACTTGTCCGAATAGCTTGGAAGGAGATAATCTTTGCAAATTTTTTGACCAAAAAATATGAGACCTGGTTTGCTCAACACTGAAAATTTTGAAGGTGTTCTCCCTCACCTGTAGCCCCCAAGTCTTGAGTAGAACAAAGTGATAGCTTAAGACCTACTTCAATATAAATGCTACAACCTGGGAGAAATCTTGGTTGTTCACCTAAGTCAACAGTCATAAACTGAACATTTTGTACTTCACAGGTGTAGCCCCCAAGTGCCGGGTTGTCTTGCGTGAAGCAACCTAGGATTTGTAACTGTCTTATGCTTATAAAACTTCAGCCAGTGTAGCCCCCAAGGGCCGGGTCATTATGAAATAATGAGCAGGGACTTTTGCAGATCTGATTATATAGACTTGAAGAGTAAGGTGCGGCCCCCAAGGGCCGGCTCAATAAGATAATACTGGGCTGGGACTTAGAAAATGATGGAAGGCCGTCTCATCTCCCTGAGATAACTGGGTCTATTGAGAATATGATGAAAAGCAACTTGCATTAGCCCCCAAGTGTTGTGGTGCTTGCTTGCAGTAACATGGGACTTGCATACTTGATATAATTGTGATTTGAATAATGTACCCCCAAGTGTCGGGTCATGTGCCTGCAGCGACTCGGGACTATTCCTTCCATTGTAGGATAAAACTCATATCCACTGTCTGGATGATGTTACTGAATGCTTTGCATGTCAATATTGAACCATGCTCCTTGCTGTAAGCTGGTATTTTTGGATAAAGGAATAATAGCCATTTCTCTGAAGCGGCTTTGCAAACCTCGGTCATCCAATACTGGTTATGATAACCATAATGAAAATCCTGCCATGCTTGGCTATTAAAATTTTGAATAACGTAACCCGGTTTAAAAACCGGTTCCTACAACATAAACCAATATATCCATGCATATATGATGCATTGTATGATGATGCAATGTATGATGACGTATGTGTATGATAACAGAGTATAAAAATGCCAGCTTTCGAGGCTCGACATAAGACCGACTTTCGAGGCTCAAGTCTTGCTTCAGTGAAGCTGGCATGATAGGCTTAATTTATTTTACTTCCCATAAGCCGGCTCTCGCATGACATAATCCACCGTTTTAACCTTGACTAGTCCAGGGTCATAAAAGATTGTCTGTCAAGAGTATGGCGGGTCACATTTTGGTGGGTTTATCCTTGCTTTCTGTAAGTCGGCTCTTAGGTGACATAAGCCGCCGTTTTAACCTTGACTAGTTCAGGGTCATAAAAGATTGACTGTCAAGAGTACGGCGGGTCACCTATTGGAGTAGCATCAAGCAGGAAGGCAGGTTTAACCCATATGATGGCATTTATTTGCTGGTCAAGAGGGTAAGATAGCTAAACTAGGTGAGTTGGAAGCCCCCAAGTGACCTTATGATCAATTAATAAAGACTCATGCACAGTAATAAGACTCATGCACAGTAAATATGAGATGACACGACAGAGGCCCCGAGTTTCGTGGATGCCGACTTTATTACATTGATCATAATATGATAAGCCAATAAGGCAGGATACCCATGTTTGAACCACACATCTTGGCAGCAAGTTCTCTTTGGCAACCTTTAAAATTTTCTGGGAACTCGAACTTGCGAGAGATGGATTCCTCTTGAACCGGATGTTGAGCCGGATATTGAAAGCTCAAAACTTTGTGAGAGACAAATTTCTCTTGAGCCGGAACCTTTTCTGATAACCCGGAATCTTTTTTTTGAGCCGGAAACTTTTCTGATTGCCCGACTTTTTTTGAGCCGAAAATTCCCTGACGATCTTTAAATTTTCACCAATGTGGCAGCAGTCTCCGGGATTGGGTTGTCTTCCCTTTAATTACTGGGTTTCTTGAATATGTGAAAACGACCAATTCTGCCGAGTCATGACTGTGTAGCTCCTGAGTCTTAAATCAACCTGAGGAGTCGACTTGAAATTTCCTTGGTCGTGGCATAACCGGCGTATAATTGTCAGCTGATAGTTGGAATATATTTGAAGCTGAAAGCAGTGTGGCAAGTTGATGATTTTTGTGATGTTCGTCATATGTCCTCCCATTCTTTGCGATTCTCACTTGGTCCAGCTCTCCGGGCTTCTCTAGGGAAATTTTTTAATGTTTGCGCGGGCACGACCACTCAATTCTTCGTAAGGAGTTGGATCATCCCATGATATCATTAGGCTCTTCGCAGGGTTTCTTGATTTTGACCTCTGCTCCCGTTGTTTAAGTTGTCGGGTCCCCTGGTTCTTCCAAGCTTTATTCCTCTGGCTCCTTCAGGGTTGTTTTCTTTACAGGCCAGCACTTTCATGGTCGATTCTCGATGACTTTTCCATGGTTGGTTCTTCTGGCTCCCCATGTTATATTTGGCACTAATCCAACTGCGAGAGTGACAGGCCATGTGTGTGTCCGCCAGGCAACGTCAGGTGCAGATGTTGTTACAGCCTCCAATGTATCAGTGTGGTACGGACCACTGGATGATGAGCGGCGTTTTCGCCTGTGATGTAGGTTAGCCTCCGGCATATTGATATAGAGTGGACCATCAAGAGGTTATGTTGGACGCCAGTCTGTTGAGAGGCGCGGTGCAGATGTATGCCAGTATGGCCTCCTCGTGTCATTGTAGACCGGACCATTGGATGATGCAAATGGGAGCTCTGTACCCGTAGCTTAATGGTCTCTTTTGTAGGGAAGAATTTTTCTGCATAAAAGATATCGCATTGCGCGAGTAATTGTTCTTGAAATAATAAAAATGTATTAATAAAAACTTGACTGAATGGATTTCACCTGATATGTTTTATCAGAAATTATCAGTCGTGGGGTTGATGATAACTGCGGTGGAGTTGAAGTCAACCGCGGGCGAGTTGGAGATACTCATAATAATTGGTGTGTGTACTCTGATAAAGCTTGAGCTGACCACACCTTTGCGTCTTTTTTTCCAGGCAGCCCTTGACTCCACACAGGCAACCAGCTCCCCTTTTCCTTTGCCTTTATCGAGTCCACAAGACCGCGAAGGCGGTAGTCGATGCAACAGGCAACCGACAAGGCATGCCGGCGGAAGTGGGCCGGCGTGCTAGGGGCAGAGAGGCAGCTGGTTTGAGGTAGTGCGAGGGCCGTCGGAGGCGGATCAAGGACGGAGCGAGGCTATGACCATGGGGGTGGCGGCTCGTCAGCATCCGACAAAGGGAACTCGCGACAAAGATGTAAAACCACGAGAGTGGCTCAGAGCGGCGCGGTAGAGACTGGCGGAGATGGAGGCGGCTCTGAAGCTGTGGTGGCGGCTCAGAAATGGGGTCCGAATGTACTCCGAGTCGTAGTTAGGTTGACTGACTCACGTCCACCTCCTTCGGGTCGTGGCTCTTTCCACCTTTTTTTTCAAGTCTCCCGTTTTCTTTTTTTCTTTGTTAACCTTCCAATCGATTCCCCAATTCCCCTTTCTTCAGACGGCAGCTAGCAAGAGAATCTACAGGGGTGCAGTGGCTTCAGAGGCAAAACCGAGCGGGGCGACGGCGACTCGCGGGGGACAGCGAGGTGGAGGCCAGCGGAGGCGGCTGCCGGAGGCAAGGCCGGTTAGGCATCTTGGAACCTGCTCAAGGTGCTAGGCAGCGGCGGTGACCAAACTGCTGATGTGGTGAAGCAAGCTAGCAGTTGAGGCGGTCGGCTAACCGGCGAGCCACGACGGGGTTGGCGAGACGAGTAAAAGCCTCGACGGCCGATGTGGTGAAGAGAGCTGGCAATGTAGTTGGTGGAGACGGCGGGTTGAAGCAGGCAAAGGGGCGCTGAGACGAGGCGACTCGCCCAGTGGGCTGGAGTGGCGTGTCTGCGACGACGACACCGGTGGGTCGGTAGGGCGGGTCGAAGCGGCGGCTTGGTAGGCGAGGCCATGGCGGCGAAGGCCACGATAGCTGCGGGTGGCTCGAGGCCGCGGCGTTAGGGGCGTGTTGTAGCGGCGGCTTGGAGGCGGAGCAAGGCAGAGGCGAGCCAGCGGGCAACAGTGACAACTCATGGTGGTTGGAGCAGGGGTCAGTTCACGATGGCAAAAGCTGGCTCACGACGGTGGAGGCGGGTGAAACGAGGAAGCTCTATCGACGGGGCGAAGGCCAGCATCTTGAAGTGATTGAGGCGATCCGGGCCATGGCGGCGGGTCGACGGGGAGGAGACCAGCGGCCAGCCATGGCCGTAGCACTGGCTCGACGTAAGGTGGAGGCCGGCGACAGCTCGGCCACGACGGAGTTGGAGTGCGGGCAGGGCGGCTCGACGGTGAGGGTAAGCCGCGGTGGCTCAACAGAGGCGGCTCGGGCGCGAGGGTGGAAGCGTCTCGAGGAAGAGGCGAAGGTGAGGCCACGGCAGCGGCCAGTGACTCGCCTCGAGGCTGTAGCTGTTGCTGAAGCAGGCGGCGACGTGCCGCGGGGCCGCCGCAGAAACGGCGCGAGTGTCGGTGTCAAAACCGGCGGATCTTGGGTAGGGGGTCCCGAACTATGCGTCTAAGGTCGATGGTAACAGGAGGCAGGGGACAAGATGTTTACCTAGGTTTGGGCCCTCTTGATGGAGGTAATACCCAACTTCCTACTTGATTGATCTTGATGAATATGAGGGTTACAAGAGTTGATCTACCACAAGATCGTAATGGCTAAACCCTAGCAGTCTAGCCTGTATGATTATGATCGCCTCTACGGACTAAACCCTCCGGTTTATATAGACACCGGAGGGGACTAGGGTTGTACATAATCGGTTTACAGAGGAAGGAATCTACATATCCGAACACCAAGCTTGCCATCCACGCAAAGGAGAGTCCCATCCAGACACGGGAAGAAGTCTTCTGTCTTGTATCTTCATAGCCCATCAGTCCGGCCCATGTCATATAGGCTGGACGCCCGAGGACCCCTTAATCCAGGACTCCCTCAGTAGCCCCTGAACCAGGCTTCAATGACGATGTGTCCGGCGCGCAGATTGTCTTCGGCATTGCAAGGCGGGTTCCTCCTCCGAATACTCCGAAAGAGCCTTCGAACACAGCAAACATGTCTGGCTCTACAAAACAAGTACCTCACACACCCGTAGAGAGTATAATATTTCACGAGTCCAATCTACTGACAACTTTTGTAGCGTGACATCACATCGCTGCCCGGTCATTATTTCGAACCGTTTTTTCTAGCCTCCCGCTCCATGTTTCAAGATGCGGTTTTATTGGCACGTCTTGTCGAAGCAGAGATCATGTCCCCTTATTGCGGGACTCTCATCAATACGGGCATGGGTAATCCAACCATGGCGTCTGCACGGCCCTTGGGGAATAGGCGAGTTTTAAGGCGAGTGGGGAGGCGCTTGATATTCGCTGCCTTTATAAGGAGATAAGGATTCACCCTTTCACCCACGCCTTCTCTCTCTCTCTCTGCCCACCCATTCTCGAGCTCCAGCGCCCAAGCTTCCACCCTTTCCGCCTCAAAAAAGCACTCCGACCATGTCTGGATCTGGAGCGCAGGGCAAGTGGATGGTTTCCTCTGTCAAGGAGAAGGACATCACGAAGCTCCGGGAGGCCGGGTACTTGGCCAAGGAAATCGCCCACCGGCTTCCAACCAAGGGGCAGATCGTCCCCACCCCGGAGCCCCATGAGAGGGTAGTGTTCATCCCCCACTTCGTCTGTGGGTTGGGATTTCCTCTCCACCCATTTGTCCGCGGACTCATGTTCTACTACGGGCTGGATTTCCACGATCTGGCCCCCAACTCCTTCCTCAACATCTCGACATTCATTGTCGTGTGCAAGGCCTTCCTCCGCATCCCACCCCACTTTGGATTGTGGTTAAAGATCTTCAATGTGAAGCCGAAGGTGGTGGGTGGTCAACACGCAGAGTGCGGAGGCGCCATGGTGAGCAAGATGCCCAACATCTCATGGCCCAAAGGTACCTTCGTGGAGACCGTCAAAGGGTGGCAATAGCAGTGGTTCTACGTCACAGAGCCTCGCGACGCCACCTGGGCCACGGCTCCCGAATTCCAGTCTGAAGCCCCGATGCGGCTTACCTCCTGGCTAGAGAAGGGTCTGGACTGGTGTTCGTCTGACGAGCTAACAATGCTTCAGACGCGCATCAGGAGCATGGTAGACAAGAACATCAAGCTCGTCAATGTGATCCAGGTGATGCTTGTTCGCCGGATCCTTCCATGCCAAAGCCGGACTTGCTATTTGTGGGAGTTCGATCGGGCCGAGCACCAGACCTTGCAACAGTTCTTCGGCACTACGCACGAAGACATCTGGAAGGTGCTCTTTAAGGCCAACGAGACGTGGCCGGCGACGACTGAGGACCGTGGGCACGACCTGGCCCATCCCGCCAGTCCGGTAAGTTTTTCGTATTTCAAGGTGTACCCTTTACTTGCATACTCAAGGAATATGTCTAAGCTTCCCTATTTGTTGTTTTCTTCAGGGTTGGACAAAGAAGGCGGAGCGGATTCAGTGTCCGGCTCCGCTGCCCGAAGACCCAGCAATCCCACTTCTTACGAAGATGCTGGTTCCGGCGCCATACCAAGCGCCGGAGAAGAAGGCCAAGGAGACCAGAAGTGGCCTCCGCCGCAAGGGCACTTCGGACGTGACGTCCGAAAATGCCGAGACCCACTCCTCCCCCACCGAGGACGACGACGAGGAGGAGGAAAGCAATTCTCCCCCAGAGGGGGAGGGAAGAAAAGGGCGGCCTCCATGCATCTGGAGGCAGAGGCGTCCAAGAAGGGGAAGGTCTCCCTCGCGGACAACTCCGCGTGGGACAACGACATCAGCTCCGAGTGGCACCCCAGGGATAAGCCCCTGGCCGAATCGTAATTACTCAAAGACGCACTCATATATCCAGCTCCTTTACTTCATGGTATTAACATGTTGAATCATGCGCTGCAGCCCGGCCTGTTCCGACCTCCAGCGATCCTCATCTTCGGGGGGTTCGCTAGATCCAAATGCGATGGACAGCGGGTCACTGCCAGCGGCCTCCTCTCCCAAGGCCACGGGCGACGCCGAGGCACTATCCCGAAGGATCTTCCCAGGCCAGGGAGAGGTTCAGGAGGCTGTCAGGGTGGCGCCAGAGGGTGTTACCTCGGCCGCCGGACACATGGGGGAGCAAATCCCCCTGGAGACTGGCGATGGGGGCCATATCCAATTCGTCCCCCAGCTGAATACCATTCCGGAGTCCCATACGGCTCCGACATCAGCAAGAAGCCTCCTTTGAAAGAAGGAGGTGCGCCTATTCCGCCGGTGACCTTTGTCCATCCAGAGGCACCGGATAATCTGTTGGAAGCGCTGCAAGGCGCTTCCATTGTTGAGGAACACCGTATCCTTATGGGTACGGTGGTTGAGAGGGTTCAGTCCGCAAAAAGTGGACTGACCGAAGCCTGCACCAGCCTTCTAACAGGCTTTGAGGTAAGCGACACAATTGTATGAAACGAATGTCATAGTATAGACAGTAGCCCCTGAGACTCTGTCCGGTGTTCGAAAAGAAAAGCCGGACAGAGGATCAAATAACTTTCGCAGGAGACTAACCAGACATGTCTATGTGAATAAGCAGGCGTCGTTGCTGGCTGCGACCTCCCATTCTGCTAAAGTCTCCGGACTACAGCAGAGTCTGGAGCGGGCCGAGGAAGAGCTCGACCGTGTTAAAAAACAGCTGGAGGACAAGCAAGGTATGTAATGACCTATTCAGATATAGAGAAATATGAATGGTTTGTGTTGATCACATGATGTTTTGTAGGAGCGGCGTCCGAGGTGGAGACCCTCAAGAAAGCGCTGGCCGAGGCCCAGGAGATAGCGGCAAAGGAACCAGCCGCCCGCGAAAAATACGAGGCCAGGGTTGATGAGGTCCAGCATGAGCTCCAGGACGCCGCGAAGAAATGCGAGTCCTTGGAACGCAATATTGTGGATCAAGAGTCCGAACTTGCCAAGGCCCGCCAAAGTGCACAAGATGCCCGGGTTGAAGCCCAGGGCACCCTCCAGGAAATCCAGGAGGCCAGGAAAATCGCGGCGGGTAAGGCCTTTATTATGCAGAGCAAATATGTGAAGAAAAGGTACGTCTTAACTACCCGGATTTGGAGTTCTCCAGTAGTGTTTGCGGATCTGCCGTGTAGTGTTGCTGACGCTGCGGAGTTCTTCCGAGCCGAAGAGGGGAGCTCAACGGCGAAGCTGTTCTGGTCGCAATATCTTGCGCCAGAGCATCCGGTGCCCTTTAGCGATCAGCTGAAACAGCTGACCGAACTGCATAGGGTGGCCGAACTGGCCATGAAGGATTTGATAATCCGTCTATGGCCTGCCGAAGCCATAACCAGCAGCTACTTCGGACTCGTGAAGCAGCTAGTCAATGCCTGCCCCCGGCTTGATGCCATCAAGCGGTCGGTCTGCATCGAAGGTGCGCGGATGGCCTTCGCCCACGTTAAGGTGCAGTGGGCTAAGATGAACGTCGTCAAGCTCGCGACTGAGGGACCGCCCGCGGGCAAGGAGCACCACATGCCCGAGCGGTATTTTGATGATGTACTGGAGGGATCCCGCATTGTAGCGGAGCAGTGTGCTAAAGACATTATCTTTGAATGAATACATTCATGTTATCCCTTCCTTGTATTATGAAACAAAGCTGTTATGTAATATAATGCTTATTATTTGTGTAGAATTTTTACCTCCTATGCGGCCGTTTTATTAAATCTGATAGTTGGCCAGTCGTCGGCTTCAGCCCCCACGTAGGTCGTACGGGGGTGTTCGGGATGGAATCTAAACACTCTTGATCCAACAGATTGGTCCTTGAAGGAGGTGTTCAGCGCAACGAACCAGGCAATCGGACTATGTGGCTTTATCACCCTCACTTAGCCATAGGAGTTTGACAATGAAAATGTAGGCGCAGCCCCTGGTTGGTATTTTGTTAATCCAGACTAGGCTGCTGTAGACACCTGATTGGGGAAGCCGATCCGTCGCATAATGCGGAAAAAATCGCAAAAGATTTTTAACCTCCGAATAGCTGACCAGCTCTCGCCGCATCAGGACAGTCAGTTTTCTGCTTTCTCTACTGAGGTGTTTGCTCGGATAAACTAGAAACACAATCGTAGTAGTTCTCCCTTTACTACCCTAGCCGATAGGACGGAACGTAAGGTAGTAAGCACAGGAGCCGGGAAACCCAACTATTGACCAAAGACATGATTCGGAGCCAATGCATATAAAGCTAAATTCGGGGTGCCGAACTGTACTGTAAAAGTGTTCGGACTTTGTTGCCATAGAATGGAGCGCAATGAAGCCCCTGGCCAATTTAAAGCGTACCAAAGTGTACAGGTGCAAAAAATGAAGTAGTAAGCTGGTGCCACATAAATTGGGCCGCAAACTGTTTCCATTACAATTTGATTAATACATCAAAGCGTATTTGTACAAATAGTGCGATAAGCAACCTGGCTATTTAACATGCCAAGACCAAGGGGGAGCTGTGTGCGGGTCCTGAAAACAGGTAGAATGATCGTCAAGAAGAACATCTAGGGATTCCCCCACACGTCTGAGCTGCTTGCCGCCTTGGTATATCTATCCTTCGAAAGGACTGATGATCAGTCCGTCGGGAGGGGCCTGTAGAGAAGAAAACTTGAAAAAAGGGGAAAAGGAAAAAGGAAGGCATGCGTGCCCAGGTTAGGTTAAGCCATATTATGGGCCACCATCTAGTTATGCCTCCATCTCTGCCCATGGTATTTTGAGTGCGTAGTTATGTACGCGCGGTACGTACGCCGCCATTTGGTCGGGACTGAGACAGAGGCCGGATTGCTAGTCTAGCTCCTGACGAGCCGGACTGTCATGCTGCGGAGTAGTCCGGACTCGTTTGACAGTGTCCGGGAGCTTGGCCGTTGAATTAAAATTCTGCTTAATAAGGCTGCTCTGTACTTCCGCTGCCAGGGCCGCGGTGTGCTCCTCGGTGCAGAGGGAGTGCTCCGTGTTTCCATTGACTGTTATGACACCGCGTGGTCCGGGCATCTTGAGTTTGAGATAAGCATAGTGTGGCACCGCATTGAATCTAGCAAATGCAGTTCGTCATAGCAGTGTGTGATAGCCACTGCGGAAGGGGACGATGTCGAAGATCAAGTCTTCGCTTCGGAAGTTGTCCGGGGATCCGAAGACAACTTCCAATGTGATTGAACCCGTGCAGCGGGCCTCTACACCTGGTATTACTCCTTTAAAGGTAGTATTTTTGGGTTTGATCCTTGATGGATCAATGCTCATTATGCACACTGTGTCCTGATAGAGCAGGTTGAGGCTGCTGCCACCATCCATGAGGACTCGCGTGAGGTGGAATCCATCAATTATTGGGTCGAGGACCAGTGCGGCTGAACCGCCATGATGAATACTGGTCGGATGGTCCCTGCGATTGAAGCTGATTGGGCAGGACGACCATGGGTTGAATTTTGGGGCGACTGGCTCTATCACATAGACGTCCCTGAGCGCGCGTTTGCGCTCCCTTTTGGGGATATGGGTAACGTATATCATGTTCACTGTTTTAACCTGGGGAGGAAACTTCTTCTGTCCCCCTGTGTTCGGTGGACGGGGCTCCTCGTCATCGTCCTCACTTTGCGACCCCGTGTCCTTGTTCTCGGCATTTAACTTGCCGGCCTGTTTAAAGACCCAACAGCTTCTGTTGGTATGATTGGCTGGTTTATCGGGGGTGCCGTGGATCTGACATGGACGGTCGAGTATGCGGTCCAAGCTGGATGAGCCCGGATTGTTCCTTTTAAATAGCTTCTTCCGCTGGCCGGACATGGAGCCACTGAATCCGGTGTTGAACGCCGTGTCATCGGTATTGTCGCCGTTGTTTCGACGCCTGTGCCTGTTGTGTCGGGGCTTGCCGTTGCTATTTCTAGCTTCAGAGGTGCCAGCTATCTTCGCCCGCGCAAAAGCGGGTCATGACTGCCGTGAGGGATGCCATGGACTTTGACTTTTCCTGGCCGAGGTGTCGGGCGAGCCATTCGTCCCGGATGCTATGCTTAAAGGCCGCTAGTGCTTCGGCATCCGGACAGTCGATGATCTGGTTCTTTTTAGTTAAGAACCTAGTCCAGAATTTCCTGGCTGACTCTCCGGGTTGTTGGACTATGTGACTTAAGTCATCGCCGTCACCCTTTTGGGGTGTATCCACCATGTACACGTCATACGAAGAGGTGGCCGTCCAGCGGCCGGTAAACGGCGGGTTTTCGGCCTGCTCTTCTTCGGCATCGTCGTCCATACCGTCGATGTCTTCAGATCCGTAATCGAGCATGTCAGTTAAGTCCTCGACAGTGGCTATGAAGTGGATGGGGGGTGGGACTTAAAATTCCCTGCTCTCAGCCCCTAGTCCGGGCTGGGGATAGTTCGGACATTGCTCCTCTGTAATGACGAGGGATCTCATCAAGTCCAGAGCCTCGCTTAAAGGTGAGGTTTTTCTAGGGAGAAGAAAATCTGTGGAGTATGGTGGGGAAGAAACTCCTTGACCGAGCTCACACGATGCTGACTCCGAGGGTTCGGAGCCAGTGTCCGGAGTAGAGTCCGGCTTCATGATGGCTGCCAGCGACACTACTTCCCCCGGCTCTCCCGTACTGGGTGTAGCGGCCGCAGATAGTCCGGCGGGCTTAGTAATCCCGTCTTCGGACCTAGCAATATGCTCCGGATCTAACGCCAGAGCGGAGGTTGGGGTCGTGAACCCTCGGAAGATCAAGTCTCCTCGAACATCAGCGACATAGTCCAGATTTCCAAAACTAATCTGGTGACCTGGGGCGTATCTATCGATCTGCTCTAGATGGCCAAGCGAGTTGGCCCGCAGTGCGAAGCCGCCGAACACAAAGATCTGGCCGGGAGGAAAGCCTCCCCCACGGAAGCATTATTGTAGATGAGTGATGGAGCCATCGAACCTTCTGATGACGATGCAGCGGAACTCTCAATGAAAGCACCAATGTCGGTGTCAAAACTGGCGGATCTTGGGTAGGGGGTCCCGAACTGTGCGTCTAAGGTCGATGGTAACAGGAGGCAGGGGACATGATGTTTACCCAGGTTCGGGCCCTCTTGATGGAGGTAATACCCTACTTCCTGCTTGATTGATCTTGATGAATATGAGGGTTACAATAGTTGATCTACCACGAGATCGTAATGGCTAAACCCTAGCAGTCTAGCCTGTATGATTATGATCGCCTCTACGGACTAAACCCTCCGGTTTATATAGACACCGGAGGGGACTAGGGTTGTACATAATCGGTTTACAGAGGAAGGAATCTACATATCCGAACACCAAGCTTGCCATCCACGCAAAGGAGAGTCCCATCCAGACACGGGAAGAAGTCTTCTGTCTTGTATCTTCATAGCCCATCAGTCCGGCCCATGTCATATAGGCCGAACGCCCGAGGACCCCTTAATCCAGGACTCCCTCAGCGAGGCCAGTGGGTCGATGGGTTGGCTCGATGCGAGGGCGGATCAGAGGCGGAGGTGTGACCCGGCGGGGCAGCGGCTAATTTTTCACGGCGGTTCGGTGACGGCTCGGTGATGGAGCGACAAGGTGGAGACGCACTGGCGCCCCATGGCAGAGGTAGCAGTGGTTCGGTGATGCGCGGCTGAGTGGGAGCAGCGAGCCGACGTGAGGGTTGAAGGAAATATGCACTAGAGGCAATGATAAAGTTGTTATTTATATTTCCTTATATCATGATAAATGTTTATTATTCATGCTAGAATTGTATAAACTGGAAACTTGATAATGTGTGGATACATAGACAAAACATAGTGTCCCTCGTAAGCCTCTACTAGACTAGCTCGTTAATCAAACATGGTTAAGTTTCCTAACCATAGACCCGTGTTGTCATTTGATGAACGGGATCACATCATTAGGAGAATGATGTTATGGACAAGACCCATCCGTTAGCTTAGCATAATGATCGTTAAGTTTTATTGCTATTGCTTTCTTCATGGCATATACATATTCCTTTGACTATGAGATTATGCAACTCTCGGATACCGAAGGAATACCTTGTGTGCTATGAAACGTCACAACGTAACTGGGTGATTATAAAGATGCTCTACAAGTATCTCTAAAGGTGTTTGTTGGGTTGGCATATGTAAGTGCATCTAGTGCTACCCCTAGTTGGTTTTGGAGTATTGACGACAAACCTGGTTGAGGGACTAATGTGTTTGTGAGAATTGTAGGATAACACAGGTAGTAGTTCCTTATTGATTCGGTTTACCTACCAGAGATGACCCCTAAAATTGTGTGAAGACATTGAAGACAATGGTGGTTCGTGAACACATTCACGATGAAGATTATGACATGAGAAGACATTCACTTGAAGACTATGGAGTGCGAAGACATAGTTGTTTCGTCGTTTCCTTTCTTCCTTGTTGAGTCATAGGAACCACCGTACTGTTAAGTGGGGTCTAAGTGAACAAAGTCAGAGTGACTGATGTGATGCTCAACCAAATCCTATGTCTTCGAGCGAAGACAATGAGAGCAAATCTTATCCAGAGCTGTATGAGTCAGCTTTACTTGTAGCCAAGTCAAGCTGCCACGTGTGTTTGAAATCCGACCGTTGGACACGTGTCGGTTCCCTAGTGACCCAGGGTCATTTCAGACAAATCTGGTCGAGTTGCCTCCTGGCTATAAATAGCCCCCCCTACACCATAAATTGGTGGCTGCTCAGAGTTAGTGCACGGCTTTTGTCGTTTGAGAGCAACCCACCTCCGAAGCATTTGAGAGAGAGATCCTTGCGAGGACAAAGCCCAAAACACCCAGAGCCAAAGAGTGTTGGGCATCACTGAAGTCTTTCTGTCCGAGTGACCAGAAGACTTGTTACACTTGAGGACTGTGAATCCTCCAGCCGGTTAGGCGTCGCGTTCTGAGCATCCAGGAGCCATTGTGGATTGCCAGTGAACGAAGTCTATGAAGGTTTTGAAGTCTACCTTGAAGACTTTCCAGATATGATTCGGCAAGGACTAAGTGTTCTTAGCTCAAGGGGAATAAGGTGAAGACACGGTCTTCTGAGTTAAATCTCAGCCTCCCTAACCAGACATACAGTTGTCACATCAACTATAACCGGTCTACCAAATCCTTGTCTTCACCAAGCTACTAGTTCTATCCTGCACTTCCTCTCACTTTCAGTCTATCCTCGTGAAGTCATTGCCTGCTTGCTTGATCTGATTGTCTTCACTGTGTGAAGATTGTTTACTGTTTGGCTTCATACTATCTTCCATCCTGATCCATACTACCTAGCTGCTGATAGTCTTCGTGCTTTCACTTCATTGCTTACTTGACTATGGCTTGTCTAGTGTAGTCTACCTTCCGCTACATATCAATAGGTTCCTTTCTACTATTTGTCTTCAAAGCCCCCATGTTTTAAAGACTTCCATAAAAATGGCCTATTCACCCCCCCTCTAGTCGATAACTAGCACTTTCAGCATAGATCGAGATTAGGATTTGTCACTCCGAGTATCGTAGAGGTATCTCTGGGCCCGGGATGATGCATTACGGAACGAGTAAAGAGACTTGCCGGTAACGAGATTGAACTAGGTATGAAGATACCGACGATCGAATCTCGGGCAAGTAACATACCGATGACAAAGGGAATAAAGTATGTTGTCATAATGGTTCGATTGATAAAGATCTTCGTAGAATATGTAGGAGCCAATATGAGCATCCAGGTTGCGCTATTGGTTATTGACCGGAGAGGTGTCTCGGTCATGTCTACATAGTTCTCGAACCCGTAGGGTCCGCACGCTTAACATTCGATGACGATTTTGTATTATATGAGTTATGTGATTTCGTGAACGAATGTTGTTCGGAGTCCCGGATGAGATCACGGACATGACGAGGAGTCTCGAAATGGTCGAGAGGTAAATATTGATATATAGGACGATAGTATTCGAACAAAGGAAGTGTTTCGGAGGGTACCGGTTACATATCGGGTCACAGGAAGGGGTTCCGGGCACCCCCGGCAAAAGATATGGGCCTTAAGGGCCAAGAGGGGAAACGCACCAGCCACAAGGGGCTGGTGCGCCCCCATATGGGCCGGCCTAAGTGGAGAAAGGAAAAGGGGAGGAGGAAAGGAAATAGGGGGAATAGGATTCCCCCTTACTTCCCCCTCTCCCCTCTTTCCTTCCCCCCTCCGGAAATAAGGAAAGGGGGAGGCCGAATTGGAGGAGGCCCCCAAGTAGGATTCCTCCTACTTGGGGCTCCCCAAGGCTGCTTCCCTCCCCCTCCCACCTATATATACATGGGGAGGGGGCGCCTAGAAGACACACCAACAATTGTTAGCCGTGTGCGGTGCCCCCCCTCCACAATTTACGCCTCCGGTCATATCTTCGTAGTGCTTACGCGAAGCCCTGCGCGGATCACTTCACCATCACCGTCACTAATGTCTACTACACAACCTTCTTCTTGTAGACGTTGTTGGGCCTCCAACTGTAGAGGTTTGTAGGACAGTAGCAAATTTCCCTCAAGTGGATGACCTAAAGTTTATCAATCCGTGGGAGGCGTAGGATGAAGATGGTCTCTCTCAAACAACCCTGCAACCAAATAACAAAGAGTCCCTTGTGTCCCCAACACACCCAATACAATGGTAAATTGTATAGGTGCACTAGTTCGGCGAAGAGATGGTGATACAAGTGCAATATGGATGGTAGATATAGGTTTTTGTAATCTGAAAATATAAAAACAGCAAGGTAGCAAGTGGTAAAAGTGAGCGTAAATGGTATTGCAATGCTAGGAAACAAGGCCTAGGGTTCATACTTTCACTAGTGCAAGTTCTCTCAACAATAATAACATAATTGGATCATATAACAATCCCGCAACATGCAACAAAGAGTCACTCCAAAGTCACTAATAGCGGAGAACAAACGAAGATATTATTGTAGGGTACGAAACCACCTCAAAGTTATCCTTTCTGATCGATCTATTCAAGAGTCCATAGTAAAATAACACGAAGCTATTCTTTCCGTTTGATATAGCCTAGACTTCGTACTAGAATAACACCTGAAGACACAAATCAACCAAAACCCTAATGTCACCTAGATACTCCAATGTCACCTCAAGTATCCGTGGGTATGATTATACGATATGCATCACACAATCTCAGATTCATCTATTCAAACCAACACAAAGTACATCAAAGAGTGCCCCAAAGTTTCTACTGGAGAGTCAAGATGAAAACGTGTGCCAACCCCTATGCATAAGTTCACAAGGTCACTGAACCCGCAAGTTGATCACCAAAACATACATCAAGTAGATCACGTGAATATCCCATTGTCACCACAGATAAGCACATGCAAGACATACATCAAGTGTTCTCAAATCCTTAAAGACTCAATCCGATAAGATAACTTCAAAGGGAAAACTCAATCTATTACAAGAGAGTAGAGGGGGAGAAACATCATAAGATCCAACTATAATAGCAAAGCTCGCGATACATGAAGATCGTGCCATATCAAGAACACGAGAGAGAGAGAGATTAAACACATAGCTACTGGTACATACCCTCAGCCCCGAGGGTGAACTACTCCCTCCTCGTCATGGACAGCGTCGGGTGATGAAGATGGCCACCAGTGATGGATCCCCCCTCCGACAGGGTGCCGGAACAGGGTCCCGGTTGGTTTTTGGTGGCTACAAACGCTTGCGGCGGCGGAACTCCCGATCTAGGTTATGTTTTGGAAGTTTGGGGATATATAAGAGGTGCTGGCATCGGGAACAAGTCAGGGGGGTCCACGAGGCGGCCACGAGATAGGGGCGCACCCACGGGGGTAGGGCGCGCCCCCACCCTCGTGGTGGCCTCGGGACTCTTCTGGTCCATCTCCGGTACTCCGTGGGCTTCTTCTGGTCCAAAAACAATCTCCGTGAATTTTCAGGTCAATTGGACTCCGTTTGGTATTCCTTTTCTGCGATACTCAAAAACAAGGAAAAAACAAAAACGGGCACTGGGCTCTAGGTTAATAGGTTAGTCCCAAAAATCATATAAAATAGCATATAAATGCATATAAAACATCCTAGATGGATAATATAATAGCATGGAACAATCAAAAATTATGATACATTGGAGACATATCAAGCATCCCCAAGCTTAATTCCTGCTCGTCCTCGAGTAGGTAAATGATAAAAACAATATTTTTGATGTGGAATGCTACCTAGCATAATTTTCAATGTAATTTTCTTTATTGTGGTATGAATGTTCAGATCCGAAAGATTCAAGACAAAAGTTTAATATAGACATAAAAATAATAATACTTCAAGCATACTAAACAAGCAATTATGTCTTCTCAAAATAACATAGCCAAAGAAAGCTCATCCCTACAAAATCATATAGTTTGGCCATGCTTCATTTTTGTCACACAAAATGCTCCCATCATGCACAACCCCGATGACAAGCCAAGCAATTGTTTCATACTTTAGCATTCTCAAACTTTTTCAACTTTCACGCAATATATGAGCACGAGCCATGGACATAGCACTATAGGTGGAACAGAGTATGATGATGGAGGTTGTATGGAGAAGACAAAAAGGGAGAAAGTCTCACATCAATGCGGCTAATCAACGGGCTATGGAGATGCACATCAATTGATGTCAATGCGAGGAGTAGGGATTGCCATGCAACAGATGCACTAGAGCTATAAATGTATGAAAGCTCAACAAAAGAAACTAAGTGCACTACTGCAGGATGGTCCAAACGCGACACTACGATCAGAGACCCTTCGACCAAACTGTGTGCGATGCCATAATCGCAAACGGTGGTGTAAAAAACCGTCAAAAAAGGTGCAAAACGTTTGCGATGACAGATGCATCAAACACGGTTCAGAATTTAGTTGCGTGTGCGATGCAGGGCATACAGTTCAGCGAGGCACAAAAGAAACGGGCAGCCAGATGAAGGCGTGTGCGATATACAACATACGGTTCACTAGGATGAACTGTGTGTGATTAGGCAAAACAATGGAAACGGTTCAACCGAATAAGATGTGTATGATACGCGGCAAACAGGTTCGTAATCTGAAATGTGTGCGAAGACCAATAATAACACAGACGATTGCTGCTAATAAGCCGTGTGAATTGCTCTGTCTACAGTAGAATAACATGTATATATATATAACTGAAATAAACATCCAATTACATAAGTGACTATACAGATCATTCGAACACACCTCAATAAACAATTGCATGCATTTTAAAGTTGGAGAAACGATCGTCTAGTCATCTACTTCTTGTGACGCTCCCGCCACTACTATGTGGCTCGATCCCTCGTCTGGGTCAGGAAGAAGACAGTTCCTCATGTCAACGATCCGCCTGTACATCTCGTAGCTTGTGTACGCGTCCATGGCCGCGTACTTGACATGTTGTTCATCCAGTCTCTTATGCCACACACTGTGCCAGGCGTTCTTGTCCTTATTGCTCTCTTGCTTCATCTTCGCGTAGTAGGGGTCGATGATGGCCAAGGCGAGGTCAACCAGGGAGTTCAGTTTGCTTTTGTCGGCGCCCCAGACCTTGTAGTGGTGCAGTATGTTGACAAGATTCATGCATTTCAAGTCCGAAACCTTGAGCGCTTTTAGATCGTTGGTGGTGTCCACCGTAGCGAAACTGTATCGGAGCTCTTGATAAACCTGGAGAAATTCTCGCAAGGCCTTGTGGCAAGGTGGAAGTGGTAGACGAGGATGTCATGTCGCACAGACAACTGGGCGACGGCAACCTTCTGATCGTGCCCGACACGACCGATGGTGTACTCGAGGTCGGAGCCGACCACTCGGTACTTGTCCTCGGCAAGGAACTGCTCCATAGTTTGGATGGAGCTCTCCATCGAGACCGGATCGTCCGTGTACACCACCGAGAGGGCCTTCCCCCTCACGTGGGTGTCCACTACGTGATGCGTGGTGAACTGCCCACCGTTGTCGTCGTCGGCCGCTGGGAGCGCCATTGGAGCCATGGGGAGCGCCATTGGAACCGCTGGATGTCCTCTCTGTATGTGTCCTCGTGGGTGTGCTTATTGTGATGTGTGAGATGAGATAGGAAGGTAAATGGCTGTAGGAATAAAAGGGGGCCGGGCGGCGTGGATTCTCGGCGCGTCCGCATGGCCGTTTTTGCAGCGGGTAACTGCATCGTCGCGCCGCGCCCGGCGCAACCGCTTGCACACGAACGTGCGTGATCGTGCGCCGGCCCAAAACAATGGCAGCGCACGTGGAGGGACGAGCGCAGAGCACCTGGAGGGATGCGAGAGCAGAGCGCGCGTTGCGGGACGCGAGCAGAGCGCGGTGCGGCCGCCTGAACCGCAAGCAACCACACGCATGGAGCAGTTGAACACGCAACAAATGGTCGCCTACAAGCCGGCCGACAGTTGCGGCGTTGCATAGAGAGCGGCCGTGTGGTACCACCTCCGTCTAGTCTATAGTCTCCTTTATATTCCGTGCCATACTTTGCCCTCAAATTTAACCAACAAAATGTTAATGCATGTTTTAAAAATTATATAATTGGAAACTATGTTCAAATACAAATCCAACTATATAATCTTTTGCGACATGCATTCGTATTTTATTAGTTAAATCATACTTATAGACCAGGACGGTCGTATAGTAGGTAATTAAATCACAAATGTTTTTTTATTAACCGTATGTGTACGTAGCCTTTCGTCCTCCTCTCACACGTCTTGTCACCCCGCTGTCGCAGACGGCTTATAGCGCAAGCTTGCGCAGCGCGTGGGGGCGTTCTTTTTGCCAAACGGTGGCGCCAATGAATCGTCGGTGAGCCCGTTCCCGCGCAACCTCGCAGGTTCCCGCGCAAGCTTCCCGTCCGACTCGGTGAAATTACCCAAAATCCCAATGCTTATCGGCCTGCTATAAAAACCCTCATGGCCGGCGAGTCCTGCGTCGCATTTTCCCCTCCATCCCTGTAGCTTATCTCATCTGCTTCTCCCACATTCGCCAATGGCACCGGTCTGTCGTCGTCGCTCAGCCACTCCGCCATCATCAGAGGACAGCTCCAGCTGGGAGGCTACACCGTGGCGGCGGCGCAGTCCCCGACGTAGTGTAGTGCGCGTGGCGTCCCTGTTGGGTGTGTGCGGAACACCCACCACACGCTCCACCGCCGGTGCCCGTCGGCAGCTGTTGCCGCCACACCACCGTCGAAAGCCAGGGCCATTGCCCGCTCCGCCGCCGCGGCCCGAAGGCGGGAGATGGCCGTCGTGGCCGCCACCCCACTGCCGGCCACTGTGGCCATCACCCGCTCCGCCACCGCGGCCAGAAGGTGGGAGGTGGTGGTCGTGGCCGCCCCCCCCGTCATCCGCCGCCGTGGCCGCCAGCCCACCGTCGACCGCCGGGGTCATCACCCGCTCCGCCACCGCCGCCCGAAGGCGGGAGGTGGAGGTGGATGCCCGCACGTGCGACAACGACCTTGCGCGCTACACCGAGTTCCTGCGGGAGGAGGAGGAGCGCCTCGTCGAGCACGCAAAGAGCCTTACCGCCGCAGTGGCAGCGGTACACACCGCCTTAGAGGCGAGGAATCAGGAGATCTACGAGGAGAACCACCGATTCAAGAGGGGTCGTCTGGAGCGGCAGAGGGCGTTCGAGGCGAGCGTCGATGAAGCTGCATTAGCGGCAGGCATCGCATTGCGGTTGCCCAGCTCGTTGGTAGGCTCCTCCTCCTTCGCCTCTTACTGAGCACGCTCGGCAGAGGAGAGGCAGACGGAAGTAGTACAAAGCCCCTGCGCAGTAGTAGTAGTATTTAGGGGCTATTTTGTTCAATTCATCTGACTATAGATGTGGTGGAACTATAGAACGTACTTAAAATTAGCTAGTATATATAGTTGAACTAGCTATTTCAGTATGTGGTTGGCAACAATTGGGGAAAAGTTTGGTCGGTTCAGCTCTCGAGTTGAACTATTTGTATAAATTAAGAATGACTGCTTAATGTATGAATGAAATCTATGCTTAATTACTGAATTTTAGTTGCAAAAATTAGATACTGCTAGTGATTTTTAGCTTCATATTTTGATAAATCGCAGTGTTACAAGGATCGACAAATCTTAGCAAATTGTTTGTACGTGGTTGCACACGGGTCATCCAAAACAACCGTTTGTGTTGAAGGGATGCACAAATCCTGCGCTGCTCTCACTTTGCATATGCGTGTTCTATCTAAAACGTTTGCGATCAAGAGCTGCAGAAATCCTGCTCGACACATTTTCTCTTGGCTTCCCGGGGAAGCTGTCGGTTTGCATACGGGTGTTCTAACTAAAACGTTTGCAATGACTGTTTATATTTAAAAAGCGAATTAAACTACGGCTTTGGCGCCATTAATGGAGAGGATGCGAGCAAGGCGGGCGGCCATGGAAGTCAAAGGCTCGCTTCCTAGTGAGACTGCGCAGCGTACAGCTCGCACGCTTCCCGGTGAGCCTGCACATTGAAGGACAGCTTGCACGCCTCTCGGTCAGCCTGCGCACCGGACGGCGCTCGCACGCCTTCCGTTCAGTCAAGGTCAAGTAGCTATCCGCACGGCACCTCCTACAACCATTAAAACCAAGACACATGGCGTCACGTGAATGGTTAACAGAATTTTGGATTTACTAGAATTTAAAAACCAGGCATCTCAATGTTTTGCCGGCAATCAACGGTGCCCTATTGTTTGAAATTCATTCCCATTTCTTGCATGTGACCTAAGCACGCACCCAAGGACACAGATTTGATTTTTCAACCAATTTATATGCACTAGAGCATGTGCATGTAGTTCAAATTTGAATTATGCACATAAAATGCATTGAAAACTCAGTTAATGCATAAAGATGTCCAAACGAACCCCGAAAAATCACAAAAAATCACACGACACTCCTGTTGTTCTATGTTGACACGAGAATTCTTTTGAAAGCAATAAGAGGCAATGGATATCGTTTCGTCCCCAAAGGTGGGACGTTCCCTACCGAAAACCATCATGCTTGTTGTGAGAAGCTCTGGTTTGTTAGAAGCATATATCCAAACCTACCCCGGATGGGACAAAATTTGTACCACGGCATGTTGATGCCGCTCCATGATAGCATGCCAAGTTTCATGAAATTCAGATGAGTTTTTGATTTACTAGAATTTAAAAGCAAGGCATCTCAATGTTTTGCCGACAATCAACGGTGCCCCGGTGTTTGAAATTCATTCCCATTTCTTGCATGGGACCTAAGCATGCACCCAAGGACACAGATTTGATTTTTCAATCAATTTATATGCACTGGAGCATGTGCATGTAGTTAAAATTTGAATTATGCACATAAAATGCATTGAAAACTCAGTTAATTCATAAAAATGTCCAAACGAACCCCAAAAAATCACACAACACTCCTGTTGTTTTATGTTGACATGAGAAAAAATTTGAAAGCAATAAGAGGCAATGGATATCGTTTCGTCCACAAAGGTGGGACGTTCCCTACCGAAAACCATCATGCTTGTTGTGAGAAGCTCCAGTTTGTGAGAAGCATATACCCAAACCTGCCCCAAATGGGACAAAATTTGTACCACGGCATGCTGATGCCGCTCCATGATAGCATGCCAAGTTTCATGAATTTCAGACGAGTTTTGGATTTACTAGAATTTAAAATCCAGGCATCTCAATGTTTTGCCGGCAATCAACGGTGCCCCGGTGTTTGAAATTCATTCCCATTTCTTGCATGGGACCTAAGCATGCACCCAAGGACACATATTTGATTTTTCAACCAATTTATATGCACTGGAGCATGTGCATGTAGTTCAAATTTGAATTATGCACATAAAATGCATTGAAAACTCAGTTAATGCATAAAAATGTCCAAACGAACCCCGAAAAATCACAAAAAATCACACAACACTCCTATTGTTCTATGTTGACACGAGAAAAAAATTTGAATGCAATAAGAGGCAATGGATATCGTTTCGTCCACAAAGGTGGGACGTTCCCTACCGAAAACCATCATGCTTGTTGTGAGAAGCTCCGGTTTGTGGGAAGCATATACCCAAACCTGCCCCAAATGGGACAAAATTTGTACCACGGCATGTTGATGCCGCTCCATGATAGCATGCCAAGTTTCATGAATTTCAGACGAGTTTTGGATTTACTAGAATTTAAAAACCAGGCATCTCAATGTTTTGCCGGCAATCAACGGTGCCCCGGTGTTTGAAATTCATTCCCATTTCTTGCATGGGACCTAAGCATGCACCCAAGGACACATATTTGATTTTTCAACCAATTTATATGCACTAGAGCATGTGCATGTAGTTCAAATTTGAATTATGCACATAAAATGCATTGAAAACTCAGCTAATGCATAAAAATGTTCAAACGAACCCTGGAAAATCACAAAAAACCACACAACACTCCTGTTGTTCTATGTTGACACGAGAAAAAAATTGAAAGCAATAAGAGGCAATGGATATCGTTTCGTCCCCAAAGGTGGGACGTTCCCTACTGAAAACCATCATGCTTGTTGTGAGAAGCTCCGGTTTGCGAGAAGCATATTCCCAAACCTACCCCAAATGGGACAAAATTTGTACCATGACATGTTGATGCCGCTCCATGATAGCATGCCAAGTTTCATGAATTTCAGACGAGTTTTGGATTTACTAGAATTTAAAAACCCGGCATCTCAATGTTTTGCCGGCAATCAACGGTGCCCCGGTGTTTGAAATTCGTTCCCATTTCTTGCATGGGACCTAAGCGTGCTCCCAAGGACACAGATTTGATTTTTCAACCAATTTATATGCACTGGAGCATGTGCATGTAGTTCAAATTTGAATTATGCACATAAAATGCATTGAAAACTCAGTTAATTCATAAAAATGTCCAAACGATCCCCGAAAAATCACAAAAAATCACACAACACTCCTGTTGTTCTATGTTGACATGAGAAAAAATTTGAAAGCAATAAGAGGCAATGGATATCGTTTCGTCCACAAAGGTGGGACGTTCCCTACTGAAAACCATCATGCTTGTTGTGAGAAACTCCAGTTTGTGAGAAGCATATACCCAAACCTGCCCCAAATGGGACAAAATTTGTACCACGGCATGCTGATGCCGCTCCATGATAGCATGCCAAGTTTCATGAATTTCAGACGACTTTTGGATTTACTAGAATTTAAACACCAGGCATCTCAATGTTTTGCCGGCAATCAACGGTGCCCCGGTGTTTGAAATTCATTCCCATTTCTTGCATGGGACCTAAGCATGCACCCAAGGACACATATTTGATTTTTCAACCAATTTATATGCACTGGAGCATGTGCATGTAGTTCAAATTTGAATTATGCACATAAAATGCATTGAAAACTCAGTTAATGCATAAAAATGTCCAAACGAACCCCAAAAAATCACAAAAAATCACACAACACTCCTGTTGTTCTATGTTGACACGAGAAAAAAATTTGAATGCAATAAGAGGCAATGGATATCGTTTCGTCCACAAAGGTGGGACGTTCCCTACCGAAAACCATCATGCTTGTTGTGAGAAGCTCCGGTTTGTGAGAAGCATATACCCAAACCTGCCCCAAATTGGACAAAATTTGTACCACGGCATGTTGATGCCGCTCCATGATAGCATGCCAAGTTTCATGAATTTCAGACGAGTTTTGGATTTACTAGAATTTAAAAACCAGGCATCTCAATGTTTTGCCGGCAATCAACGGTGCTGCGGTGTTTGAAATTCATTCCCATTTCTTGCATGGGACCTAAGCATGCACCCAAGGACACATATTTGATTTTTCAACCAATTTATATGCACTAGAGCATGTGCATGTAGTTCAAATTTGAATTATGCACATAAAATGCATTGAAAACTCAGTTAATGCATAAAAATGTCCAAACAAACCCTGAAAAATCACAAAAAATCACACAACATTCCTGTTGTTCTATGTTGACACAAGAAAAAAAGTGAAAGCAATAAGAGGCAATGGATATCGTTTCGTCCCCAAAGGTGGGACGTTCCCTACTGAAAACCATCATGCTTGTTGTGAGAAGCTCCGGTTTGTGAGAAGCATATACCCAAACCTACCCCAAATGGGACAAAATTTGTACCACGACATGTTGATGCCGCTCCATGATAGCATGCCAAGTTTCATGAATTTCAGACGAGTTTTGGATTTACTAGAATTTAAAAACCCGGCATCTCAATGTTTTGCCGGCAATCAACGGTGCCCCGGTGTTTGAAATTCGTTCCCATTTCTTGCATGGGACCTAAGCATGCACCCAAGGACACATATTTGATTTTTCAACCAATTTATATGCACTGGAGCATGTGCATGTAGTTCAAATTTGAATTGTTCACCTGAAATGGCTGGAAAACCAATTTAATGTATAAAATGTTCAAATGAACCCAGTATAATTCCAATTCTTTTATGACACACATATAGTTGCATGTTCACTCCAGATAAAAGGTCTAGCAATTCAAACACCGTCCATTGCCACTGTGACCCCATTATGTAATTCAAATTAAGATGAAAAATCAAGTAGATCGCACACATTTTATTATCAGCAACCGTGTGAGATGTAGTACAAAATATCTTGGAGCACCGTCGGTGTATAGTGCGCCTATGGCTTATGCGAGAAGGTGCGTCGGCTACAGTCCACAGCCGGCATCTCAAGCACACTAGCTCGCTCCCCAAATATCATTTCACTATTCAATCGTCACCGGTGAAAGATGGGCACGTGGACCCGCATTGTGAGGGAAACTTCGGTAGCCCACTTCGGCAAGAGCGCGGCCGCAGCCGCCATGCGTGTGTTAACAAGGTGCATGAGCGCGGCCACAATTTGCGACCGGGCGGCAAAGGCAGCCCAAACGGCCGCTGTTGCTTCTCAGGTGGCGGCAGCAACGTCTGCCTCGGGGATAGCAACTGGCGAGAGCGGCACAACAGCTGTCCGTTCCGCAACGGCGGCCTTAGCCCTGATGGAGGCCGCCCACGACCATGTCGAGGCCGCCCACGCCCATCTCCTGGCGGTCATCGCACAAATCAAACGGAGCTTCTCCGACAACGGTCGGCAACCCACGGCCAAAGAGCTGGCAATCGCCGAGAGCGTTCGAGCAGCCGTCCGTTCCTCCGCCGCATACCTTGCAACGACGGAGCCCGTCCGAGCCCATATCGCGTCCGCCCATGCCCAGCTCGTGGCGGCCTTTTCCAAAGAGATGGCGGACGCGGATGGCGAGATGCTTGCCGAGTATGGTGCGATGGATGCCATGGAGCCCCTTCCCCAGGAGACCGTCGGGCGCGAGCTGGACATGGAGGCGGCGGCGGAGATCGACGAGCACCAGCCGTAGTAGTACTCTATGTTTTGTTTAATTAAGAGCGCCGGTCTTTAATTTGTTAGAGTAATGTTTAGGTCAGCTAGCTCTGTTTAATTGATGAACTTGCTCGATTAAGAAGTGTGGGTGTGCTGTAGTCTCCTTTGTGTACCCAAATTATGCAATGACGTGGATGACCACTGTAACCATGGAAATTTGAACCGAAACTTTTGACGTTCAAACTCATCACACACGGGTTAAGCTATCTGAATCGTTTGTGATGTCCACATATCGTACACAGTTCTGAATAAGGGACCGTGTCCGATGACACTTTGCGCGCCAGTTTTTTGGCTGAAACGATTCAAAAATTTTTGGCTTCCGCGGACTACCTCCCCGCCCCCTCCCCCTTACCAAAAGCCACATTTCCCCTCTTTCCGCCTTCCTTTCCAAGTTGAAACCTTCACTCCTTGCTTGCAGCGCCGCTGCCTCCTTGCCGACAACCCTCCTTCACGCTGCTCGGCCTCCTCTATCCAGGCAGGTAATCCACACCCGACCCCCATCCTCCTCCTTCCACATCCCACATGCCCCGACCGCCGGCGCTAGCGCGACACCTTCCACCCAAATCACCGACCCCTCCTCCAAATAAGCGCCGGCCTAAGCCATGGTGCACACAGTATGGACAGGACCTCAAGGAGCATTTGGCAGAGGAGAAGCAAATCGCGGCCACACGCGCGGATGAGGTCACGATGGCTGCCATTCGTGCCGACCCCCAGATCTTGGAGGAGCACCTTGCCAATTGCTAGCTACGCCGGTTAAGCATGCTCGGTTTACCCGTTGCGTGTGCTGCTCCTTCCTTTCCTTCACAAAATCTAGTGAATTGTGCTATCTAATTTCACCATGCAATCTGTTGCTCTAGTGTATATGTTCTATATGTCGTGTAGTGTGGTGCTCACTTATTAACTGTTTTGTTAATTAGTCGTCGTCTTCAGTTAACTGTTTGGTTCAATTCTGCAAATGTGATGTTCAATTCTTCAGGCTGCAATTTTGTATTGTCTTCCATGTGAGAAATAAATCGAATTTATCTTTACAAAATTGTGGGTGCATTCTTTTATTGTATACCATGTGAGGAATAAATTGAATTTGGCTGTAGTAAATACATGAGAAACAAATACAATTGCTACAATTGGCTGTAGTTAACTGTTTGGTTAACTCTCTGATCTTCTATTAGGAGTATGTTATATTGTGCAATGTGGTGCTCAGTTAATGTTTGGTTCATTTGTTGTGGTGTTTAGTTAACTGCTTTGTTCAATGTTATATTGTGCAATGTGGTGCTCAGTTAATGTTTGGTTCATTTGTTGTGGTGTTTAGTTAACTGCTTGGTTCAATTCTGCAATGCGATGTCCAATTGTCGTGGGTAGAATCTTGTATTGTTGTGCATGTGAGTAATAAATCGAATTTGGCTGCACTTAATACATGAGAAACATATACAAGTGCTATATTTCCTAGTTCTTAATCATGCTTGGTTTGGGTAAATGGGTTTTCCATGTGGCTTCAATTAATCTGATGAATCTGCAATGTGCTTATTTTTCATCAACATATTTTACTGATAGCATGCGAACCCTTACTTAACCTGATGACTAACTACCTTATATGTGTTGCAGGGAAACAATGGGAAGCACTAAGGTTTACAATCGAGGTTAACATGTGCATGGTCCGTTGTCTAATAGCACATTATTGTGCAATTGCAGGAACCATTCTAATATTTTGGTTTTTAACAATTTGGTCTTGCACATGTAGGACCTGCTGTCAGAGGTTTTGACCCACTGTTCGACCCTTTTTGCATATGGGGAAATGAGTTGTCCATGAATATCAATCAAATCAAGAAACTCAGAAAGATTGTTAGGATAAAGAAATTAGCGACAAAAAACAACAAGATCTTTGTCTGCACAATGAAGAAGACATCAGTTCACTACAAGATGGTACTAACTATTATACCTTGCCTTTTTTTATTCCTTTGCCCCATTTCCAATATAGAGAAGATATTTATGCACATCCTTGTTTTCAGGCCTTTCCAAAGCAGTTCACTGATGATTACCTCTCAAACCACCTCTATGGTCAGGAGGCGAGGAAGGTTTTCATACAACACCCACGGTTCAATATTGAAGTGTTCCTGAAGAGGTCGAAGGATGGACGGTTAAGCATCCACAAGCACTGGCCTAAAGTTGCAAAGACCTTCAACATGAATGAAGGCTCTATATTCGCCTTCCGCTTCAATAGTTTTCCAGATGAGATGCATCTGTCTATATACTGTCTATGATGCTAATTTCGAAAGGTTCTACATGTTGCATGTGGAACTTGCTGCTGGTGTAGTTGTGTAATGGGGTAGCTGAGTGCTGAAGCTATATCATGTTGTACTCTGATGTATTTCAATTATGAAATTCTGCTTCCTTAATATGGAAATGAAATATATTGTGTGCTTAATATGAATGTCAATTAGATTAATAAATGGATTATTAATAATAGGGCAATTAGCCTGCTAATGGCGAATTAGCCTGCTAATTGGGTTTTAATATTGCAAATGGTTGTTGAAAAAATACCGTGGGCGATGACCTCAAGCAACGCACATAGTTTCTAGGAATAAACCGTGTTGGATCAATGAACAATCACACACAACTTTCTCTTGAAAACTGTTTGCGTTAGGCCACCTTGCGCAAATGTTTACCACATAAAAATTGTGTGTCATGGACAGCCTTTTCCACACAGTTTCTTCTATGGACCGTGTGTGCTACATTCAATAACGCAAACGATTTAACGGGAAAAATTGTGTGTGATGTACCTGTGAACGGAAACGTTTTCCTTGGAGCGACTGTGTGGGATGTGCATACGAACGGAAACGTTTAGCGGGAACTGACTGTGTGGGATGTACTTGCGACCGGAAAGAATTTTGCCGTATAATTGTATTTTTAGCTCTACTGTATGTATTTCCGTATTTGAGTGCTCACCGGTCGCACACGACCTCATTTTGCCGAACGTGTGTGCCAGGAGGGCATATCCCCGACGGTTTCTGGGTCGTGTGGGAAGTACCCCCCTATCGCCCACACTCACTTGGTGACGGTTCCAAATGCCGTCGCGGAAAGGGGTAAAAAAAACCGTTTGTTTAGGACCAACGCGCACCAGTGGTGGGTGTACATCCAACTTGCTTGCTCACGAAGGCCTATGGCATTTTGAGGAAGCCCATCGTTGGAATATACAAGCCAAGTTCTATAATGAAAATTCCCACTGGTATATGGAAGTGACAAAATAAGAGACTCTCTATCCTGAAGATCATGGTGCTACTTTGAAGCACAAGTGTGGAAAAAGGATAGTAGCATTGCCCCTTCTCTCTTTTTCTCTCATTTTTTGGGCCTTCTCTCTTTTTATTTTTGGCCTCTTTTTTTTCGTCCGGAGTCTCATCCTGACTTGTGGGGGAATCATAGTCTCCATCATCCTTTCCTCACTGGGACAATGCTCTAATAATGATGATCATCACACTTTTATTTACTTACAACTCATGAATTACAACTCGATATTTAGAACAAAATATGACTCTATATGAATGCCTCCGGCGGTGTACCGGGATGTGCAATGATTCAAGAGTGACATGTATGAAAAATTATGAACGGTGGCTTTGCCACAAATATGATGTCAACCACATGATCATGCAAGGCAATATGACAATGGTGAAGCGTGTCATAATAAACGGTACGGTGGAAGTTGCATGGCAATGTATCTCGGAATGGCTATGGAAATGCCATAATAGGTAGGTATGGTGGCTATTTTGAGGAAGATATAAAGAGGCTTATGTGTGATAGAGCGTATCATATCACGGCGTTTGGATGCACCGGCGAAGTTTGCTCCGACTCTCAAGGTGAGAAAGGGCAATGCACGGTATCGAAGAGGCTAGCAATGATGGAAGGGTGAGAGTGCGTATAATCCATGGATTCAATATTAGTCGTAAAGAAATCACATACTTATTGCAAAAATCTACAAGTCATCAAACCAAGCACTACGCACATGCTCCTAGGGGGATAGATTGGTAGGAAAATACCATCGTTCGTCCCCGACCGCCACTCATAAGGAAGGCAATCAAAGAACACCTCATGCTTCAAATTTGTCACACAACGGTTACCATACGTGCATGCTACGGGACTTGCAAACCTCAACACAAGTATTTCTCAATTTCACAATTACTCAACTAGCACGACTCTAATATCACCATCTTTATATCTCAAAACAATTATCAAGTATCAAACTTCTCATAGTATTCAATGCACTTTATATGAAAGTTTTTATTATACCCATCTTGGATGTGTTTCATAATAGGACTAATTTTATAGCCAAAGAAAATTATCATGCTGTTCTAAAAGACTCTAAAAATAATATAAGTGAAGCATGAGAGTTCATCTATTTCTTCAAAATAAAACCACCGCCGTGCTCTAAAAGGATATAAGTGAAGCACTAGAGCAAATGACAAACTACTCCGAAAGATATAAGTGAAGATCAATGAGTAGTCGAATAATTGTGTAACTATGTGAAGACTCTCTAACATTTATGAATTTCAGATCTTGGGATTTTATTCAAACATCAAGCAAAACAAAATAAAATAAAATGACGCTCCAAGCAAAACACATATCATGTGGTGAATAAAAATATAGCTCCAAGTAAAGTTACCGATGAACGAAGACGAAAGAGGGGATGCCATCCGGGGCATCCCCAAGCTTAGGCTCTTGGTTGTAATTGAATATTACCTTGGGGTGCCTTGGGAATCCCCAAGCTTATGCTCTTTCCACTCCTTATTCCATAGTCCATCGAATCTTTACCCAAAACTGAAACTTCACAACACAAAACTCAACAGAAAAATCGTAAGCTCCGTTAGTATAAGAAAATAAATCACCACTTTTGGTACTGTTGTGAACTAATTCTAAATTCATATTTGTGTAATATCTACTGTATTCCAACTTCTCTATGGTTCATACCCTCCGATACTACTCATAGATTCATCAAAATAAGCAAACAACACACGAAAAACAGAATCTGTCAAAAACAGAACAGTCTGTAGCAATCTGATTTGTTCGAATACTTATGGAACTCCAAAAATTCTGAAATAAATTGGTGAAACTAATTTGTCTATTAATCTTCTTCAAAAAGAATCAACTTAAAATCACTTCTGTAAAAAATGATAGCTAATCTCGTGAGTGCAAAGTTTCTGTTTTTTACAGCAAGATCGCATTAACTTTCACCCAAGTCTTCCCAAAGGTTCTACTTGGCACTTTATTGAAACAAACGCTATAAAACATGATAACTACAGTATCTTAATCATGTGAACACAAAAAAACACTTAGGGTAAATATTGGGTTGTCTCCCAACAAGCGCTTTTCTTTAATGCCTTTTAGCTAGGCATGATGATTTCAATGATACTCGCATAAAAGATAAGAATTGAAACATAAAGAGAGCATCATGAAGAATATAACTAGCACATTTAAGTCTAACCCACTTCCTATGAATAGGTATTTTGTGAGCAAACAACTTATGGGAACAATAATCAACTAGCATAGGAAGGCAAAACAAGCATAACTTTAAAACGTTAAGCACATAGAGAGGAAACTTGATATTATTGCAATTCCTACAAGCATATATTCCTACCTCATAATAATTTTCAGTAGAATCATGAATGAATTCAACAATATAACTATCACATAAAGCATTCTTTTCATGAGCCACAAGCATATAATTTTTATTACTCTCCACATAAGCAAATTTCTTCTCATTCGGAATAGTGGGAGCAAATTCAAGAAAATAACTATCATGGATTGAAAATTGAAATCAAGATGACAAGTTTCATGGTTATCATTATTCTTTATAGCATACGTGTCATCACAATAATCATCATAGATAGGAGGCATGCTTTCATCATAATAAATTTGCACATCAAAACTTGGGGGACTAAAAATATCATCTTCATTAAACATAGCATCCCCAAGCTTGGTACAAACATTAATTGCAGCAAATAAATTCTCAAACTTGTCATTCTCATCATACATAGCATCCCCAAGCTTGGGCCTTTTCATATCATAAGCATAATCACTCTCATCATTAATAGTATGGATAGCACCAATAGTATAGCAATTATCATCATCACAATGAGTAATAGGAGCAGCATCATTTGGTAGGGATACCTTTTTACCTTTGCTTCTCCGTCTTTTATTTTTCTTCTTCACATTAAGTATGGGTTTAATCCTCTTTTTGTAGCTCCTTATTAATGATATTGGTTGAGTAGAAAGCTCCTCCTCGTTACCTGATTCATCATAAGAAAGAATAGGAGGATACGGGGAAACCTCTTCCCCTTCATTAGTATTCTTTTCATCTTATATTTGTTTTCTTGTCTTTATGTAATTGGCAATATAAGGATTTTCAATGCAATTCACCGCACAATACATATAAATTTCCTCTAGATCAAAATCAAGAACTTTATCAAGGACAAATTCTGGAAGATCCTTAGTTATACGATTCATTTCTTCATAACCCACAAGCAAACTAAGTTCATTATGATGTTCAAGGGAAATCAAGTCATCACAATTTTTGGACACGATACGATCATGAAACAATTTGCATTGGATATTTAAATGACCACGTTCATTGCAAAGTTCACAAGGATGACTAAGAAAATTTAAATTTTCAGCACAAGCATCTAGCCTCTCTTGCAACCATTTAGTTTCTAAATACTTATGCCTCTTGCAAAATCTATCTTCCCAATTTGGTGTGTACTTGCAAACTCTATACACTCCACAAAAATTGACATGCTTATAAGAGACATTTTCATCATGACTAGTGCAATCATCATTAGTACTACGGATATTCAAAGAGTTCATATTAACAACATTGTAGTCATGCTCATCATTCAAAGATTGCATGCCAAACATTTTATTGCATTCTTCTTCTAGAACTTGGGCACAATTTTCCTTTCCATCATTTTCGCGAAAGATATTAAAAAGATGAAGCATATGAGGCACCCTCAATTCCATTTCTTAGTTTTTTTATAAACCAAACTAGTGATAAAACAAGAAACTAAAAGATTCAATTGCAAGATCTAAAGATATACCTTCAAGCACTCACCTCCCCGGCAACAGCGCCAGAAAAGAGCTTAGTTGACAGGGTGTTAGTGCCGCTTACCTAGCCTCCCCGGAAACGACGCCAGAAAAGAGCTTGATGTCTACTACACAACCTTCTTCTTGTAGACGTTGTTGGGCCTCCAAGTGCAGAGGTTTGTAGGACAGTAGAAAATTTCCCTCAAGTGGATGACCTAAGGTCTATCAATCCATGGGAGGCATAGGATGAAGATGGTCTCTCTCAAACAACCCTGCAACCAAATAACAAAGAGTCTCTTGTGTCCCCAACACACCCAATACAATGGTAAATTGTATAGGTGCACTAGTTCGGTGAAGAGATGGTGGTACAAGTGCAATATGGATGGTAGATATAGGTTTTTGTAATCTGAAAATATAAAAACAGCAAGGTAGCAAGTGGTAGAAGTGAGCGTAAACGGTATTGCAATGCTAGGAAACAAGGCCTAGGGTTCACACTTTCACTAGTGCAAGTTCTCTCAACAATAATAACATAATTGGATCATATAACAATCCCTCAACATGCAACAAAGAGTCACTCCAAAGTCACTAATAGCGGGGAACAAACGAAGAGATTATTGTAGGGTACGAAACCACCTCAAAGTTATCCTTTCTGATCGATCTATTGAAGAGTCCGTAGTAAAATAACACGAAGCTATTCTTTCCGTTCGATCTATCCTAGAGTTTGTACTAGAATAACACCTTAAGACACAAATCAACCAAAACCCTAATGTCACCTAGATACTCCAATGTCACCTCAAGTATCCGTGGGTATTATTATACGATATATATGCATCACACAATCTCAGCTTCATCTATTCAAACCAACACAAAGTACTTCAAAGAGTGCCCCAAAGTTTCTACCGGAGAGTCAAGACGAAAACATGTGCCAACCCCTATCCATAAGTTCACAAGGTCACTGAACCCGCAAGTTGATCACCAAAACATACATCAAGTAGATCACGTGAATATCCCATTGTCACCACAGATAAGCGCATGCAACACATACATCAAGTGTTCTCATCCTTAAAGACTCAATCTGATAAGATAACTTCAAAGGAAAAACTCAATCCACTACAAGAGAGTAGAGGGGGAGAAACATCATAAGATCCAACTATAATAGCAAAGCTCGTGATACATCAAGATCGTGCCATATCAAGAACACGAGAGAGAGAGAGACATCAAACACATAGCTACTGGTACATACCCTCAGCCCCGACGGAGAACTACTCCCTCCTCGTCATGGAGAGTGCCGGGATGATGAAGATGGCCACCAGTGATGGATCCCCCCTCCGGCAGGGTGCCAGAACAGGGTCCCGATTGGTTTTTGGTGGCTACAGAGGCTTGCGGCGGTGGAACTCCTGATCTAGGTTATGTTCTGGAAGTTTGGGGATATATAAGAGATGTTGGTGTCAGGAACAAGTCAGGGGGTCCACGAGGCGGCCACGAGATAGGGGGCGTGCCCAGGGGGGTAGGGCGTGCCCCCACCCTCGTGGTGGCCTAGGGACTCTTCTAGTCCATCTCCGGTACTCCGTGGGCTTCTTCTGGTCCAAAAACAATCTCAGTGAATTTTTAGGTCAATTGGACTCCGTTTGGTATTCCTTTTCTACGATACTCAAAAACAAGGAAAAAACAGAAACTGGCACTGGGCTCTAGGTTAATAGGTTAGTCCCAAAAATCATATAAAATAGCATATAAATGCATATAAAACATCCTAGATGGATAATATAATAGCATGGAACAATAAAAAATTATAGATACGTTGGAGACGTATCAGTCACCACGCCGTCGTGCTGACGAACTCTCCCTCGACACTTTGCTGGATCAAGAGTTTGAGGGATGTCATCGAGCTGAACGTGTGCAGAACTCGGAGGTGCCGTACGTTCGGTGCTTGATCGGTCGGAACGAGAAGAAGTTTGTCTACATCAACCGCGTTGTTAAACGCTTCCGCTTTCGGTCTACAAGGGTACGTGGACACACTCTCCCCCTCTCGTTGCTATGCATCTCCTAGAGAGCTCTTGCGTGTGCGTAGGAATTTTTTTAAAATTGCATGCTACGTTTCCCAACAGTGGCATCCGAGCCAGGTCTATGCGTAGATGATATGCACGAGTAGAACACAGAGAGTTGTGGGCGGTGATAGTCATACTGCTTACCACCAACGTCTTATTTTGATTCGGCGGTATTGTTGGATGAAGCGGCCCGGACCAACCTTACATGACCGCGTTCATGAGACCGATTCCACCGACAGACATGCAACTAGTTTTGCATAAAGGTGGCTGGCGGGTGTCTTTTTCTCCAACTTTAGTTGAATCAAATTTGACTACGACCGTTCCGTATTGAAGGTTAAAACAGAAACTTGATGAAACACCGTTGTGGTTTTGATGCATATGTAAGAACAGTTCTTACTAGAAGCCCGTAGCAGCCACATAAAACTTGCAACAACAAAGTAGATGACATTTAACTTGTTTTTGCAGGGCATGTTGTGATGTTATATGGTCAAGACATGATGTGATATACGTTGTTGTATGAGATGATCATGTTTTGTAAAAGTTATCGGCAACTGGCAGGAGCCTTATGGTTGTCGCTTTATTGTATGAGATGCACACGCCATATAATTGCTTTACTTTATCACTATGTGTTAGCGATAGTTGTATAAGCAATAGTTGGCAAGACGACCACGACGCTAAGATGGAGATCAAGGTGTCGAGCCGGTGAGGATGGAAATCATGACGGTGCTTTGGAGATGGAGATCAAAGGCACAAGATGATGATGGCCATATCATGTCACATATTTTGATTGCATGTGATGTTTATCTTTTATGCATCTTATTTTGCTTAGTACGGCGGTAGCATTATAAGATGATCCCTTAACTAAATTTCAAGGTATAAGTGTTCTCCCTGAGTATGCACCGTTGCGACAGTTCTTCGTGCTAAGACACCACGTGATGATCGGCTGTGATAGGCTCTACGTTCACATACAATGGGTGCAAGACAGTTTTGCACATGTGGATTACTGATAACCCACAAGTATAGGGGATCACAACAGTTTTCGAGGGCAGAGTATTCAACCCAAATTTATTGATTCGACACAAGGGGAGCCCAAGAATATTCTCAAGTATTAGCAGTTGAGTTGTCAATTCAACCACACCTGAAAGACTTAATATCTGCAGCAAAGTATTTAGTAGCAAAGTAGTATGGAAGTAACGGTAACGGTGGCAAAAGTAACAGTAGTAGTTTTTGTAGCAATCGTAACAGTGGCAACGGAAAAGTAACTAAGCAAAGATCAATATGTGAAAAGCTCGTACAATGGATCAATGATGGATAATTATGTCGGATGCGATTCCTCATGCAACAGTTATAACATTGGGTGACACAGAACTAGCTTCAATTCATCAATGTAATGTAGGCATGTATTCCGAATATAGTCATACGTGCTTATGGAAAAGAACTTGCATGACATCTTTTATCCTACCCTCCCGTGGCAGCGGGGTCCTATTGGAAACTAAGGGATATTAAGGCCTCCTTTCAATAGAGTACCGGACCAAAGCTTTAACACTTAGTGAATACATGAACTCCTCAGACTACGGTCATCACCGGGAGTGGTCCCGATTATTGTCACTTCGGGGTTGTCGGATCATAACACATAGTAGGTGACTATTGACTTGCAAGATAGGATCAAGAACTCACATATATTCATGAAAACATAATAGGTTCAGATCTGAAATCATGGCACTCGGGCCCTAGTGACAAGCATTAAGCATAGCAAAGTCATAGCAACATCAATCTTAGAACATAATGGATACTAGGGATCAAACCCTAACAAAACTAACTCAATTACATGGTAAATCTCATCCAACCCATCACCATCCAGCAAGCCTATGATGGGATTACTCACGCACGGCGGTGAGCATCATGAAATTGGTGATGGAGGATGGTTGATGATGACGACGGTGACGGATTCCCCTCTCCGTAGCCCCGAACGGACTCCAGATCAGCCCTCCCGAGGAAGATTAGGGCTTGGCGGCGGCTCCGTATCGTAAAACGCGATGAATCCTTCTCTCTGATTTTTTTCTCCCCGAACATGAATATATGGAGTTGGGGTTGAGGTCGGTGGAGTCCCCGAGGGCCAACGAGGCAGGGGGCGCGCCCTGGGGGGCCTGCACCCTCGTGGACAGGGTGTGGGCCCCCTGATGCTGATTCTTTCGCCGATATTTTTTATTAATTCCAAAACGTGTCCCCGTGGATTTTTAGGTCATTCCGAGAACTTTTATTTCTGCACAGAAATAACACCATGGCAATTCTGCAAAAAACAGCGTCAGTCCGGGTTAGTTCCATTCAAATCATGCAAGTTAGAGTCCAAAACAAGGGCAAAAGTGTTTGGAAAAGTAGATACGTTGGAGACGTATCAACTACTCGGGTTAAACTTGATGAGCCTAGCATGTAAAGACATGGCCTCGAAACACTGGAGACCGAAAGGTCGAACGTGAATCATATAGTAGATATGATCAACATAGAGATGTTCACCATTGATGACTACCCCATCTCACGTGATGATCAGACATCGGTTAGTTGATTTGGATCACGTATCATTTAGATGACTTGAGGGATGTCTATCTAAGTGGGATTTCTTAAGTAATTTGATTAATTGAACTTTAATTTATCATGAACTTAGTCCTGGTAGTATTTGCAAATTATGTTGTAGATCAATAGCTCGCGTTGTAGCTCCCCTATATTTTGATATGTTCCTAGAGAAAAATAAGTTGAAAGATGATAGTAGTAATGATGCGGACTAGGTCCGTGATATGAGGATTATCCTCATTGCTGCACAGAAGAATTATGTCCTTAATGCACCGCTAGGTGACATACCGATTGCAGGAGCAGATGCTGACGTTATGAACGTTTCACAAGCTCGGTATGATGACTACATGATAGTTTAGTGTGCCATGCTTTACGGCTTAGAACCGGGACTTCAAAAAGGTTTTGAATGCCACGGAACATATGAGATATTCCAAGAGCTAAAATTGGTATTTCAGACTCATGCCCATGTCGAGAGGTATGAGACCTCTAACACGTACTTTGCCTACAAGATGGAGGAGAATAGCTCAGCCAGTGAGCATGTACTCAGAATGTCTGGGTACTACAATCGCTTGAATCAAGTGGGGAGTTAATCTTCCAGATAAGATAGTGATTGACAGAGTTCTCTAGTCACTATCACCAAGCTACTAGAACTTCGTGATGAACTATAATGTGCAAGGGATAACGGAAAAGATTCCCGAGCTCTCCACGATACTGAAATCGGCGAAGGTAGAAATCAAGAAATAGCATCAAGTGTTGATGGTTAATAAGACCACTAGTTTCAAGAAAAAGGGCAAATGAAAAGAAAGGGAACTTCAAGAAGAATGACAAGCAAGTTGCCACTCCCCTGAAGACGCCCAAAGCTAGACCTAAGCCTGAAACTGAGTGCTTCTACTGCAAAGGGAATGGTCACTGAAAGCGGAATTACCCCAAATGCTTGGCGGATAAGAAGGATGGCAAAGTGAACAAAGGTATATTTGATATACATGTTATTGATGTGTACTTTACTAGTGTTCATAGTAACCCTAGGGTATTTGATACTGGTTCAGTTGCTAAGATTAGTAACTCGAAACAAGAGTTGCAAAATGAACAGAGACTAGTTAAGGGCAAGGTGACGACGTGTGTTGGAAGTGATTCCAAGGTTGATAAGATCACCATCGCACACTCCCTCTACCTTCGGGATTAGTGTTGGACCTAAATAAATGTTATTTGGTGTTTGAGTTGAGCATGAATATGATTGGATCATGTTTATTGCGATACGGTTATTCATTTAAGTCAGAGAATAATTGTTGTTCTGTTTACATGAATAAAACCTTCTATGGTCATACACCCAATGTAAATGGTTTATTGAATCTCGATCGTAGTGATACACATATTCATAATATTGGTGCCAAAAGATGCAAAGTTGATAATGATAGTGCAACATATTTGTGGCACTACCGTTTAGGTCATATTGGTGTAAAGCGCATGAAGAAACTCCATGCAGATGGACTTTTGGAATCACTTGATTATGAATCATTTGATACTTGCGAACCATGCCTCATGGGCAAGATGACTAAAACTCCGTTCTCCGGAAAAATGGGGTGAGCCAATTACTTATTGGAAATAATGCATACCGATGTATGCGGTCTGATGAGTGTTGAGGCTCGCGGCAGGTATCGTTATTTTCTAACCTTCACAGATGATTTGACAAGATATGGTTATATCTACTTAATGAAACACAAGTCTGAAACATTTGAAAAGTTCAAAGAATTTCAGAGTAAAGTGGAGAATCATCATAACAAGAAAAATAAAGTTTCTACGATCTGATCGCGGAGACGAATATTTGAGTTACGAGTTTGGCCTTTATTTAAAACAATGTGGAATAGTTTCACAACTCACGCCACCTAGAACACCACAGCGTAATGGTGTGTCCAAATGTCGTAACCGTACTTTATTAGATATGGTGCGATCTATGATGTCACTTACCGATTTACCACTATCATTTTGGGGTTATGCATTAGAGACAGCTGCATTCACGTTAAATAGGGCAGCATCTTAATCCGTTGAGACGACACCGTATGAACTGTGGTTTGGCAAGAAACCTAAGCTGTCGTTTCTTAAAAGGTTGGTGTTGCGACACTTATGTCAAAAGGCTTCAGCCTGATAAGCTCAAACCCAAATCGGAGAAGTGCATCTTCATAGGATACCCTAAGGAAACAATTGGGCACACCTTCTACCACAGATCTGAAGGCAAGATCTTTGTTGCCGAGAATGGAACCTTTCTAGAGAAGGAGTTTCTCTCGAAAGAAGTGAGTGGGAGGAAAGTAGAACTTGATGAGGTAATTGTACCTTCTCTCGAATTGGAAAGTAGCACATCAGTGAAATCCATTCCCGTTATGCCTACACCAACTAGAGAGGACGATAGTGATGATGATCATGAAACTTCGTATCATGTTACTACTGTACCTCGTAGGTCGAACAGAGCATGTTCTGCATGAAAGTGGTACGGTCATCCTGTCCTGGAAGTCATGTTAATAGGCCATGGCGAACCTACGAACTATGAAGAAGCTATGATGAGCCCAGATTCTGATAGATGGCTTGAGGCCATGAAATCTAAGATAGGATCCATGTATGAGAACAAAGTGTGGACTTTGGTGGACTTGCCCAATGATCGACAAGCCATTGAGAATAAATGGATCTTTAAGAGGAAGACGAACACTGATGGTAGTGTTACTATCTACAAAGCTCGACTTGTCGCAAAAAGGTTTTCGACAAGTTCAAGGTGTTGACTACGATAAGATTTTCTCACTCGTAGCTATGCTTAAGTCTGTCCGAATCATGTTAGAAATTGCCCATTTTATAAAATCTCGCAAATGGATGTCAAAACTGCATTCCTTAATGGATTTCTTAAAGAAGAGTTGTATATGATGCATGCAACCAAAAGGTTTTGTCGATCCTAAAGGTGCTAACAAAGTGTGCAAACTCCAGCGATCCATCTATAGACTGGTGCAAGCATCTCGGAGTTGGAATATACACTTTGATAAGGTGATCAAAGCATATGGTTTTATACAGACTTTGGTGAAGCCTGTATTTACAAGAAAGTGAGTGGGAGCTCTGTAGCATTTCTGATATTATATGTGGATGACATATTATTGATTGGAAATGATGTAGAATTTCTAGATAGCATAAAAGGATATTTGAATAAGATTTTTTCAATGAAACAAAAGATGTTCACAAACGATGGGCTTCCTCCACCTCCACCTCCACCGGCGATCTCCACCACCTCCGGCAATCTCCTCCACTAGCGGCCAAATTCTGGTTTGCCTCCAATAGATCTCTCTGGCGTCTCGAGATCCACACGCTCATACCCATCTCCCATGGGTTCCACTGATGGATCTACCCTTGGCTTGGACTTCTCCAAGGGTTTGGTTTTTGCAGATAAGGTTTTTCAATCTACTGGTTTCTCGGTGCACCCCATGGATGACACGGGCTTCTTTACCATGGTGGTCTCTTTTGGGCGTCATGATTTTCGCCTGAATGAGGATTCGGTGGTGCCGGCACTTGAAGCTGCCATTGGTGGCTCGACTATTGAGTTCATGGTTTTGTCGATCAAGGATAAGGTATTTGGTTTTCAATTGTCTTGCAAGGCAGTCGCTATGATTATTCTCAGTCTTAGATCCTTTTCATGTGATCATTTCAAATGTTACTTTCATCTTTGGGGTAATGGTGGCCCAAATTGGGGCCGTGAGTTTAAGATTTGGAAATTGGAATGTGATGCTGAATGGATCATTGTTAGTCCTTCAAAACGACATGCTGCCCTTGGTTTGTTGGCTATGCATTCCAAGCCGTCTAAGTCCTCGGTTAGATCTACTTGTTCGGTCGGCAAGAAGCTATCATTTGCAATCTTTCAAAACTATCCAGCTTGTCATGGTTATCGTTGTCCGGCCATCGAGAATTGCATTCAAGCTACTGAAGATGCGGGTTATTCGATCCCTAGGCAGGAGAGGGTGGTCATTCATCCCATGCCGCCGACAAATATCTGGTGGACATCGACGAGGCCTTCGATATCTTTTGGTACGGTGCAAGATCTGCTCAATCCGGCTGATCGGGCGCCGTCTTCTTTGGGTGGGAATCTCGGTTCTTTGAATGTGGACGTACATGACCATGTTGGGCCCTCAACTATACGTGCCATGGACTAGGCTGAGCCGGTGATCTCTAATGGGCCACTTGATACTCCGTCTTCTCAACAGGCCAAGGATGATTTTGATAATTTGGTCTCGAAAATTGTTGAGGAAATTAATACGTGTCAAATGTTCTTAAAAAAGGGTCATTTTGCCTCAGCGTGCACATCCAAACTCTGGTGTAATTCTTGCTTGCGGGTTGGGCATATTAAGAGAGATTGTAACCGATTTGCACAAATTCTGGGTTTGGTTTGGCAACCAACACCCGGTAATGTTGCGACTTCCAATGCTCATAGCGAGAATATCTTGTCGGATCTCGGGTTCCGTCAAAACCCTGAAGGTTCAAACTCTGGGGTGCGCGCGAAGATCTCTCCCTCACAGATCATGCCCTCACACACTTCGCGATCTCTAGGCTAGCTCGACGAACTCGCAACACAAGGGACACAAGATTTATACTGGTTCGGGCCACCGTTGTGGTGTAATACCCTACTCCAGTGTGTGGTGGTGGATTGCCTCTTGGGCTGAGGATGAACAATACAAGGGGAAGAACAGCCTCCTGAGGAGAGGTGCTCTTGTGCTTGGTGAACTTGTGTGGGTGAGGATTGCTCAAGGTGAGATCGAGCTGCTTCCTACTGTGGTAGCTAGTCCTATTTATAGAGGCCCTGGTCCTCTTACCAAATATTGAGCGGGAAGGGATCCCACAATAGCCAATTTGAAAGGGGACAACTAGTACAGCTTATCCTGACAAAAGTAGTCTTCGCCTGCCAAAGGCTCTGGTGGTGGCGCCGTCTTGGGCTCCACGGTGACCTCCGTCCTGCCGTCCTGCTGGTCTTGGTCTCGTTGCACGGATGTGGAAACCTTTGCCTGACGCCTCGGAACTCCTCGCCTGTGCTTGCCTCCTTAGCACCAAAGTGGAAACAAGGACACTGTGCGTGCTGGTGCACGCCTGGCGCCCTCCTGGCTTTGGTCGTCATGGCTCACGTCATGAGAACCTCGCGAGGTTTGCCTTGCCTTGATCTCTCTGCCCCTCGCGAGCCAGCCTGGTGAGGTCGCTCCCGAGGAGGTCTTGCATCGTCAGCCTCGCGAGGCTTAGCTCCTCGCGAGGGTCTTGAAAGCTTGTTGGTGAAGGTGGGCCATACGGGCCCGCTCGCAGAGCCACGCCATGGGCCGTAGGCAGGCAAGTCTTGGGACCCCCATTCCCAGAACGCCGACAGTAGCCCCCGGGCCCAAGGCGCGCTCGGACTTGGCTTCGAGATGAAGCCAAAGGGCAAGTGCGGAGCGCCGCGGGCCCCAACAGCCTGCAGCCCTGATCGACGCGTGGCGGTTGATTGGACGTGGGCGTCTCTGCTTCCCCACGCTGCCTCGGCAACTGCCTGACTTGACAAGTCCCTGCGACATGCAAGGAAAAACCATCATTACCTGTGATCGTGGGGGGCGCTAGTTGGCCTTCTCTTGCTATAAATGGGGAGGGGGGCAGAGCCCCCGTCGCCTATCTCTTCCCATTCCGCTTGCTTCTCCTCGTTTGCTCCATTGCCAATAACGGCACCAATGGCGCCCATCCGAAGGTTTTCCGCTGCGGAGAAAGGGAAGACTCCCCGCGACGAGCCAGGGCTGCTTCCGCCGAAGAAGAGGCCGGCCCACCGCCATGACGTGGTGGTGATGAAGGAGGTGGCAAGACCTTGGTGCGAGCGGCCTCCTCCTGGGTACCCGTTACCCCTGTACGCCCAAGCCGAAGGCTCAGGAGGAAGAGGCGGCGAGCGGCGGCACGCACGCCGCGGCCATGGTCGCCGTACCGCGGTGGTGCGCGTCGCTGCTGTCGGCGTTCTGGGAACGGGGGTTCCCAGACTTGCCTGCCTGCGGCCCACAGCATGGCTAAGCAGTAGGCCGTACGGCCCATCTTCATCAACAAGGCATCCAAGACCTTCGCGAGGGTCCAAGCCTCACGAGGCGGACGACGCAAGACCTCCTCTGGAGTAGCCTAGCCAGGCAGGCTCACGAGAAGCGGAGATATCAAGGCGGGGCAAACCTCACGAGCCTGAATATCAGAATAGGACGAACGAACCGGCAGCAGTCCCACACGAAACTGGGAATTTTCCCCAATGGACGTAACCAGCTCTGCTTTCGCGGTCTCAAAAGGAGAAGCCCCGAACGCTTGCAGTTGCTTGATTCATATCGTCATCGTCAAGTATACCCGTTCCAAATTTCATTCCAATCAAATGATCCGTAGCGGCCAATACATCTCGTGGTAACAAGAATGTATAGCGTCCTTATTTCCTCTTTGGTGCTAAGTAGGCCAGCACAGGCGAAGAGTACTGAGGCATCAGGCAAAGGTTGCTATATTGGTGCAATGAGACTAAGACCAGGAGGACGGCAAGACGGAAGTCATCGTGGAGCCCAAGATGGCGTCACCACCAGAGCTTTTCGCAGGCGAAGACCGCGTTTGTCAGGATAGCTTGTACTAGCTGCCCCCCTTCAAATTTGCCCGCCGTTGTTGGCTCCCTTCCCGCTCGATATTTGGGAAGAGGACCAGGGCCTATATAAGTAGAGCTAGCCATCACAGTGGTGAGAGCGAGCGATTCACCAGCTGTCACCTACACAAGTTAGCCAGGCACAAGAACACCTCAACCTCAGGAGGCTGTTCTTCCCTTGTACTGTTCATCATCAGCCCAAGAGGCAATCCACCACCACCACACTGGAGTAGGGTATTACACCACAACGGTGGCCCGAACCAGTATAAAGCTCGTGTCTTTCTGTGTTGCGAGTTCGTCCGCGAGATCTTAGAGAGCTAGGGCGTAGATCGGTAGGAGGGAAAGACTTCGCGCGCACCCCAGTGTTCGAACCTTAAGGGTTTGCCAGAACCCCACATCCGACAACTGCCCCTGGAGTCCATGCCGCGGACTCTCCACGCGAGCTTGTGCTGTGGGCGGCGATGCCCCCGAGCACCTGGATCCGCTTCCCTTCCTTCTTCTCTGCCGAGATGCCGCCGAGGGGGCCCCTCGAGCTTTGGCTGCAACACGCCGACTGCGACGCGCCGGCGACTAGAGCGGAGGTTGAAGCCGTCTCCTCGGGCAAGATCTTCATGACCCGGGGCTGGGGTGAGGTCGCCCGAGTGTGCCGTGCGGAGGGCGCCCTCGCGATCCACTTCGAGTATGACGGCGCCTTGATACGTCTCCAATGTATCTATAATTTATTAAGTATTCATGCTATTATATTATCCATCTTGGACGTTTAATGGGATTTACTATGCACTTTTATATTATTTTGGGACTAACCTATTAACCCAGAGCCCAGTGCCAGTTTTTGTTTTTTTATTGTTTCAATGTTTCGCAGAAAAGGAATATCAAACGGAGTCCAAACGGAATGAAACCTTCGGGAGCGTGATTTTTGGAATGAACGTGATACAGGAGACTTGGAGTTGAAGTCAAGGAAGCTTCGAGGTGCCCACGAGGCAGGGAGGCGTGCCTGTCCCCCTAGGCACGCACCCCACCCTCATGGGCCCCTCGTGCCTCCCCTTACCGACTTCTTTCGCCTATATATGTCCATATACCCTAAAAACAACGGGGAGCAGAATAGATCGGGAGTTCCGCCGCCGCAAGCCTCTGTAGCCACCAAAAACCAATCGGGACCCTGTTCCGGCACCCTGTCGGAGGGGGAACCCTCACCCGTGGCCATCTTCATCATCCCGGCGCTCTCCATGACGAGGGAGTAGTTCAACCTCGGGGTTGAGGGTATGTACCAGTAGCTATGTGTTTGATCTGTCTCTCCCGTGTTCTTGAGGTGATACGATCTTGATGTATCGCGAGCTTTGCTATTATAGTTGGATCTTATGATGTTTCTCCCCCTCTACTCTCTTGTAATGGATTGATTTTTCCCTTTGAAGTTATCTTATCGGATTGAGTCTTTAAGGATTTGAGAACACTTGATGTATGTCTTGCCGTGCTTATCTGTGGTGACAATGGGATATTCACGTGATCTACTTGATGTATGTTTTGGTGATCAACTTGCGGGTTTAATGAACTTGTGCATAGGGGTTGGCGCACATTTTCGTCTTGACTCTCCGGTAGAAACTTTGGGGCACTCGTTGAAGTTCTTTGTGTTGGTTGAATAGATGAATATGAGATTGTGTGATGCATATCGTATAATCATGCCCGCGGATACTTGAGGTGACATTGGAGTATCTTGGTGACATTAAGGTTTTGGTTGATTTGTATCTTAAGGTGTTATTCTAGTACGAACTCTATGATAGATCGAACAGAAAGAATAGCTTCGTGTTATTTTACTATGGACTCTTGAATAGATTGATCCGAAAGAATAACTTTGAGGTGGTTTCGTACCCTACAATAATCTCTTCGTTTGTTCACCACTATTAGTGACTTTGGAGTGACTCTTTGTTGCATGTTGAGGGATAGTTATATGATCCAATTATGTTATTATTGTCGAGAGAACTTGCACTAGTGAAAGTATGAACCCTAGGCCTTGTTTCAATGCATTGCAATACTGTTTACGCTCACTTTTATCATTAGTTACCTTGCTGTTTTTACATTTTCAGATTACAAAAACCTATATCTACCATCCATATTGCACTTGTATCACCACCTCTTCGCCGAACTAGTGCACCTATACAATTTACCATTGTGTTGGGTGTGTTGGGGACACAAGAGACTCTTTGTTATTTGGTTGCAGGGTTGCTTGAGAGAGACCATCTTCATCCTACGCCTCCTATGGATTGATAAACCTTAGGTCATCCACTTGAGGGAAATTTGCTACTATCCTACAAACCTCTGTACTTGGAGGCCCAACAACGTCTACAAGAAGAAGGTTGTGTAGTAGACATCAAGCTCTTTTCTGGCGCCGTTCCCGAGGAGGTGAGTGCTTGAAGGTATATCTTTAGATCTTGCAATCGAATCTTTTAGTTTCTTGTTTTATCTGGAATTGAGTTTGCCTCATACGCTTCATCTTTTCAATATCTTTCGTGAGAATGATGGAAAGGAAAATTGAGCTCAAGTGCTAGAAGAAGAAGTCTATAGAATGTTTGGCACTAAATCTTTGAATGATGAGCATTATTGCAATGTTATTAGTATGAACTCTTTGAATATCCATAGTACTAATGATGATTGCACTAGTTATGATGAAAATATCTCTTATAAGCATGTCGATTTTTGTGGAGTGCATAGAGTTTGCAAGTACATACCAAATAGGGAAAATACATTTTGCAAGAGGCATAAGTATTTGGAAACTAAATGGTTGCAAGAAAGAGTAAATGTTAGTGCTGAAAATTTAAAATATCTTCACCATACTTGTGAACTTTGCAATGAACATGGTCATTTAAATATCAAATGCAAATTGTTTCATGATCGAATCGTGTCCAAAAATTGTGATGACTTGATTTCCCTTGCACATCATAATGACCTTATTTTGCTTTTGGGTTATGAAGAAATGAAACGTCAAACTAAGCATATTCCAGAATATAACCTTGAGAAATTCCTCGATATTGATCTAGAAGAAATTTATATGTATTGTGCGGTGAATTGCATTGAAAATCCTTATATTGCCAATTACATAAAGAAAAGAAAACAAATAGAAGATGAAGAGCATACTAATGAAAGGGAAGAGACTTCCCAATATCCTCCTATTATTTCTTATGATGAATCAGGTAACGAGGAGGAGCCTTCTATTCAACCAATCTCATTAATAAGGAGCTCCAAAAAGAGGATTAAACCCAAACATGAGGTGAATAAGAAAAAGAAAAGACGGAGAAGCAAAGGTAGAAAGGTATCTCTCCCAAATGATGTTGCTCCTATTACTCATTGTGATGATGATAATTGCTATACTATCGGTGCTATCCATACTATTAATGATGAGAGTGATTATGCTTATGATATGAAAAGGCCCAAGCTTGGGGATGCTATGTTTGATGAAGATGATGTTTTTGAGAATATATTTGCTGCAATTAATGTTTGTCCCAAGCTTGGGGATGCTATGTTTAATGAAGATAATATTTTTAGTCTCCCAAGTTTTGATATGCAAATTTGTTAAGATGATAGCATGCCTCCTACTTATGATGATTATATTGATGAAAGTGGGTTTGGAAGAGTGTCAACTTTAGGAAGTAATGATCCCAATATTTTGGAGGATGTTGAATCTTATTGTGATAATTATGAAAGTGGATTTGGAGAGGTCATGACTTTATTTAGTGATGAATCCACTATTTCGGAAGAGGTTTCAATTGATTATGAGAACAAAGTTGCTACTTATGATGATTATTGTGATGAAACTTATGCTATAAAAAGTAGTGATGATTATATTTGTAAAACTTGTCATTATTATGATTACCCTTTTTCTGAATATTACTCTTTTAATGTGGAAACAATTTATAGTATTCGAGTTTTCTTATGATACTCCCACTATTCCGAATGAGAAGAATTTTGCTTATGTAGAGAGTAGTAAAATTTCTATGCAAGCAGATCATGAAAAAAAATGCTTTATGTGCTGGTTATATGGTTGAATTAATTCATGATTCTACTGAAAATTATTATGAGAGAGGATCATATGCTTCTACATAATGCGATAATATCAAGTTTCCTCTCTATGTGTTGAAAATTTTGAAGTTATGCTTGTTTTGCCTTCCTATGCTAGTTGATTATTGTTCCCATAAGTTGTTTGCTCACAAAATCCCTAAGCATAGGAAGTGGGTTAGACTTAAATGTTCTAGTCATATTCTTCATGATGCTCTCTTTATGTTTCAATTCTTATCTTTTTTGTGAGCATCATTGAAATCATCATGCCTAGCTAGGGGCGTTAAACGTTAGCGCTTGTTGGGAGGCAACCCAATCTTATTTTTGTTCTTTGCTTTTGCTCCTGTTTAGTAATAAATAATTCATCTAGCCTCTGGTTAGATGTGGTTTTATGTTTTAATTAGTGTTTGTGCCAAGTAAGACCTATAGGATCTTCTTGGATGATAATTATTTGATCTTGCTGAAAAAGACTGAAACTTTCCGCTCACAAAAACAATTGTTAAAAATCACCAGAAAGTGATAAAATACTGATTCCAATTGCAGTAGATCAATAATAAACTTATATAGGTCTTCCTATTTTGGCAGATTTTTATGAGTTCCAGAAGTTTGCGTTTGATACAGATTACTACAGACTGTTCTGTTTTTGACAGATTTTGTTTTTCGTGTGTTGTTTGCTTATTTTGATGACTCTATGGCTAAAAATAGTTTATAAACCATAGAGAAGTTGGAATACACTAGATTTAACACCAATAAAAATAAATAATGAGTTCATTACAGTACCTTGAAGTGGTGTTTTCTTTTCTTTCGCTAACGGAGCTCACGAGATTTTCTGTTAAGTTTTGTGTTGTGAAGTTTTCAAGTTTTGGGTAAAGATTCGATGGACTACGGAATAAGGAGTGGCAAGAGCCTAATCTTGGGGATTCCCAAGGCACCCCAAGGTAATATTCAAGGACAACCAAGAGCCTAAGCTTGGGGATGCCCCGGATGGCATCCCCTCTTTCGTCTTCGTTCATCGGTAACGTTACTTGGAGCTATATTTTTATTCACCACATGATATGTGTTTTGCTTGGAGTGTCATTTTCTTTTGTTAGTATTTGCTTGCTGTTATTTAGAATAATTTTTTGCATATCTAGTTTCAATAAAAATGTCAAGGATAGCCTTTACCATGCTTATTTTGCAAGTATACATGTTGCTGTTTCAAAACAGAAAGTTTACCGCTGTTGCAAAAATTCCCTAGAAAAGTCGGAATGTGATAAAATGTTGAAACTTTTTGCATAATAAGCTCTGATAAATTTTCTACATTGTGGTAGAATTTCATAATGTTTGGAGTTAGGGAAGTATGATGAATCTTGCATTCTTTACAGACTGTACTGTTTTGGCAGATTGCTGTTATGTTTGCATTGTTTGCATATGTTTGCTTGTTTAATGATTCTATTTGAGGATAGGAGTATTAAATATGCAGAGACATTTAGTACACAATGTTGAATAATAACTTTAGTGATTTGTTACAGTAGAAAATTATAAGGTTTTGCATTGGTTTATACTAACTTATCTCACGAGTTCTTGTTGAGTTTGGTGTGGATGAAGCTTTCGAGATTTAGGAAACCATGATATAAAAGGAATTAAGGAGACGCAAAAGTTCAAGCTTGGGGATCCACAAGGCACCTCAAGATAATATTTCAAGAAGTCTCAAGCATCTAAGCTTGGGGATGCCCCGGTAGGCATCCCACCTTTCTTCTTCAACAATTATCGGTTAGTATCGGTTGAGCCTAAGTTTTTGCTTCTTCGCATGATGAGTGCTATCCTTGAAGTGTCGTTTTATTTTGCTTTGCTTGCTGCTTGAATAAAATACATTAGATATGAAATTCTTAAATGAGAGGGAGTCTTCACATAGCTACATAATTATTTAACTACTCATTGATCTTCACTTATATCTTTTTGGAGTACTTTGTCATTTACTCGTTTGCTTCACTTATATCCTATGAGTAAATGGTTGAATGATTTGAATGTCATAAATCTGAAATTATATATGTTTCATATGCTTATCCCATGGGGAGTAATGACTTCACATATAAGAAGTAGAGGTGGTAAATTTTTTGAAGGTTAGCAAACATTGTATTGGTCACTTGAACAATTCATGAAAGAATATTGAAGGAAGAGAGATTTCACATATAAAAATACTATCTTGGACATCTTCTATGATTGTGAGCCCCATTAATTATTTTCAAACCTGAGAAAATTAGTTGAAGTTGGACAAGGAAGACAACATAATGAGTTATGCTTGGGTATATTTGTATAGAAGTTATATTGTTATGGATCCTCTAACATGTGGTGCTTGCTATTTAGAATCCTTTGCTAGCCAAAATATCTGTACTAAGCGGGAATACTACTTGTGCATCCAAAATCCTTGAACCAAGTTCCTTCCATGAGTGTCCACCATATCTACCTATATGCGGTATTTACCTGCCGTTCCAAGTAAATTTGCATGTGCCAAACTCTAAACCTTCAAAAAATAATCTTTTTTGTATGCCCGAATCGCTCATGTAGCGACTAGGGGCTGTCAGTATCTTCCATGCTAGGTGGGTTATTCTCATGATGAGTGGACTCCGCTCATCATTCACGAGAAAATGGCTGGTAACTGGAATGCCCAGACCTATGATCAAAAGATCAAAAACAAATTCGCAAATAATTTAAACAAACTCCCCCAGGATTGTTGAAAGTTGGACGGCACCCGTTGTTTCGGACAAGCCGTGGAGTGTGATTGTTGGTGGAGGGGGAGTAAATTCTTTACCTTTCTGTTTAGGAACCGCCTATAATGTATCTAGTATGGAAGATATTGGGAACTCTCGGTCGTTATGTTGACAATGAAAGCATACCTCTCAAAATTATTTTCATCTCTGTTTTTGCTTCGAGCTCTGGCACCTCTGCAAATCCCTGCTTCCCTCTGCGAAGGGCCTATCTTTTACTTTTATGCAAGAGTCAGTAGTATTCCTTCTCATTCCAACCTATTCTTTAGTTGGCAAGCATCATGTGATGGAAAGATCTAAGCATATATTGCCATTCAAATATATTTGAGCATGAATTATTACTGTTGACATTACCCTTGAGGTAAAAGGTTGGGATGCGAAACATTAAGCCCCTATCTTTCTCTGTGTTTGATGAATACTATTTTTTCTAAAAATATGCTTTGAGTGGTAGCAATCATGGAAGACTAAATGATAGTTGAGTATGTGACGTTTGCTGAATCAAAGCTCTGACATAGACTCTTCCTGAAAATAAGATGAATTGTAATTGTTTGATGACTAATAACACGGTTTGTTAGTTTTCAAGAAAGTTTACGATCTATACTTTAACATGTGAATAGCTTGTTACTTGATCATGATAAGTTATATGAGTTGCGCTACTGTTATGACATATAATGATGCTAGAAAAGGTGATTGAAATTATCATTGATCAAACTTGTGCACCTGCTAGCATTCACACTTCATAAATTCTTTCTTTTATCATTTACCTACTCGAGGACGAGCAGCAATTAAGCTTGGGGATGCTCATACGTCTCCAACGTATCTATAATTTATGAAGTATTCATGCTATTATATTATCCATCTTGCACGTTTATTGGGCTTTACTATGCACTTTCATATTATTTTTGGGACTAACCTATTAACCCAGAGCCCAGTGCCAGTTTTTGTTTTTTCCTTGTTTCAGTGTTTCGCAGAAAAGGAATATCCAACGGAGTCCAAACGGAATGAAACCTTCGGGAGCGTGATTTTTGGAACGAACGTGATCCAGGAGACTTGGAGTTGAAGTCAAGGAAGCTTCGAGGTGGCCACGAGGCAGGGAGGCGCGCCTGCCCCCCTGGGCGCACCCCCACCCTCGTGGGCCCCTCGTGTCTCCCCTTACCGACTTCTTTCGCCTATATATGTCCATATACCCTAAAAACATCGGGGAGCAGAATAGATCAGGAGTTCTGCCGCCGCAAGCCTCTGTAGCCACCAAAAACCAATCGGGACCCTGTTCTGGCACCCTGCCGGAGGGGGGAACCCTCACCCGTGGCCATCTTCATCATCACGGCGCTCTCCATGACGAGGAGGGAGTAATTCACCCTCGGGGCTGAGGGTATGTACCAGTAGCTATGTGTTTGATCTGTCTCTCTCGTGTTCTTGAGGTGATACAATCTTGATGTATCGCGAGCTTTGCTATTATAGTTGGATCTTATGATGTTTCTCCCCCTCTACTCTCTTGTAATGGATTGAGTTTTCCCTTTGGAGTTATCTTATCGGATTGAGTCTTTAAGGATTTGAGAACACTTGATGTATGTCTTGTCGTGCTTATCTGTGGTGACAATGGGATATTCACGTGATCTACTTGATGTATGTTTTGTGATCAACTTGCGTGTTCAATAAACTTATGCATAGGGGTTGGCACACGTTTTCGTCTTGACTCTCCGGTAGAAACTTTGGGGCACTCTTTGAAGTTCTTTGTGTTGGTTGAATAGATGAATCTGAGATTGTGTGATGCATATCGTATAATCATGCCCGCGGATACTTGAGGTGACATTGGAGTATCTAGGTGACATTAGGGTTTTGGTCGATTTGTATCTTAAGGTGTTATTCTAGTACGAACACTGTGATAGATCGAACAGAAAGAATAGCTTCGTGTTATTTTACTACGGACGCTTGAATAGATTAATCCAAAAGAATAACTTGGAGGTGGTTTCATACCCTACAATAATCTCTTCGTTTGTTCTCCACTATTAGTGACTTTGGAGTGACTCTTTGTTGCATGCTGAGGGATAGTTATATGATCCAATTATGTTATTATTGTTGAGAGACTTGCACTAGTGAAAGTATGAACCCTAGGCCTTGTTTAAATGAATTGCAATACCGTTTACGCTCACTTTTATCATTAGTTACCTTGCTGTTTTTACATTTTCAGATTACAAAAACCTATATCTACCATCCATATTGCACTTGTATCACCATCTCCTCGCCGAACTAGTGCACCTATATAATTTACCATTGTATTGGGTGTGTTGGGTCACAAGAGACTCTTTGTTATTTGGTTGCAGGGTTGCTTGAGAGAGACCATCTTCATCCTATGCCTCCTACGGATTGATAAACCTTAGGTCATCCACTTGAGGGAAATTTGCTACTGTCCTACAAACCTCTGCACTTGGAGGTCCAACAACGTCTACAAGAAGAAGGTTGTGTAGTAGACATCACGCCTCCACGCTGTTCTTCAAGGTCTTCGACGCAGAAGGCCGCCGCCTGGAGTGTTGCTCCGGGAGGGGTCGTCGGGTTGACGCCGCAGCAGGGGCAGTGCCTACTGTCCGCGTCGCCAGCGGCTCCTCTGGAAGCTGCAGCAACGCTCGGGAGTCCAGCGATTCTCCCGAGCTCTACGAGACTCCGGAGACGAGCGACGACAGCTACGTGCCCCCAAGTTCTCGCCGAGCCCGGAGCAGGGCTGCAGCGTCCGGCCACCGCCGCCGCTGATCTGGATGAGGTTGGTGCCAGCCTCTGGTGGCCCACTGTTGATGATGGCATCAGCCACAGGGGCGCGTGTAGATAGGACTCCTTGAAGCTTTTCCCTTTTGTTTCCTGCGAAGAATCGAGAGGTACCCCGTGGGGGCGTGTAAAGGGTCCGTAATATCTTCCGTCGATATCATCCTTATTATAAAATGGTGTGTGTGCGTGTCCCGTTTCGGCTCGGTTTTCCCTTTCCAACCTCGCGACGGCTTGGTGCTCTACGCCGACAGGTCCCAGTCCCCAGGCAGGCTTCAGCCGTCTCTAGTATGCCATGTCACGTTGCCGTGGTCAAGGCCAGGAGGTGACCGGCCCGAGGTCCAGTAAGAGCCCGTGAGATGCGATGCTCAGGAGGTCCCCTTTAGCGCCCAAGCGACCGCCGAGAGGTAGGAATGGGAGGCTACGTCGCTGTAGCGGGGCAACACGAATGAGAACCCTATGCCAGAGTGATTGGTTGACCCGAGCGTGAAACTTATCTTGGCAGTCCAGGGCCGGTCCTTCGCGAGGTGCTAGGCTTGTGCGCAGGCGGTCGTAGCTTAGCCAGGTCGGGTCCGTACGAGTCTTCTTCTCCTCCCAGGCTCTCCTTCGTGCTCTACGTCCTCAGGTCCCGGCCCTCGAGCGAGCTCAGCCGCCGCTGGTATGCCAGGTCGCGATGCCGTGGTCAAGGCCAGGGGGTGAGGGCTGGAGAGCCAGTAAGAGCTCCTGAGTCGCGATGCTCAGGAGCCCCCCTTTTAACGTGCAAGCGGATTACATGGGAGATGAGGGAGCCCGCGGTGCCGCCTGTCATGGCCTTCAGGAGGTTCCTACAAGTCAGCACGAGGTAGGGCGTAGATTGCCGTTATGATAGCCGAGCGGCCACTGATTGCTTCACCGGAGAACGGAGGCATTGAGGGCCTGGTGAGGTAGCACGCGCGGCCAGAGCTCGGCCGCTCAGATTTGTCGACGTTGTAGGGACGGACCCAAGCACAAGCGCCGTGCCGGCGTGAGAAGCTCCCGTGGTGGGTGACAATCAAGCAGGTGATAGTCATGTATAGATTAGGCATGGAAAGCAAGCTGGCTTAAGTAAACGCAGGGGAGATGCATGCCACTGGGTCAGGCCCGAGCGGCTTGGGGATGATGCAGCCCAAGGGGCGCCCCCAACAAGGTAAGCTAAAGACATAAAAAGGGATACATGCCGCAGGGACGGACCCATGCGGCCTGGGAATGATGCAGCCCTGAGGGCGCTCCCAGGTAAATAAACTTGGAAAATGTCAGCTGGTTCTGTTGAGGAAGGAATGTTGGGGCAGCTGAAGGTACGCGGTGAAGGGGTTGCTCCTCAAGAGCAACCGGCACCCTAAGCCTCAGGAGGCTCCGGGGGTCCAGGCGATTCCCTGAGGACCATCTCCATCTCCTTCATGACGGCACTGTGCCTGGCCTCCTGAGAAGCCAAGATGCTCCGCAAGTTGCGCTGGAAGGCAGATACCACGCTCGGCAGGCCAAAGGGCATGCGAACGTAGCTGTGAGGTGGGCCCTCGCAGCGTCCCATGTGCAAAGGCTAGAAGGGCTCCTGAGACGCGGCCCTGTTGAGTCCCGGGACGTCGATGCACACGCGCAGCCCGACATCCTCGCCTGGATGGGAGGCTGCGCCAGGTGAGCGGCGATTGTCGCGCATGGCCCTCATGTCCTGCAGTTCCTGAGTGGTCTTGGTAATGAACTCCTGAGTGGTGGGCGCTCCTCGCCTTGTGTCCTCTTGAGGGAAACATGCTACGAAGCACACCTCCAAAGTGCTGCCCGAGCGCCTCCCTCGTGACGTTGGCAAGGTCTGAGGCCCTCCAGAAGAGAGCCCCCGAGCCCTGCCCGAGGAGGGCGTCCGACACGCCTTCCTATGCGAGGGTGGGAGGCGCCCCAGGGCGGGCGCTGATCCTGATGAGGTACCACTCGCGACGCGACCCTCCTGAGGCCCTACACGGAGTAGCTGCTTCTTCTTCTTGGGGACAACCTCAGGAGGGTACCGAGCTGCACTGCTGTCGGGGTCTTTGATTGACGCTGCTTGGAAGGCGCGCTCGAGGGAGCACACCGCATCTCTTTCTTTGTAGGGGCTGTGATGATCCCGCCGCTCCTTGGCATCTTGAGGATGTTGTAGCCATGGTGCGTCACCGCCATGAACTTGGCCAGGGCTGGATACCCGAGGATGGCATTGTATGGCAAACGGATGTGTGTGACGTCGAAGTCGATGAGCTTGGTGCGGTAGTTGTTGCGTTCTCCAAAGGTGACAGGGAGGCGGATCTGCCCTATCGGGGTGGTGGAACCGTCGGTCACTCCTGAGAAAGGCTTGGTAGGCTGAAGCTGGTCGTAGGGCACTTGAAGGTTGTCGAACATGTTGACGGACAAGACGTTGAGTCCTGCGCCGCCGTCGATGAGGGTCTTGGTGACTTGTACGTTGCTGATGATGGGTGAACAAAGCATTAGGAGAGCGCCAGCGGTAGCCGCGCACTTGAGCTGATATGCCGAACTGAAAGTGATGGCGCACTTGGACCACCTGAGCGGGCGAGTGGCCTCGAGCTTGGGAAGGACTGCGTTCACCTCGCGGGCAAACTTCTTGAAGATACACTGTGAGGCTGGGGCTTGAGCCCCGCCCAGGATGCAGGCGATAGCATGCGGCTCCTGGAAGCCCCCAGCCCCCTCGTCTTGATGGTGGTCGTCGTTCCTTCTTGCTGGTGGCGGTAGCGGAGGAAGCCCGGCATTTCCCTGAGGACGGTCCTCGCAAGGCTGATCCCTCCAGGCACCCTCGTGAGGCTGATACTGCCAGCGGTCCTCACGAGGCCGGTCGCGCCACTCCTGGCGTGGGCCACGGTCGTCCCAGCGTCCTCCGCCACGTCCTCCTCCTCGGCCGTAGCCTCGGTCGTTGCGCTCGGGGCATCGACCGAAGCGTCCATCGCGAATGGCCCTGAGCTCCTGACAATCATTGGTGTTGTGACTGTGCACATTGTGGAAGGCACAGAACGGTCGGCTGCTCTTGGATGACTCAGGCTGGTCCCTGTCACGCTTCGTGTCTGGCTCTGCCGTGAGTACGGCTGCTCCCTTGCGCTTCACGTCCTTGACCTTGGCTTTCTTCTCCTCCAGGTCGGCAGCTGGGAGCTCGAGAAGGGAAAGGCGCCCTTCCTCAGCCCTTGCGCACTTGGTCGCCAGGTTGAACAACTCCAGGGATGTGCACAGCTCCTCGTGGATGGCGAGCTCCTCCTTCATCTTGACGTCGCGGACGCCATCGGAGAACGCCGAGATGATGGCCTCGTCCGTCACCTTGGTGATCTTGAGATGAACGTTGTTGAAGTGCTGGATGTACTTCTGGAGGGTCTCTCCTGGTTGTTGCTTGACGTGGCGCAGATCACCCACGGCCGGGGGGCGGTCGCGAGTGCCCTGGAAGTTGGCGATGAAGCGGTCGCGCATCTCGTCCCTGGAGGAGATCGAGCCTGGAGGCAGGTTCAGGAAGCACGAACGAGCGCCGTCTTTGAGCGCCATGGGGAATCAGTTCGCCATGACTTTCTTGTCGCCGTTGGCCGCCTCGATGCTCAGCTCGTAGAGCTACAAGGACTCCGCGGGGTCGGGGGTGCCGTCGTAACGAGGAGGCAGATCTGGCTTGAACTTGCCCGGCCAGGCGACGCTACGTAGCTCGGGGGTGAAGGCGCAGAAACCGGCCGTGGTCAGCGGGGCCCGCCTTGGAGGTGGAGTTTGGTCTTGGCGCCCGCGCGCCACCACGGCAAGCGGCGCGGGGCCCTGCCGCAGCAAGCGATCCTGACGTGGCGGTGCAGGGAGCGGTGGAGCGTTCTCTTGCGGGCGAGGGACTTCTTGGCAGCTTCCTTCTTCGCGCACGGGCGCCGGACGCGGTGTGTCGCGCCGCGGAGCCGCGTGCCTTGGCGCCAGGGCGCCATCTTGGTGAAGAGGTGGTGGAGGTGCTCCGTGATCTACGTCGCCTGTAGCTGGCGGTGGACGAGGCAGCGAGAGGGACGGTGCAGGGGAGCCCCCTACGGTGCTGACAAGCTCGGCGATGCAGTCCAGCCAGTCCTCGTAGAGGTCGTCGATGGGGCGGTAGAGCAGGAGTTCGCGCACCATGCACAGCGCGGCCTGCGCGTCCGTGGGAGCGCGTCGGGCGTGGGACGATGAGCCGGCCGGGGTCAGCAATGGAGCGGCGGTGCGGCCATCCCGCCGCACCGAGGGGTGCCGCGAGGAGGCTTGCTGCTCGTTCCCCGCTGGGCCGGTGGCGGTGTTGGCGGCAGGCGACGGAGAACGACGAGGTGGCCCTCCGATGGGGGCCGTCTGAGCGACGCCGGCAGCGAGGGCAGCCCGGCGCACAGCGCGAGCTCGGCGAGTGTCTGCCATGGAGATGACGAAGCAATGGGGCGCGGAGCAATGGAAGGAAAGCTTCGGCGCACCCCTACCTGGCGCGCCAAATGTCGGATCTCGGGTTCTGGCAAAACCCTTAAGGTTTGAACTCTGGGGTGCGCGCGAAGATCTCTCCCTCACAGATCACACCCTCACACACTTCGCGATCTCTTGGCTAGCTCGACAAACTCGCAACACAAGGGACACAAGATTTATACTGGTTCGGGCCACCATTGTGGTGTAATACCCTACTCCAGTGTGTGGTGGTGGATTGCCTCTTGGGCCGAGGATGAACAGTACAAGGGGAAGAAGAGCCTCCTAAGGAGAGGTGCTCTTGTGCTTGGTGAACTTGTGTGGGTGAGGATTGCTCAAGGTGAGATCGAGCTACTTCCTACTGTGGTGGCTAGTCCTATTTATAGAGGCCCCGGTCCTCTTCCCAAATATTGAGCGGGAAGGGATCCCACAACGGCCAATTTGAAAGGGGACAGCTAGTACAGCTTATCCTGACAAAAGTAGTCTTCGCCTGTCAAAGGCTCTGGTGGTGACGCCGTCTTGGGCTCCACGGTGACCTCTGTCCTGCCGTCCTGCTGGTCTTGGTCTCGTTGCACCGATGTGGAAACCTTTGCCTGATGCCTCGGAACTCCTCGCCTGAGCTTACCTCCTTAGCACCAAAGTGGAAACAAGGACACTGTGCGTGCTGGCGCGCGCCTGGCGCCCTCCTGGCTTTGGTCGTCATGGCTTACGTCATGAGAACCTCGCGAGGTTTGCCTTGCCTTGATCTCTCCGCCCCTCGCAAGCCAGCCTGGTGAGGCCGCTCCCGAGGAGGTCTTGCGTCGTCCGCCTCGCGAGGCTTAGCCCCTCGCAAGGGTCTTGAAAGCTTGTTGGTGAAGGTAGGCCATACGGGCCCGCTCGCAGAGCCACGCCATGGGCCGCAGGCAGGCAAGTCTGGGGACCCCCGTTCCCAGAACGCCGACATATCTCTCTGACACCGCTTTTACCAAACTTGGCCCTCCCTTGCACTTCCAATTTACTCCTTCGTCTAGTTCCATCAGCCCTGGTCCCAAGACGCCATTGACTGCGCCGCCTGCAATGCCACCACCGCCGGAGTACTCGCCATCGGCGGAGAGCCCTGTGTGCTCTGCTCTGATGGGTAACTTCCACCTTTATCCGATGTTGTACGTGCCGACTGGTCACCACATTGTCAACAGCGGGGATGATCGCGTGCCGCGGACCTTTTGACGCCACATACCTCGATTGTGCGCCGCCATGAAGAGTTCATGCTTGCTGAGGTAGTGCCTACTCCCCCGCCCGATCAGATTGGTGCTGCTAGGGAAGAAGTGGTTCAATGGCTCCAAGCACATGGGGTTTTTGTGAGGTCTGCACAGCCATGGACTCATTCTGTTGGTATTTTTGAGCTCAGAGATGCTGCGGTCCGGTTCTCGTTATTACAGTTGCGGCCCCAACCTCTTGGCAATGATCGCTTTATCTGTTTCATGAAGCATGATGAGGGTGAATCTTTTCGTGGGGCTCAGGGTTTCCGTTAGGGTTTGATCATGTTCTTGGGCATCCCTCTGGATCTTCGTAACACTGAATGCATCAAGGCCGCAGTCAGCAGTTTTGGCAAATTCCACCACTGGAGCAGCGAGGACCCTTATCTGGTGCGAACGTTGGTTTTCGCATCTTTCCCTGAGGATATTCTTGTGCCACGAGATGTTTTGTTCATGGATTTTGCTGCTTGGGGAGGGGCTCGAGTGTCATGGACTACACCGCTGTATATTTTGGGTGCAAACTTTGCTGAGCAAATGCCTCAGGATGAGGACTGGATGCCCATCAATGGCAATCCTCACCCTGTTCCTGGTGTGCCTTTCCCAGAGATGCCCCCTTTCAATTTGCCTCTGTATCCTGCCTTGGGATGGAATGATGTACCCCCTCCACCTCCAGAACCTGCTCACAATGAGGTGGAAGATGACAACTGGGGCGACTGGAATGAGCCTATTGAACAACCAGCAGTCCAAGACCAAGAATCTATGGTGGTGGATCTCTCTGCACAGCCTAGTTCTGAAGCAATGCAGTAGGTGCCCACAACTCTAGTTATTCCCATTGATGAGGATCAATCTAAGAACCTAGAAGCTCCTGTGGTTGATATGCAGGCAGAGTAAGAGGCAAACAATTGGGCAATCATAGTATATCAACCCCCTGTGTACATACCAGCAGTGGAGATAGCTTCTGTTGCTATTCCTTTTGGGCAACCACTGCCACCTGAAATGGTTTGGAGGAGATCTTTTGAAAACTTATTGGAAGCACCTGTTGTCTATAAAGTACCAAAGCCCCTTTTGTTTTAGTCTGTCTCCCCTGTGATCTTATCCAAGAGGAATTGGGACTTTGCTTTCAGGCAAAATGATCTTCGCTTTCTCACATGGAAGGAGCAGGAACCTGCCAGGCCTGTTGCTAGAGCTCTGTTTTCTGAAGATGTTGAGAAAGAAGCAACTGTGGAGCCTGTTCCCACCTATTATGAGCACAAAAGCTAGGAGGCCTCGCAAGAGTTTGGCGCCAACTCCTCTTGTGGAAACTTCAGTTCGAAGATGCACCAGAAGCTCAGTTCATCGTGATGGGTTGAAGACCACCTTCCAGGAGCTAGCCTTACAGCCCAAGAGAAAGAAGCCCAAGGCCAAGCCTTTCTCTACTGAGATGCCAGATGACCCTGCACATGATGATATTCCTCCAGCAACTCTTGTCAATCGTCTGCAAGCAATTGGGAAGGAGCCAGAGATTGATGCAAACCTCCTCTCTGTGGATGCACTTATGGTGGATCCACTCAATGTTGGAAACACTACAGCTAATGATTAGTGTGGTCATGTCATGCTGGGTCTGGCAAGCCCCTAAATGTGCTTTTTATCTTACCTGCTTTTGGCTATTATGTCATGGAAAACTTTCATGTAATATTGCTGGTCAGACTTTTATGTGCTCTTTTGGACATATGGCATTGTGTGTCATGTGGTTTATGGACTTTATTATGATCTTTATCTATGAGTAATTATTGTAGAAACTGGAATATTTTGTGTTGGAATGTCATGGGTTTAAATTCTGAGGCTAGGCAGAGGGCTGTTAGGCAGAAAATTGATGAGAGCCAATGTGCTATAGCTTGTTTGCAAGAAACTAAATGCACCTCCTTTAATTCTATAACAATTAAAAGTTTCTGTCCTACGAGGGTTGATTGGTTTGCCTGCTCTCCTTCTATGGGGGCCTCTGCTGGAATTCTTGTGGTTTGGAACTCCTCTGTTTTTGTTGGGACTTTAATAGAAGTTCAACAATTTCTGTGGTCATTGAGTTTGTTTCCACGCAGAAAAATGAAAAATGGACTTTGGTTGTTGTATATGGGCCTTGTCAGGGGGAAGCGAGAGATAATTTTGTCACTTGGCTCTATAATTTGCATATTCCTGTTGAAGAAAATTGTCTGCTATTAGGTGACTTTAATTTCATGAGTTCCCTGGATAATAGAAATTTACCTGGTGGAGATCTGAATGATATGTTTATCTTCAATGAGATAATTGGGCACCTGGGCCTGCTGGAATTTCCCATCAAAGGTAGATCCTTTACCTGGTCAAACATGCAAGATACACCTCTTCTTGAGCAACTAGACTAGTTTTTCACATCTGTGGACTGGATATCAGACTATCCTATGACTGAGGTGCTCCCCCTAGCTAGAATTGCATCTGACCATGTCCCATGTGTAGTTACTATCATAAGCTCCATCCCAAAATAAAATCTCTTTAGGTTTGAGAATTACTGGTTAGAGTTGGATGGTTTCATGGACTTTGTGGAATTATCTTGGCAAAAGCCATCTTGGAAGGGTCACATAACTACTAGGATTTCAGATAAATTTAAATCTTTGAGAATGAGTCTAAAGAGGTGGCAAATGAATGTTTCAAAATTAAAAACCTTGATTAGTAAATGCAATTATGTAATTTTTCTGTTGGATGAGCTGGAGGAGTGGAGGCACCTATTCAGATAGGAGTCTAACTTCAGAAGAATTGTCAAGGCTCATATGGAAAAATTGCTCCATCTCCAATTCCTTTATTGGAAGAAAATATGTACTATTAGGTACATTAAAGTGGGAGGGGAAAATACAAAGTTTTCTCATGCCATGGCCACTGAGAGGCATAGGAGGAATTCCATTGCAAGTTTCAAATTATCTAATGGTTCAGTGGTAACTCAGCACTCTCAAATGGAGGGAGTTATTTGGAATTGTTTTAAAAACAGAATGGGTTCTTCAAGGGGTATTGTGATGGGATTTGATCTCTCGGCTCTCATCACTCCTGTGGCGGGTCTTGATGTGCTCACCAGGCCTTTTGAGAAGGAAGAAATGGACAATGTTGTCAAGCACATGCCTGTGGATAAAGCTCCAGGGCCTGATGGTTTTAATGGCTTGTTCTTCAAAATGTGCTGGCATATAATTTCCAAAGACTTTTATGAGCTGGCCCAGGCTTTCTATGAGGGTTCTGCTGTGTTGGAAAATATAAATGGCTCATACGTTACTCTTGTGCCCAAAAAACTAACACCTGAGGAAGTGGGAGACTTTAGACCTATCTCACTAACTGGAATGGGTCTAAAGTTTCTTTCAAAAATGGCTGCCAACAGGTTCCAAGATGTAATCATGCGGTGTATCCATGGTTTTATCAAAAGCAGAACAATTCAGGATTGCATTGGTTTGACATTTGAATATCTGCACCAGTGTCACCAATCTAAGAGGCCAATTGTAATTCTTAAACTTGACTTTGAGAAGGCTTTTGATTCCTTGGAGCATGAGGCCATAATTCAAATCCTGAGATACAAAGGTTTCAATGAAAAATGGATTCTATGGATGAAGCAGCTGCTGTCAACTGGCACCTCCTCAGTCCTACTCAATGGTGTTCCTGGCAGAAAATTCATCTGCAAAAAGGGAGTTAGACAGGGGGATCCTGTCTCTCCTCTTTTATTTGTTTTAGCTACCGATCTCTTGCAGACTGTCATTAATGACATGTTTAGAAGAGGCATTCTGCATCCACCTATCCCTTGTCATGATCAGGATTAACCAGTGATTCATTATGCAGATGATACTTTGATCATTTTACCTGCTGACAAGGCCCAGCTTATTGCTCTGAAGGACATGCTCAAGGTTTTCTCATAGTCCACTGGTCTTGATGTGAATTATCGCAAATCCTTCATCATCCCAATTAATGTTGATGTTGCATAGATGAATGAACTGGCTACTGCTTTTGGCTATCAAATTGGGAAAATGCCCTTCACTTATCTTAGCTTGCCAGTAGGAACCACAAGACGAAAAATGTTGATTTTATGCCCTTGGTGGACTGCATGGAGAGAAGAATGACTTCTAGCTCATCATTCTTAAATCTAGGTGAAAGGCTGCAATTTTTAAATTCTGCTTTGTCTTCTATGCCTACCTTTTTCCTATGTAGTCTGGCTGTCTCTGCTAGAATTTTGAAACAGCTGGAGAGAATACAGAGACAATGCCTTTGGAGGAAGCATAGAGATGAGCCAGATCCTTCCCTTGCTGCTTGGGAGCTTATTTGTAGAACCCAAAACAGGGGAGGGCTTGGCATTCTTAACCCGGGGGTGCAGAATGTGGCTCTGCTCCTCAAACATGCAAACAATTTCCTAAATAGGAAAGATCTTCCTTGGGTGTCATTAATTTGGGACTCATATTACCATGGCAGGGTACCCCAGGGAACTTCTGACTGTGGTTCTTTTTGGTGGAGAGATATTTGCAACGTAATGCAAAGCTTCAGAGATTGTTCCTGGGTTCAGATAAATGAAGGTAACACTGCACTTTTCTGGTCTGATAACTGGCAACTTGATCATGAGGTTTCTACCCTCTAGTCGAGATTTCCTAGGCTTTTTTGTATGCTAAGGACCCATGGGTTTCTGTTAAGGAGATTTTTGACACACAAGACATCCACCAGGATTTTCATCTTCCATTGTCAGCTCAGGCATATGAGGACTTGGTTCTGTTGCAGTCTCTAATGGACAGTCATAACAGAATACCTGGGGCCAAGAATGTTTGGTTATGGCAAGCCTCCTCCAAGGAGTACAAGCCCAAGATATTCTATTCCCACACTTTTGCTACTGAAACCTTTAACCCATTGACCTCCAGGATATGGAAATCCTCTTGTACTATGAAGATCAAGGTGTTTGCTTGGATGCTCATTATGGACAGTTTGAACACAAAGGATATGGTGGAAAGAAGACATTGACACATGGAAGATGGAGTGCATTGTGTGCTATGCCCTTTGCAAGCAAGGGAAACTAGGGATCATCTGTTCTTTAATTGCAATTTCAGTGTGAGAGTGTGGAACTATCTGCAGATTGATTGGTCCTCTGGGGACTAAATGACTGATTTGGTTCTTCAGGCTAGGAGAAGCTTTGACAAACCTTTCTTCACTGAAGTGGTTTTTGTAGCCTGTTGGAATATTTGGATCATTAGAAATGCAAAAGTCTTCAGGAGCGAGAGGGCCATTTTTAATAAATGGAGATATGCTTTTAGGCATGATACTAAACTTATGCAATATAGAGTAAAATCTGCCTACAAGGATGATCTCTTGAGATGGGTTTCTTTTCTGCACCCTTGAGGAATAGTTTGTAATCTTTTATCTTCTTTTTAGACTAGTTTTGTTTGATTACCTCTTGTAATTCCTGTATTGTACTTGTACCCCTTTTTTGCGTTAATAAAGCTTTTGATATGCTGTGGGGGTGTTGCCCCACAGTTCCCAGTCAAAAAAGAAATTTCAATGAAAGACCTCGGTGAAGCTGCTTACATATTGGGCATCAAGATCTATAGAGATAGATCAAGATGCTTGATAAGACTTTCAATGAGTACATACCTTGACAAGATTTTGAAGGAGTTCAAAATGGATCAGTCAAAGAAGGAGTTCTTGCCTGTATTGTAAGGTGTGAAGTTGAGTAAAGACTCAAAACCCGACCACGGCAGAAGATAAAGAAAGAATGAAAGTCATTTCCTATGCCTCAGCCATAGGTTCTATAAAGTATGCCATGCTGTGTACCAAACCTATTGTGTACCTTGCCATGAGTTTGACAAGGGGGTACAATAGTGATCCAGGAATAGATCACTGGACAGCGGTCAAAATTATCCTTAGAGGACTAAGGAAATGTTTCTCGGTTATGGAGGTGATAAAGGGTTCATCGTAAAGGGTTACGACGATGCAAGCTTTAACACTAATCTAGATGACTCTGAGTCTCAATCTGGATACGTATTAAAAGTGGGAGCAATTAGCTAGAGTAGCTCCATGCAGAGCATTGTAGACATAGAAATTTGCAAAATACATACGGAACTGAATGTGTCAGACCCGTTGACTAAACTTCTCTCACAAGCAAAACAAGATCATATATTAGTACTCTTTGGGTGTTAATCACATAGCGATGTGTACTAGATTATTAACTCTAGTAAACCCTTTGGGTGTTGGTCACATGGCGATGTGAACTATGGGTGTTAATCACATAAAGATGTGAACTATTGGTGTTAAATCACATGGCGATGTGAACTAGATTATTGACTCTAGTGCAAGTGGGAGACTGAAGGAAATATGCCCTAGAGGCAATAATAAAGTTTTTATTTATATTTCCTTATATCATGATAAATGTTTATTATTCATGCTAGAATTGTATAAACTGGAAACTTGATAATGTGTGGATACATAGACAAAACATAGTGTCCCTAGTAAGCCTCTACTAGACTAGCTCGTTAATCAAAGATGGTTAAGTTTCCTAACCATAGACACGTGTTGTCATTTGATGAACGGGATCACATCATTAGGAGAATGATGTTATGGACAAGACCCATCCGTTAGCTTAGCATAATGATCGTTAAGTTTTATTGCTATTGCTTTCTTCATGGCATATACATATTCCTTTGACTATGAGATTATGCAACTCCTGAATACCGGAGGAATACCTTGTGTGCTATCAAACATCACAACGCAACTGGGTGATTATAAAGATGCTCTACAGGTATCTCCGAAGGTGTTTGTTGGGTTGGCATAGATCGAGATTAGGATATTCCACTCCGAGTATCGAAGAGGTATCTCTGGGCCTTCTCGGTAATGCACATTATAATAAGCCTTGTAAGCAATGTGACTAATGAGTTAGTTGTGGGATGATGCATTACGGAACGAGGAAAGAGACTTGCCGGTAACGAGATTGAACTAGGTATGAAGATACCGACGATTGAATCTCGGGCAAGTAACATACCGATGACAAAGGGAATAACATATGTTGTCATAACGGTTCGACTGATAAAGATATTTGTAGAATATGTAGGAGCAAATATGAGCATCCAGGTTCCGCTATTGGTTATTGACCGGAGAGGTGTCTTGGTCATGTCTGCATAGTTCTCGAACCCGTAGGGTCCGCACGCTTAACGTTCGATGACGATTTTGTATTATATAAGTTATGTGATTTGGTGACCGAATGTTGTTCGGAGTCCCGGATGAGATCACGGACATGACGAGGAGTCTCGAAATGGTCGAGAGGTAAAGATTGATATATAGGACGATAGTATTCAGACACTGGAAGTGTTCCGGAGGGTACCGGGTACATATCGGGTCACCGGAAGGGGTTCCGGGCACCCCGGCAAAAGATATGGGCCTTATGGGCCAAGAGGGGAAACGCACCAGCCACAAGGGGCTGGTGCGCCCCCCATATGGGCCGGCCTAAGTGGAGAAAGGAAAAGGGGAGGAGGAAAGGAAATAGAGGGAATAGGATTCCCCCTTCCTTCCCCTCTCCCCTCTTTCCTTCCCCCCTCCGGAAATAAGGAAAGGGGGGAGGCCGAATTGGACGAGGCCCCCAAGTAGGATTCCTCCTACTTGGGGCGCCCCAAGGATGCTCCCCTCCCCTCCCACCTATGTATACATGGGGAGGGGGCGCCTACAAGACACACCAACAATTGTTAGCCGTGTGCGGCACCCCCCTCCACAGGGTACGCCTCCGGTCTTATCTTCGTAGTGCTTAGGCGAAGCCCTACACGGATCGTGCTGATGGAACTCTCCCTCAACACTTTGCTGGATCAAGAGTTCGAGGGACGTCATCGAGCTGAACGTGTGCAGAACTCGGAGGTGCCGTACGTTCGGTGCTTGATCAGTCGGAACGAGAAGAAGTTTGACTACATCAACCGCGTTGTTAAACGCTTCCGCTTTCGGTCTACGAGGGTAAGTGGACACACTCTCCCCCTTTCGTTGCTATGCATCTCCTAGATAGATCTTGCGTGAGCGTAGGATTTTTTTTTGAAATTTCATGCTACGTTTCCCAACAGGGGTGGTGCCTTGAGGCAGGCCGCGGAGGCGAGTGGTGAGTGGCAAGGTAGCAGGGGCGAGGCGAGCCACGGTGAAAGCTCTACGGTTGTAAGCCAGTGACGACGGGTTTCTGGCAGTGGCTGAATTTCCACAGCGAGCTGGTGTTGGGGCACGGCCGCGACGGACGCAGGAACCGGCAGGCGCGCCGGAGATGGAGGTCGCAGGTCGATGCGATGGCTCGACGACCCGCACCGGCGTGACTTGGCGACGGCGGCTAGAAATCATACGGCAGAGATGAGTAGAGGAGGTTCTGGTGGCGAGTCGGCAGATGGGCGGAGATAGAATCCGGCAGAGCAAGGCGGCTTGACCGCGGCGGCTCAGTGCGGCCACGGGTGAGAAGGCCAATGGAGAGGCGGATTGACGCGAATAGATGGGGCCCCGACGGCTCGACATGGTGAAAATCTGGGCATGCTTGTTGACCGTTTCCGTTTCCAGGTCATAGCCAAGCCAACTTGTACTAGCCCTTGACAGTTGCTGTATTGGAATACTACTTGATGTCCACTTCGCTTTGACTTGGTCTTGGCTAATCGATGTTGCGTATTCCAATTGAAACATAAGCCGCCGGGTATGTGTTGAATCTACAGAGAAAATTCATGTTGCCTATGTGACTGAAAGCGATCGGATGAATCGCCTGTGACTGCTGCTGTTTGACTCATGCATCTATAATAGAGACCCGCTAGATCGTTGTTGATGATGACGAAAAAACTGCCAGCCTCGGCAATTTGCGAGATAGCGGGGCAGAATCGATCGCAACTCTAATTTCTCCTAAACTTTAGAGCTCATAGACTATAAATCTGGACGGATGAACCCGAAGCTGATGCAGATCCTTCCAAGCTGGCTCCTTTTCACCCGGAAAATTACGAACTTCTAGATTCTTGGGAGAGATCCCTCCAAGAACTCAACACCACCGTGCGATTTGCCCCATGGTGGGCGCCAACTGTCGTGGGTTTGTCACGACAGATGTCCTAGTGTGAGGACTTTGTCATGAGGCCATCGCAAGTAGGTAGTAGCTTCAACGGGGTTGGACGGGATCGAGAGACGCGAGTTTTACCCAGGTTCGGCCCCTCGCGGTGAGGTAAAATCGTACATCCTGCTTGATTGATATTGATGATGATGACGATCTCAGTTACAAGGGCGGTGTTTCGCTACCTCTATCTCGAGAGAATCTACTTTGATCTTGTCTAAGATTTGTCTGTCTGTCTAAAAATCTTGTCCCCCTTGGGGTTCCCTGCCCCTCCTTATATAAGTTGAAGGAGCGGGTTACATGTAGAGTCCTAGTAGGATTAGGACTTAGCCTATTTCTGGCTTCTTATCGCGGGCTTCTTAACCCTGGGCTTTTCACCGTGGGATTCTTAACACCTGTGCTTCTTATCTCCAGGCGGCTCATCTTTAGGGATATCTCCAACACTCATCTCCAGGATTCTAAGTACATGTCAGGTTAGGATCCAGGTTACACAATCTGTCGGGTTAGGATCCAGGTTACACAATCTGCCGGGTTAGGATCTGGGTCACACAATCTGTCTGGTTACACAATCTGCTGGGTTAAGTCCAGAGATGACTTAACGTTATGAGCCGGGTTTAACCGCGGGTAATTGCCCCGACAGTGTCTGTCTGAGGAAGATGACTCCACCCGAGGAGATTGAAGACGAAGTGAAGACGTAGCATTTATTTCGTTGTTCTTCTTCTCTTTATTGAGTCATGGGACCACCATACTATTAAGAGGGGTGTAGCATTCGAAACTTTGATTCTCTAATGCTAAACCCAAATCTTATGAAAGTTGCGAGACAGATCTGTTTGTGTTCCGAGCAAATACTTGCTAGCAAGAGACTAGGATCTTCTTCATTGCCAGAGATTTGACTCTAACCAAGGAGTTAGAATTACTTGCTCCTCAAGTAATGTTACTGTTGCTCCAAAATCCGACCGTAGCAAATGTGTTAGTTGGCCATTGGCTGGACTACGTGTCCAAAATGGTCATTTCCCTTTAGGGAAGGCTGCGGCTATAAATAGCCACCCCGCACCGGCTTTGTTTTGGTGGCTGCTCCATTTGATTATGAGAAGATTGTTGAGCAACCCCCTCTCTGAACGAATTGAGTTTAAAATCCACCGAGAGAAAACCCCTAGAGCCGAAGAATTAGATAGTGGTTCAGCATCACTCGAATCTAAGTCCAGTACGCTCCGCCTATTACTCTCGAGGGCTGCAAACTCTCTACATGGTTAGGTGTCAATTTCTTCAGAGACCCAAGAGTGATTGTGGTTCTCGAAGAAGAAGTCTGTAAAGGTTCGAAGATCGCCTTCAACTATCTACTACGAGTGATCAACATCGGTTGACGAACCAATTGTTGAGGAGAATAGGGTGAAGAGAGTTTATCTTCCATGTTAAGGCACAGCCCCTCCAACCAGACGTAGTCCTTGTGCAAAAGGACGAACTGGTCGAACAAATACCTTGTCACCATCGAGCATCACTAGTTACCTCTGCTACCCGTGTTTACATTTGATATGTTTTCCTTCATGTGATTTGTCTCGATGCATGACTTAGTTTCTTTTCAGTACTTAGTTTTAACTCGCTGTAGTTTGTTTTTCATTCGCTCCGTTGCCGGGTTCCGAGATTTTTGAGATTTCTGAAGAAGTTTTCCAACTCCCATTCACCCCCTCTGGTAGACATACTTTGTTGCTACAATTGGTATCAGTGCAAGGTACTCCTTGACTCTGCTCATTTTGGTCTAACAACCTTGGAGTTTAAGTATGTCTTCAGTGAGCTACAAGTCGCATCTCAAGATTCCCATATTTGATGGGACGGACTACCCCTTCTGGAAGGAGATGATTAAGATCCGTCTCCAAGCAATAGATGATGATATGTGGAATATGGTGCAGTTCGGGTTCACGGTTGCAATACCTCAAGCCCCCACTGACGAGGAGAAGAAACTCATTCAGACGGATGCTCAAGCTAAAGATGGAATTGGTGGCCATCCCTCTCACGCGCAATTTCTTCGCTATTGCCAGTGTGAAACTGTGAAGGATTTGTGGGATGTCCTCGGGAAGATAAATGAAGGTGTTTCAACTCAGAAAGAAGCTCGAATTGATACTCTTCGAGCTAAACTCAATCGATTCAAGCGCATTGGAAATGAAAGCTGTCAGCAAACTTTCGATCGTCTGATTGACATAGCAAATGACCTTCAATGTCTCGGCACCAAAGACATCACTGACCATGAAGTTATGAAGAAACTGCTCCGATCTCTTGACAGTTTATTCGACACACATGTTCTGATGATTCGTGAACGAGCTGATTTCAAACCCTCGACTCTGTTGATATCATCGAAAGACTGAACACCCATGAGGAACAAGAAGAAGAGAAAAGAGATCTCTATGGCTCTAGTCAGCGTAAAAATCATGCTCTCAAGGCAGTAGCTGATTCTTCCTCTGATGGAAATGCCGAAGAAGATGACTTAGAAAGGCTTAGCAAAGATCTCGCACTGATCACGAAAACATTCCAGCGCTTTCACAAGAAGAGCCAGTTCCAGAAGAAAGGTTGAAGCAACTCTGCGGGTTCAAAATCTTCATCAAAACCTACTAGAGAATATACCTGATTCAAGTACAAAAGGCCTGGACACTTCATTTCAGACTGTCCTGGACGCAGAAATTTGTGCTAGTGGAAGGTATGATTCTGGCAAATATCGAGGCAAAAGCAAGAGCAAGAACTATGACTCCGATGATGAGAAGAAAGCAAAGAAGTTCATCAAGAAGGACAACTCATCAAAATCTTCGTCAAGGTCTTCCTCAAGGAATCCTTCCAAGTCCTCCTCCAACCGCAAGAATAACTCTCGCAAGGCCAAAGGCGTACATCGGCAATGAAATGGATTTTGATGAAGAAGAATCATCGGACTCCGAAGAAGCTGATGAATCCAATGAGGATTCTGACTCTGGCATGGCTGGCATTGCATATGCTTCCTCCCCTACAACAAACTTCTTTGGGAATCCGTCAAGCGATGATGAATCTCCTGCCTACTGCTTCATGGCCAAAGCACCGAAAGAAAAGGACTATGTCTCCAGGTGCACATAATGGATAATGGATAGTGGATGCACTAGTCATATGACCGGAGACAAGTCGTTGTTTGTCGACCCCAACTTAACTGCTTCACCTCTGAAGTATATCACTTTTGGCGACAACAACAAAGGAAAGGTAATTGCGCTAGGTAAAATTTCCATATCCAAAGATAAGTCCATTGATGATGTTTTACTTGTTCAGTCTCTTGGATTCAATCTGATGTCAGTTGGCAAGCTATGTGATCTAGGCATGCTAGTTCTATTTTCCATATCCAAATGCATTGTGTTTATGGACACTGACAATTCCTTCGTCTTTGAGGGATATAGAAAAGGTGATCTGTATATTGTGGATTTTTCTAAGGGTCCCTCAGTCCAAACTTGTTTGCTTGCAAAAGTAGCCAAGGATGGTTGTGGCACCGAAGACTTGGTCATGTAGGTATGAGAAATTTGCAGACTCTGGTGAAGAAAAATCATCTCTGTGGAATTCCCGATGTAAAATTTGACAAGGACCGTCTTTGTGCTGCACGTGAGGCTGGTAAATTAGCCAAAATGCATCATTCATCAAAGACTGTTATGACCACAACAAGACCTCTGGAAATTCTTCATATGGATTTATTCGGTCCTCGAAACTATGCAAGTTCGGTGGCAGTCATTATGTTTTGGTTATTGTTGATGATTTCTCTCGATACACTTGGGTATTCTTTCTCGAAGACAAAACCCGCACCCAAGACATCTTCAAAAGATGCGCTAAGAAGGCCCAGAATTAATATGATGTGCGAATTAAGCATGTTAGAAGCGATAATGGAACTGAGTTCAAAAATACTCATATCGAGGATTTTCTCGACAAAAATGGTATTACTCATGAATTCTCAGCCGCATACACTACAAAAAAATACACTTCCGTGATGATACGTGTTTGTCACAGTAGGTCACGTTTTCTGTCATGCATGTACATCCATGACAAATTTATGACAGAATCAAGATAGTCATACCTGTGCTGTCGTAGAAGTGTTCCATGACATTACCAAAATTATCATCACGCAAGTGTCCACTTCCATGACAATAAATCGCGCGTCACAGAAGTGCTTTCGTCAAGGGTGACCGACACGTGGCATCCACCATAACGGAACACCGTTAAGCTATCGGGTCCGGTTTTGGATCCGATAACTCGTTAATAGCCCCGACCAATGGGGATTTTCCACGTGTAAAATCATCATTGGCTGGAGGAAATGCGTGTCGGCTCACCGTTGGGACAGATGTCATCCACTCATTGGACCCAAAGCGCCTACGATACGTCGACACGTGGCATGGCCGAACAGAGGCCCATTCGTGTGAAAAGGCCGGCCCGTTTGACTTGGTCAGAAGGTGGCGGGCCGGCCCACGGCAAGCTTGTTAACGGCCTGTTCGCATATAGCCCATTTACAGCCCGCTATCCCAGGGCCCGTTTACGGCCTATCCGAATTAGGCCCAGTAGCGTCATCTGGGCCGTCCAATATAACTCCAGCCCGTTTTAACTTCCGGCCCATTTATGGCCCATGACGTCTTTCGGACCATATGAGGCCCTTAGTAACCCTCGGCCCCTTAATGGCCCGTGGTAAAACTGGCCCGTAATGAATAGTGTATCATTTTATACCCATTAACGGCCCATTATTCCGTTGGGCCGTTTCCAGCCCATGATATCTTTCGGCCTTCTCAGGGCCCATTTATTCTTGGGCTCATTTCCAGCATTCGGTTACTTACGGCCCGTTACTGTCATTTTCTGCTTGTGGGCCAAATTCAGCCCGTGGTTACAGTCGGCCCGTTTGCGGGCCGTTAATACGTTGGGCAATTTTCATGTTGAAAAAAACCCGTTGGGCTGTTTTCATAGAGTTATCAAATACGGCCGATAAACGGCCCATTATTGTCCACGAATAGTACGGCCCATGATTGGCGAAATGATGATACGACCCGTAGAAGGCCCATGGATCCTACGGCCCATAAAAGGCCCATGGATCGTACGGCCCGTAGAAGGCCGATGGATCCTACGGCCCGTATAGAAGGCCAATGGATCCAACGCCCCATAGAAGGCCCATGGATCATACGGCCCGCAGGAGGCCCATGGTTACAACCGTCCGTGTGTTGCCATGATTATTTTGGCCTAGTTTCCAAAAATAGGTTATTGTGGACACAAGAAAAACACAGAAAAATAACTGCAGTGACTACAAGAAACCAACTAAACAAGACAATAAGGAAATAAATAAGCAAGCAATTAATGCTAGCCTATTACCGCTATTACACATATTACATCCACTGGGCATCAAAGTTCGCCACCAGTGCAAATATAGGGAACAAAGCAGCATATTACATACACTGGCCGTCAAAATTGGCCACTAGTGCAAATAAACGCGGCAGCAAAACAAGAGCATAACTGAAACAACTTCATAAGAGCTCAAGAAACATGGTATCCATCATGCTGGCAATAAGCTTAGCAAGCTTATTAGCTTTGTCCCGTTTGGCGCTAAAATCCTCCAACGCTTGCTGTTGCACCAGAAAGTATGCATCTGAATGCTCCAGGGACTTCTGCAGTCCTTCCGCTTCTTGCGCAGCACAGCTGATTGATGTCTTTCAGCTTGTAGTTGAGACTCAAGAAACCAAACTGATTCAGACAGTGAGTTTGAATAGCTTGTGCAAGCGGTAGTGGCCAGTAACTCCAACACTAAACCAAGACAGGACTTTGGGGTTGTCTCACTGTCTTCGAGAGAGTCTTCCTTAGCTGTTTTATCAGCTTTGTTGGAGACCAACAAGGATGTGTCACTATCCTGAACCTTATCTGCATTACTTCTTTTACCATTGCTTAATAAGGCACTCTTCCCCAATATTCTGTCAGCATTCTACAAGAAGAAACAAGCAGACACATAACAGTTTAGCATGTACTAGTATATGAAACTCATTTCGGTGAACCAGTTCATTAGTAAGGTGGACAGGATTAAACTACCAAGTCTTCTATTGCCAAGTACTAGTACATAATAAAAGCATCAAACAAACAAATATCTATGTCCTATGGTCACTGCATTGTCTTGCCAAATCAAAATAGAGACACGGTTCAAATCATATCAGTTCAAGACAAAGCATTAGTGAAAGAATACAAAGCGTGGGAAACTACACGGCACAACAAGATTTCAGATGGGTACCACGGGTCTACATGTACAACAACACTATTGGCTCTGTTGTGATGCTAATAATGTGCATGATATGAGAAGTCAACTGTATACACAATTGAAATTGAAATCAACAGAGCTATTGATAAGAGCAAGCCTGCTAAAGAAACATGCGTGAACATACCTGTTGTGCCATTGCAGTGTCGATTGGATCCTTCAATTTAAAAATAAGTTTGTATGAGTAAATACAGTGATACAAGAGCAAAGCAATATGAACGATAGCAATCATAGTTAAAAAAGGCGTGCCTAAGCGAGCACGTAAGCGCGCCTAGGCTCTAGGCGATGGCGAAACGCATTGCGCATAACTACACTTAATCTGTGCATAACTGCGCATAAGCATGCACTTTGGTCAGTAAAGCGCAAGGCGGTGGCAAAACACACAATTAACGCCTAGCGCTTTTTTGAACTATGATAGCAATGGAATCTTAAATTAGAACAGTTGTTCTTCATGTTTAGGCACTTGTTCTACATGAACAGAGTACAGTAAGACGCAAGAATATAGTACTTAAAATAAAAAAATGAGCTCATGGACCATACCACATTCTTGGTTCGGGACCTGTACAGAACAAGGCATTCCCAGTCATCGTCCAGTAAATGTGTCTCAGGAGAACGTAAGGGAATTTGATGAGTTTCTTTGCCGGTGAAATACGTTTTCTTCAGGTAATTCCGATACTGCCACCAAGCATTCTTGAAGATAGCAAAGGTATTAGCACAGGTTACCTCATCCCGAGTTTCCAAATCGGTCCTTCTCTATAGAGAAAAATTGGAAAATTTGCTGTATTATAACCATCATGGAGGTAGGATGTATGGGACAAAGCAAAGTAATTGCCATGAATAACATTACTTACACATAACTCCTGGACAAACACCTGCAACTGGCATTTTCCTTCATCTTCAGTAAAATATTTCCAAGATGGGAAGATACGCACATACGATTTAACAACATCAAATGCGATATATGCTAAACTATGACTAGCTGGTTGTGCTTCCTCCACAGGAATAGGCGTACTAACTGGTGGAGTTGGGGTTCGCCGTGGTAGTACTGGCCCTTTGGGCACTGGAGCTGCCTTACTAACTGCTCTTGTTTGGGAGCTCTGTGGTGGAGATGGTGCTGTGTCAACAGGAACTGGGTTACTATCTGTTGGGGTTGGGGTTAGATTGGGTGAAGCTGGTTCTCTGTCCATTGCAGTAGGGGTACAATCTGCGAGAGTTTGGGTTATGTGTGGTAGGGCTGGTTCTCGTGCATGTACAACCGGGGTGCTATCTCCACCAAGAGGTAGCACTGTTTTATTTGAAGACCGTGTTTTTAGTCCGCTAGATGCTGGCATCACCCGCTCCAATTCAAATGGCTGATAAACAGGAAACATAGTTGAATGTACAGACATCGTATGAGAGATAGATGCAATAGATAGTGTGGAAAAAAGAGGGCATGAAATAGTTGACATGTATATTGTTTAACTAAAACGGATAGCATGACATAATTTCACATATATGATGTCTATCTAAACTGGATAGCATAGCATAACATAATTCAAAGATATGATGAATAACTAAACAGGATCGCATGACATAATTCACCTACATGTTATCTAAGTAATCAGGATCGCATCATTTAATTCACATATGTGATTTATATGCTAAATAGAGGGCATTAGATATGATGTCTGAACTAAGAACATGGTGTTGAATATTGTGTATATGATGTCTAATCTATGCAATGCAAGACACCATATGCATGATATGAACAGTATAACCGTGCCAAGTTAGAGCATACACCTCGGTGGGGGAATAGGACTGGTCATCTGTCTCTGAATCCATCTCTGAGGAGCTATCGGGACCCAACAAGAGATCTGCTTTGGCAGGTAGCACTGTTTGCTCTGAAGGCCTTGTTTTCACTCCAGATTTTTCAATCTCCCACCCAAATGGCTGATTCATAGGAAGAGTAGTTTAATGTACAAACATTGTCGACAAATGGAAATGTAATGAAGAAAAGGATGGGCAAGATATCATTCAAATATATGATGCCTGGTTAAACAGGATGGCATTGCACATTTCACGTATATTATGGCTGGCTAAAAGACATGAGACTGCACAATTCCCATATATGATACAGAAACTAAACAAGTGGCATTACAGAACATGTCTAAACTAAGCAGATGACATATATGATTTCAAAAGTAGGCACTGCAAGGCAACATATGCATGATATGACTAACATCATCATGCCAAGGTAGAGCAAACACCTTGGGGGGGTAAATAGGAGTGGTCAGCGGCGTCGGAATCCGCCTCAGAACAGATATCTTCCTCTGGATTACAATCTGGAGAGGGGTGGGGAGGGTTTGCCATTGAACCCACCATGAAGCGATGTCTACATGACATTGTATTGCCGCGCAAAACTCTTCTCTTTTTCTCTACATGTTCAGCATGACTGTGTACAATATCTGACATGCATACGAAAAAAATATGGTGAGATTATGTAAGGAGAGAATGCAGAAATTTAGAGTGATGGTAACAACCAGTGGATGGATCCAAAAATAATGATAGCAGGCTGATGATTGCTTTAATTTAATAAAAAGACAGATGATGATTGCTTTACTATTTGTTTCCCACCAAGGATGAACAACATATGCATACCCTAGGTGAACCAGATATTAGACAGAGATACTATTCATTGCTTCCTCGATATGTGCCGTAAGACGTCAAGGCTGAAGCAGCCCCGGTGAGCCGTAAGACGTCAAGGCTGAAGTAGCACAAGACACACATCATCAATCTCAAGTGGGATTCTAATAGCATCTCCAATAGATGATGTAAAATAGATGTAAAATTTACATCACCAAAAACCACCTGACTACAACTGATGAGGTAAAAATTGTTGACTCTGAACTTAACTGTTGAAACTGAAATTTACTGTGGAATCTTAATGTTACTGTCGAAACTGAACGCAATGGTAGCAGAGAGGCACTTGACATGTAGTTTAGGGAGGGTGTGCAGTTCATCTTCAACCTGCACCCCCCTGAGCCGCCAGCCACCACCGGCCGAACCGCCGGCCCTAGCGCCGCCTCGCCGCCCCGAAACAACTCCCCACCGTCGGTCCACCGCCGCCCCGGCCAGCCCTATAGGCCCCCCGCCCCCACCCTAAACCCTAAGATAGATAGTGGGGTACCTCTCCGGCGAGCCCCCGTCCCCGCTGCGGGTGGTTCTTCATTAACTCCGGCGAGCCCCCCCAACCCCTGAAAATCGACTGACCCAAAAGTCGATTCAGTCGACTGAAGTGTAGCTAAATCAAAGCAGAGCAGCACCACGAGCGAGGGGGAGAGCAGCAGCAGCGTGAGCGAGCAAGCGAGAGCCGGAGCAGCAGCAACTGGGCGAGCGAGCAAGCGAGAGCCGGAGCAGCAGTAGCAGATCCGGCTGGTATAGACGTCGCCGCCGAAGGGGCCTCGCACTAGGGGGAGAGCCGCCGTGGAGATGTCGCCCGCGGCGCCGGCTTCAAGGTAGCCGCTCCATGCGGGTGCGGGATGGAGCACCGTCGGCGCCGGGAGGTCGAGCTAAGGAGAAGGTGGCGATGCGATGAGTGTACAACCTCTTTGGTGGCGCCGAGTAGGCCTCGGCTTCATCCGAGGAGTCGGTGAGGATGCTGCGGTTCTAGTGGAGCAGGTTAAGGCGGCGCTGTGGGGATGGAGCAGCCGCGATAGACGAGGCGATCGTCGGAGCAGCTCCTTGGAGGTGGAGGATGGGGCAACTGAACCGGCGGGACGACGAGATGGACGACGGATCCTCATCCGGGGAGGTGGACAAGGGACGTCGAGCTGTTGCAGTGGACGACATCATCGGGGAAGAGGCTCCGGCTGGGCAGCGGTGAGGTGGCGGACGGAGGAGGGTAGGGTTTCGCGGCTGGAGCGAAGAGGTTATGGCAGACTGGGATTTCGAATGGCAAAAAGGAGGCGATGGGAGGGCGTGAACCATGAATTAGGGACGTGCTTGTCCAAAATGTAGGGTGTGTTACAAAAGTACCCCACACTGATTTGAACTAGCGGCCCTTTCAGCTCAGGGTTAGAAGGGGGATTTCGCGTGTCGGGATTTGGCAGCAGGAGGGAGTTTTCGCGCGCGTTGTAATTTCGGGATAGCAAGGCGCGGGTTGTGAAGGCGCCAGTTTTGGGAGCACGATATCTGAATTTTCGGGATATAACAAGGCGCGGGTTGAATTTTAGGGACAAGCCTAACGTGTAATATTGTACTTGTACATACCAAATCAATTCGCACTTCCCTCAACCAAAAAGAAAACAAAAAAATAAAACTATTCACACCACACAAAGAGAGAGTCTTGCCCCGTTTTACTATAAAAATGCTATTTAAAGCTACTCATACCAACAATTTAGTGCAATTAAATGCTATTCGGTAGTATGAATCCATGTTATGTCCAATTAATTTTTTTTGCTTGCTGTATAATGCATGTAACCTACTCATATCAACATTTTAGTGCATTCCAAATGTCTATACTACCACTGCAATTCGAACTGAATTTGAATTCGTTTCTCTATTTCAATAACAAATCTACAATCATGATTGTTGCCAACTTCAACCATCATTCGTGTATTACCTTTATAACACACCACATGATTACTATAGAGATAGATATGAACTATGTGTACTACATGAACTCGAATTCTATTTTTTGAATACACTTGATGTTGATTCCAAATAATAGTACATTTGATGTACTAACTATATATTCATAATCTAAACCATGTTCCATATGTGTACACCGTGTTTATCACACATAGTATAGTGCCCCGCCCCCTACATTATGACAAGTATTTAGACCTGAGCTGCAAAAGCTACACATTAGCCATAATTATGATCAATGTTCTATATGTTATACGTAGTACTAGCAAGATGCCCATGCCTTCCACAGAACATCAACATGATCAAGGGGAGGCCTAATTTGCAAATATTGAGAGGGGTGTGGGTATCTTTTTCCAAAATTGCCATAGTTTCCTTCCTATCTGTCAGATATAAATCGGACGGCCTATATTGCAGGATGGCACCATCATCAACAACTCCTTTTTTTATAAGAGTAGAGATAAAATATATTATATGTAGTATAACATGTTCATAACCACACCATGTGTATCACCGTTATATATATTCACACATGCATCGGTTTAAAACAATATGATAAATTCTTCAAATATCCGAATTCGCTTTTTATAATGAAGTATGATCTCTATTCGTCTTTTACACCCACACAATCCTCTTATCTCTGTAGCTAGCTAGCGCTAACTTTCTCTCGTGCATGCAGACGCCCGCATCCCTCTAAAATCCTCCTCGGCATTCTCTAGCTCCATCGCGCAAATTCGTCTTTTCACTTTAGGTCGTTCACCCACGGTGTGTGTAGGCCCCCAGCTCCTTCTTTACGGCACACATCGATCGATATGCCTCTCTAGCCAGGTGTGCCTAGCACAAACACAAGCTTCCCCTCTTCTCTTAACACCGTCCATGCCTCACTCCCACCACTCTTTTCATCGATCTCGTACTTGCACACTCCTTCCCCCTTGATATAGTATGACTCTCGCACCACCTCCTAGATGCATCCCTCTCTCTCTATCCTTCTCTCCCCGTGCCTCATTTGCTTCTAACACACACATGCATGTATACCGATCGATCTCCCAACATATACCTAGGTCGACTTTAACTATCCCCCCATCGATCGACGTACCTCACAAGTTATGTCTCTCCTTTCTCTGACAAAGGACGGTTGATCTTCCTATGTAGTTATGTCTGCTTACCACAGCCATATCGCCCCCCTCATCATTCATGCATGCCTCCTGACCCGTCTCTCACACGCACGTGCACAGACAGGCAGCCATCCCCTCTCTTATTGATATTGCAGGCGTGCCCTCCGGTTGTCTAACAAGCCTATCCCACCATTTGTTAGAAGCAACTCCACTACCACCCCCTCCAACACTCTAGATCTGTCTCTCTCCCAACCTTATTCCTCTCCTACACATATGCATGGATGCCGATCGACTCCCTTAATACATGAGGTAGATCGATCTCCCTTAATACATGAGGTAGGCCTCTCTCCTCCTCCACACATATACCAACCATTGTACCTCTATAGTTAAATAGGCCTCCCTCCCCCCCCCCCACACACCGATAGTCGAGCGCTGTAGGTAGGTATCCATGCCACAGAGACAAACCGCACCTGTCCCCTCTCTCGTTCTAGTAGGCCAGCCACTCTATATCTTTGACGTGGGCACACACAAATTAGATGGCACTCTTTATCGACCGCGCGCGCACACACACACACACATCATCCCTCTCTTCGATTCTATGGACACCTCAAGTCGATGATACCTCCACTCTCTTCTCGTGGATCGCCCCCTCTCTATATATGATATATCCAGGACTCTATTTCACACACATTGCATATGTTACATTTTCTGATTGACCCCCCCCCCTAAAAAAACTCTCACGAACCCACACACTATATCTCTCTACGTTTGTATCTCTCTCACACAACCCCACGTAGGTGGTGTACATATACAAGAAGAGAATAGGTGCACCGTGCATGTACTCACGCTTCGTGCCCAGCCACACCCGCGCGGGTACACGGTGGAGCTCATTTCTGTACGAAATGGCAGCCCACATGCTAATTTGAACGCGCGTAGTGGTTGTTTACCTACGGAGGTCGTGTACCACGCGTGCACGAAACAAAGTTCGACTTGATGCGTTGGCGTGTTATTTTTAAATAAAGTTATATCGCTCAGTGGCACGTACACAGAATATAAACCAATTTTTATGGAGAAAAAGGTAGTCCGCTCCACTATATACAATGGAGCCTCCCTGCCTGGTTTGTCTCTCTTCAGAGTATCTCACACAAGGCTGCGGTGGCCTCTCTCTCTCTCACTGTTGGTCACTGATCTGGCCGCATCCCATCCGCCGGCGAAAAGGGAGGATGTGCATCGTTTCCCGGTCGAGGGCGCCGAGGCAGCATGTCCCGATCTGCGGTACACGCCATTCTCTCTGACCAAGCTCCGGCGCGGTAGGGCCTACGCCACCTGCTCGCTGCCGCAGTATGGGCAGATTCCGCCCGCCGCCGCTCACCTAGTTACATCCCGACGACCTCCAGGTATCCCCTCCGGCCTTGCTCCACTGCCCGTCTTCCCACGTCGCTGCATGTGGATCTTCCATAGTTCTTTGCACAAAACGTAGCTCGTCCGGCGTACTTTCCATATTGCAATCTCGTCCTCACACCGTTTTAGACAAACACAACCATGTTGTTATCTTCCCTTAGGACAAGCAATATGCTTATTTTTTGTCGTCGCAACTGTCATCAACAATATTTGTCTTTTTACAAATATCAAATAGGCATATCTTAGAGTGTAGATTCACTCATTTTGCTTCGTATGTGTACTCCCTCCGTTCCTAAATATTTGTCTTTCTAGAGATTTCAACAAGTGACTACATACGGAGCAAAATGAGTGAATCTACACTCTAAAATATGTCTATATACATCCGTATGTAGTAGTCCATTTGAATCTCTAAAAAGACAAATATTTGAGTAGTCACTCGTTGAAATCTCTAGAAAGACAAATACTCCGGAGTATATTTAAGAACCGAGGGGGTAGTGCACAGCCGCATGGGAGACTCAGACCGGTCGTTGCGCCGCATTAATAGTGAGTAATGAGCAGTCAAATCATAAGCCCCACCTTTCCCACTGTAAGTTGCTCGAAAGAAGCAACCATCAGTACACTCTTCTTTGAATCCGCTCATACTACTCCATCCGTCACTGTTTATAGAGCGCGCTTCAGAAAAAGAGAAAATCTCTGGGACCAAGGCGACTAGCGATCGGCCTGAAAAATAGCATTGGTAGTTATAGCACGGCGTCTATTACTAGAGGAAATAATGCGTACACACATGCATGCAGTGCTTCTACCCCGGGTACACACATGCATGCACTTACTCCACTCCGTAGTACTACATCAAGAGAAAATTGCGGTTACCACGCCCTAATTAATTGAGCATTAAACCAAACGCGTCTAAAGTCTCTCTGGTGGTGGAAATGCATTGAGAGAAACACATCATAATGAAGTGCGCCCTATAAACTGTGACGGAGGGAGGAGTAGTGTGAAGGTGCAAAACCAAGTCCGCGTATGGTCAGTCGGTCAACACACCTCCTCTTGGCATATCACTGACATGTGGGACTGGAGTGTGAGCAAACCGATCTCAATTGACGGAGAAATGGCCAACCCGCTGTTCCTTGAGAGAGACAAGGAGCGAGAACACACAGACGGGCTCGCACGGAGGCCAAGATATATTCGAGCATGGTTGATCGATATCATCATTACAGGTTGGGTTGCCGTTTTCCGCCCTTCTCCAGAATAAATGTGTACTTTATCAAAGATTAAGAAAATTAAGAGTACAGAGGCTCCACCATGCGGTTCTAGTAGTAGTACTACTCGTACTACTAAACCTTTGCGCTTGGCTCTTGGCCTCTTCGTGAAGTCGAACAATGATGATTCTCCGCATGTTCAGTACTACAGTGTATGCCTCTGGCAATCTGACACCGAATGAACTGATGCATGTCCACCGCCTGGGCGAGGGTACGTTGCATTAGTTAAAAGCCGTAAGCGAGCTTCACCTTGTCCTGCAAGCTTCTCCTCGTTCTGCGAGTTGACGGGACACACCAACAAGTAGTGCTAGTCCATACTCCCTCCTTTCCAGTTAATATGGCTTAATCTTTTTTGCGGGTAAATGAGAGAGCTTTATTCATATATAAGCATTCTTAGGACGACCAGCCAAGACACTGGTCACTAGGAAGCGAGGTACCCCGCAAAAAAAGAAGTAGGAAGCGAGGTGTTTCATCAAGCCAGCTCTCGGCCACATTCAAAGTGCAGCAAGCACGGTTCGCACAAAGATGCGCCGCAAGGTTTGCTGACCTGTTTACATGCTGAATAACAAAAAAAGAGGAAATATTACCGAGCGCTCCTATTTGTAACAGGATATGAGCCAGAATTAAGCGAGAATTGTGGCGAGTGTTCCATGCAATCAACTTCCATTATCACATGCGAGAATCCTCGAAGAGAACCAAATGTGTTGAAGATTGCTTTATCTCATTTTAAAAATATAGTAAGAGTGCAGACGCTCCTCCATCCGGTTCCTAGTACTAGTATAGTACCTCTATAGACTATAGTAGTAGTACTAGTAAACTTTGCGCTTGGCTGTTCGCCTCTTCGGGAAGTGCAACAATAATAGTACTAGTATAGTGTATGCTTCTGGCAATCTGACACCGAATTAAGTGTTGCACGTCCATCGCCTGAGCGAAGGACAGCTTGCATTAGTCAAAAGTTTCTCCTTGTCCTGCGAGCTACCGCGCGCAAGCTTCTCCCGTCCTGCAAGCTTCTCCTCGTTCGGCAAGTTGACGGGACACAGCAAAGTAGTAATGCTAGTCCATACTGCCTCCTCTCCGGTTAATATGGCTTAATTTCAAACAAGATAAATACACTGTATGTCATTGTATATTTGTAAAAATACGCTCAGTGGACTTCATAATACGCTCATTGCGCTCAATATATACATTTTCCGGTGTTTATATGATCACTAGCTCACCCTGGCTGAGTATGTGTGTGCATGCACGTGTAGGTTGAGCACTTGAGCGTGACCGTGTGTGTTCCGTCGTGTGCTCAGACATGCATGCATTAGGGCATCGTGCGCGTTTTTGCGTCCATGTGTACGTGTGACTGTTGCATACACGTAGGGGGAGTACGTGTAGGGGCCACTAAAGGAGCAGTCAAATCACACAGTAAGTTAGTCGGAAGAAGCAACCATCATTTCACTCTTCAATGACACGTACGCAATATAAAATGGTTGATATGGAGAGAAAAAGAAAACCACTATATATACACTAGCAGGAGCCTAAGCTACAAGCCTACTTGCTTGGGTTGCTCTCTTTACAAGCATAGAACGATGGTGGCCACACCGCTGGTCACATATCCGGCCTGATCCCGCAGCTGGGGGAAAGGAACAATGTTCTGCGTAGATGCGGTCGACATCGGCGAGGGAGAAAATCCACAGTCGGTGCGTCCCAATCGGGGGTCACCGCGGTATGGGCCGATGCCGCGTCCCAACCGCCCTTCTAGCTACAGCCCGACGTCCGTTTCGAAAATATTAGTGCATGTCAACAAAAAATATACTAGTATCGCTGTTCCGTTTTGAAAAAAAGCATATAAGCTGTTACTTCTTACCCAAAGGATCTTTATATCCAACAGAGACAAAATATCCATTTGACTGTTCGAAATTACTTTCACTGCTGATCTGATGTCGAGGTAATTGCTGCATCGCCACCAAAACCCACCATCTCTTAAGCTAAAGTAGACCGAGCTAACCCCTATATTAGCATATTACTAAGATAAAAAGAAGGCATTGTATAATCATTTAGGACATGAGCTTGTCAATCTGAATGTGGAGGGACACCAGCTTAGCCTTGGCCAGCAGCTTGGGCGGAACTGTGAAGAAGGTCAGCTCCTGCACGGCGACGTCGCCGGGATCCCTACTGCTTGTCACCTCCATTTCCACCTTGACGGCGTCGGTCCTGCCTTTGGGCTCCCCCGGCGGGCCGTTCGCCCACAACTTGGCCACGTAGTGCGGCAGTGGGGACGCCCCCGCTCTGATGCAGACGACCGACACGGCGATAGGAGCGCCGATGTCGAGCACGCCGCCGACCAAGAAAAACGCGCGACCGTCCTCCTCCGCGAACAACAAGAGTCGTGGCTCCGACAGTGGCACTTGCAGCTGGAGCGCCTTGCCGTACTGGATCCTGTGCACGGGCATGGGATGCACGGTGCTGATGTGGTGGGAGAGCCACGGCGGCGGCCTTCGTAGCCGTAGACGGGCACGGGGCATTTGCAGGGCGCGAGCGGACACACGCTCTGGTGATCGGCGAGCTTGTGGTAAGTGACGTAGAGCTCACAGCCTTCGTGCGGGCACTCCACCCTCACCGAGGAGAGGACAGCGTCCACCGCCGTGTTCCGCACGTCGAAGCCACCGCCGCGCTCGCACTTCTGGCACTGCCACTGGTTCCCGGGGCGCTCGACGCGGTAGTCCGCGCAAGCCAGAGGCCCCCCCTTGCACTGCGCAAATCAATTGAACAACACATCAATCAAGAAACCTGCACCTTGCTCGATCAGCCGAACGGACGAGGTGTATTCGAACCTCATACACTGGAGACTTCAAGGGGCGGAGGCACAAGGGGCAGTGGAGCAAGGTGAGGTCCATCGAGACCATAGAGAGCTCCATCGCCGGGTCCTATTCCGTCTGCATGATCTCGCCGTCCTCGTGCACAACCATCTCTCGCTTTATTAGGGTCGGGGCATTACAAAGCTTTACCGTCACATATTCATACTACTTCAAGGTGCATTAAATCAACACATGCAAGTATCAAAAGGAGAGTCACGGCATGCATGCGTTGTAATTAATGCATCGGTAAACGCAAATTATTGAAATATATCGAGTGCAGTGCTTTGATGTGTCGCGTTAACTCATACATGACCGAGAAGTTTGATTACTACAACACCCTCTCGCCTTAACCGCACCTGCCTTTGGCTGCATGACAGGTGGGCCACCAACCTATTGGGCCCACCTGTCATGGACGCAAAGGCAGGCGCAGTAAGTCAATGAAGTTGCGTCCCTCCCTCGCCCATGAGCGTGTAGGCTGGCAGGACTAGGAGAAGCTTTCGTTCGCTACACGCTCTCCCTCCCGTACGCAGTGGACATGCAGCAGTTCAATCGGTGTCAGATGGCCAGAAGCATCCTGTAGTACTCCTCCCTGCAGTAGTACTCCATCATTTTGTTCGACTTCCCGAAGAGGCGAAGAGCCAAGCGCAGCCCGGACGCTCGTGTGGCAGTTTCATGTGTAGAGTAGTCTAGGATAGCGTGTACCGTGCCTGTAAGCTTAAAGTCGTTGGGGTCGGCTCCATGCTATATTTTTTTGATTAAAATTATCTTCTGGCCCTACCTGTCATCCTGGTGATTCTAGTTTGCACGCTCATCTGGTCAAGACAGGAATATATATTTTAATTTGTGGTGGGGTAAATGTTAGAGGTTGCAGCAAATGGAGTATTGTACACCGCGGGTCTTTCAGCCAAGTTTAGAGGCAACCATGTGGGGCTAGTGCTATGATGTGTCGCGTCAACTCGTACAACGAGGAGAAGCTTGATTTTACTACTACACGCCTTCTCCCTCACCCATGGGCGCGGTGGCTCGCAGACTAGGGCATGCTTTTGCTTATATAGGAGTACTACAACAAGCTATCCCTCCCGCTCGCGGTGGACGGACATGCAGCAGTGGATTCGATACTGTAGAAGCAGTAGTAGTAACATCATTGTTCGTCTTCTCGAAGAGGTAAAGAGCCAAGTGCAACCCGAACGTGGCAGTTGCGAACCTTGGAGCACGCATATAGCCAGGCTCTTGCATGAGACAAAATTGCTATGTGAGCCCACTATTGTAGTAGTAAGTACTCCAGAAAGGAGTATTTGCCTTTCTAGAGATTTCAACAAGTGACTAGACTACACCGAGACGGAGTACATATGGAGCAAAATGAGTGAATCTACACCGTAAATAAATACATAGTTCTCTCGTTTTCCTCTCGGCCTTGGTCGCGGTGCACAATATTGAGTATACTAGTACTATCATCTTGAAATTTATGAAGTCACCATAGGCACCTCGTCGTCGACGGGAACGTCTCCTGACACGCGATAGACGCGAGCGGCAGTCGCCTCGATAGGTGCTTGAATGCCAAGGAGGGAGAGGGTAGCGGTTCCCGAGACATTGAACGGTCAATGATGCATCCTCAAATTACTCTGCAGAGGGAATTAATTGGAGAAGCAGAATAGAGCCAGCACGATGTGAATGCAACAGAGTTTGGATTCTCATATAAAGGCGCCCCACCACTCCAATCCATCTACTCCCTAGTCTCTGCGCAACACTGCTCACTCCAACCCAAGACCAAGTGACTAGAAGCCAGAAGCACCTATGGAGGCGATGGACGCGAGCGGTAGTCGGCTGTGCCAAATCATCCAAGGCGTCGGCCTACGGCCCCAGACCGTGCAGCATTTCCAGATGGTGCTGGCGACCGCCAGCGTCATAGCCCTCGCCGATGCCGACTTCGCCTCTCGCATGGACGACATGATGGTCAACTCCATCCACAAGTTCGCCGCCGTCAAGAAGCGCGCGGACGACCTTGCCATACTGCTCCAGCCCGCGCGCCCAGGCTCCTCATTGCCTGCCACCCTCATCGGCCTCCATGGTGACGAACTCTTTCAAGCCCTGGTGGCCCTGCAGTTGCCAGAGGTCGCGATGAAGAATGTGCACCTCGAGGCCGCGCTCGTCGCGCAGCGCCTCGCCATGCAAGAAACCGTTGACCTGCACATCCACAACTACGAGGAAATCGTCTACATAGGCCACTACAAGGCCAGCGAGGACAGAAAGACGTTGGCCTTCTTCCAGCGGCTGGAATCTTTGGACTCCATTATTTAGAAGCACGTCGACCTGGCCACGAAAGTCGCTACTACTTAGCCGCCGTTCGGTGGGCCGGCACCCTGAGTCGAGGAGGTGGACGTCGTCGATGGATGCATCTCTTCTTCTTGCCTCCTCTAACCAGCACCACATCGCCTCGTGGCCTTAATGTTTTATTAGTATAGGAGTATATGGCATTTTTATTCCAGTAGTAATGTTTTCACTGTGAGGTGGGGCCGTAGTTGAGCAAACCGACCATCGGCAAATCCCCACCCCGCCCACCGGGCGTCGGCTGAGTTTAGAATTAGAAGAGAGAAACAAGGGAGAAGAGCTAGCTGTAGCACAGACGCTGTTGTCAGATGGGACTCGCGTTGATAGAATAGGAGTACCGAGCACTCGTACCTATTTTTTTTAGGGAAAAAGCAGTCGTATGTCTAGTACTACCACTAGTTGGGTGCGTGCGACCTATACCTGTCATCACTTTAGGTCTCCTTTTCGAACCACAGCTACGCTTGACCGTACATATTTTTTCACGCATTTATCCTCCTATATGTACTCCTAGGCTATTTCCACGTGCACCCTTTCGCCGACATGTGGGACACAGAGCATCTGGGTCGTAGTGCATGCACGACTCGGAGCATATGCCGGGGTACTTACATTTCAGACCTCACGAATTACATGCAAACCCCTCGCAGAAGAATAAATAAATAAATGAATTACTACATGAAACCAGATTATTTTCATAGAAACCGGAGCACGTTCATTAAATTTTGGACATAACACGTTTATAAAAAACTACCGGACCTAAACCAGTCTAAGGGCCTCTTTGATTTGCAGGATACTGAAAACACATAAATGGGGAAAGTATGATGGCGATGAACCGAGACGAGGAGAACTCTACTAACTCAGTTAGAGGTTAGAGTTAGATTCTAACCCTGAACTAACTCTAAACCAAAGAGGTGTATGGATGGCAGGGTTAGATTGACAATATATGTTCTTTCTCAATCACTGCGCAACACTGCTCACTCCAATCCAAGACCAAGTGACCAGAAGCCAGAAGCACCTATGGAGGCGATGGTCGCGAGCGGCACTCGGCTGTGCCAAATCATCCAAGGCGCCGGCCCGCGGCCCCGCACCGCGCAACGTTTCCAGATGGTGCTGGCGACCGCCGGCGTCGTAGCCCTCGACGACGCCGGCTTCGCCTCTCGCATGGACGACATGATGGTCAACTCTATCCACAAGTTCGCCGCCGTCAAGAAGCGTGTAGCGAAAGCTCCTACTAGTCCTGCCAGCCACCACGCTCATGCGTGAGGGAGGGGGCGTTGTAGTAATCAAACTTCTCGGTCTTGTACGAGTTGACACGACACATCAAAGCACTGCACTCAATATATGTCTTTTTACACATTTCAAATGGACTACTACATACGGATGTATGTAGACATATTTTGCTTTGTATGTAGTCACTTGTTGCAATCTCTAAAAAGACTTATATTTGGAAACGGAGGGAGTACAATGCATGCATGCATGCCGTGACCTCCCTTTTGATACTTGCATGTGTTGATTTGATGCACCTTGCCAAATTTTGACTATAAATTTAACTAACCAAATTTTCATGCATGTCACAAAATATTACGGGGCTGTTTGGATTGTGACTATGTTTGTCTTATGTTGCCACATTACTTTTCCCACACTTGCCTAACTTGAGTTGCTCAAATTGTTAGACACACTTTGGCTTGCCAAAGGGAATCTTGCCACACTTTTTGTGTCTATGACATGTGGGGTTCACTGCTAATATAAAAAAACTTGTCTTAGGTGTGGCTAATAAAAAAGACTTATATTTAGGAACGGAGGGAGTAGAAAATATAAATAATAATGCATATGGGGCAACCCATGTTTCTAATAATTTTAGCCATGGGCTTGTTCACAATTTTTATGAGGGGGTGGTTGTTCATTTAATGAAGGGACTTGTACCAGACTTGAACGATACAAAGTGTGACCTGGCACACCGTAACACCACTTGGGACAAGCGGGTAGCTATCTAAAAAAACAATCAACAACTAAAAAAACAGCGACCTGGCACGTAGTACACAATTTTAAACGATTGTTTTGATGGAGTGAAAAAGGAAAACTACCCCACTACGTATATATGGGTCGGAGCCTCCGCGCTTGATTCCTAGGGTTGCTCTATTCACACACTCTCATCCTCTCCAGATCTAAACAAGATAGGGGTGGTAACACTGTCTTTCTCCCTTCAAAAAACATTCTCTTTCTATCCTCACCACTGGTTACAGATCCGGACGTATCCCCCTCCGCCGGTGAACGGGAGAAGGGGCAGCGTTTAGGCCGTCGTTGACAGCGAGGGAGGAGACCCACTGCCGGCCGCACCATTATCTCTGGCCGAGCGCTGGCGCGAGAGGTCCTCCGATCCCTTCGTCGTTGCCCTAGTGTGGGCGGTTCCGGCCTCCCGCCGCCCACCTATCCACATCCCGACGACCTTCAGGTATATCTTCCTTCGAAACCGCCTTAGCTCTACTTCCCCAGCTCGCTACGTCGCTACATGTGCATCATTTCTACCTCTCAGCCCCTCTCGATCGGATGGTCCAACGTCGCCTATTTTTTTCTTCTATTGTTAGAGGTAAAGCTACTTCATGGAGTCGAATCTTGTACTTGGTTCAAACAAGAAATAAAGTGGGGGTGGGGGAATTTAGTATGTAGTACATCAGACTTGGTACAAACAAGAAGGAAAGGGGGTGAAAGTAGTACAGACTGGTCATCCAACCGGTCTCTTGGTCGAAAAGGGAAATATAGGGGTAACGATGTACACAGTGGTATGACCAGGACTAGATTTGCTATCCACACATAGGAGTAGGTGGCTAGAGTGAACAAAAATGGGACCAACCCAGATATGTTTCTTGGATGCTTGTTTCTCGGGGCAACAAACTATGAATCGCCACTTTATGCCCCTGTTTAGGTACATGGTGTTGGATTGCTGGTGCACCCACTGTCCCATGCCCTTATACCAAATATTTAGATGTTCTTAATCTAATGCCCCTGGTAAAAATGAAGCCATGCCACTGTTATAAGCCATGACAAGTTTAGCCAAATGTTTTTGCCTGTAATTGTTTGAGACTCTGACTGTTTCCTCTGTAGCTTTTTGTGCAAACAGGGATATCCATTTCACCTGGTTGCTGTTGTGACCTTTTGGTGCACTTCACAAAACTCTTCTTAAAAGAAGTGACTTTTGTGTTGTTTAACTGGAATGTCAGAATGGAACAGTTGGTTCATTTCGGTGGAACTGCACAAAGGGAGATATGTGTTCCAATCCTCATCATCCATATTGGCACCATAACCTTCCTTTAGGTAAGAATGATATTTAATGCATGTGTCCATCTCTATTTTGCGACTGCCATGAGAAAATAATGCTATTTTTTACTAGTACACTTGTACTCCTTCACTGACAAAACCAATTCTGAAATAGAAGGCCAATCATGTACTTGGTTTCACCAACTGGTGAGGAGACTGAGAAACAGAGCACTAAGAGGAGGAAGAAGAAGAAGAGTAAATAGTGCCAAGGCGATCTTGGTGAAGCCAGAGGCCTCAGTCGAGGCCATTCAAGGGCTCTGGCAACGACTACCTTACATGTGAGATGATCCTCCAGGGAGCCCTTCCACTTCTGCTTTCTCACTTAATTAATTAGGAGTACTTAAGTACCACTAATTTATTGCTGCCTAATTTTCCTGTCGGAGTTAAACAAATCTTTAGTAGCACCCTATGCTGAATCATGTACGTGTGTATGTTTGTCTCTGAGGTGAATCATGTGGTGGAGCAGGGAGGGAATGCTAACTTTACCCATTAAGATAATGAGGGTGCTTCTATTTGTTAGTGTATGTTTCATCAACTAGTCCCACTATTACAGTAATCTCACTCTCTCAATATATGTGCCAACAGGGATGCTCGATTTTGGTGGAACTGCACAAAAACTTTGGGTGCTTCGTTGCCTCAACAGCTTCCTTCCTTTCCTGTTAGTCGCTAATCTCGGCTTGCATTCTTCCTTTGCTGTCAGTCGCTTGGCTTATCTCGGCTTCCAGTCAAAGGAAACAGTAATTGATATGCTACCTCACACAGGTTGGTACTAGTCTTTATCCTGATTATTGTGCTTGTCATATGTATTGGTAATTTGGTATTGTGCTACTGTTTGCCGATTTCATAAAGGAGTAACTTGGAGCCTAAACTCGCAGGCAAATCATTACATCGGGTGATTTCAGTAGAACTGCACAAAAAGATCAGATGGACAGGTACTTATGCTGCTGCTATGTACTCCAAAGTTCACTCAAACAAGCATCGACGTTGACAAGAAGAAGTGCCTATATTCATTCGAGTATCAACCGGCGTCAACCAATTGTCAAACTCCAAGTATTAGGAGAGTGAACGCCAAAAATATTGCTTGGCGCATAGCCCAGAAAAACACAGTCCAGTCTTTGGTCCCAACTTGTGCCTTTTGGTTATCTGCACATATGGTAGCGAACTGTATGGCATGGAGTCTAAAGATTCCAGACAAGTTGGTTGACGCGTATATTCATCTGGCACTTAGTCAGTCTGCACGCCAGGGATGCTCCATTTCAGTTGAACTGCACAAAAAATGTGGGTGGTTCATTTTCTCAACCGCCTTCTTTCTCGTCTGCAATGTAGAATTTTGGCGAGATACAACACCAAGATGAGCCAGTAAACTAGTTGGATGAAAGTAGTGGCCAAGTTTCTCAAACCTCCCTCGGCACGAGGCCACTATTTGAGGATAAACCTACAAGCAAAGTTCAGATTGTCTGTGCTGTCTCTTATGTACTCGAAAGTTTACTCGTAGAAGCATTAATTTTAGCAAGAAGTACCTCCGACTGAACACCATTTACCAGTCTGTACCCTAGGTAATTAAAGTTCGTCCATGGATCATATTGGCTATGATCTCAATCATTTGGATGCATAAACATACTGAACATGTGTATATCTGAATCTTTTTGTGAATTATCTATGAATATTGTTTTGTGATCTATCAATCATTTGGACCCATAGACATGCTGAACTTGTGTATATATGAATCTTTTGAGTTGTTGATAGTGAATGTTGGCTATGAATATGAACGTGTCCTGTGAACCTGAGTTTGATACGAATGTTTACCTCTTATGTTGTGCTTGTGTGTGAACTTGTTAGTATGCCTACTGCGGGGTATGTGACGTGTGGGTGTCAACGGCACACCTTCTTCCCGAGAAGAATTGCACCTGCTTTGTTAGGGTAGCAACGGTGCATTAGCTCTTTTTAATCTTTTTGCTCTGTCTTGCCCCCTCCCCCGCTCAACCCCTGCCGTAATGTTTTCGGCCTCAAAACAAACATAGTACTACGTTGTTTTGGGCGCTTGATGAATAATCAAGTGCTGCTTTCTGTAGGTTGGCCCGCCCAGCAAATGGGCTGTGGTTCCACCACGGACTGGGAGGCTAAAAATACAAGTTGTATGGTGCAGAGGCAAGTAAAAAAACGCCATCGAGAGCCATCCACTAAAGAAAAAAATCTCTCCTGATGTGCTTCTTCAGTCGTGCCGCCGGCCCCCTCTATAATCCAGTTCGCTCGGGGATCTGGTATCATTTTTTTCCAGAGGGTGAACAAGTATCAGCTAGGCCTAGGTTTTGTATTTTAACATGCGTAGCCCACGACATACGGGTGATAGTGATTTCAACTTATTTTTTGAGGTCCATACCGGCCTATGGGCTTTTTCTTAAAGATCGGTAGCCCAATGTATTTTTTTAACCACATTATATATATTTATATTATTACTATTATCGTATATTTTATAGAGACTTATATATACATTATGAAAACATCCCACGTGTTATTAACTTATAAAAGTAAATGTTTAACAAAAGTTGGCAAGGAAAATCCTGGTTATTTTTGACTCACACGCAAGAAAAATCCTTGTGATTGCATACAAAAGCTTGCGAAGATTTTAAGGACCAATGTAATAATAACGCGCTCATTTTTATTTTGAGCAATAACTCGCTAATTTGTTAATTATGTATATAAAAATGTGCCTCTCCGGTTTATTTTTGATATTAATTGCTCCTTCTAACATAACATTATATATATAACGAGCCCAGCTAATTCGTGTATTTGAAGGAAGTGCAAATGGGCTGGGATTTCTTAGATAATATAAATGGGCCGCATTGACGCGAAATTATTTGTTCACCCAGCCCAGCAAATGGACTGTACATTCTAGAAAACATGGGTTAAATATATGCCACATTTTTGCAGGCTGACATGTGGGCCAATAGGTCGAAGCCTACGTAGGGCGTTGTCAACTTGGTCGGCATGCACCTTCAATCTCTCGTCTTCTTCCTCCAGCGTCGCCGGGACCGCCTGGTCCGGCCTCCGGCGGCTAGCGGCTTTGCTTAGCACGCATCGCTGCGAAGCGCTACCCCACCGCCGGCCAGGCTATCCCTCCACCCCTCCACACCTCCTGTTATTCTCCACCGACTGCAGCCCCACGCCGCACCAGAACCAGTTATAACCCTTCTCCTCCACTCAATCTGCGACTCCACTGCCGCGTCTTCCCACCTCTGAGTCGTTCCCATCCGGGGCCTCGCCGTCGTCCACCGCCTCGCTCCGCTCGGTGCGGCGTGGTCAACAAATGAGAGTCATCGGAAGAGGACTGTACGTGGAGAGCCTGACGGCTGGGACCCACGAGGTCCATGGTCGCACGCAAGGAAAGTTCCTCCTTATTAAGCTGAAAAAAATGTTTCCTCTACCTGACAGCTAGGACCCACCGGCTGTATCTTCGCACGGAAGGAAGTGCCTCCTTGTTATGCGAAAAAATTATTCCTCCCGTTGACACCTAGGGCCCGTCAGATTTGGTGGCTGACTTGTGGGCCTACTAAGCGGACGTGTACGCAGGGCTTTGTCAACTTAATCAACAAATGATTCTAGCAGCTAGACCATTGGATGTTAATCCAACAGCCGTGCTCCTTCTTCAACCTCTGTTCTTGCTCCTGTCTCCCGTGGGCGGCACCGCGGCTGTGCTGCCGCACACCCGAACCAGTCAAGTTTCCCACTCCTCTCCATCTGCGACTCCACTGCCCCGTCTTCCCCATCTCCGGGTCGTTCTAGTCTAGGGCCTCACCGTCGTCCACCGGCCTTTGGTGCGCTCGGCACGGTGTGGTCAACGTGATCAACAACCGAGAGTCATCGGAACATGACTGTACGTGAGAGGCTGACAGTGGGGACGCACCACGCCCATGGACGCATGCATGCAACGGAATGCAGCGGGGTCAACGTGGTCAAGGAACGACTTCCATCGGAAGTGTACTGTACGTGGAGAGGCTGACAGCTGGGTCCACAGCCGCAGCAAGGAAGTGCCTCCTTATTACGCCGAAAATAATGATTCCTCCACCTAACAGCAGGGACCCACCGGACGGGCCACCGTATTTTGCGAAAAAAATGTTTCCCCCTGACTGCTGGGACCCATCGGACGGGTCACCGTATTTCACAAAAAAAAACGTTCCCCCGCTGTCAGCTCGGACCCACCGGAAGTGCCTCCTTATTACGCACAAAAAAAATGAATACACCCCCTGCTAGTTGGGACCCACCTTGGTGGGTGGCTGACTTGTGGGCCTACTAAGTTGACGGGGACGGAGTGCTTTGTCAACTTAGTCAATATGAACGATTCTAGCTCTAGTGACCGTACGATGTCCATCCAACGGCCGTAGTGCTTCTTCAACCTCTGGTCTTCTTGCTCCAGCCGCCCAAACCAGCGCCTGTCGTGCCGCATGCTCCTGCCTCCCGTGGCCGGCTGTGCTGCCGCGGAGGCCTCACCGCCCCCTACTATTCCCGCCGCTGGCCAGGCCCTGCGGTGACGGTAGCCTCACACCACAGCCGAACCAGTGAACCCTCGTACTCCTCTCCGCGCGGGCTTCCACTGCCGCGTCTTCCCCGGCTCCGCGTCGTCCCCTTCCTAGGCCTCGCCGTCGTCCACCGCCCTAGTGCTCTCAGCGCGGCGTGGTCAACGTGGTCAAGGAACGGCTTCCATCGGACGTGGACTGTACGTGGAGAGGCTGACAGCTGGGTCCACGGCCGTAGCAAGGAAGTGCCTCCTTATTACGCGCAAAATAATTATTCCTCCACCTGACAGTGGGGACCCACCGGACGGGCCACCGTATTTTGCAAAAAAAACGTTTCCCCCTAACTGCTGGGACCCACCAGCTACATCTTCACACGCAAGGAAGTGCGTCCGGGCAAAAAAAAACGATTCGCCCCCTAACTGCTGGGACCCACCAGCTACATCTTCGCAGGCAAGGAAGTGCCTGACAGTCGGGACCCACCTAGTCGAAGCGTACGTAGCATTGTCATTCTGGTCGCGAATGTGTACGTACATACTGGTCGATGTAGAGGAACGCACGTGTCGTAGTAGAGGCGCGCACGTAGCATGTACACGTACGTATAGCGGCCAGGGTGCAAGAAAGTAAATACGGCCACGTACATACATACGAGCGGGGTCTCAGATGCCTACTCGCGCGTACGTACGGCTAGGGCTCGTGTACATGGCTGGGTCGGAATGGAGAAACAGCGTCATCGTCGTGTTCATGGGGAGCCAACCGGCTGGGTCGGAACAGAATGCGTCGTCGTGTTCATCGGGAGGGCTTGGACGGAACAGCCGATGGAAACGAGGCCTGGCGTACCGCAGAACGGAGGAAACGGCCTTGTGTTCAACCGGCCACGTTCAAAACGGGATCCTGTTCATCGGGAGGGGTCTGGCGTACCGCAAAATGGAGGAAACGGACCTCCTACGGTCGAAACAGGGGTCCTGTTGATCAGGAGGGGTGTGGAGTACCGCAAAACGGAGGAAACGGACTTGTGTTGGAGCGCTACGGTCGAAACGGGGGTCCTGTTCATCGGGAGGGATGTGGCGTACCGCAAAACGGGACTCTACGGGATACTGTTCATCTCCACCGTCGACCCCCTCCAGCCTCCACGGATACTGTTCATCCACCGTCGACCTCCTCCAGCCTCCACCTGCGACTGTTCATCCACGTGCTCCTGTTCATCCAGCCTCCACCGTGCGCTACTCCACCGGCTACTGTTCAACCAGCCCTCTCCACGGACTACTGTTCAACCACCCCTCCACAGGCTACTGTTCATCCAGCCCTCCACCGTCTACTGTTTATCCTGCCCTCCACGGGGTGGTCCTATTCATCCTGCCCTCCACGGGGTCCTGTTCATCCAGCCCCACCCGGCTCGAACGATCGGGGTCCTGTTCATCAAGAGGCAACGCCACGGGGTCCTGTTCATTCACCCCCACTGGGAACTGTTCATCCAAACCCCCCAACAACGCTCACTGTTCATCTAGAGGCAGCATCGATCAGCTTCAGTTAGCAGCAGTAGCGAAGGAATCGCTCGATCGGGTTCAGTTAACAGCCATCGATCGATCGCTCGGGTTCAGTAACGCGTAGCCTGCAGTGCAATCGCTCGGGTTCAGTTAGAGCCCAATGCCTCGCTCGGGTTCAGTTAGAGCCCAACGCCTCGCACCCATGCGCGGTCGTGTATGAGAGAAACGCGCATCGCTTGGCCCCGACCACCCACCGTAACCGGGAACACCCCGATATTTTCCTCACCCTCGCTTCTACCACGGTTTTTCCGTCATGGACGGCCCAAAGAATGTCATGCAGCTACGTCTCCGGCCCGCCCAGGACAAAAAGCCCATTTTCTGTTATGATTTTTTGTCATAGAAGTAGGACCCCACCACATCTATGATGATACCGTGTTTTGTCACAGTTATTGTCATAGAAGTGTCATAAGTATGACAGAAAAAAAATTCGTTCGGCCCAAAATGTCACGGATGTGTCTTTTTTTTGTAGTGATACATTCCCCAACAGAATGGAGTTGTTGAGCGAAAGAATAGAACTCTCATTGAAATGGCGATAACTATGCTCAGTGAGTACAAAACTCCTATTCGCTTTCGGGCTGTTGCTATTAACACTTCTTGTCATGCTATCAATCATGTTTATCTTCACAAATTCCTTAAGAAAACTTCATATGTGCTTATCACTGGCAATAAACCAAATGTTTCTTATCTATGTGTTTTTGGTGCACCTTGTTATATTCTTGATATGAATCATTCCTCCAATTTTGCACCTAAGGCACATGAAGGTTTTCTTCTTGGTTATGGCTCGAACTCGCATATTTATCGTCTCTATAACTCTCATCACGGGAAAGTTATGAAAACGGTAAACGTGCGGTTTGATGAATCTAATGGCTCCCAAAAGGAGCACCCGCCAAATGTGATAGATGAACCACCAATCTCGGATGCTATTCGGCAAGTGGCTATTGGGAGCATCAAGCCAGTTGAAGAAAATGCACCTGATTCTTCCGATGATGATGCTCCTATGACTCGAAGCAGAACATGCCAGGACATTGCCGAAGAAAATGCCATTCCAAATACTAATGGCAACCCGAATCCAAATGCCGAGAAAAATGGCAATCCTGAAGGAAATGGTGACACAAATGCTGACGCTGATGAAAATGATAATGACCATCAAGATCCTTATCCTCGAGTGGCTAATCAAGTTGATCCCTCACTAATTCTCGATGAATTCGAGAATCCAGGTTATCGACCCACAACTCGTTCACGCACTCGTTTGGCTAACTACTGTCGCAGTTTCTCCGTTGTCTCATTGGCAGAACCTACCAAGTATGAGGAAGCCATGAATGATCCAAATTGGATGAATGCTATGCAAGAGGAGTTGGTGCAATTTGAACTGAATGATGTTTGGGAATTGGTTGACAAGCCGAATCCTAAGAAGCATAATATCATCGGCACCAAATGGATATTCCGGAACAAGCAAGATGAAAATGGCATTGTTGTGAGAAACAAAGCATGTCTTGTCGCTCAAGGGTATACACAGGGAGATGATATTGATTTTGGTGAAACATATGCTCCTGCTGCTCGCCTTGAGGCAATTCGTATTCTTCTCACTTATGCAAATTACAATGATATCTTGGTTTATCAAATGGATGTGAAAAGTGCATTCCTCAATGGTGAAATTGATGAGGAAGTTTATGTTAGACAGCCACCTGGCTTTGAACACCTTGAGTTTCCTAACGAAGTTTTCAGGTTGAAAAAGGCTCTATATGGGCTAAAGCAAGCCACTCGAGCATGGTATGACACCTTGAAGAAGTTTTTTCTTGATAAAGGGTTCAAGCCAGGATCCACTGGTCCCACACTTTTCACTCGTGCTATTGATTACGATCTATTTGTATGTCAAATCTATGTGGATGATATTATCAACGACTGTACTAACAATGATTGCAGCTTAGAGTTTGGGAAAATGATGTCCAAGAAATATCAAATGTCTATGATGGGTGAACTTAAGTTCTTTCTCGGACTGCAAATATGTCAATAGGCAAATGGAATTTTCATATCTTAGGAGAACTATCTTAAGGAATGTCGGAAGAAGTTTAAAATGCAAGGTTCCAAATGAAGGGCTACAAAACACCTATGCCCATGAATGCTAAGCTAGATGCAGATGTGTACGGTAAGGATTACGATCAGAAGGCTTGTCGTTCGATGATTAGTTCTCTTCTTTACCTATGTGCATCCAGATCTGGCATTATGTTGAGTGTTTGCATGTGTGCCCGCTATCAAGCTGCACCAAAGAATCGCATCACCAAGCGGTTAAGCGTATTATGAGATATTTGGCTCACACCCCCACCTTAGGTTTATGGTATCCTAAGGGAGCACAGTTTGATCTCGTTGGATATTCAGACTCAAATCTACTTTGGGGACATGCCATTTCCTCGGTAGATCATTGGTCTGTTGGTCATCAAGGAAGCAGAATTTTGTATCTCTCTCCATGGCTGAGGCCGAATATATTGTTGTTCGCGCTTGTTGCACTCAGTTATTATTGATGAAGCAAACACCGAAGGATTATGGCATCAAGATCAAGAAGATTCCTTTCTATTGTGACAATGAGAGTGTCATCAAAATTGCACATAATCCAGTGCAGCATTCTCACACCAAGCACATTGCCATTAGACATCATTTCATTCGCGATCAATTTGCTCGAGAGGATATTGTCATCAATCACAGCAAGACCGAAGACAGTCTCGTTGATATCTTCACCAAGCCTCTCGATGAGAAAAGATTTTGTGCATTACGGTGTGAGCTAAATATCCTAGACTTCGCAAATGTGTAGTAAGATGGACTCGGCACCCATTCTAACACTTCCACATCTTAGAAGGAATGGGTGCACAACACTCGAAGAGTTTGAAAATTTCGACAAAGTGAGAATTTCTTTCTGAGAGTGAATACATTAACGAAGAACTAGACTAATTGGGTGCCACGATAACTGTGCGACGCTCGGGTTCATACAGCTCTTATACGGTGGGCCACGCCACCACAATTTTTCTTTGTTGAGTTTCTGTTCGTTTGAAGGATTTTGTGTTTGTCCGAATGCATTTCTCTCATAGCTATTCTTTCGGGTGTTTGTGTTTTGTTGACTGAGTGAAATGCCTAGGACCCTATTTTCCCTCTGTTCTATCTCTTCCAATATATGTTGTTCCGTTATGAATGCTCAATTTCATCTGGTACCAAAACTTTATCTGGTGTCCTTGACCACGATAAAGATTAGGTCCGAACTTTAATCTGTTTTGGTGAAAGCTGTCCAAAATTTGGGGTTTCCCACCCAAGTCAGGACGATGATCTCTTTATGATGGTTGCCACATGCAATCCATCAACTGCCACCCATCTTGTCCGTTGAATCACAATAGTCTCTTGATAGTGGCCCTTCGATCGGATTCACTCCGTGCGGTTATTTTCCGTCGTATATATATACCGCTGCTCCCTTGCTCCCTCATTCACTTCTTTTCCTCCTCGCCATCGTCTCCTCCGAAACCCTCGGTGCAGTGCTCTACCTTGAGCTCGACGCCGACGATGCCTTCGCCGCTGCGCTACCGGAAAGCGGTCGCCGGAGTCCTTCCTCACTGCCGCGGGACATCTTATTCCCCGCGCTATCGTAGCTGCTACACAACACCAAGCTAGGGTACTTGCAGTTCAAACTCAGGCCTCTGTCCTTCTCGTTCGAGTTCGTCTGTGGTTATTATTCTCCGATTTTATCGCATATCTTAGATCCTTACTGCTTAGGTAACTAGTGCGGATGTGGTTTGTAGTTGTCCCTCGCATCCAATTTTTTTTCAGATCTAGGGTTTGTGCTATGTCTCGCATGAATGGAATGGTTAGCACGCTGACTAGTATTTTCTTCGGACCTACTAGTTTGTTCTATACATTTCACATGTGTATGCAATCAGTTGAGGATTCTGCTCGACCAATGAGCATGGCCGATGAAGATGAGGTAATCTTGGGTACAACAAACGAGTCAAAAGCACCAAATTCAAAGGGCCCAACGGTAGGCCCAACAACCAGCTAGAGGAAGAGACACGAGGAAAATACAGTTGAGCAAGAAGAATATGCACCAGAAAAAGAAAGGTGGAAGACAACCATACGCAAATTCAGCTCAGTACATCTCTCATGACAATTACAAAACTGTGCGAGGAGAGTCAAAACGAGAAAGGGACAAACGTCTGCAAAGGATTCGATGAGTGGTTCCACTATGAAATGATTCATCCTCGTTCTGCGAAGAACTTTGCCTTTCATCCTCCATGGGGTGACTGCCGTGAAATTGGCCTCATTCGGGCAGGTGATCCCCAGGAGAGACCACCGCCACCACAAAATACTGACAAGTCATCCCTTCGCACTCCCGAATCATATCCTGATGAACTGGCTAAGCGCCAGAAGAATGCTGAAAAGAGAGCCAAGAAAGCAGAAAAAGAAAGAGCTCTAGAAGAACAAAATCGTCGCCTTATCAAATCTGACGTAGAAAAGAAAGAAGTCGAAGAAAAATCAGAAGGACGCTCCAAGCGCAAACATGATCCCAGCACTGCTGCACTGAAGAAGAAGAGTGCACCGAAGAAAAGGCCGGCTGAACCAACTGAAAGAAATGTCGACAGCAATTCTTCCGATCAAGATGATCCATCACCAGCGAGAGAGGAAGTTGATGCTACTTTAAGTGAGCAAGTAAACATCACAACTTCTACAGTGCTTCCTAACCTTCGGGCTCGTGTATTTCCAATAGCACCTCCGAAGAAGATCATTTTGAAAAGGAAGACTCCACCTACCACTGTTACAATGAAGGATTTTGTGGATACAACTCCTCATCCTGAAGCAATAAACATGCAGGATTTGGTAGTTGAGGCTCGAGTCTATACTGCCAAGCCAGGTGAACCCATTACAAAGCCAAAATTGAAGAAAATCAAGGCTCCTACCACTGAGCAAACTGCACCTCAAGATGCCGCACCGAAAGAAAAGGCTGCTCAGTTTGCTCCTACTTTGACACAACCTTTGGCTTCTTTGCCTCCATCTAAGCAATTTCCAGTGTCAACTTCTCCTATTGCACGGGCTGATGTTCAATCTGATGCTCCACATTATTATAATCATGTATTCATCATGGAGTAGCTTGACAAGTTCGTAGAGAATCCATTTGCTGGTGAAGTGGCATCTTTGACAATCCCTGCTGAAGTTATTTCACAAGTCTCCGATGTTGTTAGAGATATGAGAGAAGATTATGTTGAAATCAACAACCTTACTGCCGAACTCAATGACCTTGATGGTCGAATGAAAACTGCATCTTCCAAGTTTGTCATTAAACAACTTGAAGAATTTTACATGGATATCAATCAGACCTTGAATATCCCCCGCAACAGAAGATTGGCTCTTCACTCAGATCTAGATAATATTGTTCGCAAGATCTGCCTTGAGCATCAAGCAAAGGCCACTAGATATAATGATCCTGTCAAGGGATCAAACTGCTCAACACACAAAAGAAGCGCAAGAAAATTGCAAAGAAGAATGCTCCCCCTCCGACAACTGAAAAGTATCCTGATCATTCAGAGGCTCGGACTATGAAAGAAAATTCCCCTGAGCAAGCAATTCCCTCGCCAAGGCCAACTGAACTAGTGCTTGTGGCCTCCCCTGTTTGAGCTGATATTCCAACATAGCAAGTTGTGTCTGAAGAGGGTGAAATCCCTCACTCTGAACATCAAGCTTCGTCCGCTCGAGAAACACCGAATGATTCGGCTCCTCCAACTGATCCACAACAATAGATTCCCGAGGATCAACTGCAACCACCTCCAGTGGCTACCAAAAAGGAATCTGCTTCGTTACCCCGTGGTTCTGTAACTCCAACTGTTGTGCCATCTGCTCCATCATCACTGCATTTGTCAATCGAGACAGCGAAAAGAAGTTCAGATGTTGGTTCGTCTGCAGTCAAATCTGTTTCTGCTCGTCATACGAACTCTGTAGTTTATGGAGATGAGGTGATTCCAGTCGAAGATGAACTTAAATATCCATATCCTCGTGAACAACTACCTTTGTTCTCGACATGTGTTGGCGTCAAAGGGCCACTTTTCAATCGGAACACTCATCCCTAATTCTTTCAAGAAATTCCATACAAAGGGTCACGCACTTCTGAATCTCCTCATTTCTGGACTAAGTAACATGCTATCTATTATTCTTGGATTCTCTATGACAGCCGAAACATATTTCCTCATGAGTTCCTGGACTTCTCAGCTATGAAGAATATTGGCTGTTTTGATCAAATATTGCAAGATATAGAAGATTTTAGCCTCACAAATGTCTTTGCATTCGAGCATCCGTGGAACAGAGAAATCATACTTCAGTTCTATGCAACCTTGTACATCTCTGGTTATGAATCTGATAGCTCCAAGTGGATCATGGAATGGATGACTGAAGGGAGACGCATGAAATGCACTTCAATGGATTTTGTCTCCCATTTTCATTTCCCTCGGTTGGAGCATGGCACGACTAAAATTAGAGTACACAACATTGATGTCATTTCAGATAAAATCTTTCATTGCACCATGGACAAATAAAAGATTCGTGACTATAGTGGTCCTCCCTTGCCTGAGCACTTGACGTTCGAAAATCAAACTCTATATCATTTGCTCACCTACACCATTTGCCCTCTGACCGGGATGAATACTGACAATGTCATCTATGATGTTCTTCGAAATGCCATCTGTGCAATCTCCGAGAAATATATCTTTGATGTCGAGGACATGTTTCTGCGCATCTTAATGGACTCTACTTAGCATCCTAAGTGCCTCAAAGTCTATCCGCCATGGATTCAGAAAGTGGTTGATCATGCTATGCGCACCGAATATTTGGCAAAAGCTAATCATAAAAGCTTCATTCCTCCAGTGCGTGATACACCGCGGGTGATAGAAGATATTTCTTTGGGTAAAGTACCCGTGTCAAGTCCTCCATATTATCACAACACATTCGATGGGCCACGACTGCCTTAACATGATCGACAGCCCTCTCATCAACCTCCTTCGCACCTCGAAGTGAGTTTGCACACTCAACATTTGTTGTTGCAGCATATGCCTAAGGATCGCCGAGAGAAAGAACATCTTGCTGCCGAGCTGAATGCCATCAACAACCGAACAAAATTAGTTCATATGATTACGGCTGAGAATAAGAAGCGCCTCTGGAAATTGCTTCGAAAGTTATTCTCCAAGAAACAACTCTTTGACGCCGATCTCAAAGAACTATATGATTATATTGACCAAGGGCTTTCTGTTGAAGACTTTCACGATTGCATTACTCCACCTCTGCCAGCTCATGAGCCAACAACTGATCTACTTCATTTCAAGCTGCGAAAATTGCTCGAAGAATCAAAAGCTACCTCACCAACAGAGAGACCAGCCGAAAGAAATGTGTTATCTCGTGTTACTCAAGTGGCTGATCCTGATGTGCCTTCATCCTCTCAGCCTCATGCTACCATTCATGACGGAAAACCTGCTGGTGCTCATGATGGAGATCTTCCAGTCACTTCTGAATCAGAAACCTCCTCCAACAGTTCCTCTAAAGATGCCACCGAGTGAATCAAGTTCACTGCTTTTGCACTCATGTTCTTCGCCACCCTTTTGGCACTAGTTGACAAAAGGGGGATAATTACATCAAGTTTCGACATATTTGTTCTCTGTGGTTATTTGGTTTGGTTTTGTGAGAGATTTGAATCTTATGCTTTAAAGACTATTTGTGCCATGATGTAAAACTTCTGTGATGTAATGTTAATAACCCCACCTGCTGCATTATTTCACTTGAAGCATTTGTTTTGCAGGTGGAATTATCATCAGAAGTTATGAATGATTGCACTACGATCTTGATGGATTATGTATCATCAGTGCGAATCATTACCTCGAATGATTGAAATTTCCTCCATATACTTCAATGAATTGCAGAGAATTTAAACTCATATCTGTAACCATACATACATCTAGGGGGAGTCTATTTCATCATCAGGTCAAGTAACACAAATTCACTCTAGTTTGATTTACTTTTCACTTATCTATCTTCACTTCGGTGATTATCTGTTTTGTCAACAAACGTCCAAAAAGGGGGAGATTGTTGGTGCAATGATATGCCCCTTATGTTTTTGGAGTTTGTTGACATAAATAGTATGGGACTTATGTGTTTGCTAGTGCACATAGAGTAACGGGTCCCTAAGATCACGAGGAGTTTGATGTAAACGACGAAGATAATCTCCCTATGTTGCAGTGAAGGTTATCACCGAAGATTATGATAATAAGAGTGACCCCTCAAAGATTGCTGAAGTGAAGCAATTGGTTCGGTGTCTGTCCGAGGAGATTGAATACAGAGTGAAGAGTAGCATTTATTTCGTTGTTCTTCTTCTCTTTATTGAGTCATAGGACCACCGTACTATTAAGAGGGGTGTAGTGCTTGAAACTTTGATTCTCTGATGCTAAACCCAAATCCTATGGAAGTTGCGAGAGAAATCTCTTTGTGTTCCGAGCAAATACTTGCCAGCAAGAGACTGAGATCTTCTTCGCTGTGAGTGATTTGACTCGGACCGAGTTAGCATTACTTGCTCCTCAAGTAATGTTACCGTTGCTCCAAAATCCAGCCGTTGCAAACATGTTGATTGGCCATTGGCTGGACTGCGTGTCCAAAATGGTCATTTCCCTTCAGTGAAGGCTGCGGCTATAAATAGCCACCCCGCGCCGGCTTTGTTCGGTGGCTGCTCCATTTGATTCTGAGAAGATTGTTGAGAAACCCCCTCTCTGAGAGATTTGAGTTAAAATCCACCGAGAGAAAACCCTAGAGCCGAAGAATTAGATAGTGGTTCAGCATCACTCAAATCTAAGTCCGGTACGCTCCGCCTATTACTCTTGAGAGCTGCAAACGCTCTAGACGGTTAGGTGTCAATTTCTTCAGAGACCAAGAGTAATTGTGGTTCTCGAACAAGAAGTCTGTAAAGGTTCGGAGATCGCCTTCAAGTATCTACCACCAGTGATCGACATCGGTTGATGAATCAATTGTTGAGGAGAATAGGGTGAGGAGAGTTTATCTTCTGTGTTAAGTCACAACCCCTCCAACCAGACGTAGTCCTTGTGCAGAAGAACGAACTGGTCGAACAAATACCCTGTCGCCATCGAGCATCACTGGTTATCTCTGCTACCCATGTTTACATTCGATATGTTTTCCTTCATGTGATTCGTCTCGATGCATGACTTAGTTTCTTTTCAGTACTTAGTTTTAGATCGCTGTAGTTTGTTTTTCATTCGCTCTGCTGCTGGGTTCCGAGAGTTTTGAGATTTCCGAAGAAGTTTTAAAACTCCCATTCACCCCCCTCTGGTAGACATACTTCGTTCCTACAGGATTTTGTGTGGAGGCTATATATACCCCTCCACCCCTCTTACTAAGTAAGAGAGCCATCAGAACGTGCCTACACTTTCACCATACATTTTCTGAGAGAGAACCACCTACTCATGTGTTGAGATCAAGAGATTCCATTCCTCCCATTTGAACCTTGATTTCTAGCCTTCCCCAAGTTGCTTTCCACTCAAATCCTTCTTCCACCATAGCCAAATCTGTGAGAGAGAGAGTTGAGTGTTGGGGAGACTATCATTTGAAACACAAGAGCAAGGATTTCGTCATCAACACACCGTATATTACCTTTTGGAGAGTGGTGTCTCCTAGATTGGTTAGGTGTCGCTTGGGAGCCTCCGACAAGATGTGAAGTTGAACCAAGAAGTTTGTATGGGCAAGGAGATCGCCTACTTCATGAAGATCTACCCGGGTGAGGTGAGTCCTTCATGGACGATGGCCATGGTGGGATAGACAAGGTTGCTTCTTCGCGGACCCTTCGTGGGTGAAGCCTTCCGTGGACTCGCGCAGCTATTACCCTTCGTGGTTTGAAGTCTCCATCAATGTGGACATACGATAGCACCACCTATCGAAACCACACCAAAAATCTTCGTGTCTCCATTGTGTTTGCATTCTCCAAACCCTTCCCTTTACCTTCATGTGCAATGTTTTACTTTCGCTAATATACTCTTAGAATTGCATGTGTAGGTTGTTTGCTTTACTTGTCATAATTGCTAAAATCTGCCCACAACTAAAATTGGGAAAAGGGTAGATTTTTATTTGGTCAAGTAGTCTAATCCCCCCCGTCTAGACATACTTTCGATCCTACAGATGTGAAGAAGAAAATCATCTATCTAGACTGCTAGATCTGTTGTTCCGACGTATTGATCAATGTTGATGGGTTTAAACCCTTCTGGAAACTGATACTCCATCACTTCATATGTAAAACATAGACGATGGGCGGGCCCCCAAAAACGAGACGCGTTTGGTTGGGCGTAAGTCATTCCTCTAGCTTGGGTCTGCTCCCAATCTTTTTCATGCATGTCTAGCCAGGCGTCATAGCCCTACAAGCCAGCTGGCGCGTGGCACTATGATCCGTAAATAGATCGGGGCGGCTTTCTTGGCTTGTAGCTTATCGCATAGGTTGAAGATCCCTGGGTGCTCAGCCGCATTCTTGTCGTGAGGGCGAGTTTTTGCAGGGGGCTCATTGAGTGCCCCTGTTGGTCATTCTCACCCTCTAGGGGTCGGTCCGGTTGGCCTATTTGGCCATTCACGAGCGGTGCATTATCCACTGCCTCGTTATCAAAGTAAGGCAACAGCCACCTTTTCAGGAATGATTTGGGGGCTGCACCTTGGGTCTCGAGGTACGCTTCAAGCGCTAGGATACTCATCCATTTGTCGTTGAGTTCATTCTCATGAGTGTACAGCTCTTGCTGCTTCTTTTTCATGCTCCACGCGGCTACGATTAGCTATCACTGACACTGTGCTTGTTCAGATGGGTTGACTGGTGCGACGAAGTCGTCGGGTCCGAGACTTACATCAACTTCGGACTTCGGCATGTAGTCTTTGTCCGACCTATCGTCGAAAGTGCCCATGTCGTCGAGATTCTCCTCTGCGGGTGTTCCAGCAGGCCCATTATGTTGGGAGGGTGAGGCTTGAATGTCCTCGCCCAGGTTCTCACCGGCCTCGGGGGCAACACGGTTATCGGCGGCGCCCGAGGTGTTGGCGTGCTCCTGCTTCCATTGTGCCCCGTAGACCGCTTTTTAGGGTGGCGACCCTTAGGGTTTTTGCCTGGTTTTTCCTTGAACTTGACCTTTGGAGTGTCGACCATGTAGACGTAGCAGCCCTGTCGTGGTTTTGTGACGGCAGATGTCCTAGTGTGAGGACTTAGTCGTGAGGCCATAGCTGCTAAATGGTGGCTTGAATGGGGTTGATCGAAATCGAGAAGACGCGAGTTTTACCCAGGTTCGGCCCCTCACGGTGGAGGTAAAATCCTACATCCTGCTTGATTTATATTGATCATCATGGTCTCGATTACAAGGGCGCTATTTTGCTGCCTCTATCTCGAGAGCCATCAAAACATCTGTTCTAGACCTGTCTGTCTAAAATCTTGTCTATCTTTTCTAACTTCTCCCTCTTGGGGTGCCCTGCCCCTCCTTATATAAGTTGAAGGGGTGGCTTACATGTAGATTCCTAGTAGGACTAGGACTTAATCTATTCTGGCTTCTTATCGCGGGCTTCTTACCGCAGGCGACTTATCGTGGCCTTCTCATCTTGGGCTTCTTATCACGGGCTTCCCATCTTGGGCTTCTTATCTCTGGGACTCATCTTTCGGGCGACTTAAGCCTAGAGATGACTTAACGTCAGGGCGGCTTAAGTACAGAGATGACTTAACGTCAGGGCAGCGTAAGTCCAGAGATGACCTAAGTCTCAGGGTGGCTTGAGCCTTGAGATGACTTAAGTCTCAGGGCGGCTTAAGCCCAGAGATGACTTAAGTCTCAGGGTGGCTTAAGCCCAGAGATGACTTATGTCTCAGGGCGACTTAAGTCCAGAGATGACTTAACCTCATAGATGACTTATCCTCATGAGCCGAGTCTTGGTCGTGGGGAATATCCCCAACAAGCCCAATTCCCTATACAGGGTAAGGCAGTAGGTGTGTCCGCTCCAGAATCAACACCGACGTCTTCGTCCATGTCGATGGCTTCATCAGAGTCGTAGTCAGGTGCATCGGTCAAGTCCTCGACCTTGGCGACTAGGTGGGAGGTGCGTGGGATAAAAATTTCCAAACCATCGGCTTTACACCTGATCTGATCATAGACGGCGGATGAGATCGTCAGGTTTTGGATTCGATCCAGCACCTCGTTTACGTGCGAGAGCTCTTTGGCATCCAAGACCTGGCTGTAGGTCGGGCTAATTTAGAAGAGGTTGCTCGGGCCACCTGATGTGGTCGTCCTCCTGCTCGCCCGGGGTTGATCCCTGGGCGGCGGGAATGGTTACTGTGTAACGCCCATGATGCGGCTATATCTCCCACGTGTCGAGGCACGACTTAGAGGCATAACCGCATAGTGGTTTTGTCGCAAGAAGGGTCATCTTCACACAATCCCATGTAATGAACAAGAATGGGATAAAGAGTTGGCTTACAATCGCCACTTCACACAATACATAAATATATTTCATACATCATCCAAAATACACACATATAGACCGACTACGGTCAAAATCCAGATGAAAATAAGACAACCCCAAATGCTAGATCCCCGATCGTCCCAACTGGGCTCCACTACTGATCATCAGGAAAAGACACATAGTAACAACCACGTTCCTCATCGAACTCCCACTTGAGATCAATCCCATCATCTGCACTGGCATCGTCGGCACCTGCAACTGTTTTGGTAGAATCTGTGAGTCACGAGGACTCAGCAATCTCACACCCGCGAGATCAAGACTATTTAAGCTTATAGGAAAGGATGGTGTAATGAGGTGGAGCTGCAGCAGGCAATAAGCATATATGGTGGCTAACATACGCAAAAGAGAGCGAGAAGAGAAGCAACGGAACGGTCGTCATCTAGCAATGACCAAGAAGTGATCCTGAACTCATACTTACGTCATTCATAACTCAAACCGTGTTCACTTCCCGGACTCCGCCGAGAAGAGACCATCACGGCTACACACACGGTTGATGTATTTTAATTTGGTCAAGTGACAAGTTCTCTACAACCGGACATTAACAAATTCCCATCTGCCTCATAACCGCGGGCACGGCTTTCGAAAGATAATACCCTGCAGGGGTGTCCCAACTTAGCCCATCATAAGCTCTCACGGTCAATGAAGGATAAACCTTGTCCCGGAAAGACCCGATCAGTCTCGGAATCCCGGTTTACAAGACATTTCGACAATGGTAAAACAAGACCAGCAAAGCCGCCCGATGTGCCGACAAATCCCGATAGGAGCTGCACATATCTCGTTCTCAGGGCACACCGGATAAGTCAAGCTACGAGTAAAACCAGTCCTCCAGTTTCCCCGTGGTGGCCCCGCAGGCTGCTCGGTTCGGACCAACACTCGAAGGAGCACTGCCCGGGGGGGGGGGGTTAAAATAAAGATGACCCTCGGGCTCGCGAAAACCCGGGGGAAAAGGCTTAGGTGGCAAATGGTAAAACCAAGGTTGGGCCTTGCTGGAGGAGTTTTATTCAAGGCGAACTGTCAAGGGGGTCCCATAAATCACCCAACCGCGTAAGGAACGCAAACTCAAGGAACATAATACCGGTATGACAGAAACTAGGGCGGCAAGAGTGGAACAAAACACCAGGCATAAGGCCGAGCCTTCCACCCTTTACCAAATATATAGATGCATTAATACAATAAGAGATATTGTGACATCCCAACATATCCATGTTCCAACATGGAATCAACTTCAACTTCACCTGCAACTAGCAACGCTATAAGAAGGGCTGAGCAAAAGCGGTAACTTAGCCAAACAACGGTTTTCTAGGAAAGGATGGTTAGAGGCTGACATGGCAATATGGGAGGCATGATATAACAAGTGGTAGGTAGCGCAGCATGGCAATAGAGCGAACAACTAGCAAAGCAAAGATAGAAGTGATTTCGGGGGTATGGTCATCTTGCCTGCAAGGTTCTCAGAGTTGTCGAGAGCTTGATCCTCGTAAGCGTACTCAACAGGTTCCTCGTTCACGAACTCGTCTCCCGGCTCTACCCAAGACAAGAACACAAACAAACGGAACCACAATCAATCACGGAAAATGCACAAGCAACATGATGCAATACATGAATGATATGCAAGGTATGATATGCGATGCATATGCGTGCTCCGGAAGAAAAATGATGAACAAGGTAGTAACTTGGCAAACCAAGCATTCCACTGGAAAGATGAGATGATTTCGGTTGAAATCGATATGAAGATCACCGGAAACGGATGCACGGTTTGCAAATGGCAAGCAAAACAAGAATGACACGATTCTACGATAAACAGCATGATAGCACTTAAAATGCAACAAACAACAATGCTACAGCACTCCAACATAGCAACAAATCATATGACAGTAATCTACAGGAGATGATTGACAAAAGATGAACACTGAGCTATGGCTAGATCACAACATATCAAGCTCAAACAAGCATGGCAAAAGTGCAAAAGATAACAGGATCACAGACTTAGTGAAATTACTGGACATGTCTGAAACAGCATCAGGTAGCAATGTTCAGAGCACGAAAAATACATGCTACAGGAACTTAACATAGCAAAACAAGGCATGGAAGTATTCTACTAAATGCATATGACAAAAATCCCTTACTAACCATAAGCCAAAAAGGATCAGAAGATATGATGGCAACCATGTAAACATAGCAAGTTTCGTTAACAGGTTCCAGACTTAGCAGAAAACAGAGCATGGCAGAAACAACAATATAAAAGCATGTAGGTGAGCTTGATGCACTCCCCACAAAGCAATGCATGACAAAACAAGCATACCTAGAGCAAGACGGCATGTTTATGAAGCTATCCATGGAAAAAACAAAAGCATAGCATGTATGGATCAACTACAATAAGCTTGGCAAAATTGAATAACACGTAAACAATCTGCCAGAAATATTTTATAGCAAAAGTAGAGCAAGATTGAGTCATGCTATGGTACTCCATAATTGCAAACAAGGGCAGGACTAGATCTATTACAACAATAGGTACAAAACATCCTTACTGAACATCTCCAAAATGTGCATGGATCTCTCTGTAGCATCAAGTTTACATGGCAACAAAATAACAGCAGACAAAGACTTGGAGAAATCACTAAGTCCCTGAAATCAGAAACATTACGGAGCCTAGTTTGCATGCTTGTGCTAGTCACCAAAGAGATCACAAAAATACAAGGCATACACCACTGGAAAGATGGCATGGCATACAACAAAACACATGTAGAGCTCATGCCCATAAGATGCACAGATTAAAAGATACAAAAATGACAAATCTCCAAGTTCTGCTAAGAACCAGCAGATAACAGCAACTAGCACTCTTGCAACAGAGATTTGGGCATCAAGATGGCCTCTAATGAACATGGTGCAATTGAACAAAATGTAGAGCATCACAAGACGAACATTTCGATATATCGCACGCGCGAAACGGAGCTATATGCAGAGAGTTATGATGCTATGAACATGTGCACATATCGTCAAAATCATATGACGGAAATTTCGGGGGGGGGGGGGGGGGGGGAGAGAAAAAGTCAACCTAGGCGATTTCCGATCGGATCTAGCACGGGCCCTCGCCGGCGACGGGAGAGGAGAGGGAGGCGGCGGCCGGCCGGAGGAGAGGCGACGGGCGGCGACTCGCGGGGGAGAGGGGCGGCGCCGGGCGACGGGTGGAGGAGGCACGGCGGCGCGGCGCACGGCGAGCTGCGGCGGGCAGCACCGGCGACGGTGGTGGCGCGCGGCGGCGGTGCGGCGACGAGGCGGCTCCGGCCGGCGGGCGGCGGGGAGCCGCGGTGGCGCGCGGGCTCGCGGGGGCCCGACGTGGGCTTCCCGGGCCGCGGCGGCGGCGGGCGGCGGAGCGCCACGCGGCGGCCGTGGATTCGTCGGGCGGAGGCGGCGGACACGTCCGGCGGAGGGGAAATTTGTCCGGGTGCGAGGTGGAAGAGGGCTAGGGTTTCATCTGCGAACGTTTTCGGGAGGGGATGCACATATATAGGTTGAGGGAGCTAGGAGAGTCCAAATGAGGTGCGATTTTCGCCCACACGATCGTGATCGAATGACCTACAGCATGGAAGAGAGTTTGGTGGGTTTTGGGCTGGTTTTGAGGGGGGGTTTGCTGGAACACACAGAAGGCATCTCCGGTTACCCGGTTAACCGTTGGAGTACCAAACGACCTCCAAATGGAACGAAACTTGACCGGTGGTCTACCGGTGGTATACTAAGGCCACTTGACAAGCCTCGGTCCATTCTGAGAACGTTTGACACCCGCTCACGAAACGAAAACAAGAGGGGTGCACCGGAGGAGATGGGAGCGCCGGATTGCAAAACGGACAACGGGGAAAATGCTCGGATGCAAGAGATGAACACGTATGCAAATGCAATGGACATGATGACATGATATGAAATGCATGACATGAACAAAATGCAAAACAAAAGACAAAACCCGACCATGGAGGGAATATCATAACACATAGCCGAAAATGGCAAGAGTTGGAGTTACAAATATGGAAAGTTACATGCGGGGTGTTACATACTGCCTCGACTGTTGGAGATGTGGGTGGTTCTACCGGGTCCGGAGACATACTCGGCTCAAGGGAGGCCGCTGGGGACCAACCTTTGAACCAGATGTAGCGATCACCGGATCTATCTCTTGGTCGGATCTGAGGGGGTGTGTGGATTTAAGGATCCCGCCGTTGGCTGGTCCCGGGATCATGGCACCGGAGGGTTCAAGCTGGTCCGAGGTCAATCCCCAAAGGACCAGATCTTCTCGGGCGTCTGCAGCATACTCAAGGCTTTCGAACATAATGACTTGGTTTGGGGCGAAATTCTCCACATGGCCTAGATGGCCGGTCGGATCGGCATGCAAAACGATGCTACCAAAAGCGAAAAGCTGACCGGGGACGAAGATGTGACCGCATCTGATGCTGCTATCGATCTATAGACGAGCCATTGACCCCTGGTGATCCAACAGCAAACTCTCAATGAAAGCATCAGTGTCGGTGTCAAAACCTACAAATCTCGGGTAGGGGGAGGCCGAGCTGTCAGATCAGATCGATGGGTAACAGGAGAAGAACACACAGCGGATTCACCCAGGTTCGGGCCCTCTCTATGGAGGTAAAACCCTACGTCCTGCTCTTGTTTATATGATGAAAGTATCGAAGTACATAGTTGATCTACCTCGAGATCATAAGTTGTGGTCTGAACCCTAATGGTATGATGGATGGAATGAATGCCCTCTACGGACTAAACCACCTGGTTTATATAGGCACCAAGGGTATCTAGGGTTACACATGGTCGATTGGCATCTAAGGATTTACATGCCGAATCTAAAATATGCTTGAAGTACACGCCAAATCTTCGGTCGCCACACTTCGAAGGTATCAGGAATCTTGCTTTCCCAATGGACTAGTAGTCTGGACCATACATTAGGTCGGTTGGGCTAGGACCCCCTAGTCCAGGACACCGTCAACTAGGCTATCAATTTGGATGTCTACATGTCAGACATAGCAATTTGGGAATCTAAATTATGAGCAAGATCAACTGGGTATGATCAAATTACCTGCTGGACAGACCATGCATTTGCCCTCGAAGACCTAGAAATCGCCATCTACCATGTTGAAGGCGACCTCCCGTCGACGCGCCCCAGACTTGGGGAGTAGCTCTAACTCCCCCGTCATAGCAGACTAGCAGTCTATGGTGCCCTTGGTGTTAGAAGGGAGAGAGAGGTTTGGTGGAAATCGTGGTTGTATTGCTTGAGCCTCATGGGCGTATATATAGTGAGTACATGACCTGCTTGGAGTACAAGACAAGGTAAGGATAAATCCTATACTTCCTAATAGTCACGATACTCAACATCCCCCTGCAGTCACAACGGTAGCGACACAGACGGTGAGACTGGAGAAGAATCCGAAGGCAAGCCGACGGACACCCCCCCACAGTTGTAACGGTCGACGCGTCGCGGAAGTTGTGGCTGGAGTGAAAGCCGATGAGGTTGCTCAAGCAAGGCGATAGCCCTTTGTGCCGTTTGTCGAAGTAGCCGAGAGCGTAGGTGGTGTAGCCGTAGTCGAGGTAGCCATGTGAAGAATGCCGTGGTCGGTGTCGAGTCAGGGTTCGCCGGTGTCGAGGTAGTTGTCATGGAGCCGCGGAAGAAGAGCAGCGACGGCGGCGGCTAGAGAAGGAGCGCGGCGGCGGTGCTCGAAGTAGGCAATAATGAACCCGACAGCGTGACGAAGATCGGCGCGGACGGTGACGTTCCCACGCCAAGGGAGGCAGCGCGGCGCATATCACGTGGAAGTCAACGCGCATGGACGATGGTGAACTGCGCGCCGCAGTGTTACAGCCCAAAGGGGCGACGCAACGGCGGCGGGCAGGTCGGGGCGACGGCGGGAAAGACCTCAGGGCGGTTGCAGGGATTGTGTGCCACGCTCGCTATGGCTCGACGGGGCGACGTAGCGGCAGCGCGAGGGTCGGTGCAGCCTCGGGGAAGACCTGGAGTGGACGGCCTCGATGCGGCGGTTGACCGCGGGCCGCGGCACTACGACCCAAAGGGGCGACGCGGCGGCAATGCGCGAGGTGATGCAACCACGGGAACGGCCTCAGGGCAGGGCGGAGATCACTTGCCGCGGCACCACGGCCCGAAGGGGCGACGCGGCGGTGGCGCGGAGCGGTGCAGCCACGGGGAGAACCACAGGGTGGCGGCGCTGCGGCCCGACGGGGTGATGCAGCGGCAGCCTGTTGCTCGATCGGTGGAGGGGTGCGCTGAACTCGGGGACAGGGCGGTGATGGCCGACGTATATCGACGAGCGGGACGACGCGTGGACAACGGCCGCGAGGGTCCGCCTGTCGCGCGAGGCCGCCAGGTCGGGGCGACGGGCGGGCAGACGCGCGAACGACGGCTGTTAGGGGCCGCCTGTCGCGCGAGGCCGCTGGGTCGGTGAAGAGGCCGGCCGGTCGTGCCAGTGTCGGAGTAGAGGCGCACGGGGGTCGATGGCGGCGGCGGGCGATGCAAACCAATCAAGCATAGATCGGAAAACCAAAAAGAAAAACGTTGATCAAAACGACGAGCGAGAGAGCGAAAAAAACCCGAAGCAAGGGCTCGGGAAAAAGACTCTCTAGGGCACCCGGTCAACACGAGCGGCGAACGAACCCTAGGTACGGGCGGCGCGGCCCCCGACGGCGGTCATGGAGGCCGACCGCGTCGGGGGCGGCACACGGGTGTGGAAGTGGCGGCGGCTAGGGTTTAGAACCCGGAAACTGATACCATGTTAGAAGGGAGAGAGAGGTTTTGTGGAAATCGTTGTTGTATTGCTTGAGCCTCGTGGGCGTATATATAGTGAGTACATGACCTGCTTGGAGTACAAGACAAGGTAAGGATAAATCCTATACTTCCTAATAGTCACGATACTCAATACTTGGCATTAAATCTGAACCCTAGCACCATATCCTACTGACCAACCAAGCCCACCGAATATCAGACCCCTCACACAACAGAGCAACAGGGCAGCCGGCCGTGCATAAGCTGCTCGACGAATTGCACCCAGGAGGAGGGCGGACTTGGTAGAGGTGGGCGAAGATGACGTCCTGGTGGAGGAGGCGGCACTCAGTGGATTGGGTGCACATCATGGCTTTCTCGAGCTCCCAGGTGGCGCAATGACCTGCTTGCACAAAAGATGACGCGAGACCGAGATCGCAGTGCGCCTCCACGCGCTCGAGCCAGCCGCCGCGTGCTCTGCTCCCTCGTCGCCATCACCAACACCGCCGTCCTTGAGGAGAGTCATTGGAGGGTTGGAGAGGGAGACGAGGCGTGGCAAAGGTTGCTGGCCACCAGCGTCCATGGCCTCCTCCGGCAAAAACCCAGAGCTCCCCCGTCCACGGAGCGGAGGTGGGGAACGATCGAGCAAGCGGGCAGCAGGGGCCACTGGAATTGGCCATAAAGGGCGTGGCGGGCCTGGCCACAGCCGAGCTCGAGCTCGAGGTGAGTCTGCGAGATCCCGTGGAGGGCAATTCACTCTTCGCAGATGAGAGGAAGCCATCGGGGAGGGCTCCATCGCATCTCCCCCATAGCGGACGGGTCCATGGTGTCGTCCCAGGCAGCTACTCGCCGGGCCTCCGCCTCCACTCTCCTCTGCAGCGCATGCCGGCAAACGCCGGAATCATCGCTGCCTCCACCGATGGAGAGGCACCGGGTCGCTTGGGATTGAGCTCCTGCTCTGTGGAAATGTGGGGAACGGATGAGGAGAAGGAGATAGTGCGGTGGGCGACTGAAAAAGAAAGGGCGTTCGGACGACTTCGCCCTTGACCCAAACAAGTCGCTGTGAGCCTGGGATGATGTGGCGGTTCACGTGCGTCAAGATGTGTGCGCCTAATCGAACGTTGATTCGAGCATTCACATATGGCACTTATCATTTGGGAAATTTTATTTTCAACTAACCTTGGTTGTTGAGAAGAAAGAACATACTCCTACTTTGTACTGAAGGAGTGTCAATTATATTGCATCGAAGGAATTCTGCGTCAGAAGACACATACTAATTTGTGGCTACTGCCCTTTGTACCTGTTGAATATATATGTGTTGCATGTATTTATGTATATCCTGGCCCACCTCTTAGTTATGTATTGTTGAGGTCGAGGCTTGCTTGTACTCTATATATACGTGCACCCGCACCCAATCAGTACAACGAGTATTGCATTGCCAAACCATCCCTTTACATGGTATCATCTCTAAACATCCTAACCTAGGGCTCGCTGCCACCGCAGTCGTTGCACCTTCCCGTGTGCGCCGCCGCCGCCGCTCGCCGCCGCTCGCCACTGCCGCCGCGTCCCCCCTCTCCGCCGTCGCCGCCGTCCCGTGTTGCTCCTGCTTTCGCTCCTCCTTGTCGCGCCACCTACAGCCGCCGCGTCGCGATCTTCCCCGCCGCGCCGCCGCTGTCCTGCGCCGCCACCCTTCCCTGTCGCCGCTGCCGTCCTCCCACCCGCAGCCGCCGCCCTTCCCCGCCGCTGATGCCCACCTCCCCCTCTCTTCCTTCAACCCTAACCCTAGCCGCCCCTTCCCCCTAGCCGCGCCATGGACTCGCCGGGCTCCTCCACCACCCGTTCATCGAACCCCTTCGCCGGCCCCGAGACCTCCGCCACCGCCATCCGCGACCTCAACATCGAGGCTCAGGTCCCCATCCGCCTCGACAACTCCAGCACCTCGTACTACGCGTGGAGGACCTACTTCAACCTTGTCTTCCATGAGTACTATCTCACCGAGCACATCGACGGCTCCGTGGACGGCGACTACATGAAGGGCGATCCGGAGTGGTCCGCCATTGAGGCTACGCTCATCCGATGGTTTTATCAAACTGTCTCGAAGGACATCTTCCACACGGTTGTCGCCAAGGACGACGACGCTTGCGCCATGTGGACCAAGATCAACGCGCTCTTCACCGACAACAAACTTCAGCGCCTTGTTTTCTTGCAGCAGGAGTTCTTCGGCTGTCACCAGGACAACTCCACCATCGATGAGTACTGCATGAGGCTCAAGATGCTCGCCGATGAGCTTTGCGACATCGGTGTCAAAGTCTCTGACAACCTCATGCTGAGCACCCTCACCGCCGGCCTCAATGAGGATTTCGGCAACGCGACGTCCAACCTCACCTTGCTGCCGCAACCTACCTTTCAGCGCGTCGTCGTGTACCTCAAGCTCGAGGAGCGCCGGATGATGAAGGTGAAGCAGTGGGGCACACCGCCCTCGCCGCAGGCACCACTCACGGCGGCCCCGCTCCACCGGCCGCATCGACCCTGCCACGCCCTCCCGTGCCAGCCGGGTACTACCCGCTGTCGCCCGTGCCACCCACGCCCCCCGCGCCTCCACAGCAGCCGCAAGGTGGTGGGGGCCGCCGCCAGCAGCAGCAACAACAGCCGGCCCAGGGCGCCGGGGGGGCACCGCGCCACCAGCAACCCCCTCTGTCATGGGCAGCCGGGCAGAACCCATGGACGGGCGTCGTGCATGCCTATCACAAGCTTGTCCCACGGGCTCCTGCACCGGGTCTTCTCGGTCCTCACCCCGCGGGCCACCAGGCTTTCCTCGGCGTGCCCTACCAGCCGGCTGGCACAGGCTATGGCGCCCCCTCGCGCCGCCGCCTCTCAGCGGTTATGGCCCGCCCGCCCCAGCGCTGCCCTACGAGGGCCTGCACCCGCCGCCGGTTCGTGCGCCATGGGATCCCGCCCTCCTGGCCGCCCTGCACCCTGCGCCATGGCCGAGTAACTATGGCGGTGGAGGCGACTGGTACATGGACTCAAGTGCTACTGCGCAGATGACAGCTCATCCCGGTAACCTAACCTCCTCCACTCCCGTTCACACACCCACTCGTATCACCGTTGGCAACGGCTCTTCTTTAACTATCACTCATGTCGGTAGCACTAGTTTTCCTTCTACTTCCACACCTATCACTATGTCTAATGTTATTTCTTCACCTGACTTAGTCACAAGCTTAGTTTCTGTTCGTCGTCTTACTCGTGAGAACCCACTTACTATTGAATTTGACGGTGTTGGTTTTTCTGTGAAGGACGCCCGTATCCGGATGGTACTTCACCGATGTGACAACCCCGATGAGCTCTATCCCGTGCACGCCGGCGCCTCCACCTCCACACCCGTCGCCCTCACTGCCGGCGTCGACCTTTGGCATGCTCGCTTGGGCCACCCCAACCCCACCATTTTGCATCAGATTCCTAGGACCTTTTCTTTCTCATGTAATAAGCTTGACGAGCATACTTGTGAGGCTTGTCGTTTAGGCAAGCACGTTCGTCTTCCCTTTAGTGCGTCTACAACTGTTTCCACTTTTCTGTTTTAATTACTTCATAGTGATGTTTGGCCGTCTCCTGTTGCAAGTAACACGGGCTACCAATACTATTTGGTGATTTTAGATGATTATTCTCATTATGTGTGGACTTTTTCCCCTCATCGCAAATCCGATGCTTTAGCCACACTCACCGCCTTTTATTCCTATGTCACCACACAGTTCGGTCGCCCAATTCTCGCACCCCAAACCGATAACAGAAAGGAGTTTGACAATGTTGCTCTCCGCACCCTTCTCGCCTCTCACGGCACCATCTTCTGTCTAACTTGTCCATACACCTCGCAGTAGAACGGTCGCGCCGAGCGCATTCTTCGCACTCTTAATGACTGCGTTCGCACGTTACTCTTTCCCTCTAATGTGCCCGCTCAGTTTTGGCCTGACGCTCTTGCCACTGCTACCCTTCTAGTTAACATCCGCCCGTGTCATCCTCGGCGGAATTATGCGCCTCACCACCTTGTCTTCCGTGCACCGCCGTCCTATGACGGTCTTCGCATCTTCGGGTGTCTTTGCTATCCTAGTACCGCGTCCACCACTCCACACAAACTCGCACCACGTTCACTCCCATGCGTCTTCCTTGGCTATCCCTCTAACACCAAAGGTTACCGGTGCTATGACCCTGTCACTCATCATGTGTACACCTCGAGACACGTGTATTTTGTCGAGACGGTGTTCCATTTTTTTCAGGTATCTGCGGCTCCGGCTCCCTCGGCGCCGACCCCCGCGCCCCCTGATTGGAGTGATGCGCGGCCGCGACCCCAGGCGGTCCCACCTGCCCGGCGCCTTCTGCCGCCGCCCGGCTTCCCGACTCCCTCCCCCGAGGTCGAGTCGGACCGGGCCCCTGGGTCCCCGACTCCCTCCTCCAAGGTTGAGTCCGACCGGGCCCCCCATCTTGGTGCCGTGGCAGGCACCCCGGACGGCGCCCCCTCTCCGGCGACGGGCTCGATGATAACCCACAAGTATAGGGGATCAATTGTAGCCTCTTTCGATAAGTAAGAGTGTCGAACCCAACGAGGAGCTAAAGGTAGAACAAATATTCCCTCAAGTTCTATCGACCACCGATACAACTCTACGCACGCTTTACGTTCGCTTTACCTAGAACAAGTATGAAACTAGAAGTACTTTGTAGGTGTTGTTGGATAGGTTTGCAAGATAATAAAGAGCGCGTAAATAAAAACTAGGGGCTGTTTAGATAAAGAAGCAATAAAGTTAGTATAGTGAGTGTGGAAAAGTGGTGGTAGGAGTTGCGAAATTGACCCTATGCAATTGACTACTTTACTAGACCGATAGCAAGTTTTATGTGGGAGAGGCCACTGCTAGCATGTCATCCCTGACTTGGAATTCTATGCACTTATGATTGGAACTATTAGCAAGTATCACAACTACTAACGTTCATTAAGGTAAAACCCAACAATAGCATTAAGATATATTGGTCCCCCTTCAATCCCGTATGCATCAATTTCTATGCTAGGTTGAAGCTTCTGTCACTCTTGCCCTCCAATACATAGTCCTATCAACATACAACTAACCCTATGGTGTGATCCACGCGCGCGCTCATATGATGGGCACCAAAGGAAAACAACATAACCACAAGCAAATTAAACCAATCATAGCAATTCACCAATTACCGATAGGACAACAAGAATCTACTCAGACATCATAGGATGTCAACACATCATTGGATAATAATATGAAGCATAAAGCACCATGTTCAAGTAGAGGGTACAGCGGGTTGCAGGAGAGTGGACCGCTGTAGATAGATGGGGTAAGGTGATGAAGATGTTGGTGAAGATGACGGAGGTGTTGGTGTAGATCGCCGTCACACGATGATGGCCCCGGTGGCGTTCCGGCACCACCGGAAGAGAGGGGGAGAGAGCCCCCTTCTTCTTCTTCTTCCTTGACCTTCTCCCTAGATGGGAGAAGGGTTTCCCCTCTGGTCCATGGCCTCCATGGCATGGGAGGGGCGAGAGCCCCTCCGAGATTGGATCTGTCTCTCTGTCTCTCTCTGTTTCTGCGTTCTAGATTCTGGCCTTTCACCGTTTCTTATTTCCCGGAGATCCGTAACTCTGATTGGGCTAAATTTTGGACACAATCTCTATCCGGATATTAGCTTTCCTGTGGTGAAAGAAGGGCACCAACCGCCTTACGTGGTGGCCACGAGGGCCCAGGGCGCGCCTGACCCCCTGGGGCGCGCCCCCTGCCTCGTGGCCCCCTCGGGCATCGTATCGCGTTGATTCTTCTTCCCAAAAATCACATATATTCCAAAAAAATCTCCGTCGGTTTTTATCCCGGTTGGACTCCGTTTGATATGGATTTTCTACGAAACAAAAAAACAAGCAACAAACAGGAACTGGCACTGGGCACTGGATCAATATGTTAGTCCCAAAAAATAGTATAAAAAGTTGCCAAAAGTATGGAAAAGTTGTAGTATATTGGCATGGAACAATCAAAAATTATAGATACGACGGAGACGTATCAGCATACCCAAGCTTAATTCCTGCTCGTCCTCGAGTAGGCAAATGATGAAAAACATAATTTTTGATGTGGAATGCTACCTAGCATAATCTTGATCATGTAATCTAATCATGGCATGAATATTAAGACACGAGTGATTCAAAGCAATAGTTTATCATTTGACATTAAGACAATAATACTTCAAGCATACTAATAAAGCAATCATCTCTTTTCAAAATAACATGGCCAAAGAAAGTTATCCCTACAAAATCATATAGTCTGGCTATGCTCCATCTTCACCACACAAAATATTCAAATTATGCACAACCCCGATGACAAGCCAAGCAATTGTTTCATACTTTTTACGTGCTCAAACCTTTTCAACTTTCATGCAATACATGAGCGTGAGCCATGGACATAGCACTATAGGTGGAATAGAATATGATGATGGAGGTTCTGTGGAGAGGACAAAAAAGGGAGAAAGTCTCACATCGACGCAGCTAATCAACGGGCTATGGAGTTGCCCATCAATTGATGTCAATCCGAGGAGTAGGGATTGCCATGCAACGGATGAACTAGAGCTGTAAGTTTATGAAAGCTCAACTGAAACTAAGTGGGTGTGCATCCAACTTGCTTGCTCATGAAGACCTAGGGCATTTGAGGAAGCCCATCGTTTGAATATACAAGCCAAGTTCTATAATGAAAATTCCTACTAGTATATGAAAGTGATAAGTCAAGAGACTCTCTATATGAAGAACATGGTGCTACTCTGAAGCACAAGTGCGGTAAAAGGATAGTAACATTTCCCCTTCTCTCTTTTCTCTCATTTTTTTGTTTTTTTTTGGTGGGCTTCTTTGGCCTCTTTTTTTTATTTGGGCTTCTTTGGCCTCTTTTATTTTTATTTTTAAAGTCCGGAGTCTCATCCCGACTTGTGGGGGAATCATAGTCTCCATCATCCTTTCCTCACTGGGGCAATGCTCTAATAATGATGATCATCACACTTTTATTTACTTACAACTCAATATTACAACTCGATACTAGAACAAAATATGACTCTATATGAATGCCTCTGGAGTGTACCATGATGTGCAATGATCTAGCATAGCAAAGATATCAAAAAAGGGACAAGCCATGAAAACATCATGCTAGCTATCTTACTTTCGGTGGGAAATGACACCTATGGGATCACAAGAATCCCTACTACGGTTGCCGGGGCGCAGGGTTGTGAGAAGAGCAGGATTAGCAGTCAACACAAGGATCGTTTACCCAGGTTCGGGCCGCGAGGATGCGTAATACCCTAGTCCTGCTTTGGCGTGTATTTGAGAGAGTTCTTGAGCTCTCGAACTAGCTATGGTGGTTGCGTAGTTCAGAAGAGCTAAATCCCTCTCCAGTATGCCATGGGCCTCCTTTTATAGTCGAAAGGGGCTGCCACAGTGGCACACCGGAGGTGGAAAGGTCTACAGTGCTGCGAGCTTATCGCTCGCGTTACAGGACAAGACTCATTTAATGCGTATCTTAGGTGTCCCTTAGCTTTATTGGGGACGGGAACGAGGCCCGTCCCGTCCGTTGCCGCCTCGCCTTGCTTCGAGACGTGCCCAGGCCAGCAGTGCATGCGGCGCCATGTAGGCAGGCAGGCAGCTGAGGTGGCGCGGTGGTAGGGTCTTCACGAAGATCTGCATGCCACCGCGCAGGTGCTTGATGAGTTGGCGTAGGGGCCGCCCGTCGCCACGCAGGTGCCTGCCTAGCTAGTTGAGCTAGCAGCTGCTTGGGGCCAGCGGTGGAGTCTTGGTCGACGCGGGCCTGGCTGTGGCCCCGCTGACGCCCTCGGCAAGGGCCTTGCCGGGGGCCCGGCAAGGGTCTTGCCGTGGCGTTGCAGTTGTCCCCGGCAAGGGGCTCACCGGGGGTCTTGTGGATCTCCTCGGCAAGGGTCCCGCCGAGGGTCGCCGTCTTCTGGTTCTCATCTGATCCCATATCTCTATGGTCTTGACGAAGATCTGCATGCCACCATGGAGGTGCCTCCCGAGCCCTAGTTCCAACGAAGTTGGTTGGGTTGGAACCCGTGGGCTCAAGGGTGGCTCACTCTGCTGGCGTCGGGCAAGTTGCCCTGGCAAGGCTCTTGCCGGGGCTGCGGAGGCCGCCCCGGCAAGGGCCTTGACGGGGAAGTCCACCTCGCCCTCCTACTTTTCGGTGTTTCTGGTCTTGGCGTTGCCTTCGCCATCTTGTGTTTCGGCTTCTCTCCAGCTCCCTTCTTCTGCCCTGCTACGTGCGGCCGTGGCGCGTGGCTCTGACTGCCCGTGCACAAGTAAATGGGTCAAAAGGAGAGCCCCTACTTTTGTACACTGATAGGAGCCCCCGGGCCTGGGCCACAGATAAGCGCGACACGTTATTGGGCCAGGCCCAGAACGGTGCGCGGCTAGGCGGGGCGGATTTTTACCGCAGTAACTCTTCGTCCGCTGCGCTTCCCCACGACCCGTATTGGACGCGCGTCGTGGAGGATCGTTGTGACGTGGGGGGGCATGCCTGGGCGGTTCTCGCACGCATGTGTCACATCGCAGTTAATGGGAAAGGAAGCGACCCGCGCCTTCCCCGTAAAAAGGAATAACCGCGGGCGCGCTGCTCACTTTACCCCCTTCCCTGCGTCTTCTCCAATCTCAGAGCCGCCGCCCCCTTTCCTCCTCCTTCTCAAGTTCTTGCCTTCGCTCGCCGCCACAGCGTCTCCGCCGTCTTCTATCCCTTGCTCCCCCCAGCCGCCATGGCGCCCAAATCCACCAAGGGCAAGGGAGTGGCCAAGGACGCCGGAGCGACGGAACCGCCGGAGAGTGCGTTGGCGGCGCAGCAGACGCAGCTCGCCTACTTCCCCTCGACGGTCGATGTGTTCGAGCTCCGGGAGGCCTTCAAACCCTTGTGGGGGGTGAAGACGGGGGGAGAGAAGACAGGGCATCCAGCCACGCGCGTCATCCCTGCCAATTATGCCGAGGCCGCCTCAAATCGGTACCCTTTCTTTGTCGACTACTTCTCCTGCGGGCTCTGTCCCAACTTCTCCGATTTCTTCAGCGACGGCATGCACACCTAGGGCTTCCACCTTTTGGATTTTACTCCAAATGCCATGGCGTGCAAGGCTCTTTTCGCGCACCTTTGCGAGGGCTTCGCCGGGATGCATCCCAACACGGCGCTCTTCCGCCACTACTTCTCCCCTCGGATCCAACCGGGGGGCGCCATTTCCGGTTGCGTCACCTGGATCCCAAGGTCCAAGGGGACGTACCTGGAGAGCGCCATGAAGGAGAGGTGGGAAGAATGGCGGGGCCGGTGGTGCTGGATTGAGGAGAAGGACCCGCCGGACTTTTGCCGGGTTCGTGACGCGCCGCCGGTTCGCTGGGGCGACTGGAGCGACGTTGACGCTGACGACGCGAAGCTCATGGTCGGCACCACCAGGATCCTTCGCCTTACCGAGGCCGGCCTCACCCTTGAGATGATCGGGGCGGATTTCATCCTCCGCCGAATCGCTCCGCTGCACAACAAGGGGAGGCCAGCCTGGCTCTTCACGAACGCCGCCGACATCATGAGGCATCGCCACGGCCTCGACCACAACTTCACGGTGATGGGGCATGCCCACTTTTGCCAGCGACTCTTCCAGCTCGACGTGAACCGCGACGGTGAGGTCGAGCAGGCTAGCAAGGCCGTGAGAGCCGCAGCGAAGGCCGGCAAGGTCACCAAGGGGCCCTTGTTCAAGTTGCCGGCGGGAGTAGTTCCGCTGAGCAACAACTCACGCCGGACCGACATCATCGCCATGATGCCGGATTTCAACGTGCACGGCCTTGACCCAAACTGGGTCGAGCCGGAGGACATTCAAGTGCAGGAGTTCTTTGACACCTTGCACGAGGGGTACGTCACCGCCGAGCCGCGGCTCGTCCAGGACACAACCCAGGCAGAGCTGGACTACATCGCTGCCAGGGCGATGGAGGCGAAGCTTGCCGAGGAGGCCGGTAGCGCTGGTGGCGTGGAGGACAAGGCCGCAGCGGAGGCGGAGGAGAAGGAGCTTGCCAAGTGGGCGGAGGCCGCTGGGGAGGTCAGCAGCGCCGACACCGGGGCTCCTCTCGTCGAGGAGGTGGTCGACGAGTCGTCGGAGGAGGAGGCTGAGGCTGTTGACCCTCCGGTCACGGGGAGAGGGCGAGTCCTGCGGCGGGCCACTTCCGGCGAGCCGGTACGGCCCGTCAAGGCCGCGCGCCGGCCAAAGTCTCCGGAGGAGTCCGCGCGTCAGACAAGGGCCGCGGCGGCGAAGAAGGTCGTCAAGGCCGCGGTGGCGAAGAAGAAAGCATCTGCCTCCTCTTCATCCAAGCGCGCGCAGACTCCGCCCTCCTCCCCTCCTCCGGCAAACGTCGACGCGGGGGTCACCTTTGACTTCGGGTCCCTCAGCCCAAGGAGGAGGAGGAAAGAAACAGAGGAGGAGGTGGATGACGAGTAAGCATCTTGCTCTTTTCTATCATTTCCGTCTCCCCAATCTGTACCGCTTGTCTTGACTTGTTTTCATCTTTGCAGGGACGTGGAGACGCTGACCCAGAGGGTGAAGAGGGCCAAGGCCTCGGCGGGCGGCCAGCCCCCGGCTGGTACTTCAAGGGCGCCACTGGTGGTGCTGAGCAGCCCGGACAGCAGCCCCCGGCACAGCCCCCAGCGTAAGTTCATCACTCACCCCTCGTCAACATGTGTCAGGGGACGCGATCTCCTGGTGCTGACCTTGCCGTAGTCGCAGGAGGAGGACAGCAGCAGGAGGAGCCATAGAGGGCTACCCCTAACATGCCGCCCCCATCGACCACGCCGCCCCGAGGGGCGTCCCCGACAAGGGCGCCAAGCACCGAGCCCATGCACACAGAGGAGGGGGAGGAGAACTCTGGCACCGGTGGCTTTTCCTTGGCGCCAAATGTTGGTGGGGAGGGGACCTCTGTGCCCCAGCCCAGCACTGGTAAGCCGCTCGCCTTTCGTCTCTATTATCTTTCTTTTCTTGCTGATTCTTGGCTTTGTCTCATTCCCTTCTTGGTGTCCAGATCGTCCATCGGCGGACCAGGAGGACATAGACGCCATCATCGAGGATGTCGCCAAGGACGCCGCGGCAGAGGCCGGGAAGGTCGCTGCCGAGGAGTCCGCCAAGGGTGTCGCCGAAGACGCTGCCAAGGGGCCCGCCGGGGAGCCCGGCAAGGGGTCTGCCAGAGAGGCCGGTAAGGCCGCCACCGAGGAGGAGGTGGTTGATGACAAACCCTCCTCCTCTACCGCCTCCGGCTCCAGCAGGTATCTAAGGATGACCGACGACCTCTTCGTCCACCTTCCCGGGGCGTCCAGCTCCAGGGCGCCCGTCGAGGGAGAGGTGTTCGACGAAGAGGTGCTTGCCGCTGCCGGGCTCGAGGTCGTCGACGAGCCGAGTGCCGGTGGCGATGGCTCTCAGGAGAGCGGCTTCTCCAGGCCATGGGCGCCAATTTCCGGAAGCTCCAGGCGCTCGACCGCGCCCGCCTGGACAAGGCCAAGTCCAGGATGGAAACGGTGGACAAGGCGGAGGCGGACCTCAAGGTGCGTGTCGCCGAGGCGTAGACTTGGTTCCGCCAAGCTAGCGAAGAGCTGAAGGCCGCCCAGGGCGAGCTGGCCAAGCGTGACGTGGAGCTCACCATGAAGCTGGCCGACATCGAGAAGGCCCAAGAGACGGCGAAGGGCTTGGCCGCTGCAGTCGAGGCCGCTCGAACCCAGCATCAGGCCGCGCTGAACTCCCAGGAGGAGGACCTCGCCAAACGCAAGGCGGAGCTCGACGCCAAACTCCACGCCAAGGACGGGGAGGTGGAGAAGCTTGTCTCACAGCGGACCCAAGAGCTAGAGCAGAGGCACAGGGAGACGCTCGATGCCCAGGCTCTGATTCACCCCGGCAAGGTGAAGGAGCTGGAGCGGGACCGGCTGAAGGAGCAGGCCCTGAACCTGTCCCAGGAGAAGGACACGCTCAACGGCGCCCTGACGGAGGCGCAGGGCATGGCCGTCAGCAGGGCCGGGGAGCTCTCCGAGGCCAACAACTCCATCAAAGGCCTCAAGCTGAAGCTGGACGGCCTTGAGGAGATGCTCTCAGAGGCCAAGGCTTGGGAGGAGACCCTTGCCAAGGATTTGGAGGCCGAGAAGTTGCAGCGGAGGAACAAAGCCGCCAGCCACAAGGATTTCGTGGAGGGCGAGAATCGCTGGATCAGCCGCCTCGAGGACGTCGCCGGCAGGATCACCACGCAGCTGTCTACCATGGGGATGCCAAATGTGAGGTACGCCCCGGAGCGCAGCGGGACCACCAACGCCAAGCTGGCCCTGTTCTTCGAGGGTGTTCTCGGGGCCCTGGAGCAGTTCCACTCTGACAGCACGGCTTCACTGGCCGACGAGAACCGAAGGCTCTGCCGGGGTGCCAAGACCAAGGTCCTCACCAAGGTGGCGTACTGGAACCCCACCCTTGACTTCGACGCCGCGCTGGAGAGCTTGCCGGAGGGTACTGACCTCGCGCCGCTCAAGGAGCGTATCGAGCCCATCATCGGCGGAATTCAAAGGGTGGAGGGCCAGCGCCGGGATTAGGCACCCCGTTTTTTATCGCCGCTGCAGGTTCATGACCAAGACAATTTCTATCTTTAGTTAGAACCGCAGCAACAATTTGATGTAATATAACTCTGCAGCACTTTTGATATTATGCACGTTATTTTCATGTTTGATTTTTCCTTTGTATGTCTACCCTACGTTAACTGGGTAGGCTCGCCGGCGTGTAAACCCAGGGCGGCGTCTTGAGGACGGATCCCCATTGGCCTGCCGGGTGTGCTTGCTGCCGGGCAAACCACCTCACCGCCCCCGACGCGGCCGCTCGAACTGTCGAGCTTGACTCGAGTCAGAATCGAGAGCGTTGCCAGGCTGTGGAAGGCTACCCTGCCACTCTCGACGCGGCCGCTTGAGCTGTTGAGCGGACTCGAAACAGAACAAGGGTGTTGCCAATTGCGGGAGGGCCCCTTTGCGTGCAGGTTTTCCATACATAGGCGGAATCTCCGAGGACGATAACCTCATGAATAAAAGGAAATAGCTCAAGGATCTGGATGACTTAGCTTTTCTGTTGCCGCGCTGGCATCCTTCGCGCTTGCAGGCGGCACAATTTTCTCCTGGTCATCTTCTCTTTAGAGGCCATGGCGATGAAGAACTGCTAGGCTAACTACTAGACTAGATTCTCACAATTGCGCCCCCCTACCTGGCGCGCCAAAGATGTCGGTGGGAAACGACACCTATGGGATCACAAGAATCCCGACTACAGTTGCCGGGGCACAGGGTTGTGAGAAGAGCAGGATTAGCAGTCAACACAAGGATCGTTTACCCAGGTTCGGGCCGCGAGGATGCGTAATACCCTAGTCCTGCTTTGGCGTGTATTTGAGAGAGTTCTTGAGCTCTCGAACTAGCTATGGTGGCTGCATAGTTCAGAGGAGCCGAATCCCTCTCCAGTATGCCATGGGCCTCCTTTTATAGTCGAAAGGGGCTGCCACAGTGGCACACAGAAGGTGGAAAGGTCTATAGTGCTGCGAGCTTATCGCTCGCGTTATAGGAAAAGACGCATTTAATGCGTATCTTAGGTGTCCCTTAGCTTTATTGGGGACGGAAACGAGGCCCGTCCCGTCCATTGCCGCCTCGCCTTGCTTCGACACACGCCCAGGCCAACGATGCATGCGGCGCCATGTAGGCAGGCAGGCAGCTGAGGTGGTGCGCTGGTAGGGTCTTCACGAAGATCTGCATGCCACCGCGCAGGTGCTTGCTGAGTTGGCGTAGGGGCCGCCCGTCGCCACGCAGGTGCCTGCCCAGCTGGTTGAGCTAGCAGCTGCTTGGGGACGGCGGTGGAGTCTTGGTTGACCCGGGCCTGGCTGTGGCCCCGCTAACGCCCTCGGCAAGGGCCTTGCCGAGGGCTCGGCAAGGGTCTTGCCGTGGCGTTGCAGTTGTCCCCGGCAAGGCGCTCGCCGGGGGTCTTGTGGATCTCCTCGGCAAGGGTCCCGCCGAGGGTTGCCGTCTTCTGGTTCTCATTTGATCCCATATCTCTATGGTCTTGACAAAGATCTGCATGCCACCATGGAGGTGCCTCCCGAGCCCTAGTTCCAACGCAGTTGGTTGGGTTGGAACCCGTGGGCTCAAGGGTGGCTCACTCTGCTGGCATCGGGCAAGTTGCCCTGGCAAGGCTCTTGCCGGGGCCGCGGAGGCCGCCCCGGCAAGGGCCTTGCCGGCGAAGTCCACCTCGCCCTCTTGCTTTTCGGTGTTTCTGGTCTTGGCGTTGCCTTGGCCATCTTGTGTTTTGGCTTCTCTCCGGCTCCCTTCTTCTGCCCTGCTACGTGCGGCCGTGGCGCATGGCTCTGACTGCCTGTGCACAAGTAAATAGGTCAAAATGAGAGCCCCTACTTTTATACACCGACCCTTACGATCATGCAAAGCAATATGACAATGAATGCTCAAGTCATGTATATGATGATGATGGAAGTTGCATGGCAATATATCTCGGAATGGCTATGGAAATGCCATAATAGGTAGGTATGGTGGCTGTTTTGAGGAAGATATAAGGAGGCTTATGTGTGATAGTGTGTATCGTAGCACGGGGTTTGGATGCACCGGCGAAGTTTGCACCAACTCTCAAGGTGAGAAAGGGCAATGCACGGTACCGAAGAGGCTAGCAATGATGGAAGGGTGAGAGTGCGTATAATCCATGGACTCAACATTAGTCATAAAGAACTGACATACTTATTGCAAAAATTTATTAGCCATCAAAACAAAGTACTACACGGATGCTCCTAGGGGAAGGGTTGGTAGGAGTTAACCATCGCGCGATCCCGACCTCCACACAAAGGATGACAATCAAAAAATAAATCATGCTCCGACTTCGTTACATAACGGTTCACCATACGTGCATGCTTCGGGAATCACAAACCTCAACACAAGTATTTCTACAATCCACAACTACCCACTAGCATGACTCTAATATCACCATCTTTATATCGCAAAACTATTGCAAGGAATCAAACATATCATATTCAGTGATCTACAAGTTTTATGTAGGATTTTATGACTAACCATGTGAATGACCAATTCCTATCAACTCTCTAAATAGATATAAGTGAAGCAAGTGAGTTTTAATTCTTTCTACAAAAGATATGCCCACGCACTAACAAATATAAGTGAAGCAAAGAGCATTCTACAAATGGCGGTTTTCTATGTGAAGAGAAACAGGCAATCCAAACTTCAAATGATATAAACGAAGCACATGAAGCATTCTATAAAGCCATACTCAAAAGATATAAGTGAAGTGCAATGAGCATTCTATAAATCAACCATGGACTATCTCATACCAGCATGGTGCATAAAAGAAAAGTGAAAACTAAATGCAAAAGACGCTCCAAGATTTGCACATATCACATGAATGAAACGAATCTGAAAACATACCGATACTTGTTGAAGAAAGATGGGATGCCTTCCGGGGCATCCCCAAGCTTAGACGCTTAAGTCTCCTTGAATATTTACTTGGGGTGCCTTGGTCATCCCCAAGCTTGAGCTCTTTCCTCTCCTCCTTTTCCTCATATCGAGACCTCCTCAATCCTCGAACACTTCATCCACACAAAACTCAACAGAAAGCTCGGTAAGATCCGTTAGTATAATAAGGCAAATCTCTACTCTAAGTACTGTTGCAAACCAATTCATATTTTGTTTTTGCATTGTATCTACTGTAATATAACTTTTCCATGGCTTAATCCACTGATAGAAATCGATAGTTTCATCAAAACAAGCAAACTATGCATCAAAAACAGAATCTGTCTTAAACAGGACAGTCTGTAGTAATCTGAACATTCACCATACTTCTTGTACTCCAAAAATTCTACGAAAATTAGGAAAGATAAACAATTTGTATACAAAGACAGTTCAAAAAGTTTCAGAACCGTTTGACGTTCCAGTAAAAAATGTAAAATCACGCACTACAGCCAAAGTTTCTGTTTTGCACCGCACAAACCAACAAGCAATGTAAACATCCTAAAGGCAAATCTTGGCACATTATTTTTATTTTTTAACTTTATAAAAGCACACAACAGAAATAAATGACTCTCTAAAACTTCCGGGTTGTCTCCCTGGCAGCGCTTTCTTTAAAGCCATTAAGCTAGGCATATAGTGCTCAAGTAATGGATCCACCCGGATCCCAAGGTATATCAAAGCCAATTTTAATTAACAATGATTTGGCATTTAGTAGTGAGCACAAAGCAACATATATCATGCAACAACGAAGTCTAACTCTCTTCCTATGCATCGGCATGTCATAAAAGAACAATTCATGCATACATAGTAAAGGCCAATGCATAGTATAAACAGTTTCTTGCAATTTTATCATATTGGAAACATGGAGAGGCGGAGATGTAGTTCCTCTCTCATAATAATTGCAAGTAGGAGCAGCAAGCACATACATATTATATCTATCAAAATCAGCATGTGCAACGGTAAAAGGCAACCCATCAATATAATCCTTAATAAGTGAAGGAAATATGCCCTAGAGGCAATAATAAATTTATTATTTATTTCCTTATATCATGATAAATGTTTATTATTCATGCTAGAATTGTATTAACCGGAAACATAATACCTGTGTGAATACATAGGCAAACAGAGTGTCACTAGTATGCCTCTACTTAACTAGCTCGTTGATCAAAGATGGTTATGTTTCCTAGCTATAGACATGAGTTGTCATTTGATTAACCGGATCACATCATTAGGAGAATGATGTGATTGACTTGACCCATTATGTTATTGCTTTCTTCATGACTTATACATGTTCCTATGACTATGAGATTATGCAACTCCCATTTACCGGAGGAACACTTCGTGCGCTACCAAACGTCACAACGTAACTGGGTGATTATAAAGGTGCTCTACATGTGTCTCCGAAGGTACTTGTTGGGTTGGCGTATTTCGAGATTAGGATTTGTCACTCCGATTGTCGGAGAGGTATCTCTGGGCCCACTCGGTAATGCACATCACTATAAGCCTTGCAAGCAATGTGACTAATGAGTTAGTTGCGGGATGATGTATTACGGAACGAGTAAAGAGACATGCCGGTAACGAGATTGAACTAGGTATTGAGATACCGACGATCGAATCTCGGGCAAGTAACATACCGATGACAAAGGGAACAACGTATGTTGTTATGCGGTTTGACCGATAAAGATCTTCGTAGAATATGTGGGAGCCAATATGAGCATCCAGGTTCCGCTATTGGTTATTGACCGGAGACGTGTCTCGGTCATGTCTACATAGTTCTCGAACCCGTAGGGTCCGCACGCTTAAAGTTCGATGACGGTTATATTATGAGTTTATGTGGTTTGATGTACCGAAGGTTGTTCGGAGTCCCGGATGTGATCACGGACATGACGAGGAGTCTCGAAATGGTCGAGACGTAAAGATCGATATATTGGACGACTATGTTCGGACACCGGAATGGTTTCGGGGAGTTTCGGACATATACCGGAGTACCGGGGGGTTACCGGAACCCCCCGGGGAGACTAATGGGCCTATTGGGCCCTAGTGGAGAAGAGGAGGGGCGGCCAAGGGCAGCCGCGCGCCCCCTCCCCCCCCCCCCTAGTCCGAATTGGACAAGGAGGGGGCGGCGCCCCCCTTTCCTTTCCCCCTCTCTCTCCTTCCCTCTCCTCTCCTACTCCCACTTGGAAGGGGGGAGTCCTACTCATGGGGCGCGCCTAGGGTGGCCGGCCCCCTCCCCCTCCTCCACTCCTTTATATACGGGGAGGGAGGCACCCCTTGGAGACACAACAATTGATCTCTTGGATCTCTTAGCCGTGTGCGGTGCCCCCCTCCACCATAATCCACCTCGATAATATCGTAGCGGTGCTTAGGCGAAGCCCTGCGTCGGTAGAACATCATCATCGTCACCACGCCGTCATGCTAATGGAACTCTCCCTCAAAGCTCGGCTGGATCGGAGTTCGAGGGACGTCATCGAGTTGAACATGTGCAGAACTCGGAGGTGTCGTGCGTTCTGTACTTGATCAGTCGGATCGTGAAGACGTACGACTACATCAACCGCGTTGTGCTAACGCTTCCGCTTTCGGTCTACGAGGGTACGTGGACACACTCTCCCCGCTCGTTGCTATGCATCACCATGATCTTGCGTGTGCGTAGGAAATTTTTTGAAATTACTACGTTCCCCAACAGTGGCATCCGAGCCAGGTTTTATGCGTAGATGTTATATGCACGAGTAGAACACAAGTGAGTTGTGGGCGATACAAGTCATACTGCTTACCAGCATGTCATACTTTGGTTCGGCGATATTGTTGGATGAAGCGGCCCGGACCGACATTACGCGTACGCTTACGCGAGATTGGTTCTACCGACGTGCTTTGCACACAGGTGGCTGGCGGGTGTCAGTTTCTCCAACTTTAGTTGAACCGAGTGTGGCTACGCCCGGTCCTTGAGAAGGTTAAAATAGCACTAACTTGACGAACTATCGTTGTGGTTTTGATGCGTAGGTAAGAACGGTTCTTGCTCAGCCCATAGCAGCCACGTAAAACTTGCAACAACAAAGTAGAGGACGTCTAACTTGTTTTTGCAGGGCATGCTGTGATGTGATATGGTCAAGGCATGATGCTAAATTTTATTGTATGAGATGATCATGTTTTGTAACCGAGTTATCGGCAACTCGCAGGAGCCATATGGTTGTCGCTTTATTGTATGCAATGCGATCGCCCTGTAATTCTTTACTTTATCACTAAGCGGTAGTGATAGTCGTAGAAGCATAAGTTGGCGAGACGACAACGATGCTACGATGGAGATCAAGGTGTCGCGCCGGTGACGATGGTGATCATGAAGGTGCTTCGGAGATGGAGATCACAAGCACAAGATGATGATGGCCATATCATATCACTTATATTGATTGCATGTGATGGTTATCTTTTATGCATCTTATCTTGCTTTGATTGACGGTAGCATTATAAGATGATCTCTCACTAAATTTCAAGGTATAAATGTTCTCCCTGAGTATGCACCGTTGCGAAAGTTCTTCGTGCTGAGACACCACGTGATGATCGGGTGTGATAGGCTCTACGTTCAAATACAACGGGTGCAAAACAGTTGCACACGCGGAATACTCAGGTTAAACTTGACGAGCCTAGCATATGCAGATATGGCCTCGGAACACTGAGACCGAAAGGTCGAGCGTGAATCATATAGTAGATATGATCAACATAGTGATGTTCACCATTGAAACTACTCCATCTCACGTGATGATCGGACATGGTTTAGTTGATTTGGATCACGTGATCACTTAGATGATTAGAGGGATGTCTATCTAAGTGGGAGTTCTTAAGTAATATGATTAATTGAACTTAAATTTATCATGAACTTAGTACCTGATAGTATTTTGCTTGTCTATGTTGATTGTAGATAGATGGCCCGTGCTGTTGTTCCGTTGAATTTTAATGCGTTCCTTGAGAAAGCAAAGTTGAAAGATGATGGTAGCAATACCACGGACTGGGTCCGTAACTTGAGGATTATCCTCATTGCTACACAGAAGAATTACGTCCTGGAAGCACCGCTAGGTACCAGACCTGCTACAGGAGCAACACCAGATGTTACGAACGCCTAGCAGAGCAAAGCTGATGACTACTCGATAGTTTAGTGTGCCATGCTTTACGGCTTAGAACCGGGACGTCAACGATGTTTTGAACGTCATGGAGCATATGAGATGTTCCAGGAGTTGAAGTTAATATTTCAAGCAAATGCCCGGATTGAGAGATATGAAGTCTCCAATAAGTTCTATAGCTGCAAGATGGAGGAGAATAGTTCTGTCAGTGAGCATATACTCAGAATGTCTGGGTATAACAATCACTTGATTCAACTGGGAGTTAATCTTCCGAATGATAGCGTCATTGACAGAATTCTTCAATCACTGCCACCAAGCTACAAGAGCTTCTTGATGAACTGTAACATGCAAGGGATGGATAAGACGATTCCCGAGCTCTTCGCAATGCTAAAGGCTACGGAGGTAGAAATCAAGAAGGAGCATCAAGTGTTGATGGTCAACAAGACCACCAGTTTCAAGAAAAAGGGCAAAGGGAAGAAGAAGGGGAACTTCAAAAAGAACAGCAAGCAAGTTGCTGCTCAGGAGAAGAAACCCAAGTCTGGACCTAAGCCTGAGACTGAGTGCTTCTACTGCAAATAGACTGGTCACTGGAAGCGGAACTGCCCCAAGTATTTGGCGGATAAGAAGGATGGCAAGGTGAACAAAGGTATATGTGATATACATGTTATTGATGTGTACCTTACCAATGCTCGCAGTAGCACCTGGGTATTTGATACTGGTTCTGTTGCTAATATTTGCACCTCGAAACAGGGACTGCGGATTAAGCGAAGATTGGCTAAGGACGAGGTGACGATGCGTGTGGGAAATGGTTCCAAAGTCGATGTGATCGCGGTCGGCAGTTTGTCGGCATTCTGGGAACGGGGCTCCCCAGACTTGCCTGCCTGCGGCCCACGGCGTGGCTAAGCAAGCAGGCCGTACGGCCCATCTTCATCAACAAGGCATCCAAGACCCTCGCGAGGGTCCAAGCCTCGCGAGGTGGATGACGCAAGACCTCCTCTGGAGTGGCCTAGCCAGACAGGCTCACGAGGAGCAGAGATATCAAGGCGGGGCAACCTCACGAGGCTCTCGTGACGCGAGCCATGACGAACGACACCAGGCGGGCGCCAGCGCGCGCAACGTCCTTATTTCCTCTTTGGTGCTAAGGAGGCCAGTGCAGGCGAAGAGTACCGAGGCATCAGGCAAAGGATGCTATATTGGTGCAACGAGACCGAGACCAGGAGGACGGCAAGACAAGGTCATCGTGGAGCCCAAGACGGCGTCACCACCAGAGCTTTTCACAGGCGAAGACCACTTTTGTCAGGATAGCTTGTACTAGTTGTCCCCCTTCAAATTTGCCCACCGTTGTTGGCTCCCTTCCCGCTCGATATTTGGGAAGAGGACCAGGGCCTATATAAGTAGAGCTAGCCACCATAGTAGGGGCAACTCATCTTAGCTTGATCCAACCCGATTGAGAGCCGACCCTAGCCACAAGAACACCTCAACCTCAGGAGGTTGTTCTTCCCTTGTAGTGTTCATCATCAGCCCTAGAGGCAATCCACCACCACCACACTGGAGTAGGGTATTACACCACAACGGTGGCCCGAACCAGTATAAACCTCGTGTCTTTCTGTGTTGCGAGTTCGTCGAGTTCGTCCGCGAGATCTTAGCGAGCTAGGGCGTAGATCGGTAGGAGGGAAAGACTTCGCGCGCACCCCAGTGTTCGAACCTTAAGGGTTTGCCGGAACCCCACATCCGACATTTGGCGCGCCAGGTAGGGGTGCGCCATAGCTTCCCTTCCATCAGTTCGTCGCTCCGTCGCTCCATCGTTCCCATGGCGGACGCTTGCCGTGCTCGAGCTGAGCGTCGGGCTGCCCTCACCGCCCGCGTCGCTCAGACGGCTCCCGTCGGCGGGCCACCTCGTCATTCTCCGTCTCCCATCGCCAATGTTGCCACCGGCCCGACAGGGAACGAGCAGAAGGCGTCCTCGCTGCACCCTTCGGTGCAGCAGGACGGCCGCACCGCCACTCCATCACTAACCCCTGCCGGTTCTTCGTCTCACGCGCGCCGCGCTCCTCGCGGCGAACGAACTCCTGCGCTACCGCCCAGTCGACGACCTCTATGAGGAGTGGCTCGACCATGTCGCCGAGCTCGTCCGCGCCGCAGGGGGCTCTCCGGCGCCGTCCCTCTCTCTACCTCCCCATCAACCGGCCATGGGCGACGAGGCTCATGGCGTGCCTCCACCACCTCTGCCTCAAGACGGTGCCTTGGCACCAAGGCGTGCGGCCCCGCGGCATGATCCACCGCGCCCGGTGCCCGCGCGCGAAGAGAGAAGCTGCCAAGAAATCCCTCGACCGTGAGAAGCTGCACCTGCGCTTCCCGCACCGCCCGCAGCGGCGCGGCGCGGACCTCTTCAAGACCAAGCTCCACCTCCGAAGCGGGGCCCGGCAACCACGGCCGGCTGCCGCGCCTTCCCCCCCGAGCTGCGTAGCGTCGCCTGGCCAGGCAAGTTCAAGCCAGATCTGCCTCCTCGCTACGATGGCACCGCCGACCCCGCGGAGTTCCTGCAGCTCTATGAGCTAAGCATGGAAGCGGCCAACGGCGACGAAAAAGTCATGGCGAACTGGTTTCCCATGGCTCTCAAGGATGGAGCCCGCTCCTGGCTCCTGAACCTGCAGCACGGCTCGATCTCCTCTTGGGACGAAATGCGCGACCGCTTCGTCGCCAACTTCCAGGGCACTCGCGACCGTCCGCCGGCCGCAGGTGATCTACGCTGCATCAAGCAACAACCAGGAGAGACCCTCCAGAAGTACATCCAGTGCTTCAACAACACCCGCCTCAAGATCCCCAAGGTCATGGACGAAGCCATTATCTCCGCGTTCTCAGACGGCGTCCGTGACATCAAGATGAAGGAAGAGCTCGCCATCCAAGAGGAGCTCTGCACCTCTCAGGAGTTGTTCAACCTGGCGACCAAGTGCGCAAGAGCTGAGGAGGGGCGCCTCTCTCTCCTTGAGCTACCAGCCGCGGGCGCAGAGGAGAAGAAAGCCAAGGCCAAGGACGTGAAGCGCAAGGAGGCGGTTGTGCTCGCAGCGGAGACCGACACCAAACGGGGCAGGGATCAGCCCGAGTCTTCCAAGAACAGCCGACTGTTCTGCGCCTTCCACAACCTGAACACCCACAACACCAGCGCCTGTCAAGAGCTCAGAGCCATACGAGAAGGACGCTTCGGTCGACGCCCCGAGCGCAGCGACCAGGGCTACGACCGCGGAGGAGGACGTGGGGGCGGACGCTGGGACGACCGTGGCCTGCGCCAGGAATGGCATGACAAGCCTCGCGAGGACCGCTGGCAGGACCAACCTCGCGAGGGCGCCTGGAGAGGCCCACCTCGTGAGGATCGCCCTCAGGGCAACACCGGTCTTCCCCCACTGCCGCCACCAAGAAGGAACGACGACCACCACCAGGACGAGGGGGTTGGGGGCTTCCAGGAGCCGCGTGTGATCGCTTGCATCTTGGGTGGCGCCCAGGACCCAGCCTCTCAGCGCATCTTCAAACAACTCGCTCGCGAGGTGAACGCGGTGCTTCCCAAGCTCGAGGCCACGTGCTCGCTCAAGTGGTCCCAATGCGCCATCACTTTCAGCTCGGCAGATCAGCTCAAATGCGCGGCCACCGCCAGTGCCCTCCCGATGTTGTGTTCCCCAGTCATCAGCAATGTGCAGGTTACCAAGACCCTCATCGACGGCAGCGCAGGGCTCAACGTCCTGTCCGTCGACACGTTCGACAACCTCCAAGTGCCATATGAACAGCTCCAGCCCACCAAGCCTTTCTCAGGAGTGACCGACGGGTCCACCACACCGATAGGACAGGTCTGCCTGCCTGTCACCTTCGGGGAGCGCAAGAACTACCGCACCGAGCTCATCGACTTCAACGTGGCGCACATCCGCCTGCCGTACAATGCCATCCTCGAGTATCCGGCCCTGGCCAAGTTCATGGCAGTCACCCATCACGGCTACAACGTCCTCAAGGTGCCAGGAAGCGGAGGAATCATCACGGTCCCATGTGAAGAGAGGGATGCGGTGTGCTCCCTCGAGCGCGCCTTCCAAGCTGCAGCAATCGACGACCCCAACAGCAGAAGTGAGGGACCTCCGAAAGCCATCCCCAAGAAGAAGCAGCTGCGACGCGCAGGACCTCAGGAGGATGGCGTCGCGGCAGGAGCCTCATCAGGATCAGCGCCCGTCCCAGGGGCACCTCCCTCCGTCGCATAGGAAGGCGCGCCCGGCGCCCTCCTCAGGCAAGGCTCGGGGGCTCTCTTCTGGAGGGCCTCAGACCTTGCTGACCTCATGAGGGAGGCGCTTGGGCACTACCTGGAAGCATGCTTCGCGGCACATGTTCCTCAGGAGAGCACGGGGCAAGGAGTGCCCACCACCCAGGAGTTCATCACCAAGACCACCCGGGAACTGCAAGACGCAAGAGCCATGCGCGGCGACCGCTGCTCACGAGGCGCAGCCCCCCATCCTGGCGAGGATGCTGGGCTGCGTGTCTGCATCGACGTCCCAGGGCTCAACAGGGCTGCGTCTCAAGAGCGCTTCTGCCCTTCGCGTGTGGGCCGCTGCGAGGGCCCGCCACACAGCTACGTTCGCATGCCCTTCGGCTTGCCGAGCGTGGCGTCGGCCTATCAGCGCAATATGCGGCGTGTCCTGGCGGCTCAGGAGGCCAGGTACCACGCCGTCCTGGAAGAGATGGAGACGGTCTTCAGGGAACCTCCCGAGCCCCCAGAGCCTCCCGAGGCTCAGGGCTCCGGCGGCTCATGAGGAGTCATTTCTTCAACGCACGCCTTCAGCTGCACCAACTCTACTTCGTCTACAGAACCAGGTGACATCTTCCAAGCTCGTTTAGCTGGGAGCGCCTCTCGGGCTGCATTATTCCCAGGCCACGTGGGTCCGTCCCTGTGGCATGTATCCCTTTTGTTTATGTCTTCAGATTACCTTGCTGGGGGCGCCCCTCGGGCTGCACCATCCCCAAGCCGCTCCGGCCGGACCCGGTGGCATGTATCTTCCTGCATTTACCCAAGTTGATCTGCTTTCCATGCTTAACCTGCCAACTGCTATCACCTGCTCGATCATCGCCTCCCCCGAGGCCTCCACACAGGCACGGCGCTGGTGCATGGGTCCTTCCCTGTCACGTCGACAAACCTGAGCGGTCGAGCTCTGGCTCGCGGCATGCCCCGCGCACGTCACCTCACTAGGCCCTCAGTGCCTTCACCTCATCCAGAGCAACCAGCGGCAGGCTGACAGCTGTAACGGCAAACCGTGTTTCTTCTTGTGCCGGTTCACAGGGATCCCGTGGGAAGGATAGTAGGCGGCACCACGAGCCTCCTTTTATCTCATGCAATTCGCTTGCGCGTTAAAGGGGGGGCTCCTGAGCATCGCGACTCAGGAGCTCTTACTGGCTCTCCAGCCCTCACCCCCTGGCCTTGCACACGGCATCGCGACCTGGCAAACCAGCGGCGGCTGAGCTCACTCGAGGGCCGGGACCTGAGGACGTAGAGCACTAAGGAGAGCATGAGGGGAGGGAAACTTGTATGGGCCGGCCTAGCTATGCCGCATGAGTAGGCGCGCAGCCCTAGCGCAACGTCAGGAGTCGCCATGAAGTCAACAAGATAAGTCCCGCCCTCGGATTGGCTAGATGTTTGGGCTTAATGGTCCTTCATGCCTCGCCACAACCCCGTTGCGGCCACGTTAACTCCCTTTCTCGCCTTACCATGGCTGCTTGAGCGCTAATGGGGACCTCCTGAGCATCGCGCCTCAGGGGCTCTTACTGGACCTCGGGCTGCACACCTCCTGGCCTTGACCACGGCACGCGACCAGGCATACCAGCGACGGCTGTAGCCGCCTGGGGACCGGGACCTATCAGCGCAGAGCAACAAGCCATCGCGAGGAAAGAAAGGGGGGACCGAGCCTTAACGGGACACGCATTCGCTAAGTTTTCATAACAAGGAAGACAAGTACAAAAGACATTGCAGATCCTTACATGCCCCACGGGGTGATTCATGATTCTTTGCAGGAAATAAAAGCTAATACTAAGGGGAATCCTATCTACACCCTTCCGTGGCGGACGCCATCATCAACAGCGGGCCATGGGAGGCTGGCTCCAACCCCATCCAGATCAGTGGCGGCGACGGCCGGACGCCGCAGCTCTGCTCCGAGCGCGGTGAGAGCTCAGGGGCACGTAGCTATCATCGCTCGTCTCCGGAGTATCATAAAGCTCAGGAGAGCTGCTGGACTCCCAAGGGCTGCTGCTGCAGGAGTGGCCGCGAGCGGAGCGCGTGTCAGTTTGGCGCTCCTCTCCAGAGCAGCACTCCAGGTGGCGGCCCTCGGCGTCGAAGACCTTGAAGAAGAGCGTGGAAGCGCCGTCGTACTCGAAGTGGATTGCGAGGGCGCCCCTCGCATGAAAGACCCGTGCGATCTCCCCCCAGCCGCGGGTCATGAAGATCTTGCCGGTGGGAACCACTTCGATCTCCGCTCCGGTCGCTGGAGCGCTGCAGTCGGTGTGCAGCAACCAGAGCTCGAGAGGCCCCCTCGGCGGCATCACGTCGGAGAAGAACCGCGGGAAGCGGATCCAGGAGGTTGGAGGCATCGGCGCCCACAGCACCAGCTCGCACGAGGACTCCGCGGCGTGGATTTCGCGGGCGACGGCGCACGTCGCCGTGGCGCGGCAAACCCGGGCGCGGCGCGGGCGGCGCTGCACGTCGCCCCGTCCTCCCGAGCCCTCGGCTCGGGCGTACAAGGGTAGCGGGTACCCCGGAGGAGGCCGCTCGCACCAAGGCCTCGACACCACCTGCATCGCCACCTCATCACGGTGATGGATCGACCTCTTCTTCGGCGGAAGTGGCCCCGGATCATCACGGGGAGCCTTTCCTTTCTCTTCGGCAGAAAACCTTCTGATCGGCGCCATTGTTATCAGCAGTGGAGCAGGGAGGAAGAAGCAAGCAAGCAAGGAAGAGATGGGCGACGGGGGCTCCGCCCCCTCCCCATTTATAGCAAGAGAAGGCCAACCGGCGTCTCCCACGATCGCAGGTAATGATGGTTTTTCTTGCATGTCGCGGGGACTTGTCAAGTCGTGCAGTTGTCGAGGCAGCGTGGGGAAGCGGAGACGCCCACGTCCAATCAACCGCCACGCGTCAACCGAGGCCGCGGGCTTTTGGGGCCCGCGGTGCTCCGAACTTGACCCTTGGCTTTGCCGCGAAGCCAAGCCCGAGCGCACCTTGGGCCCAGGGGCTACTGTCGGCGTTCTGGGAACGGGGGTCCCCAGACTTGCCTGCCTGCGGCCCACGGCGTGGCTAAGTAAGCAGGCCGTACGGCCCATCTTCATCAACAAGGCATCCAAGATCCTCGCGAGGGTCCAAGCCTCGCGAGGCGGACGACGCAAGACCTCCTCTGGAGTGGCCTAGCCAGGAAGGCTCACAAGGAACGGAGATATCAAGGCGGGGCAAACCTCACGAGGCTCTCGTGACGTGAGCCATGACGAACGACACCAGGCGGGCGCCAGCGCGCGCAGCGTCCTTATTTCCTCTTTGGTGCTAAGGAGGCCAGCGCACGCGAAGAGTACCGAGGCATCAGGCAAAGGTTGCTATATTGGTGCAACGAGACCGAGACCAGGAGGACGGCAAGACGAGGTCATCGTGGAGCCCAAGATGGTGTCACCACCAGAGCTTTTCGCAGGCGAAGACCACTTTTGTCAGGATAGCTTGTACTAGTTGTCCCCCTTCAAATTTTCCTGCCGTTGTTGGCTCCCTTCCCGCTCGATATTTGGGAAGAGGACAAGGCCCTATATAAGTAGAGCTAGCCACCATAGTAGGGGCATCTCATCTTAGCTTGATCCAACCCGATCGAGAGCCGACCCTAGCCACAAGAAGACCTCAACCTCAGGGGGCTGTTCTTCCCTTGTACTGTTCATCATCAGCCCTAGAGGCAATCCACCACCACCACACTGGAGTAGGGTATTACACCACAACGGTGGCCCGAACCAGTATAAACCTCGTGTCTTTCTATGTTGCGAGTTCGTCGAGTTCGTCCACGAGATCTTAGCGAGCTAGGGCGTAGATCGGTAGGAGGGAAAGACTTCGCGCGCACCCCAGTGTTCGAACCTTAAGGGTTTGCCGGAACCCCACATCCGACAACGTTACCTCTACATCTACCTTCGGGATTAGTTTTAGACCTAAATAATTGTTATTTGGTGCCAGCGTTGAGCATGAACATTATATCTGGATCTTGTTTGATGCGAGACGGTTATTCATTTAAATCAGAGAATAATGGTTGTTCTATTTATATGAGTAATATCTTTTATGGTCATGCACCCTTGAAGAGTGGTCTATTTTTGTTGAATCTCGATAGTAGTGATACACATATTCATAATATTGAAGCCAAAAGATGCAGAGTTGATAATGATAGTGCAACTTATTTGTGGCACTGCCGTTTAGGTCATATTGGTGTAAAGCGCATGAAGAAACTCCATACTGATGGACTTTTGGAACCACTTGATTATGAATCACTTGGTACTTGCGAACCGTGCCTCATGGGCAAGATGACTAAAACGCCGTTCTCCGGAACTATGCAGCGAGCAATAGATTTGTTGGAAATCATACATACAGATGTATGTGGTCCGATGAATGTTGAGGCTCGCGACGGGTATCGTTATTTTCTCACCTTCATAGATGATTTAAGCAGATATGGGTATATCTACTTAATGAAACATAAGTCTGAAACATTTGAAAAGTTCAAAGAATTTCAAAGTGAAGTGGAAAATCATCGTAACAAGAAAATAAAGTTTCTACGATCTGATCGTGGAGGAGAATATTTGAAACAATGTGGAATAGTTTCGCAACTCACGCCACCCGGAACAACACAGCGTAATGGTGTGTCTGGACGTCGTAATCGTACTTTACTAGATATGGTGCGATCTATGATGTCTCTTACTGATTTACCGCTATCATTTTGGGGTTATTCTTTAGAGACGGCTGCATTCACGTTAAATAGGGCACCATCAAAATCCGTTGAGACGACGCCTTATGAACTATGGTTTGGCAAGAAACCAAAGTTGTCGTTTCTTAAAGTTTGGGGCTGCGATGCTTATGTGAAAAAGCATTAACCTGATAAGCTCGAACCCAAATCGGAGAAATGTGTCTTCATAGGATACCCAAAGGAAACTGTTGGGTACACCTTCTATCACAGATCTGAAGGCAAGACTTTTGTTGCTAAATTTGGATCCTTTCTAGAGAAGGAGTTTCTCTCGAAAGAAGTGAGTGGGAGGAAAGTAGAACTTGATGAGGTAAGTGTACCTGCTCCCTCGTTGGAAAGTAGTTCATCACAGAAACCGGTTCCTGTGACACCTACACCAACTAGTGAGGAAGTTAACGATATTGATCATGAAGCTTCAGATCAAGTTACTACCGAACCTCGTAGGTTAACCAGAGTGAGATCCGCACCAGAGTGGTGCGGTAATCCTGTTCTGGAGGTTATGTTACTAGACCATGACGAACCTACGAACCATGAAGAAGCGATGGTGAGCCCAGATTCCGCGAAATGGCTTGAGGCCATGAAATCTGAGATGGGATCCATGTATGAGAACAAAGTGTGGACTTTGGTTGACTTTCCCGATGATCGGCAAGCCATTGAGAATAAATGGATCTTCAAGAAGAAGACTGACGCTGACAGTAATGTTACTGTCTACAAAGCTCGACTTGTTGCAAAAGGTTTTCGACAAGTTCAAGGGATTGACTACGATGAGACTTTCTCACCCGTAGCGATGCTTAAGTCTGTCCGAATCATGTTGGCAATTTGTCAGGACCAGATTTTCGGGATATTAATTTTCCAAAATGGCCCTTGTGCTCACCAGCCCCAGGATTACTGTTAGCTGATAAGGCACCAACTTGATACAGACAATCCAAGCAAGGTACAAAATATGTAGTACAATACCATTGTGGCCTATGAGTACAACACTTGGTTTCTAGTGGTTGATAGCCGAAGCGGTTTGTGGTTCATCTGCGTCTATGGGACTCCATTTCCCGCAGGAACAGCTGACCAGGATAACTCCTATCTTCGCGAGGCTGCTATCTCCATTTGCGTAGGTTCAGGGGCTATCATCGCAATGTTCCTCTCCACGCAAGAGATCTGGCCAAGACAATAGCCAGGGACAAGCCAGTGAGTACTTTTGAATGTACTCGCAAACATTATGAACACGGGTATAATATGACAAGGGATAATCATGCTCCGAAATATTTTATGATCATAACGTCCGTCACGAAATAAACAAAATCCATGATGCACGCATGCGGGTAAAATATGAATATGCAATACGGGAGTAGAAATAGAATGCTCCGATCGAGTGTCTGAAGCGACGCCTCGAAAGGATAAAAGATAAATCATGCCTCAGTCGGGCGTCTGAGCGACACCACATAAAGGGCTTATAGATAAAAGAAATAACAAGCATGCCACAGTTGGGCGTCTATGCAACACCACATAAAGGGCTTATAATATACAAGGAATAGCAAGCATGCCACAGTCGGGCGTCTATGCGACACCACATAAAGGGCTTATAAGAGAATAATCGCAGTGAGTATCCAGAAGGTAGAACCGTCCCAGGGATACTCAATAATTCAAATAATGTAAATGGTTAGTCCACAATAATAATAATCATAATCCTCATATGTCACAGGTCATAATCAAAGCTCTGGTTGAGCAGTTTTTCCTCCGAAGACCGACACTAAGACTGACATTAGACCCATCTCAGACTGTAGTCCTTACCCATGGACGTGGCTATCCGAATAGATTTAACCTCTGCAGAGGGTGTACTCTTTACCCACGAGTAACGGATTTATTTAGTCCATCGGGACTAATTCCGTCTACGGTCTTTTAATCGAAAACACACCTGACCCGCACACACCAGCTTAACTTACCGGCGTCTGGAATCACCCACGACACCTGTCAAGCAAAACTCTAAGTGGGGAGGCTACAACCTCGACTTAGCATGGGATCAAATTTATATCGCGCGCTCTAAGGGGTGCCCCCCTCTCGGTCCCAACCGGAAACACCCATGCCCCCGGACCAGGTGGCATGCCTACCGGATGCATCCGGTATCTTCCACCATGGCCTCTCTGTACGGTGTGTGCTAGGAAGGGGTTGACAACTTACTGAACCGTACCCTACCTGCGGCAGGGACAAGTGGTAGTACGAAACAAGTATGGGGGTTACTGGAACAAGACTCGATCTACGGCCGACTCAGGAGGTTCAAGTATTCCCTGTATGATTAGCATAACAAATATATATCAACTAACAGACAGAATCACCGCTCATCATACCTCATCGTGCCATACCGGACCCACTCGTCTCGACGAGTAACTGGGGACAAGCTCGTGTCTACCCAAGACAGCGACTCTCCCGGCTTCCTTCCGGTATGCATGAAAAGCTTACGAGGATGATTACTATCACAAGCATACCCATTTCTAACAGCAAAGAATCCTCATTATGTACTCATGCGTATGATCGTATCGTTAGATAAAATAACGAATGCTCCATGCCAAGGTGGTGTTGTGACCGTATCAAAGAACACACAAAAATATTATGCCAGGGTTCAGAATGCTTGCCTTCAGGTTGTGGAGAGGAAGGGTGCATTCCAAAACTTTTGAAAGTTTTCTTCTCTCTCCATTTCCTATTTTAAAAAAATATTCAAAAACATATATTTCCAAAACAGCACAAAAAGTTGTCCTAAATATTTTTGAAATAAATCTTAAAATAAACTAGATGAAATCTGAGGGAGGTAGGAAAAAGAATCAACTCATTTGAAGTTTTATTTAAAAAGATATAGCCAGTCAAAGTTCTGTTTTAAAATAAAACAGAAAAAGAAAACGTTTCGGAGGGGCTTACGCTTTCTGTTTAGCGAAAAACATATTTTGTGAAATACGCCTCCACTTAAAACACACGTCGGCGGGGCTGGGTCGCTGACAGTGGGTCCAGCGGGCCCACTGGTCAGGTTTGACCAGCCCCCCGCCTTCTTCCTTCTCTGTCCGAGCCGAGGCGGGGGCTCCGGCGATCCTCGCCGGCGAACGGTGCTCCTCGATGGCATCCGAGGGCGGGGATGGATCCGCCAGTCCAGGGCGGTCCTCTCGGTGGTCGAGAGGGTGGCGGGGACGAAGGGAGTCGCCGGCGGCGAGCTTTGCGGCGGACGGCGTCTCGGGAGGATTTGGGGTTTCGAGCTATGGTGGTTCTTGGTCGCGTTTGAGAGGCTGGGCGGCTCCGTGAGGTCGAGGGGAGGAGGATGGTGGCACTAGATGGGCGGGGAAGGCTATGACTGCGACGAATTGAACCGGAGCGTGGCGGCGGCCGAACTGGCCGGAGACGGGGAAGAAAGCTTCCCACCGTTGCTTGCTGGCCGTGGGGGCACTGCTGGGGTGCAAGGAGGTTGTCTGAGTGCAGGGACGGGCTCGGGGGCTCCTATTTATAGGGGTCGAGGTCGGTTCTCGTGGCGGCCGTGGATAAGAACGCCGGCGACCGCCGTTCTGTAGCTGCAGGACGACGTGGCGGCGACGAGCGCGTGCCGACGAGCTTGCGGATGAGCTCGGGCTGTTCCAAGGGGCAGCTGGCGCGCGCGGGTGGCTTGGGCGGCGCCGTCCATGGCAGAGCCTGCTGTGGCCGGCCGCTAGCCGCCGTGGCCGACCTGACGGCGGCACTGTGGGGCTCCAGGGGCGGCTCTGCGGTGAGGGAAGGGGCGGGCGTGCTGGCTGTGGGTAGGGAAGGGCCAGAATGAGCGCGAGGCGACAGCAGAGGGACGCGGCGACTCGGTGCGCGCGCGTGCAAAACGTGCGCTCTGGGCGCGCCCAGAGCGTGCACGCCAACTGTTCGGCAAAATGCCAATGCGTGCCACAGGGCTTGGGTGAGGCTGGCAATTAGCAGACCTAGGTTAGGAGTAGCTAGGATCTTAGTGGACAAGGTTACTGGGTCAGTGGATTAAGTACACAGTGCAAACTAAAAAATCATGTCAAAACTGACTATGCACACCAAGTGTTTGACAAAATGACAAGGGCTTCTAGACAACTCTTATAGTGGCCAAAATCTCCAGATCAGGGTCTCCCTAGATGTAGGTGATGATGGCAAAATCATTTGGGCAAAACCAGAAACTTGCTAGTGCAAGTTTTGCAAACCTTCAGTTTTGGACAGAAAGAAAAAGGCCTTATTGCAAGCACTTAAAACCCTCCAATGGGTCCACTCTCCTGGACTTAAGGGTTTTTGCAGGGTGGTCTATAAGTAGGAAAAAGCTCATGGTTACTAGAGCAAGATAATCTAGGGTTGCAGTACAAATCACTAAGCTGGACCAGAATGAAGATGAGGATGATTTTCTCAAATTTTTCAAAGAACACCAATGGGTTTTTGCATAAAGTTGAATTATATGCATCTACTGACATCCCCAAACACTTGGAAGAATTTTTAGAGGAATATTTAAATAGGTTGTAGTGCAAAAATACCTACTGGACCAGATTTGAAAAGTTGATGTAGAGCTCAAAATCTCCAATAACCAAAGGATATTTTTGCATAAAGGTGATGTGGAAACATCACATGACATCCCCAAATTTTGGTGAAAATTTTAAATGCATTTATCAAATGGTTGCAGTGCAAAAGAGGCTCCAAATTTATGAAAAATCATTTTAAAAGAATAAAGCTCAGGAAAAACAATTATGCAAATAAATCCACTGATAAAGGATTGTTTTATTAAGAGAGTATACGAGTCCAATAACATTTTTGGAAAGTTTCCACTTGAGGTAAAAACCCACAACATTAAAGAGGAGGTGGGTCCTGAAATCAAAGATAAATCCAGAAAACAAAAAATTTAATTTCCTGGCAAAATTTTAATTATTAAAACAAGGTCAAAATTTTGGGGTGTTACACAATTGCCGCATTTTATGATTATGAAATTTGGCAAATGGATGTCAAAACTGCATTCCTGAATGGATTTCTGGAAGAAGAGTTGTATATGATGCAACCGGAAGGTTTTGTCGATCCAAAGGGAGCTAACAAAGTGTGCAAGCTCCAGCGATCCATTTATGGACTGGTGCAAGCCTCTCGAAGTTGGAATAAACGTTTTGATAGTGTGATCAAAGCATATGGTTTTATACAGACTTTTGCAGAAGCCTATATTTACAAGAAAGTGAGTGGGAGCTCTGTAGCATTTCTAATATTATATGTGGATGACATATTGTTGATTGGAAATGATATAGAATTTCTGGATAGCATAAAAGGATATTTGAATAAGAGTTTTTCAATGAAGGACCTCGGTGAAGCTTCTTATATATTGGGCATCAAGATCTATAGAGATAGATCAAGACGCTTAATTGGACTTTCACAAAGCACATACCTTAACAAAGTTTTGAGAAAGTTCAAAATGGATCAAGCAAAGAAAGGGTTCTTGCCTGTGTTACAAGGTGTGAAGTTGAGTCAAACTCAATGCCCGACCACTGCAAAAGATAGAGAGAAAATGAAAGATGTTCCCTATGCTTCAGCCATAGGCTCTATCATGTATGCAATGCTGTGTACCAGACCTGATGTGTGCCTTGCTATAAGTTTAGCAGGGAGGTACCAAAGTAATCCAGGAGTGGATCACTGGATAGCGGTCAAGAACATACTGAAATACCTGAAAAGGACTAAGGATATGTTTCTCGTTTATGGAGGTGACAAAGAGCTAGTCGTAAAAGGTTACGTCGATGCAAGCTTTGACACTGATCCGGACGATTCTAAATCACAAACCGGATACGTGTTTAGATTGAACGGTGGAGCTGTCAGTTCGTGCAATTCTAAACAAAGCGTTGTGGCGGGATCTACGTGTGAAGCGGAGTACATAGCTGCTTCGGAAGTAGCAAATGAAGGAGTCTGGATGAAGGAGTTCATATCCGATAGGTTTCATACCTAGTGCATCGGGTCCAATGAAAATCTTTTGTGACAATACTGGTGCAATTGCCTTGGCAAAGGAATCCAGATTTCACAAGAGAACCAAGCACATCAAGAGACGCTTCAACTCCATCCGGGATCAAGTCCAGCTGGGAGACATAGAAATTTGCAAGATACATACGGATCTGAATGTTGCAAATCCGTTGACTAAGCCTCTTCCACGAGCAAAACATGATCAGCACCAAGGCTCCATGGGTGTTAGAATCAGTACTGTGTAATCTAGATTATTGACTCTAGTGCAAGTGGGAGACTGAAGGAAATATGCCCTAGAGGCAATAATAAAGTTATTATTTATTTCCTTATATCATGATAATTGTTTATTATTCATGCTAGAATTGTATTAACCGGAAACATAATACTTGTGTGAATACATAGACAAACAGAGTGTCACTAGCATGCCTCTACTTGACTAGCTCGTTGATCAAAGATGGTTATGTTTCCTAGCCATAGACATGAGTTTTCATTTGATTAACGGGATCACATCATTAGGAGAATGATGTGATTGACTTGACCCATTCCGTTAGCTTAACACTTGATCGTTTTGTATTCTGCTATTGCTTTCTTCATGACTTATACATGTTCCAATGACTATGAGATTATGCAATTCCCGTTTACCGGAGGAACACTTTGTGTGCTACCAAACATCACAACATAACTGGGTGATTATAAAGGTGCTCTACAGGTGTATCCGAAGGTACTTGTTGGGTTGGCATATTTCGAGATTAGGATTTGTCACTCCAATTGTCGGAGAGGTATCTCTGGGCCCACTCGGTAATGCACATCACTATAAGCCTTGAAAGCAATGTGACTAATGAGTTAGTTGCGGGATGATGTATTACAAAATGAGTAAAGAGACTTGCCGGTAACGAGATTGAACTAGGTATTGAGATACCGACGATCGAATCTCGGGCAAGTAACATACCGATGACAAAGGGAACAACGTATGTTGTTATGCGGTTTGACCGATAAAGATCTTCGTAGAATATGTGGGAGCCAATATGAGCATCCAGGTTCCGCTATTGGTTATTGACCGGAGACGTGTCTCGGTCATGTCTACATAGTTCTCGAACCCGTAGGGTCCGCACGCTTAAAGTTCGATGACGGTTATATTATGAGTTTATGTGGTTTGATGTACCGAAGGTTGTTCGGAGTCCCGGATGTGATCACGGACATGACGAGGAGTCTCGAAATGGTCGAGATGTAAAGATCGATATATTGGACGACTATGTTCGGACACCGGAATGGTTTCGGGGAGTTTCAGACATATACCGGAGTACCGGGGGGTTACCGGAACCCCCCGGGGAGACTAATGGGCCTATTGGGCCCTAGTGGAGAAGAGGAGGGGCGGCCAAGGGCAGCCGCGCGCCCCTTCCCCCCTAGTCCGAATTGGACAAGGAGGGGGGCGGCGCCCCCCTTTCCTTTCCCCCTCTCTCTCCTTCCCTCTCCTCTCCTACTCCCACTTGGAAGGGGGGAGTCCTACTCATGGGGCGCGCCTAGGGTGGCCGGCCCCCTCCCCCTCCTCCACTCCTTTATATACGGGGAGGGAGGCACCCCTTGGAAACACAACAATTGATCTCTTGGATCTCTTAGCCGTGTGCGGTGCCCCCCTCCACCATAATCCACCTCGATAATATCGTAGCGGTGCTTAGGCGAAGCCCTGCGTCGGTAGCACATCATCATCGTCACCACGCCGTCATGCTAATGGAACTCTCCCTCAAAGCTCGGCTGGATCGGAGTTCGAGGGACGTCATCGAGTTGAACGTGTGCAGAACTCGGAGGTGTCGTGCGTTCGGTACTTGATCAGTCGGATCGTGAAGACGTACGACTACATCAACCGCGTTGTGCTAACGCTTCCGCTTTCGGTCTACGAGGGTACGTGGACACACTCTCCCCGCTCGTTTCTATGCATCACCATGATCTTGCGTGTGCGTAGGAATTTTTTTGAAATTACTACGTTCCCCAACAATAAGTGCAAACTTCTCCGATATAGTGTAGTCGGGAGAATTCAAAAAGATAATAGGACTATCATGCGTGGGTGCAATAGCAACAATTTCATGTTTAACATAAGGAACTATAGCAAGTTCATCTCCATAAGCATAATTCATATTGGCATCTTGGCCACAAGAATAGCAAGCATCAAGTTCATCAAAAAGGGATATTTCAAACGAATCAACGGGATCATAACAATCATCATAGCATTTATCCTTCGGTAAGAACGAAGGGACATTAAATAATGTATGAGTTGGAGAGTTACTCTCATTAGAAGGTGGGCACGGGTAGCTAATCCGATCTTCCTCCTTTTGTTCTTCGCTCTCCTCATCATCTTTTTCATCCAATGAGCTCACAGTTTCATCAATTTCTTCTTCCATAGACTCCTGCAAAATATTAGTCTCTTCTTGGACAGCGGAGACTCTCTCAATAAAATCATCAATATCGGAATTGAATTCATAATTCTCATAGCAATATTTAAGTATAGCAAAATTTTCAGGTCTGTAAACAGCATCATCAAAATCTTCAAACTCTTTAAACAAAGATTCAATTTCACATGCACCCTTAAAAGCAACAAATTCTTCTATTCGCTCCACATCATAGTAATCATATATACCTCTATCATAAGAAGCTAAGGTTTCATTATCATTAAATTTGTATGAAAAGGGAAGGTGTGGAGCCTTCATCCTAGAGCAACAAGTATAATAATATCTCAAGCATAGTTGCCTAGCATACCAATACAACATATAAATTTGATCCCATAATAGTTTCCTTTTTGAGTCAAGCGATAATCCCTAAAGTATTCACGTTGATCCAACGTGTCTCCCATAACATAATTGAATGGGGTTTTCTCAGGATTATTAAAGTAGTACATAATATCTTTCACATAATGAGCATCGAGGGTTTTAGGAGGTTCCCCATCTCCATGAGTAGCAAGTAAACCTAATTTTTTGGTATTTCGTGTTCCATATCCATAACTAAAGATAAAGAACAACTTAGAACAACAAATAAAAACTACTTAGTGATAAAGCAAACAAGCACACATGAGAATATTCACCCCACGCTATAACTCCCCGGCAACGGCGCCAGAGAAAAGTCTTGATAACCCACAAGTATAGGGGATCAATTGTAGCCTCTTTCGATAAGTAAGAGTGTCGAACCCAACGAGGAGCTAAAGGTAGAACAAATATTCCCTCAAGTTCTATCGACCACCGATACAACTCTACGCACGCTTTACGTGCGCTTTACCTAGAACAAGTATGAAACTAGAAGTACTTTGTAGGTGTTGTTGGATAGGTTTGCAGGATAATAAAGAGCGCGTAAATAAAAACTAGGGGCTGTTTAGATAACGAAGCAATAAAGTTAGTATAGCGAGTGTGGAAAAGTGGTGGTAGGAGTTGCGAAATTGTCCCTAAGCAATTGACTACTTTACTAGACCGATAGCAAGTTTTATGTGGGAGAGGCCACTGCTAGCATGTCATCCCTGACTTGGAATTCTATGCACTTATGGTTGGAACTATTAGCAAGCATCCGCAACTACTAACGTTCATTAAGGTAAAACCCAACCATAGCATTAAGATACATTGGTCCCCCTTCAATCTTGTATGCATCAATTTCTATGCTAGGTTGAAGCTTCTGTCACTCTTGCCCTCCAATACATAGTCCTATCAACATACAACTAACCCTATGGTGTGATCCATGCGCGCGCTCATATGATGGGCACCAAAGGACAACAACATAACCACAAGCAAATTAAACCAATCATAGCAATTCACCAATTACCGGTAGGACAACGAAAATCTACTCAGACATCATAGGATGGCAACACATCATTGGATAATAATATGAAGCATAAAGCACCATGTTCAAGTAGAGGGTACAGCGGGTTGCGGGAGAGTGGACCGTTGTAGATAGATGGGGGAAGGTGATGAAGATGTTGGTGAAGATGATGGAGGTGTTGGTGTAGATCGCCGTCACACGATGATGGCCCCGGCGGCGTTCCGGCGCCACCAGAAGAGAGGGGAGAGAGCCCCCCCTTCTTCTTCTTCTTCTTCCTTGACCTTCTCCCTAGATGGGAGAAGGGTTTCCCCTCTGGTCCATGGCCTCCATGGCATGGGAGGGGCGAGAGCCCCTCCGAGATTGGATCTGTCTCTCTGTCTCTCTCTGTTTCTGCGTTCCATATTCTGGCCTTTCACCGTTTCTTATATTCCCGGAGATCCGTAACTCCGATTGGGCTGAATTTTGGAAACGATCTCTATCCGGATATTAGCTTTCTTGCGGCGAAAGAAGGGCACCAACCGCCTTACGGGGTGGCCACGAGGGCCCAGGGCGCGCCTGACCCCCTGGGGCGCGCCCCCCTGCCTCGCGGCCCCCTCGGGCATCGTATCGCGTTGATTCTTCTTCCCAAAAATCACATATATTCCAAAAAAATCTCCGTCAGTTTTTATCCCGTTTGGACTCCGTTTGATATGGATTTTCTGTGAAACAAAAAAACATGCAACAAACAGGAACTGGCACTGGGCACTGGATCAATATGTTAGTCCCAAGAAATAGTATAAAAAGTTGCCAAAAGTATGTAAAAGTTGTAGTATATTGGCATGGATCAATCAAAAATTATAGATACGATGGAGACGTATCACTCGACACCCTCTTCGCCCATCACCACTTCCGCTGCGGCCCGCCCGGCTGCCTCCTCCTCTGGCTCCGCAGCCGCCACCGTTGCCTCTGGCCCCGCCGCCGCAGTTGCCCCTGGCCCCGCCGCTGGCCCGTCCGCCGCCACGGGACCGGCTGCCGCCGCCGACTCGGCCCCCGCTGCTGGCCCGGTCGCTGCCACGGGCCCGGCTGCCCCCGCCGGTCCGGCTCTCGGTGTGACGACCCGCGCTCGGGCTGGTGTTCATCGGTCCAGCACGCGCTACTCCTCCGATGAGTATGTGTGCGCTGCCTCCACATCGACGCCGTCACCCATCCCTACCTCCGCTCGCGCTGCCCTTGAGGATCCCCATTGGCTCACAACGATGCAGGAGGAGTTCGACACCTTACAGCGCAACCGCACGTGGCATCTTATTCCGCGACCCCCTCGTGCCAATGTCATCACTAGCAAGTGGGTGTTCCGCCACAAGACCTGCCCAGATGGTTCTCTTGAGCGCTACAAGGCTCGGTGGGTGGTTCGTGGCTTTTGGCAACGTGTGGGTGTGGACTTCACCGACACCTTCGATCCGGTTGTGAGGGCACGATCTGCACCATGCTTCAGTTGGTGATCTCACGAGCCTGGCCCGTGCATCAGTTGGATGTCTCCAACGCCTTCTTGCACGGTCATCTTGCCGAGCAGGTATTCTATGAGCAGCCCACTGGTTTCATCAACGCCGAGCATCCGGACTTCGTGTGCTTGCTCTCCCATTCTCTTTGCGGGTTGAAGCAGGCACCACGGTCTTGGTACCAGCGTATCGCTGCCTTCCTGCAGTCTCTGGGCTTTCGGTCCACTCGCTCCGATGCCTCACTCTTTGTGTATCATCAGTGAGCTGACACTGCATATCTGCTGCTCTACGTCGACGACATCATCCTCACGGTGTCCGCCCCTGAGCTCCTTCAGCGGCTCACGGCTCATCTTCGTGATGAGTTCGCCCTCAAGGACTTGGGGCCTCTGCACTACTTCCTCAGCATCGAGGTGGTCCGTCGGGCTGACGGCTTCTTCCTGCATCAGCAAAAGTACGCCCACGAGCTTCTGGAGCGTGCCGGCATGCTTAACTGCAAGCCGGCGCCTACTCCTGTCGACACGAAGGCGAAGGTCTCTGCTCTGGAGGGGTCTCTCGCGTCCGATGCAGCGTTTTATCGCTCCATTGTTGGTGCCTTACAGTACCTAACGCTGACCGACCGGACCTGCAGTATGCTGTTCAGCAGGTGTGCCTCCACATGCGCTCCCAGCGTGACTCCCATTGGACCTTGGTGAAGTGTATTCTCTGTTACATACGCGACACGATGTCCTTGGGTCTCACCCTGACGGTCTCCGCCTCCACCGACCTCGCTGCCTACTCAGACGCCGATTGGGCAGGCTGCCCCGACACCCGACGCTCTATGTCCGGCTATTGCGTCTACCTTGGGCCCTCGTTGATCTCTTGGTCATTGAAGCGATAGCCCATGGTCTCCCGCTCCAGCGCCGAAGCAGAGTATCGGGCCGTGGTCGAATGCTCTTGGACCCGTCAGCTGCTCCAGGAGTTGCTTTGTGATGTTCACAAGGCCACTCTTGTCTACTGCGTCAACGTCAGCGCCGTCTACATCTCTGCCAACCCGGTGCACCATCGTCGTACGAAGCATATTGAGCTTGATATTCACTTTGTGCGTGAGCAGGTTGCCCTTGGCCGTGTTCGGGTTCTCCATGTTCCGACGACGCAACAATTTGCTGATATGATGACTAAGGGATTGCCTACTCCCGTCTTTGAGGAGTTTCGGTCAAGTCTCTGTGCCTCCGGTGACACTTTGACTGCGGGGGGTGTTGAATATACATGTGTTGCATGTATTTGTGTATATCCTGGCCCACCTCCTAGTTATGTATAGTTGGGGTTAAGGTCTGCTTATACTCTATATATACATGCACCCGCACCCAATCAATACAACGAGTATTGCATTGCCAAACCATCCCTCTAGAGTACCAAACATGCCATACGTATTCTGCTCCATAGAGCATAAGAAGACCATTAGTTTCACCCCGGAGCACATGCTGTTAGGTGCAGATTTGAATTACTGCAAGTGAAATATGCTACTTCCAGTGATCCATAGAGTTGTACTAAAGTTATCATAATTAATATGGATCGGAGAGAGTAAGATAATTGACATGTACGAACATAAATTTCATTTAGATAGATGAGACTTCTCTGCAACTAGGCCTATGACAAGGACTTATTCCTGCGCGGCACTAGTTTTATTTACCCATCACCTCACTGAAAAAGGCTGAGATGGAATTTACTCAACGAGCATGCGTTTTCTATAGCAATTAGATCACTAGTAGAAAACGGGGCAAAGGTCACAGGGCAGTTTTCACATTAGCCCCGGTTCAGTCACGAACCGGGACCCATGGGGGCATTCGTCCCGGTTCGTGAGCCCAGGGGGCCGGCCGGGGCCTCGTGGGCATTGGTCCCGGTTCGTATGGAACCATTTGTCCCGGTTCGAGCCACGAACCGGGACTAATGGTCCTCGCTCCTGGACCACAACCATTTGTCCCGGTTCTTGGCATGAACCGGGACAGAAGGCCCGGATTTAGTACCGGTTCATGCCACGAACCGGGACCAATGAGGTGCCTATATATACCCCATCGCCACGGCAGAGCACTCCACAGTGCTCTGTTTTTTTCTGGCCGGCGAGGGGAGGGCTTTGTGGTGCTCTAGCTCACCTCCTATGCACATGAGGTGTTCGATGAAATGCCCGAGCCAGACTAGTTAATCTTTCTCCTCTCGAAACTCGATCTCCGAGCTCCATTTTCCTCGAGATTTGTCTAGGTTTAGCGGCCCGTCACGTCCCATTCCCGTCTTCACCGCCGTCGACCGCCCGCGCCGATCTCGTCGCCGGCAACACCGTGGTGAGCCTCTTGTTCTTATCTTCTTTTTGAAAGAAAAAATTCTTACTTTAGATAGATACTTGTCTAATTTTCTTACTATTTTGTTCCTTCTTATTACATAGTGCGATGGTTTTGGTATCCGCCCCCGTCGGCCCTCGTCCTGTCTATGATTCGGATGTGGTATATATTATCTTTTTATAACTATTTGATTCATTTATTGTTTATGACAAATATACCGACCAGCGTGACATAGATTTTATTTATCTAGGAGGTGGTTGAACCGGAAATTCTAACCGACCCTATTGTCGAGAGGTTAAATTTATTTGAAGAAGAAAACAATTACTTGAAGGAAAAAATAAAAAAATTGAGGAGGAGAAGATGATATTGGAGTTGCATGTTGCGGATGTCGTCGATGATCACAAGATCAAGATGGATGCAATGCGCTTGAAGATTAGAAAGATTAGAAAATATGCCATTCATACCGAGGCTTGGTATCATTATGCCGTTGGATCAATTGTTACCTTGGTTGCGATTATGATCGCATTTGTTTTCGCATTGAAATGTTTTACATAGTTTCAATGTATGGTTTAATTAATTAGATGCTCTGGAGAGCTATATATATGTTGTTAGATGAGAACTATGTATGTACTTTGGTTCTAATGTGATGATGAACTTCTATTAATTTGGTCACTTAATTATCTATTCATGATGTTCTGTAATGGTTTTTGACACACTTAATTATATATAATGCACGCAGATGAACCGGCAATGGATGTACGGTGACAGACACACCTCCGAGTACATTAAGGGCGTGCATGATTTTCTCGAAGTGGCTGAGGCAAACAAGCAGAATGGTTTTATGTGTTGTCCATGCCCTACATGTGGGAATACGAAGTCTTACTCTGACCGGAAAATCCTTCATGCCCACCTGCTTTACAAGGGTTTCATGCCACACTATAATGTTTGGACGAGGCACGGAGAAATGGGGGTTATGATGGAAGACGGCGAAGAAGAAGAGGACGATGATAACTATGTGCCCCCTGAATACGGTGATGCTGCAACGGGGAAGGCTGCTGAAGATCAAGAGGAACCAGACGATGTGCCCAATGATGCTGCAAGGGGGGAAACTGCTGAAGATGAAGAGGAACCAGTGCCCGATGATGATGATCTCCGCCGGGTCATTGTTGATGCAAGGACGCAATGCGAAAGTCAAAAGGAGAAGCTGAAGTTCGATCGCATGTTAGAGGATCACAAAAAAGGGTTATACCCCAATTGCGAAGATGGCAACACAAAGCTCGGTACCGTACTGGAATTGCTGCAGTGGAAGGCAGAGAATGCTGTGCCTGACAAAGGATTTGAGAAGCTATTGAAAATATTGAAGAAGAAGCTTCCAAAGGATAACGAATTGCCCGACAGTACATATGCAGCAAAGAAGGTCGTATGCCCTCTAGGATTGGAGGTGCAGAAGATACATGCATGCCCTAATGACTGCATCCTCTATCGCGGTGCGTACAAGGATCTGAACGCATGCCCGGTATGCGGTGCATTGCGGTATAAGATCAGACGAGATGACCCTGGTGATGTTGACGGCGAGCCCCCCAGGAAGAGGGTTCCTGCGAAGGTGATGTGGTATGCTCCTATAATACCACGGTTGAAACGTCTGTTCAGAAACGAAGAGCATGCCAAGTTGATGCGATGGCACAGTGAGGACCGTAAGAAAGACGGGAAGTTGAGAGCACCCGCTGACGGGTCGCAGTGGAGAAAAATCGAGAGAAAGTACTGGGCTGAGTTTGCAGCTGACCCAAGGAACGTATGGTTTGGTTTAAGCGCGGATGGCATTAATCCTTTCGGGGAGCAGAGCAGCAATCACAGCACCTGGCCCGTGACTCTATGTATGTATAACCTTCCTCCTTGGATGTGCATGAAGCGGAAGTTCATTATGATGCCAGTTCTCATCCAAGGCCCTAAGCAACCCGGCAACGACATTGATGTGTACCTAAGGCCATTAGTTGAAGAACTTTTACAGCTGTGGACTGGAAACGGTGTACGTACGTGGGATGAGCACAAACAAGAGGAATTTAACCTGCACGCGTTGCTGTTTGTAACCATCAACGATTGGCCCGCTCTCAGTAACCTTTCAGGACAGACAAACAAGGGATACCACGCATGCACGCACTATTTAGATGACACTGAAAGTATATACCTGGACAAAAGCAGGAAGAATGTGTACCTGGGCCATCGTCGATTTCTTCCGACCAACCATCAATGTCGAAAGAAAGGCAAGCATTTCAAAGGGGAGGCAGATCACCGGAAGAAGCCCGCCATGCGTACCGGTGATCACGTACTTGCTATGGTCAATGATTTACATGTAATCTTTGGAAAGGGTCCCGGCGGACTAGCTGTTCCGAATGACGTTGAGGGACACGCACCCATGTGGAAGAAGAAATCTATATTTTGGGACCTACCCTACTGGAAAGAGCTAGAGGTCCGCTCTTCAATCGACGTGATGCACGTGACGAAGAACCTTTGCGTGAACCTGCTAGGCTTCTTGGGCGTGTATGGGAAGACAAAAGATACACCTGAGGCACGGGAGGACCTGCAACGTTTGCACAAAAAGACGGCATGCCTCCGAAGCAGTATGAAGGTCCTGCCAGCTACGCTCTTACGAAAGAAGAGAAAGAAATCTTCTTTGAATGCCTGCTCAGTATGAAGGTCCCGACTGGCTTCTCGTCGAATATAAAGGGAATAATAAATATGCCAGAGAAAAAGTTTCAGAACCTAATGATCCGGGTATGGTGCCCGGTTATACCGATCTTAGAGATTACCTGCCCGACAATGTACATTATGAAATCATGGAGGTGGACGAACACAAATACCATTACGGGAAGCCTCTCGTCAAAGATGTCAAATCTCTAAGCACGATGATGCGAAGACTACATGATTGGTACATGAAAACCTGCAGAGAGTCTGATGGGATGAGTACTTTAACGCTGAGAGTTAAACCGGAGCATGACCTCGTTGGAATTGAACTGCTGAATGTTCCATTTGAGGATTTCTTCCAGTTTTACAATCTAATGTCCCTCGATAAAACAACGATCACTTGCTACTGTCTGTAAGTAGTACTAATTCTGTCATTAAGTCTCTCTATATAGGTCAGCTCTTTCATTGCATGTATTTATACTTATCCTCACTATATTATGCAGATTGAAGATCGCCGAATTGAAGAAAAGACAAATCGGTGATATTGGGTTCATTAACACAAATCTCATAGATGATTATCAGGTTAAATTTCATGCCAAAGAAGCCGAGGCCAACTTGCTACAATCGTTGGTAATAAATCAAAACAAAGATATAATACTCTTTCCTTACAACTTCAAGTGAGTGTTACTGTCTTCTGCATATTCGGTTTCCCTTTATTAGTCCAGGTTATGGTAATGTAATTGATGACTTATGCATGCATGCGCAGCTTCCACTATATTCTCCTAGAGATTAAGCTTGAGCCGGGAGTAGTAACCGTCTTAGACTCGAGACGAAAAGATCCCCAGGACTATGCGAACATGACTCAAATGCTCCAGAAGTAAGTTAAATCGATCATTATCCACCATATCAGCAACTTTGTTCATTTCCTGATATCAAGTAATTGTTTTCTTTGTCTGGCAGGGTTTGGAGAAAATTCACCTCAAAAGCCCCGGGACTGCCGAACCAGCTGCAATTTAGACACCCAAAAGTAAGTACTATAGTAGCATGTTCCGCGCATCTCCTAGTGATTCAAGCGCTAGTTTGATCAATACCATTTAGCATGCTTGCTTATCAGTTTTATTGACCTCTATTTCTTGTAAAGTGGTTGTGGCAGCAACCCGGGAATAATTACTGTGGATACTACATTTGCGAGTCCATCCGCTACCATACCTGTGAGCGGGGCTACACTGAAGAACAATATGAAGTGCGTAAGCAATAATATTCACAATTTTATTTTATTACCATCATTTGTGTTGAGTTTCATTTATTCATATATATATGTATTGACCCCCTTCTTCAAATTAGATTTTTCGGAAGCGGGATGAACTCCTAACATCAGATCGTATGCGAGGAATTCAAGAGGAATTGGCGGCATTCTTCCTTGACCACGTGATCGCTGAAAACGGAGAATACTATGTGGACCCTGTGTTCCTACAATATAATTAGGAGATTGTATTGTAAGAGATAATTATTGTATATATGTAGCCGGTAGTGTCGGATAGATATACGAGAACTTGTTGTTCGACCAATATCTCGGAGAAGGAGAGGTGGTCGATATCACTTCTCTCTGTATGCATATATATATGTTCATGACGATCTTCTGTTTCCTTCATTTGATTACTAGCTAGCGTGTCTACTCCTCTCCATACGTATATAGTACGTAGCGTCGACAAAGCACGGAGATAAGAGAGGCACTTCTCTCTATTAATTAGCTAGCTAACACAATATATGAAACACCTAAATTAACCCCCCAAAATCCCTAAACCACCCCATTTCAAAAAAAACAAAAACCTCAGCTCCTGCCAGGTGCTGACGCGTGGATGCCTATTGGTCCCGGTTGGTGGCACCAACCGGGACCAAAGGCCCTCCTGCCTGGGCTCCCCGCACCGGCCACGTGGACGGCCTTTAGTCCCGGTTCGTGTAAGAACCGAGACTAAAGGGCTAGGGCATTAGTAACGACCTTTTAGTCCCGGTTCATGAACCGGGGTAAAAGCCCCTTTTCCTACTAGAGGATGGCAGCTCCAGCGGCTGACACATCTTGTTGATTTTATAGCATAAATGTCTTCCGGTTGATGTCGAACTTGTCGGACGAAGAGAGTTGAGGTTCCTGCACGCCACTGAAGTTCACCACCTTTCGGACGTGCGGTAAGATCGACGCCGGGAGGTCGCAGTGGATCTGGCTGTCGCGGTTGCAGTCTAAGAGGATCGCCTTTGTCTTTTGAAGCAGCTGGCCGTAGGTGGGCGGCCGATGCGCGAACCACGCCGCGGCGAAGAAGCTGTACGTCAGGGCTCCCATGGCCATGGTCTCATGGCCGTAACCATCCTGCGCATCTTCGTCGTCGGTGCAGCCGCTGATCAGGATGGCGTGACCGCCGCTCGTGTTCTTCCAAGCGCCATTCGGAGCGCTGTGATCCATCCACTGGGGTTTCCCGTTCCTAGATAATACGGTGAGAGTGTTAATGGTAGTACAATCAATGGTGCACGCCTGATTTACTGAAAGTAGTAGCAGTGGTACTTTTTTATCTGGCAAAGGTTGGGGAGATCAAGGACGGTGCCGCTGCGGCAGGCGTCGATGATGGCGTGGAGCCTGACGCCCTGCACGAGCGGGCGGACGATGGCCTCGTTGATCTCGTCGTCCACGATGGCGCCGTTCAGCTGCCAATCCAGCGGGCAGATGCTCTCGTCCTGGCCGTCCTGCTCGTCGCCGTCCTTGTCTTCCTCCTGATCGCCGTGGCCGGAGAAGTGGAACACAAGGGAGTCCCCGGAGCTGCACCCATGCACCAGCCACCGCATCGCCACTAGGATGTTGGCCCTTGTTGGCCTCCTGTACGGGTCGCGCTCTTCATCTGCGCGTAGCATTAGCAAGAGCAAGGACATGAACTCGAAGCACAGAGAAAACTTGGTGGATGCGATTCTTTCTCTTACCGGTAAGGACAAGGATGCAATCGCTTGGGAAGCCGTACTTGAGGGTGAGCAGGAAGCTCATGCACTTGACATCGTTGATGGGGCCGGGCAGCTCGGCCGCCGTTCCGGTGTAGTTGATGCCGACCAAGAGAGCGCGCTTGTTGCCGTACACCGGCGGGTATCCCGGGTGCGGCCTCGCGCGGCCAATGTTCGTGAACACGCTCCTGACGAAGCCGACGGCCCCGTGCACGACGGCGCCGTGCCGTTCGACGCGCGTCGCCCTGCGGCAGTGCGCGCACTGCACGGAGCTCGCGCCCCGCGTGACAGCCAAGCGCGCGCCGCACTGGCCGCACTCCATGGCTATGGCCAGCGGCTTGTTCTGCCTCTACCTCTGCCTTGCCTGCCTCAGTGACTCGGCTCCATGTCCCTTTTATAGTGGCCAAGTGAAGCGCAAATGGCATGGCTTTGCATAGATTGAACATACATTAGCAGGAGAATCCCTTCCGGACTTCTATAATGGGAGAATCGCATGCACTGCAGCACGATGGAGATTAACAAATTGACGGCGTGAAGAAGTTGGCATAGGATTCCGGCCGGTAACCACTGCCATAAGAAAGAGAGATATGCGACATTTCCCGTTGAAGTTCAGAACTTTGCTGGCTGATATATTACAACTAGCACTATTTGATTTGCAAGCTAGGTTCCCCGCCTAGCTTGGCTACTCGTATCATTCCAAGGACTAGGCCACTATCACCACGTTGGAGGGGGTATGGTTCACGTTTCAGCCTTTTGTTTTCTTGTTTTGAGAAGAGGGATAACATACTCTCCAAAAAGAAGAGGGATAACACATCCTGGTTTCTACATCAATTGATGCACACACCACTTAATTATTTATGCAAAATGTTTACAACATCCAGATAATAAAGTTGACATAAACACCACACTTGGCAACAAGAGAGAAAATAACACAAAAGTAAATAGAAGATATAAGGCTTTTTTTTCAAGAATACGTCAATGGCGTACCTTATCTTTATGGAAGGGATCAAACGTATTTACAAGAAACTTAAGGACATGCGAACACTCCTCAAGCAATACAACACATCCACAACAAACTACCAAGTACAAAAGACTACTTTCTCACAAAACGTTGCAACCCTACCACTCCTACCCATGCTGTCCTCCACTCTTGTATCTCCTGCAAAATTAGATGTGTGAGATCGCGCGCCGCTAGCACTTGGTTTGTCTGGTTGAACACCCTCACATTGCGCTGCTTCCACAGAGCACAGGCCACCAAGATTACCAATGTGTCACCCTCTTTTTTGTGCCTTGTGGAAGTGCTTTCGCCCGGACAACCACCATTGGAGATATGTATCTTGAATGTTTGGCCGAGGGACGTCCAAATCCAGGGCAGAAAAGCAGCCCTCCCACACCTCTCTGGCATACACACACTGGATTAAGATGTGTTCAACATTGTCCTCATTTTGCAAGCACGTGTAGCAAGGTGACGGTTGATCTTGCAGCCCATGTCGTGCTCTCCTGTCCGAGGTCCACAAGTGATGTTGAACAGCCAGCCATGCAAAAAATTGCACTTGAGTATTGCCCAGCTTTTCCAGATACAAGCGGCAAAAGGAGAAGTGACTCCCCCGGCGCAGAGCCGATGATATGTTGATCTAGCCGTGTACACTCCTGAAGGATCCGCAGGCCAAGAGAATATGTCAGGGCTACCTGCCTGCCGCTGAACCGTGTCAATGGCCTGATTCAGGTGCAAGAGTTGTATGTGTGCGGTGAAAGATAGATCTCCTCTCACATCCTGAGTCCATCTGCTAGAATCCATAGCTTGCTCAACCGTGCACCTATTTTTAACTCTGGTATCCACTGCTGCCACAATGGAAGGGGCAATGTCCACAGCCCTCCCCCACCTCAATGTGCACCATGCTATCGAACACCTGCCTGGCTTCCTCATCCTCTGTCATAGGAATACCACTCCACGGCCTAGTGTCGTCAGTCCGGCGTAGCCACTCCCATCGAACTCGTAGTGCAAGTGCCTGCAACTATAGGTTTTTAACCCCTAGTCCTCCCATGCTCAAAGGTCGGCAGGTGCTATTCAAAGCCACAAGACATTGACCACCATTGAATTTATCCTTCCCAGCCCAAAAGAAGGCACGCATGCTCCGATCAAGCTCCTCGAACACCCAGGCAGGGGCATCTGCCACCAGAAAGTGATGGATAGGTTTTGCCGCAAGAACTGAATTCACCAAAATCAACCTACCCGGTCGCTGGATCAACCCTCGCTGCCAAGTAGGCACCAGCTTACGCGCAGAGTCTAGAATTGGTTGCCATTCTGCTCGTGTCAGCTGTCTGATGGCGAGCTGAAGTCCAAGGTATTTGCATGGGAATTCTGTCATGTTGCAGTTCAGCATAGCCGCCACCCGATCCTTGTCAAGATCATCTCCTCTGATGATTATGGCCAAGGGCTTGGCATAGTTTACCCATAGCCCAGAGGCTTCTCCAAAAGCTCGTAGCACCTCTGTCACAAAGCCAGGATCTTGCACCGTGGGTCTACGAACAAAGCAACATCATCTGCATATATGGACAGTCTTTGCAGAGCTGTGATCCCCGTGAAGGAGCTGATCGCCCCAACTTCCTCTCCTTTGATGAAAATCTTTGTCAAAGCGTCCATTGCGATCACGAATGATAGCGGCGAGACTGGGTCACCTTGCCGTAGTCCTTGTGCATGATTAAAGCTCAAACTAGGTACTCCATTTACCACCACTTTCGTGAAGGCAGTACTTAGCAGAATCGCAATCCACCGGAGCCACTTTGGACCAAACCCTTTGGCTTGCAGAACCTCAAACAGGAAAGGCCAACTGATGGAGTCAAACGCTCGAGAGATGTCGAGTTTCAGAATCACACGTTTCTCCTTCCGCCCATGTATTTTCCTCGCAACTTGCCTGACTAAAAGAAAGTTGTCGTGGAGAGCTCGTCCCAAGATAAATGCAGATTGGTTGACTTCAACAATTTCCTTCATTCTTGTCCTCGCCCGGATTGCCAGGACCTTAGCAAATATTTTGGCCGCGCTATGGGTCAGACTTATAGGGCGAAAGTCACCCACTTCCTCCGCATCTGGCCGCTTGGGGATCAAAATGATATGAGCCTTATTCAGCTTCCCAAATCCTCTTCCTTCTCCTACGTACAGCTTGTACATAACAGCCATGAGATCATGCTTGATAATAGGCCACGCACGCTGGTAGAATGCACCAATAAAACCATCCGGCCCCGGCGCGCGATCAGCTGGCATTTCTTTGATGGCATTCCAAACTTCTTCCTCCGTGAACATCTCCTCAAGTTCCCCTAGATCATGGGATTCCATATTCAGGAAGCTCAGGTCAACCCCATCTTGGCGCGTTGTGGCATGTCCCATGAGTTGTTGATATGCTCCCGTGAAGATTTCCCCTTTCCTATCCTGCTCAGAGATAATCTCTCCTTGGAACTTCACGCGCGCAATGAAATTTTTGAAGCGTCTACCATTGGCAACTGCCTGGAAAAGCTTCGTATTGGCGTCCCCTTCCTTGATCCATCTTAGCCGTGACCGTTGCCGCTCAATAGTGCACTGCAGGGATGCCAGTCCCAATAGTACTAATTTGAGCGTTCTTCGTAACCAAAGCTCCTCCTGCGATAGATTCTACGCTCCTGCGCACAGTCCAGTCGGAGGATCACATAGTTTGCCACCGCCAGCTTGAGCATGATGTTGCCCGTCTTTCTCTCGCCCCAAGCTTGCAATGTCGTAGCCATGTTTCTCAATAACGCATCCAACCGTTTATACGGGTCGACAATCTCCTCGTCGCAAACCCACGCGTCCTTTACCGCTTGCTCAAAACCCTCGAGCTTGGTCCAGTATAGCTCGAATTTAAATCTCTTTTGCTGGCAGAAAGGGGCAGAGGTGGATTGATAACCCACAAGTATAGGGGATCAATTGTAGCCTCTTTCGATAAGTAAGAGTGTCGAACCCAACGAGGAGCTAAAGGTAGAACAAATATTCCCTCAAGTTCTATCGGCCACCGATACAACTCTACGCACGCTTTACGTGCGCTTTACCTAGAACAAGTATGAAACTAGAAGTACTTTGTAGGTGTTGTTGGATAGGTTTGCAGGATAATAAAGAGCGCGTAAATAAAAACTAGGGGCTGTTTAGCTAAAGAAGCAATAAAGTTAGTATAGCGAGTGTGGAAAAGTGGTGGTAGGAGTTGCGAAATTGTCCCTAAGCAATTGACTACTTTACTAGACCGATAGCAAGTTTTATGTGGGAGAGGCCACTGCTAGCATGTCATCCCTGACTTGGAATTCTATGCACTTATGGTTGGAACTATTAGCAAGCATCCGCAACTACTAACGTTCATTAAGGTAAAACCCAACCATAGCATTAAGATACATTGGTCCCCCTTCAATCTTGTATGCATCAATTTCTATGCTAGGTTGAAGCTTCTGTCAGTCTTGCCCTCCAATACATAGTCCTATCAACATACAACTAACCCTATGGTGTGATCCATGCGCGCGCTCATATGATGGGCACCAAAGGACAACAACATAACCACAAGCAAATTAAACCAATCATAGCAATTCACCAATTACCGGTAGGACAACGAAAATCTACTCAGACATCATAGGATGGCAACACATCATTGGATAATAATATGAAGCATAAAGCACCATGTTCAAGTAGAGGGTACAGCGGGTTGCGGGAGAGTGGACCGTTGTAGATAGATGGGGGAAGGTGATGAAGATGTTGGTGAAGATGACGAAGATGTTGGTGTAGATTGCGGTGACGATGATGGCCCCGGCGGTGTTCCGGCGCCACCGGAAGAGAGGGGAGAGGGCCCCCCTTCTTCTTCTTCTTCCTTGTCCTTCTCCCTAGATGGGAGAAGGGTTTCCCCTCTGGTCCATGGCCTCCATGCGGCGGAGGGACGAGAGTCCCTCCAAGATTGGATCTGTCTCTCTGTTTCTGCGCTCCTGATTCTGCCCTTTCACCGTTTCTTATATTCCCGGAGATCCGTAACTCCGATTGGGCTGAAATTTGGACACGATTTTATCCGGATATTGGCTTTCTTGCGGCGAAAGAAGGGCACCAACCGCCTTGCAGGGTGGCCACGAGGTTCAGGGGCGCACCCCCCTGCCTCGTGGCCCCCTCGGGCATCATCTCGCGTTGATTCTTCTTCCCAAAAATCACATATATTCCAAAAAAATCTCCGTCAGTTTTTATCCCATTTGGACTCCGTTTGATATGGATTTTCTGCGAAACAAAAAGCATGCAACAAACAGGAACTGGCACTGGGCACTGGATCAATATGTTAGTTCCAAAAATAGTATAAAAAGTTGCCAAAAGTATATGAAAGTTGTATAATATTGGCATGGAACAATCAAAAATTATAGATACGACGGAGACGTATCATGGGTACATGTAATGGTGCATGATCCGACACATTTGTCGACAAGGCTTGGAGCAGGTTGTCCGTAAACATGAGCTCCCAATCCACAGCCACTAGTACTCTATCAATCTTGGTCATCACAGGTGCATCCCTCTCATTGGTCCAAGTAAACCTCCTTCCATGCATGTAAAGCTCTTTGAGCTCATTGTCTTCTATGAACTCCCTGAATTTTCTCATGATGTGGTGGTTCAGGTTACTGTTATTTTTATCCGCGGCATTAGTGATCCTGTTGAAGTCGCCGAGCACCATCCATGGCCATGGACAAGTGGCCCTCCGTTGTTTCAAGTCCACGAGGAATTGCGGTTTAAGATCATCCCCTTGCGGTCCATAGACCACCGTTACCCACCAAGACGATCCATCCTTATTGTGCACTAGACCTATCATGAAGTTTGTGTCACGGCTTATGTTATCCACCTGCATCACCGTAGTGTCCCAAGCCAAAATGATCCCACCGCGAGTATCACAAGCCGGTAAATAGTCAAAGCCATCTGAAGATGGTCCGATACATTGCATCACAAGGAAACGATCAACTACATCAAGTTTTGTTTCTTGTAAGCACACAAGATTCACCCTCGCCGAGGTAATGAATTCCCTAACCGCTTTCTTCTTTGCAGGGTTGTTCAATCCCCGCATGTTCCAGTATGGTACCTTAGGATTTAAATCCATAGATATCCTATGCTCACACCTCTCCTCCATGAGTGCCATTAGGCTGCACCCACCACTGCGCTCGGCTCCGTCGACATCGCACTCCACGTTGGCATCTCTTTGCCAAACAGAGCGGCTATCACCCGCACATGTTGCTCTCGCAACGGAGAGTCGAACAGCTCCTTTAGATCCGCTATGACTCCCTCATCCACTTCCATATCTGCGCCAATCCAAGCGCCCTCATAAGCACGTTCTCGGCATGTGTGGCTTTGGAGGATGTCGTGGCCGCTTTCCTGGATCCATGTGTGGTACGACGCGGCATGAACGGCTCTGCCTCCGGACGCAAGGACGATGCTTGTACCTCTTTCAACAAAGGCGGGGCAATCTTCTTAACGAGCTGCGAGCAAAACCACTTGAGCTTCCTGTATGCTTCTGCTTCGTGGCCACTCGTGCCTATGTTGCATGTAGCTTGGATGAGCTGGATGTTGCTTTGCACGTCCAGAATCGCCGCATCAGCCTCCAAATGCTCAGCGTTTGACACTTGTCCCCTACCAACTGTCTCCTCTAGCCCAGCCGATCGCATCTCCACCATGATTGGCTCCAACAAGTTTTGACAAGCAACCGGATCTTCTGTACCACCAACCCGAATAGCCGTAGCGTGAACCGAATCTCCTCCAGACACGTTGCAAGTCCCATCGCTCGATTTGTCCTGACCCTCCTTGGCCTTGCGCCCAGTGGGGCAGAGAGGCCACATGCCGCTCCCAGCATCCGAGGACACGCTGCCGGACCCACCATGCTCCCCAATTCCACTTCAGGCACTTCCCCCAATGGTGGGTGTGGTTGCCAATTCCCCTCCTGTCGGAGGCGTGGGGAACGAGGCCGCCTCTGCACCCGGCCCCACTTCAGTAGGTTCTGCATTGGTGCGAGAATCAGCCTCAGCACCTGGTGCCACCGCTGCTGCTTCTTCATTGGAGCAAACCGCAACCACCACATCCACTGGACCGCCTGGCTTGTCACCCTGCTCAGCGCCCAGCTGTGTCACGTCTGCTCGTGGGCCTGTCCCCATTCCCTGATTGGGATCCGCAACCTCCGTATTGGCCACTCGTGGCGACGCGGTCTCCTAGTTCAAAATTTGAACCGCCCCAACAGTTGTCTCCCTGATCCTGCCATGCTGATGGCCTATCTGGTCAAAAGCTGACTTGCGCAGCATCAGCCTCTCCTGAACCCTGGCCCCACCAACAGGCAAACTTTTTCCTCTCTCCACGGCCATTGGTGGAATTCTCCATGCCCGCAGAGACGGATTGGAGTCCTCACCGGCGGCGAACCTCCGGCCCCCCGCCGCACCTTCAGCTCCGGCGCTAGCCCAAGTACCACCACGGCGATCGCGCACGCCGAACTGCCATCCCAGCTGAAAGAACATGCGGTGCTCATGTACACACATTTATAGGATTGTGAGGTGCACAAAGCACTTCATGTACATGTGTGTCGTTCATTGAGCCGTTGTGCATCTTGTTTGTATCTTAGTTGGCTCTTGTGAGAGATTAATGGAATATCCCATTATGGGGGAGTGATGTGCTTTGTGCACCTCACAATCCTATAAATGTGTGTACATGAGTAATACCATCTAGTATTGATATTTCAAGATTATCTAGTCGCTATGTGGTATGTCTTCTCATGAGAAATTCAAATTCTAAATAGTCCATTAATTATCTCTTGTTGGATCCTCTTATTTGCCTCTTGTTTATCCTTAATTGGTATCACATTATGGGGGAGTAATATGCTATGTGTATATTACTAGCCTAGAAAATGTGACATTTGAGATATTGTCACCTAGAGTTGATATTGTAAATTATCTTATTCCTAGGTGGCATGTTAGCTCTACAAGTTGCAATTTGCTTGTGTTTGGTGTGAAGATGATGTTGGATATCATTGCCATCTACCAACGGGAATTATTTCCAAATACTTCTTGTCTTTTGACAATTGGTACTCACTTATGTGTGGTAGAAATTATTGATCATCTTCACGTTGGCGTTTGCTTTTTATTTGCCTTATCTCTTGCCAAGTTTGTGTCAACTCCCATTGCCTTCCGTGCCACTTAAGGATCTTGCTGTTTTCTTGATCTTGTCTAGTGTTTTCCTTGATATAGTGAACGTGGTGATCCTACCTTGTGCATTTTGTATTCAAATGCAAATTCTCTATAATGCACAACTCGTGGGGGAGCTATCCTATTTTCTATAAAACACTAAACTTGTGATCCATTTTAAGTGTGTGTTGGTGGACGGCAAGCCGTTTCTTTTAAGTACTTGTGCCATCATGAAACTTTGTAGAGAGCTTGGTTTGTTTGGAACCATCCTCTCTTTTGGGAGTTTGATATCATTTTGTGGGTTCCAATGGATATCTCATTCCTTGATGTATCTTCTATTGATATCTTCCAAGTGATGATTTCTCCATTTGGTATTCTTTTCACTTGGTATTTCCTTGTATTTTGGTATCGGTTCTTGAAAGTCTTGAGCATGCATATTAACTTCATGTAGTTTCCTTGGCATGCTTTCTCTCTTTTACCCAATATATAGGGAAAACTCCACCAAGTCTCAAATTGGATGAGATGTGCATGAATTTCATTTCCATATCTATATGCACATAATTATGTGGAGTTTGTCCTATGTATTGTTGGTGTTTCTAACTCTTTGGTCCCAATGAGTTTGGGTACCATTTTGTTTGAGTCAAGCTAGGATGATCAATGAACTACTTTGTACCTTCAATTGGTATCTACTACATCCTTCCAATGTTAACTCGGTAACAAGTATCTTCATATACTTCATGCACACATTTCTTGTATCAACCTTGTGTAGGTTGCATCATGGCATGTTATTCATTCTCTCTTGTGATACTTGTTTCCTTTCTCAAAGCATCCCGACAATGATCTCTTGTTGCTAGTTGTGATGTCTTTGATGATTGTGTGGTAGGAATTCATTTATGTACAATAAGACCATATCTAGCCATGTGCTATGCTTCCAAGCAAATATCTTATTGGTATATCTATGACTTCCTTTTGGATATCTTGTTCCTTCGTGTTGTAACTATTTCGGGTGTACATCCTTCTTTGTAGATATATATCATCATGATCTCGTCTACCTAGAACCTTATACACTTGAGGGAAATTACATCTCTAGATGATATCCTTTCTTTCACGTCCATCTTGTCTTTCTTGTTATTTCTTTGGTGGCTCCGTGAAAGCTTTTGCCTTGAGTGCATGTCTTATCTCGTTGCATCTTGATGCACTCCTGTGTGGTGAAGATTATTTTCCTCATGCTTATCTCTACGAGGCTTTTGCCATCTTAATTGGTATCCCTCGTCTTGATGAGGCTTTCATCTTCTATCTTCACCATGGGTTGTCACAAGTGTTGGTTATTCATTTTGCATTTTTAGTATGCTTGTGAACCCTTTTGCTAGTTTGGTGTGTGTGGGGAGGACATGTCATGCACCTTGTATCTCCACTATCCAAGACTATGTTGATGCTTAATGCTCATTCGTACATTAGTCTTCTCAAGTGCTTTGCCATGACTCACACACATCATTTTGGTTGAGCCTACTCTTAAGTTGCCTCTTTTATATGTTGCTCAACCATTTGTTTGTTGCAAGTGCTAGGCTTTGTTTCCTACATGCTCACTTGCACTTGTTGTGAGTTTCTATTGATTTTCGGGGAGTGATGATCCGATTTTGTGCACTTGGTATCCTAATGCAAATATTGTAAGGAGTGCACAAATCATGGAGAGCTTCACTAGTGTCTTTAGAACACTATGTTGCTATCTTGCACTTGTCGTGAGGTTCTATTGATCTTGGGGGAGTGACGATCCTATTTTGTGCTCGTTGTATCCAATTACAAAACTAAATTGTGCACAAATCATGGGGAGCTTCTCTAGTTTCTCTAGAACACTCCTTTGCTCATATCATAATTTATTTCATTCATGTGGCATGTAGGATCATTGGTCTAGTTGGCTCAATTGATATCCGTTGATTGCTTGCTTCAATTGGTATCTTTTGATTGCTTGATTGCTTGTTTCTCTCTTTGTTATGTCTTTGTGGCATATCAATCTTGTGCAATCTTTGGGCCTCAATATAGTTTGTCTTCCTCCATGTATTTACCGTTGGACATGTGTATTGCATTCCACTCTCTTGTTGAGAAATACACAATTTATGGAGGAACACTTTTTATATTGGCCTTCTAAGCTTTTCGCCCATTTTGGCAATCGATGCCAATGGGGGAGAAGTTTCAGAGAGTTTTGTGGAGAAGTCTTCAGAGTTTTCTCCTTGCTTTTGCTTTGTTTTGTTCCTAAGCATTTGCATCATACGCATGCATTATTGGTTGTTGCATTACATGGTGATGCATAATTCCTTATATAAACTCTCTTGAAAGTGATTGTCATCAATTACCAAAATGGGGGAGATTGAAAGAACATGCGGTGCCCCCATGTTTGGTTTTGGTAATTGATGACAATCTCTATGGACTAATGGTTGCCTTGAGTTATATTTGAAGGATTTGTCCATAGGCATTTCTTGAAGTTCATGTGTTGGTTTCAAGGAGTTTATGTGGTGACCAAGGTGTTATTAAGGAATTATCCAAAGATTGGTCATGTGAGAGTTGAGCTTATTGCAAGCATGTCTTGGAGAAGAAGATTGTGTGATCATTCATGTACATCTTCAAGACATCATCCAAATGAAGAGAGTTGAAAAGATTCATGGTTGATCAAGAATAAGTCAACAGTGAATCAACTTGATCAACTCACAAAGCATAGAAGATGTACCGAGAGGGATCAAGCGACCCCATTGTGTGGTGAGCATTGTCAATTACGCTTTGTGTATTAACCCATGATCTTCGTGAGAGTTCTTTGTGGGGTTAGGTTGCGGTGTGCAAGTTCAAGTGAAGCATCATGAAGAGATCAAATGCTTGAAGCTTGCCATCCATTGTGGTGACAATGGACTTGTGAAGATGTTGCGGTGTGCAAGTTCAAGTGAAGCATCATGAAGAGATCAAATGCTTGAAGCTTGCCATCCATTGTGGTGACAATGGACTTGTGAAGATGTGCGGAAGAGTGGCTCACCCATAGTGGAGCATGGGGGAGCAATCAACTAGTCTTCATCGAGCCAACGCAACCAAGAAAGGTGGTCCAACTTGAGGGATTCAAGATCGTCATCATCTAGCTCAAGTGGACCATGTGCAAGGCAAAGGTTTGCTCTTGATAGGTTTTCTATTTTACCGGTCTCATGATGGTAGGTGGGAGACCGGGTTATAGGATCGATTGCCGTACTATCAAGGGGGGCTCTCGATGAGTAGCTTGATCGTATCGTTCATAGAGAGCTCAAACCATTGCATCCTTGCATCATCTTTATTGGTTCTTGTTTGTTTCTTCTCTTTGTGAGTTTTGGAGCTTATGGTCATCTTGATGACAAGCTCGAGTTCATCGAAAACGGAGTTCACTCGCATCTTCTATGATGTTTTCGATGTTGGAGGTTATGCCGGTTCTTCTCGGTTGGAGGTTTCACTCCTCTATTTGTTGGCATACCTCCTCTGCCTCTTCTTACTATAACCAGTCGCTGGTTTGATGCTACTCGTCTTCCTCTATCCAACAAGCTTGAGTTTGCTCAATTCGGAGCTCATATGCAGAAGTTATGGCAGTTTTGGTTTCCTAGCGGTAGTACCGCGGGCCGGAGCGGTAGTACCGCTTGGGTGCTACAAGCGGTAGTACCGCTCTAGAGCGGTAGAACCGCTCCAGAGCGGTAGTACCGCTGGTGGCCCCCAGCCGTAGTACCGCTACGGTCTCGTGCTAGTACCGCCTCGATTCGAGGGGTCTTTTTCGTGTCGGGTTTTACGGTACTAGCCGCGGCAGTGGGGGCCGTAGTACCGCTCGTATGCGGTAGTACCGCCCTGCCACCGCGGTAGTACCGCCCTGGGCCCAGCGGCAGTACCGCGAGGGGGAGCGGCAGTACCGCGAGGGCGAGCGGTAGTACCGCTCGTGTGCGGACTGAGCACATAACGGTTGGATTTTTTCCCTCCTATAAAAGGGGGCCTTCTTCCCCAATGAACCTTATCTCTTGAGCTCGTGTTCTTCCTCCATTGTTGACCTTCTTCGAGCTTGCTAACTCTCAATCCCTCCATGGATTCTTGCTAGTTTTTGAGGGAAAAGAGAGAGGAGATCTAGATCCACATTTCCACCAATCACTTTCTCCTCTATGTGAGGGGAACCCATTGGATCTAGATCTTGGAGTTCTTGGTGTTCTCCTTCTTGTTCTTCCTCTCATTTTCCTCCCTAGCATTAGTTGCTTCGGTGGGATTTGAGAGAGAAGGACTTGGGCCCTCCGTGTGCCCTTGCCATTGCATTTGGTGCATCGGTTTGAGTTCTCCACGGTGATACGTGGAAGTTACAAGTTGAGAAGCTTATTACTCTTGGGTGCTTGGTGCCCTTGAGCTTGTTCCTCTTGGGTGCTTGGGCGCCCTAGACGGTTGGTGGTGTTCGGAGCTCAATCATTGTGGTGTAAAGCTCCGTGCAAGCGTCGGGGTCTCCAATTAGGTTGTGGAGATCGCCCCGAGCAATTTGACGGGTACCGGTGACCGCCCCCAAGGGTTGCCAAAGTGTACGGGTTCGGTGACCGCCCCCAAGGGTTGCCATTTGTACGGGTTCGGTGACCTCCCTCAAGGGTCCCTTAGTGGAATCACGGCATCTTGCATTGTGCGAGGGCGTGAGGAGATTACGGTGGCCCTAGTGGCTTCTTGGGGAGCATTGTGCCTCCACACCGCTCCAAACGGAGATTAGCATCCGCAAGGGTGTGAACTTTGGGATACATCGTCGTCTCCGCGTGCCTCGGTTATCTCTTAACCGAACCCTTACTTACGCACTTTACTTTGTGATAGCCATATTGTTTCTTGTTATATATCTTGCTATCACCTAGTTGTTTATCTTGCTTAGCATAAGTTGTTGGTGCACATAGGTGAGCCTAGTTGTTGTAGGTTTTGTGCTTGACAAATTAACCGCTAGGTTTATTCCGCATTTGTTCAAGCCTAAACCGTAATTATTTTAAAGCGCCTATTCACCCCCCCCTCTAGGCGACATCCACGATCTTTCACCAGCCTTCTGGTTGACGCACCTCCAGCCCACCAAAGTCTCTGTCTTCCTCGGCAGCTCGCTCTGCCCACTGCCTGATGAACTGCCCGTGAACCATGGCTCCTCCGCCTCCGTGTAGTCCATCACCGAGTCCAGATGGATCAACGTCTTGTACTGAAGCAATTGTGGCTCGAACAGTGGCGCTTCCCCGGACGGCTCCGGCACCGCCAACCATCTGCGCGTGGGAATGGTCTCCGGGTCCGCAGTCCACGCCGACAACCGAAACGAGGACAAGTCTGCCCTTGAGCTCGTCTCCGGCGCCACGCCATCAACCAAGCAAGCCGAGCCAAGCAGCTCCTCGGCAACCTCCCGCTCCCAGGCATGCGGGGGTATGCCCTCGATATCCAGCTGTACCTTGTACCTCATGACAGCATGCACTGCCTGTGACTGCCGAGTCCACTGCATGAAGAACAAACGGACACCCCTAAACTCCAGCTCTGGTTGCCTTCCGACACAGTTCCGGTGCTCCTGTCGCGCGAAGACCACCATGAAATCTTCCGGTATGTGCTTGTGCACAGAAACCCACTCCGACGAGATGCCAAGCCTAGCCTCCAGAGCTTGCAGCACGAACTCCGGCGAGATGCCTCTGCACGCACCGCCAACGTACGGAACCATTGCGAACTGCAGGCGCCTCTCCAGATCATCCATCGTGCCCGTGCGCCTGACCACACACAACTCCGAAGCCTCCATCTCCAAATCTGGCTGCACGTTGAGCCGCGGGGCTGTCAGCAAAGGCCACACCAGCGGCGCCACCCTGTCCGCCGGAGGAGGTGGCGGAGGGGGAGGCGTAGTAGTCCGAGCCATCTGCCCACGTAGCGCATCCGCCCCAAAACCCGGGCCAGAAGTTGACCGCCTTGCCACCTTGGCCGCCGCCTCCCGTCGGAGCTCCTCCACCGGCGATGGACTGCGAGGGCGCTTGCAGTCCCTAGAGCCATGCCCGGGGAGGCCACACTAGTAGCACACGATGTCGTTCGTGCAATCCTTCAAGAAGTGTCCTTTCGCCAAGCAGCGGAAGCACTTGTCCCGCATGTCCGGCGAGATCTCCCTTAGACCTGCCTGGCGAGGCGCGCCCGCCGCCGCCGCCGCAAGGTCCCGTCCCATCTTGCGCTTCCAAAGGGTCTTCTTCGTGGCCGGCGCCGGATGCCAATCTTCCAGCCGCCGACATGAGTTCGCCTCCACACCATGGCGGGTGGGGCCTCATCCAGATCCCGAGCGGCAGACCGCTCCGAGTCCGACGAGATACCCAGCCAAGAGACCACCGGTCGTTCCCGCGTCGTGGGGTACGACGAACCCACCGAGGTCGGACTGCTCGCCATGAGGAAAGTGGCGGAGGGGACGAGGGAAGAGATCTCCGTCACCGGGCCGCCATCACAAGCAGGGAAGAGCAGGGGAAAGCCGAAGAGAGGCAGGTGGCCGTCGGGGCCGGAGTGGCCGTCGGGGCCGGAGTGGCCGTCGGTGGGAAGGTGGACGCTGGCGTCGGGGTGACGCGCGGCGGGGGCGCTCACTCTCGCTCCAAAGAGTACATGTTTGTAGCTGTTAAGATATAAGGCTTCACGTATCACAAACCCTCTTACTAGGCGGCAACCCATATCGCCTGAATAAAGCCCCGACGTCGGTATCTCATCGGTTATACTCAGAGACCATAAACGGCTAGCTCTCCTCCTACCAAATAAATGACCACACGTGGGTTCAATTGATAGCCTTGAAAAGGATGCAAATTGTTTGGAGCTTTTGATATGTTAAACACACACAAAAGATACATTAAACACACAATCGTTGCAACAATTTTATAAAGCTAAATTGCAAACCCCAACCCCAATTTGAGCCTTACTATTAGGAAGAATACCCTCGAACTAGTGGCTAAACATATTCAAACTACTCCTAGGTGGTGGTAGATTGAAAGCAAGAGGAACTGTACGCCACAATAGTTTAGAGAGAGGGCATTGCTCCTATGAAGGATTGGTGCGGAGTGCGGAGCACCCTACGGTCATCCCCATGGACACTACACCAACTTCCCAGGCACTAGGTGGACCGATGACGAGAGCTCGTGCACGTGCCATTGAACATGGGGGAAACTTGACCCAAAGTGATTCTCCTTTACCTATGTGTGAGACATGGTTACTACCTAAAGCGGAGACGCTATGTGTAATCAGGTACCAAGATGATGATCAAGGAGAAGCTAGGAGGGATGGACAAGATGGCATAGAAGCGGAGCAAGAGGATCAAGAAGGGAAGCTACAAGAAAACTACTGCCATCGGACATCCTGTAGACTCACCGCACATCTGATGCAATGCGTGGAGGAGCCCCTAGACAAGCTGCCGAAGCCCAAGTATATGGACATCCGGCGCACACCGGGCATCCAGTAGCTCCTGAAAGACCGGGCATCCGGTCGGCACCGGAAATCTAATGACCCCTATCCAAAACTCAAAATGGTGAATATTACCAAAAGTCCAACGCTCACCAGACATCCGGCCCCTCCCGAGCCACCAGACATCCGACGACCACCGGACATCCGGTCCCCCGCGATCCACCAGATATCCGGTAACCACCAGACACCCATCATTGCGTGTGTGAAATCACTCGGGTTTTGACCCATGTATCCCCCTCTCTCTCTCTCTCCATAGACTATAAACACCCCTTCATTTGGACGGATTGGAGCTGGCAAAGCATATGAGATGAACTAGAGAGAGCTTTGCTCCTTTACCTACATCATTGTAGCCAAGACCTCCATTGGAGAAGATTGCCTTGTCAATTCAAGACCTCCTCCCTTAGGATTGGAGAAGACTACCCCTCCCCCCCTCAAGGCCTTAAATTCTCCATGGATTTGGGAAGAACTACCTCTTTGACTTATTCCTTTTGTTGATTGTGGATCTATGTGTTTATACGGGATTTTGTGGAGGTAGTGGATGTGTGATTTGGTTCTTATTTGAGTGTTTCTCTTCTTCTTGTTGTTGTGTTCATAGTTCTCCACCTCCAAGTGTTATTAGGAACTCTAGGGTCTCTACCCTATATCATCTTAGTCTCACACTTTGGAACCCTCCCCGTCCACCTTTCTAGCCTAATTTTGTTTTGTTCCTTCCAAATTCGCAAATTGCCACCAAAAATACGCATACCCAATTTCTTGCAATTTGTTGATTTTGATGAGATTTCGTTCATTTGGATCCATGGATTTCTTGTATTGAGAGTGGATCTATGAGTGCCAACTTGTGGTATGGTGCCATTTTTGAAAAAAAATAAAACAAAAAAACCATATCTAGAAGTTTCAAATAAATCCGTGGAAACTTGTATGTGTTAACTATGGATCCATGAAATTTTGGTTTGGCAAAATGTAATGTGTATTTGTACAAAAGAATAAAGTTCCAGCCCAAAAACAAAAAAGGCCCATTTAAAAATACATATTTGTCTTTTCTCTGTAAGCCAAGTATGGAAGTAAAATGTTGTGAAATTTAAGACATATGTAGTATACATGTGTGTGTGTTTCTACAAAAAAAATCAAATATTTTGCGTCGTAGAAAATGGTTTTTTGAAAAAAGGGCACCATGGTGCCACTTCTTACTTTTTTCCCACGGAATCCTTCCCATCCGCCCAAAGTCCAATGCTAAGCGTCAGCGCGCCGGCCCAACGTTTCGACTGATCGCACGCTAGCCGTCGGATTGCTTGTCCCGAGCCGTTGCATCCTTATCCACCCATGTCGTCTTCTTCCTTCCCCCGCTTCACGACTATTCATCGTTCTCCTCCACGCGCAGGTCGCCGCATGGTAGTCGCCCCTCTCCCATGCACCCCGCAACACCCCGTTCCCGCCCTCTCCTCCTTGCCTTGTCCCCGCGACGCTCGCCGTCATCAATCACAAACAAAAAGGTGTTGACTGTAGCAGCTTTTTCGTTCGCGTTCTGTTGCATCCATGGTGGAAGGGAACTACATCGCACGTCCCCATCGAAGGCTTCTTGCAGCATCGCGGCTTGCCGCGCCGCTCAAAAAGCCGTCGCCGCCGCCATCGGTATCCTCGTGAACGGTTGTAGCAATCGTCAACACTTGTAGTAGCAAAAACAAACACCAATTGCAGCAAAAAGGCAGTCGCCGGCGTCAGTGTCCTCGTAAACGGTTGTAGCAATCAACAACACCGGTAATAGCAACAAATGACACCGGTTCCAGCAAAAGGCCGTCGCCACCGTCGTGGGTCTTGGGTCATCATCAATGGTTGTAGCAATCGTCAAAGCTGGTAGTAGCAAAAAAACGTCGCCGGTAGTAGCAAAATCCAACTACAGTTGAATATTTATTATCCACGATTGAAGTTTTTCTGTCATTGGTTGCAATTCTTTTCCACTTGCATGGTGCCGTAGTTGAAGCTTTCTTTATCTGCGATTGAAGTTTTTCTGTCAAATAGTTGCAGCTTTTCCTTGTTGGGCAGTGTCGATTCAAGCTTTCTCTATTTATTGTTGAATCATTTTTCAACAACTGTTGAAGTTGTTTTAGATCACGATTGCAACACTTGTATCTGCGTGGGTGTGGCCATGATAACAGGCACCCATGACATCTCCTTGCTGATTCTAGCATTTTCTCACCGCGTTTGCAGCCATGTGGTCACCTCGGTCACCATCATCAGGCGCACCCCGGCCGCCATGGTTGCAACATGTAGTCACCGCATGGGGAGCACTCGTCGCCGCGGTTGCAGCACGTAGCACACCCCCCCCCCCCCCCCCTCGGGCCACCGTCGACGTTGCCTTGGTTCACGTCTCCAGCCGGCTTGCAGCATCTAGGCTCGCCGCCCCATGCCGGTTCAAGTCCAACTCCGAGGAGTTGGGAGTCGTCGGGAGCAAGGAGGTCGCTCCAGTTGTGGAGCTCGCCAGGAAAAGCCGTGGCGGAGCGAGAAACGGCCCATGGGATCACGGGGAGCAGATACGGATGTGATGCATTGTTGAAGAAGAAAAAGAACGACAAAAAAAACTATGATACGTGGGTTTGTGTCCAACGCAGGGGTGCTAGGCGTACGACCGAAGCGAAACGCACACAGTCCCAGATGCAGATCCAGTCGAGCGGGCCACCCCAAGCCCCCTTTTCATACTGCAGCAATTGCTACACTATACAAAGATTTGTGCCTCATGCTCGGGTCTGGGGCCTAGATTCACCACTGCGCAGTCCCATCACAGCTAGATAGAGTCAGACACACATGAAGAAGCCGGCGATATATGCCGACGCCAGGACGGTCGGTGTTGCAGTGTCTCGAGAAATAGCTCAAGATCGTCATTATTCCGGGTGGTAGGCGAGTTCATCAGCCTCATCAACAAATATCCAGAGCGTCGTCGTCCTGTGGTTGCTTGTTCCTCATGGATCCACCGTGTAGCAGCGAAGGAGCAAGTTCCAAAAAGAAAGAAAGAAAAGAACCTAGTACGCACCACCATCGCGACGCTTTGCCGTGCACGCCGTACGTCACGTTCCCCCTCTAGACCGTACTACTTACCACTCGTGTACGTGTTGCTCCGTGCCGCAGCCCCACTGGACCACACAGCCGAGTAACCACAACCGCAAACCGCCCCCCAGCACCTGGCCAAGAGCCGGGGCCTCCTTGTCTCACCTCGCCGCCGGCCGGCCGGCTCTGGCCGGCTTTGGAGAGAAGCGAGCCTCTTATCCTATCCCTTCTCGGCGGCGGGTTGCTCGGCCGGCGAGCTCAAGCTCCAATGTCAGTCAGTACGGGTACGTCAACTGCCTCTACCTCTCAGGCTCTCCCTAGCTGCTTTGCTTGAGCTTCAAAGAATTTGCTTTTCCTCTCGTCTCTGGTAGAGTTCGGATTCGGATTCTGAGTTATAGCCATTTCTTTTGCTGGGGAGGAGACAACTGCAAATTAGTGGGTTCCCTAGGCCGGAATCAGAATAACTGAATGAGTGTTCCTTGGTCAACCATATTTCGCCCGGCCAACCGGATCACAAAAGCACATCTTGCTAGTTGCTACTGCCTTTTTTCCTGTACCAATCTTGCCACACACTCTCTGCTCTACTAGATTATAATTCACCTTTTTCTTTGGGTTGTTAAGAGATGAACTTTCCCGACTTCTGCTCCAGCCTGCAGCCCGCGGAGATGTTCCAACTAGACAGAGTACTTTGCTCAGTGTTGTTCTAGCCAGGATATACAACTTCGAATTGTGTTCCATGAATCATAACTGAATTGCATCACCCTAGAATAGCAGAGCCTACTATGACCCGAGAATTTCATCACCTTGGAATTGCGGTCTTCTTTGACTAGAGCCATTTCAGCAGTCATGCATATCAGGTCAATTGTTCATCTCAAGTATAAGCAAAATCTCAAGCCATTGATGCTCCGAGCGGTTGCGTAGTCACCATCATTATGTGCCTTGTCAATTGCTACTAGTAATCGTGTACGTCCAATGTAGGTTAATTTTAATTGCATTGAAAATTAATATTTGGCAAGATCTTAATTGCATGTTGATATTAGGTAGCATATAACTATCGCTGATATTAGGTATGCTATCAATTAAGGGAGAGTGCTAAACATGTTTAGCGATAAACATCGGAGCTACATAAACCGTTGGATAGATGCGGTTGAACTGGTGAGATGTGTTGGATCTCCGCAACTAGCTCTTTTTATATTAAGTATAGAAGTATAGATATAGATATAGATATAGATACTTCAAAGTTCAAACTTCACCTGTGTAAGGTCAGGAAAGTGTTTATATGCTACCTACCAACCTTTTGTACCAAACTTCCCACATGCCCTTTGCTTGCAGCCAAAAAAATGATATTACATGTTAGGCATCTAACGTATGTTAACATAACATTCATCATTTTCTTCTAGCTAACCTCACATTTTTCTGCTACCTAACTTCACCTTCCCTTCTTGTATGAACCAGCTGCGTGCCATCACCACGTATCTCTCATTTGAAGAAATCTGTGCTTCAAGTTCAGTAGAGGAGAATGAGGCTGGTGTGTGTAAATGGCCTGAGATTCAGGCACCTCAGGCTTGCGTTCCTCGCCATCTTTGCGGCGTTTCTTCTTTGGAAATGGGAGAAGGGATCACTGTACAGTCCTGGTATCCTCCGACCGGAGCCATTGGTCTTGAGTGAGTTATCCAGGTCCTCTCAAATTATAAGCCCAAGAACTAATATTCTTTCAAGGTCCTCTCTGTGGGTCATCTTGGGGCTTGTTTTCCCAGTAAATTTCTGTTGCTCACTCACAGTTTGTAGATCGGAATACCTCCATGGAGGAAGATCCCCCCATCATCGATCCATTGGTGCAGTCGGTCACTGAAGTAGGAAAGGAAGGCATTTCTGCGCCTCCACCTCTGACCATAGTTCATAACTCTGAAGATGTCGCTGATAACGCGGGAACAGCACCTCCTCAGAAGAAAGGTAATTCACTATCTCACACCCTTTGCTAGCTTGTGCTATTGCCTTTTGAGATGTATTATGTTAAGCTTAGCTTTCTCCTAAATTTTTGCTTCATCGATATTTTAGAATGTGACTACAGGAATGGAGAATGGGTTCCTGATAACCGCAGGCCACTGTATTCTGGCCCCAGATGTAAAAGATGGCTCTCTGAGAGCTGGAACTGCAGATTGACACAACGCACAGATTTCGCTTACGAGAAATTTAGATGGCAGCCTGAAGGCTGCAATATGCCACTGTTTCAAGCTGCCCAATTCTTGACAAGGTATATGTTGCTGCTCCTTCAGTTTGAATTTGCTGGAGATGCTATGCACTACATTCTTTCGCTTAGGATTTTTAGAGCTTTTCAGGTAATCTATCATACTAATTTGGATGTGTTTCAGAATGCAGGATAAAACCATTGCTTATGTAGGCGACTCTTTAGGGAGGCAGATGTTCCAGTCGATGATATGCATGCTTGCAGCATCTGGGAAACATCATTCAGATGTGGAGGATGTTGGCTCCAAGTACGGAATGGCCCAGACACATCGTGCAAAACGACCAACACGGTCAGTAGGCTCGGCCTACCGGTTCCGGAGCACAAACACGACCGTCCTGTATTACTGGTCATCAACACTCTGTGATCTGGAGCCTCTCAGGCGATCAAATCCAGCTGCCGGTTACGCCATGCACCTTGATCGCCCACCTTCGTTTCTCAAGAAGAACCTTCACAGGCTCCACGTCCTGGTTCTGAACACCGGGCATCACTGGAACAGGGGTAAGCTGAAGGCGAACAAGTGGGAAATGTACGCCTCGGGAGCACCGAATAACAATCGAGAGATCGCCAGCATGTGGAAGGCGAAGAACTTCACTATACATGGTGTTATTAAGTGGCTAGATGCCCAGCTTCCTAGATATCCCCACCTGAAGGTGTTCTACAGGTCACTGTCACCAAGGCATTTCTTCAATGGGGAGTGGAACACCGGAGGCACTTGCAACAACAAGGATCCTTTGGCCAAGGGTAACAGGGTATTTCAGAATCATTCTGAAGATGCCGACGGCGAGGGAGCGGTCAAGGGCACTAGGATCAAGCTCTTGGATATCACCGCGCTTTCACGGCTACGGGACGAAGGGCACATATCAAAGTACAGTATCAGAGCTACACCAGGGGTCCAAGATTGCCTGCACTGGTGCCTTCCAGGTGTTCCAGACACATGGAATGAAATACTGGCCGCTCAACTGTAGGCACTTGGCTGCTGTCAGGGCAGGCTCAGAGGTTTATATTCATCTTAACCCGTCTTTAGAAGCTTTGCTCATCGTAAGTTATGATAAGCTAGCGAAGGGCGTCTTTCCATCATGAAAGTTATGATAAGCTAGCGAAGGGCGTCTTTCCATCATGAACGGAGTACAGTTCATGAACGTTACTTTTCACCATGTAACTCTGTAACACTTGTTATGCCGGTATACAGTTCAAAAACATTCTTTTCAAGACCATGAAACACTGTTATACGTGATCACGTGTTCAACAAAGAAACAAGATGAGAATACCACCCAGTATGACAAGCTTATATCAAGTATCCCTGCCAGGGAAATTCTATAAATGGTGTATCTCCAGGTTAAACGGGCTTACAAAAAGGAAGCTACAAAGTACAAACTGGTAACGATCAAATTTCAAGAACACAAAGACCCCAAGCTCAAAAATTACAAGACCTAGTGATACATGTGACCTTTGTCCAACCACTAGCCAAATATACCGATATAAAGCACTGATGGTCACAGTCATAACTTCAAAAAACAGGACAAAAAGCTTCTTGGTATCACCAAACGCACACATGACTAAGCAGTGGCATCAAGACAAATCCAAGCCATCCAGCCAAGCATCACCACTTCAGATAAGTTGTCAATCATAACTGGCATTCAGAAACTTCAACAGTTCATTGCGCTTGCTCTCAGCCGCCTTATCTTCCTTGGATTTCTCGAGCTTCATCATTATCTACAAATTAAGTCAAATAGTTCATACTTCATAGTCCCACTTAGATTGGAATGAGTTTCATTCCAGCAGGTACAACATCTTATTGTTGTGTGAGTATACAACCCAAAAGATAAGCATCAAAATGGTAGAGAAATCGTCCTCCTCACCTTTTTACCAGAGATAACACTCCTTTTGCCGCTTTCCTCCTTCTCACGGCCAAGGAACTAATAAACAAAATAAATTGCATTTGAAAATGATTATAAGACAACAAACAAATGAAAAGGCGCACAGGAAATATTTATACCTTGGAAAGCTGGACCGGACCGCTAGAACGTTCACTCTCTTTCTTCTGCATAAAGCTCCCGCATTGAAGAGAACAAAACATAACAACCAAGACAACCAGCAAGCCAATACACCATGTTGTCACCCGTTCACGAATCCCAGCTCCAATGTCAAAGAGCCAACCCAGAAACAGGTAGCAAGAAATATAAGGATCTCTCACATGGAAATAAAAAGGATAAGAAATATTTCTGTTGCTAAGACAGTGTGTAGTACATGATATTGAATATTTTTCAATTCATATATGACCAATGATAAATCTAATTATACCAACAGTTGCTGATTTACAGAAAACGATTATTACATGTGATAAATTCAATTTACCAAAATTTTATGCTATGATAAAAGGTATTTTTTAGGTAAGTAGAAAATTTACCTCTCTGTGTTTACTCTTGTCCCGTTTATGATGCCTATCCTTGCTTCGCTCTCTTTCCCTAGACTGCCAGAATGAGGATACATTGAGTCAATGAGAGGCCAAGTACTAAGTGTGTGCTGAAAAAACTGACAAGACATCAAACATATATGAATTGCTGGGGCAGTACCTTCCTTGATCTACTGCTCTTCTTATGCTTGCGTGATCTGCCAGATGCCTCGCGGTCACTATCATAAGAGCTTGCGCTACTACAAAAAGAATCAGACACTTCAATATGCCAAAGTAGGGTCAACTGCAAGCAGAAATTACTACTGAATATAGTCTAAAACACAAACAGCATTATCCATATTTCATCCATGAAGCTTAGACAGAGGATTAATGGCTGGAAATTAGTAGAATAAATTTGCTCATGCAACTACTTTATCCACTATTAATCACAATCTGAATCTCCTCAAAGCCTGGCCTTTATCTAGCTAATACACTAAACCATCATGAGTCGTGACTAAAAAGATCACAGCAATTAAATATTTGATCACTATTTGCAAAAGGAGTATCCCATCCTTCTTCAGAACCACTCAATTCAGGTTCACCTAAACTTGTTCCTGGATACAAGTTGGAAGATCCCAATTCCCTACAATCCAAAAATACAAACAAAACTGGAGTCCTAAACTCAAATACACTTCCCCTTGAACAGATACAAACTCACTTTAGTATGTGCTTCGTTTGGGTTCCCAAAACAACTTTTCTTCAGGAACGTGATGTTTGCTATTAAAAACATTCTCTAGAACCTAAGGTTAACCTATTCTTTAGCTGCCCAAAGTTTGACATCATAATAGCTCAAATCACAGAGAAAAATTCGTCATAGAATAAAATATCGATTTGCAATAACCAGACAACCCCCACCTCCACTTCTTAGAAGATATATCAGCACCCTCAGCTCGTATCTAAGAAGCTCTTATCTTGAAATTTTCTATTAACTGATGAAAGAACAGAACACTGCTTTGTTAAAAGTTCCGGATTTAGATCACAACCATTCTCCTCCCCTTATCACCTTACATGATTACATTCTTTGACCAGCACTACAGCTCTATCCCCATCAATAGCAATCCGATGCGGAACTGTCAACATTGGTTCTTTTCACAGAAAAATATCATTTTTTGAAGGAAAAGGCAGAGCAGTTTCTGCCTTATGCATTTCAAAACAGAAAAATATCTTCATAGAATAGAACATCGATTGCCAATGACCAGATGGCCCTCACCTCCACTTCGTAAAAGACATTTCACCCCAAAATTTGGCAAATAGAAAAGTGGCGCTCACCAGTCATTTATAAATAGTCAGCACGCTCAACTCGTATCTAAGAAGCCTTTCCTTTATCATACAAGAGATTTCTATAACAGGAAGAACAAAACGATGCTAGTTAAAAGTTCCAGGTCTAAATCGCAACCATTGTCGTCCCCTTATCACCTCACATGATTCATGTCTTTGATCAGCACCGCGATTCTGTCCCCACCAATAGCAATCTGAAGTGCAGCATATACTACTGTTCTCGTTAGTTCTTACAGTATTACCCAGCCTGGTATTGCATCTCCAACAAGTCCAATTCTAGAAGGAAGCTGCGTATCATCATCCCTATGATTCCAACTGGAAATCGAGACAACGATGTTGATCTACGCATATATTTCCTCTCTCCCGACCCTCCAGAGTCAATCACACCAACCCAATCTCCTAGATCACGAGCTCTTTCAGCCTAACCCTAGCTAGCAACGGAAACCTATACACAGAAAGGGGGGAGGAGGAGGAGGGGGAAGCTCGCCTGTAGCTGTCGTCGTCCGAACGGGACTTGCGCCTCTCCCGGCGGCGGCGCTTGTGGCGGGACTTGCGGTCCTTGCGCACCTTCAGCGCGGAGGAGGAGGACGTGGACGGCGCGGCGTCCTTGCGGCGGCTGTGGCGGCGGCGGACGCGGCGGTCGCTCCCCGATGAGGAGGAGGAACCGGTGGAGTCCGTGCCGTCGGAGGAGGAGGAGCTGGCGGACGGCGCCATCGCTCGCGGTCGAGGCGGTGGCGGTGGCGGCGGCGGCGAGGGAAGGGGGTGTTTGACGAAAAATCTCACGCACGGATTCCTTTCCTCTCTCGCGGAAAAGGAAAGGGTACAAGAAAGAAATGCGAGGAGCGGCTCGATTGTCCCGGTCGTCGCGGTCGGACAGTAGCACCGGAGGCCGGGCCTCGTGAATCAGACCGAGTCGGGCGACATGAAGCGCGCGTGCACGCTTGGGCTGAAACAAGGCGTTTTTTTTTCCTAAAAAAAACGAAATAAATCTTGAATTCGTACTCTTAAGTCTGAAAAAATTAAATTCTAACATGGAAATTCCTGAAACTGGCACCATGTACACTCCAATCCCGGTCTATCACAGCCATACCACCCCCCCCCCCCCCCCAACCGCTTCGCCCCCTGACTCTCCCCCGACTTTTTCCCTTCTCTCCTTCACCTTGACGCACGACGATGGTGAACGGCGGGCGGGCACAGTGGACGAGATAGACGCAATATGCCAACCCCTTCCCCCTCCCAATGTTATCGTTATCGCATTCATCGTCGTTTCTCGGTATGGCTAGGGTTTCGAATAGAAAATTGGCGGTTTCTATGGTTTTTCTTTACCAAAAAATTTAAGGTTCGAGCTTAATATTTGGTCCTTTTTTGAATTGTTGGATTACCAATGGAAATTGAATTTGTGTTACATGTGGACCCAAGCAATTTTGGTGAGGAAAATTGTTCGAATTTAGAGATAGTAAGGGACAAGCTATCATTGCCAAAGCTTAAAGGCCCATCTTGGTGATCACATTCCTTTGAAAGTGGCCGTGAAGATTATTTTTCTGCTACCTTGTTAAGACATGTCAAATGGATTGTTGTTTTGTGTTTGATGATGTTGGTTGTATGAAAATGCCATAGTACAGTATTGGAGGAATAGTTGAGGTAGATGTTGACCATTTTTGGAAGTAGGACGAAGAAAGTGAAAAGAGTGTAGTGCTTTTGAAGATGAGACAGGGAATGAGGAAGAGAGAGTACGATTATGCCATTGTAGTCAATAGTAGAATTGAGATTGTGAGACTGTGTTAGTTGTTGAACTAGTTATTATGCCTTTATAAATTGAGTCGTTGAATGTCGTATCATTGTGGTAGTGTACTGAACGGTGTGTCATTTTTTATTTTATAAGAAGTAATGTCATTGTGGTCAACCAATTGCAATGTAATTGTTGCTTTTGTCCTGATGGTTTACGTGTTGACCTAAGCATTTGTTCTAAAATGTAACCGAGATTTATATGTGTCTTCGATGTTTTTGTTGATCTTATAAGTTGGTGTCAATGCAATAAGTGTCATCCCTATATCGATATTGCTGACACACACAGTACTCGAGGATTTAGTGCAGAGTTCAATCACACACTTATTACAACGAGTGTCTCAAATAGAGTACTTATTACAATAATATGGCGGAAGGCCAACTAAATAAGATAACTGCGGAAGCATCGAAGATAAATGAGTCCATCCAACTCCACGGCAATACTGAGTGCACGACAACGACCTAGCGCACCTTACTCTTCGTCTGAAAATTCTGCAACATGATACGTTGCAGCCGTATAGGTCAGCACATGGAATATGCTGGCAAGATAACACCATAGAGAAATGAGCAAATAACAACTATCACTACATGCATATTTGGCTGGTGGAGGCTCTACGGTTATCATTTGCATAAAGCTAATTTTTTCCTGCAACAAAGGAATATATTTTATTTAACTACAAAGTTTGTTGAAATTATTGAGAAGGTACCCCCAACTCAAACCCAAATTAACATTAATAACCCAACAAATTCATTAAGTAAAGTGATGTGATCAACATAATAATTCAAGTACCAGATACTCAAGATATCCATAACCGGGGACACGGCTAACCATGATTAGTTTATACACTCTACAGAGGTTTGCGCACTTTTCCCCACAAGATTCGATCTCCTCCGTTGAATTTCTCACACTGCATGGTGTTTGAGAAACGGATGACCGAGACACAGCCTTTCCGAAGAGGTCCCCTTAACCGATAGATAGTCCGGTACACCTACAATCCCCTACATTTGCTAGCCCGTCATGAAAAGGTTTCCCACAACTTACTCAACTATGCCAGAGCCCATAATGGCTTGTGGCTACACACAGAAGTTTCTAGCATGAATAATCTTATGATCCCTTTGAGCCTGGGTGGCGAACCATAGGATGATCACACGGGTACCCCGGGATCTCCTTGGACAACACTGGATTCCCCAGGTGCCCACAACCAATCCACTCAGATGTGTATTAAAGTAGCCACCTTAAGTTAACCCTTAGATATATATAACTCTCACGTCTTTCATGAATCTCACAAACCAAACCACGTCAACAAGCATAGCAAGTAGTGCAAGCATAACGCAATAATACCCAGGGTTTGAATATAAGACAATAGGTTCCTACCTCATCAACTACTTCCCAATGCCCACATGTTATCAAATCTTACTCATGCAATGTTTGAGGGTTGAAACTAATGCATAAAAACTGGGTAATAGAGGGATATGATCAAAGTGTTACTTGCCTTGCTGACGATCGGAAAACCCTAGAGATTCGTAGTAGTAAGCCTTGCACTCCGGAAACTCTATCGTGAACAAACAATAGTATACATAAGCACTCAAGCATAATATGCAAATTAAAATCAAAAGAAAAGATCTAAACAGAAAGTTCAAGTGAAGAGCTTCGATTTGCAAAAAAAATCAATCGAATCGGAGTTACGAAACACAAACTACGATCAAAAGAAGTTCGAATTCAAAATGCTTGAAACCAAATTTTAAATTTCCAAAATCATGTTCAAGTTGTTTATCTGGACAGAGGGGAACAAGACGAAGATTTGGGCGTTGGTTTCGTTGGATTTGGATAAACGAGCAAAAAGTAGTGAGGGTTTGAAGATTAGGGACTAATCTGTAAGAAAACTATTCGCGGATAGGTCCCTGGCCGAAAATAAACAGAAAAAGAAAAATCTACCGGACGAACGTACGCTAACAGAGACTAACGAACGAATTCGTTCGTTAACAGAACGAATCGGGTGAACGTTCGCTAATTAACGAAATAAAATAAAAACCGATCTATCCTAACTAAACCGAAAGAGTAACCGGCGAACCGGAACGGTTTTTATCGGTTAAACGGGGTTCAGCTGGCGGCGGGCGGCGGCTCCGGCGAGGCGATGGCGAGGCGGCGCGGCATGGCAGCGGGGCGGCGGGGAGCGGCGCGGCAGCGGCGAGGCAGCGGCGCGGCGCGAGGCGGCGGCAGGGCGGCGACGCGACGGCGGGGCGGCTCAGCTTGGGGCGGCGGAGTGGGTTGAGGAGGAGAGGGGGCGGCGGTGCTATATAAAGGCCCCGGGGGATCCGACTTGGCCAAGGGGCCAAGCGGCGGCGGCGTGGCGCTCCCGGACTCCCGCCGGAGTTCGGCTCGGGCGTGACTCGGGCGCGGGGAAGGTAGTGGCGACGGCTGGGCCGGCCCAGTTCGGCGCGCGGAACTTTTTTTTAATAATTCTGCCGCAGAGAAAAATCCAAATATAAATAAATATAAATCCTAAAATCCCAAAAATGATTTTCACGGTCCTCTACTAATATTTGGGACCATGTGAACATTTTTCTGGGCTAAAATGCAATTTTCCCTAATTTAACCGAATAAAATTCAAATAAATATATATTTTTATTCCAAATTAAATTTCCATTATTTCCTCTGTTTTGAAGAAGTCATATTATCTTCTCTCATTATTTGAAATAATTGGAAAAATAATTTCAAATAAAATCACCTTGATCCCAATTTACCAATTTTGAAAGAAAAACAAAAATGGATTTTTTTGAAAATCTCCAACTCTCTCACATGGTCCTTGAGTTGCTTAAGGTCTCTAGGATGAAAATGTCCAAATAAACCAAATCAAAAAATGCAAGAACCATGGATGCATATGATGACCTAATGATTAACATCCAAATTGAAAAATTGGGATGTTACAAACCTACCCCCGTTAAGATAATTCTCGCCCTCGAGATTCGCGTTGGCTAGCAAATAGATGTGGGTGGTCTTTCCGTAGGTCTTCTTCTCGCTCCCAGGTGGCTTCTTCCTCAGTATGGTGGCTCCACTGAACTTTGCAAAACTTGATGACCTTACTACGTGTAACTCGGCTGGCAAACTCGAGAATCTTAATGGGTTTCTCCTCGTAGGTTAGGTCACTCTCCAACTGAACTGCTTCTAGGGGCACGGTATCTATCAGAGGAATTTCGGCCATCTCTGCATGGCACTTCTTCAAGTGGAAAACATGAAACACATCATAAACTCCTGACAAACCTTCGGGTAATTCCAACTTGTAGGCAACTTCTCCCATACGTTCCAAAACTCGGTATGGTCCTACAAATCTTGGGGCTAACTTTCCTTTGACTCCAAATCATTTAACTCCTCGAAGCGGTGACACACGGAGATATGCTCTGTCTCTGACTTCATAGGCTACCTCCTTGCATTTAGTGTCAGCATAACTCTTCTGCCTGGACTGAGCTACCTTCAGTCTATCACGAATAAACTTAACTTTCTCTTCAGACTCTCTGATCAAATCCGGTCCAAACAATTGTCAGTCTCCAACTTCATCCCACATCAATGGTGTCCTGCACCTCCTTCCATACAAAGCTTCGAAAGGGGCCATCTTCAAACTAGCTTGGTAACTGTTCTTATATGAGAACTCTGCAAAGGCAAATTATCATCCCAACTAGATCCATAATCTAGCGCACAAGCTCTCAACATGTCCTCCAGAATCTGATTGACTCTCTCGGTCTGTCCATCTGTCTGCGAATGAAAGGTTGTACTGAACTCTAGCCTGGTGCCCAAAGTCTGGTGCAACTGATTCCAAAACTTCGGGGTAAACTGTGTTCCTCTATCTGATATGATGGTCCTCGGAACTCCATGCAGACATACGATCCTGGTCATATATATCTTGGCCAACTTCGCGCTTGTATAAGTGGTTTTCACGGGGATAAAGTGAGCCACTTTGGTCAAGCGATCTACTACTACCCAGATGGAATCATAACCTGATCGTGTCCTGGGTAATCCGGTGATGAAATCCATGCCAAGCTTATCCCACTTCCATTTGGGTATCGGCATAGGCTGAAGTAATCCTGCCGGCTTCTGGTGTTCTGCCTTAACACTCTGACATACGTCACATACGGCTACATACTCAGTAATATCCGTCTTCATTCTTGTCCACCAGAAACATTCCTTCAAATCCAAATACATCTTAGTGTTTCCGGGGTGAATCGAGTATGGCGAGTCATGCGCCTCCTGAAGTATTAACTTCCTGATCTCCGGGTCACTGGGCACATAAATACGATCCTCAAACCATAAAGTTTCGTGCTCATCCTCACGAAAACCTTTGGCTTTTCCTTTACTCATATTTTCCTTTATCTCTGCAATCTCCTTATCAGTCTTCTGGGCTTCTCGAATCTTTCCCAACAATGTGGACTGAACTTCCAATGCTGCAACAAAACCTCTCGGAACTATCTCGGTTCCTTGAGATCGTCGGCTAACTCTTGCGGTAATTGCTACCTCTTGAGCACTGCGTTGGTTTTCCCCCGAAGAGGAAAGGGTGATGCAGCAAAGTAGCGTAAGTATTTCCCTCGGTTTTTGAGAACCAAGGTATCAATCCACTAGGAGGCTACGCGCGAGTCCCTCGCACCTACACAAACAAATAAATCCTCGCAACCAACGCGATAAGGGGTTGTCAATCCCTACACGATCACTTACGAGAGTGAGATCTGATAGATATGATAGGATAATATTTTTGGTATTTTTATAATAAAGATGCAAAGTAAAATAAAAGCAAAGTAAAAGGCAACGGAAATAACTAAGTGTTGGAAGATTAATATGATGAAGATAGACCCGGGGGCCATAGGTTTCACTAGTGGCTTCTCTCAAGAGCATAAGTATTTTATGGTGGGTGAACAAATTACCGTTGAGCAATTGACAGAATTGAGCATAGTTATGAGAATATCTAGGTATGATCATGTATATAGGCATCACGTCCGAGACAAGTAGACCGACTCCTGCCTGCATCTACTACTATTACTCCACACATCGACCGCTATCCAGCATGCATCTAGAGTATTAAGTTCATAAGAATAGAGTAACGCCTTAAGCAAGATGACATGATGTAGAGGGATAAATTCATGCAATATGATAAAAACCGCATCTTGTTATCCTCGATGGCAACAATACTATACGTGCCTTGCTGCCCCTACTGTCACTGGGAAAGGACACCGCAAGATTGAACCCAAAGCTAAGCACTTCTCCCATTGCAAGAAAGATCAATCTAGTAGGCCAAACCAAACCGATAATTCAAAGAGACTTGCAAAGATAACCAATCATACATAAAAGTATTCAGAAGATTCAAATATTGTTCATAGATAAACTTGATCATAAACCCACAATTCATCGGTCTCAACAAACACACCGCAAAAGAAAATTAAATCGAATAGATCTCCACGAGAGAGGGGGAGAACATTGTATTGAGATCCAAAAAGAGAGAGAAAGCCATCTAGCTAGTAACTATGGACCCGAAGGTCTGAGGTAAACTACTCACACTTCATCGGAGAGGCTATGGTGTTGATGTAGAAGCCCTCCGTGATGGATGCCCTCTCCGGCGGAGCTCCGGAACAGGCCCCAAGATGGGATCTCGTGGGTACAGAAGGTTGCGGCGGTGGAATTAGGTTTTTGGCTCCGTATCTGATCGTTTGGGGGTACGTAGGTATATATAGGAGGAAGGAGTACGTCGGTGGAGCAACAGGGGGCCCACGAGGATGGAGGGCGCGCCCTAGGGGGGTAGGCGCGCCCTCCTACCTCGTGGCTTCCTCTTTTGTTTCTTGACGTAGGGTCCAAGTCTCCTGGATCATGTTCATTCCGAAAATCACGTTCCCGAAGGTTTCATTCCGTTTGGACTACGAAACTCTGAAATAGGCAAAAAACAGCAATTCTGGGCTGGGCCTCCGGTTAGTAGGTTAGTCCCAAAAATAATATAGAAGTGAATAATAAGGCCCAATAATGTCCAAAACAGAAGATAATATAGCATGGAGCAATCAAAAATTATAGATACGTTGGAGACGTATCAAGCATCCCCAAGCTTAATTCCTGCTCGTCCTCGAGTAGGTAAATGATAAAAACAGAATTTTTGATGCGGAGTGCTACTTGGCATAATTTCAATGTAATTCTTCTTAATTGTAGTATGAATATTCAGATCCGAAAGATTCAAGATAAAAGTTTATATTGACATAAAATAATAATACTTCAAGCATACTAACTAAACAATTATGTCCTCTCAAAATAACATGGCCAAAGAAAGTTCATCCCTACAAAATCATATAGTTTAGTCATGCTCCATCTTCGTCACACAAAAATGCTCTCATCATGCACAACCCCGATGACAAGCCAAGCAATTGTTTCATACTTTAGTAATCTTAAACTTATAAACCCTCACGCAATACATGAGCGCGAGCCATGGACATAGCACTATGGGTGGAATAGAATATGATGATGGGGGTTATGTGGAGAAGACAAAAAAGGAGAAAGTCTCACATCAATGAGGCTAATCAATGAGCTATGGAGATGCCGATCGATTGATGTTAATGCAAGGAGTAGGGATTGCCATGCAATGGATGCACTAGAGCTATAAATATATGAAAGCTCAACAAAAGAAACTAAGTGGGTGTGCATCCAACTTGCTTGCTCACGAAGACCTAGGGCACTTGAGGAGGCCCATTGTTGGAATATACAAGCCAAGTTATATAATAAAAAATTCCCACTAGTATATGAAAGTGACAAAACAAGAGACTCTCTATCATGAAGATTATGGTGCTACTTTGAAGCACAAGTGTGGTAAAGGATAGTAACATTGTCCCTTCTCTCTTTTTCTCTCTTTTTTTGGGCCTTCTCTTTTTTTATGGCCTTTCTCTTTTTTTTATTCCTCACTTGGGACAATGCTCTAGAAAATGATGATCATCACACTTCTATTTATTTACAACTCAATGATTACAACTCGATACTAGAACAAATTATGACTCTATATGAATGCCTCCGGCGGTGTACCGGGATATGCAATGAACCAAGAGTGACATGTATGAAAGAATTATGAACGGTGGCTTTGCCACGAATACTATGTCAACTACATGATCATGCGAAGCAATATGACAATGATGAACGTGTCATGATAAACTGGATGGTGGAAAGTCGCATGGCAATATATCTCGGAATGGCTATGGAAATGCCATAATAGGTAGGTATGGTGGCTGTTTTGAGGAAGATATAAGGAGGTTTATGTGTGAAAGAGCGTATCATATCACGGGGTTTGGATGCACCGGAGAAGTTTGCACCAACTCCCAATGTGAGAAAGGGAAATGCGAGGTACCGAAGAGGCTAGCAATGGTGGAAAGGTGAGAGTGCGTATAATCCATGGACTCAACATTAGTCATAAAGAACTCACATACTTATTGCAAAATCTACAAGTCATCAAAAACCAAGCACTACGCGCATGCTCCTAGGGGATAGATTGGTAGGAAAAGACCATCGCTCGTCCCCGACCGCCACTCATAAGGAAGACAATCAAAGAACACCGCATGTTTCAAATTTGTTACATAACGTTTACCATACGTGCATGCTACGGGACTTGCAAACTTCAACACAAGTATTTCTCAAATTCACAACTACTCAACTAGCACGACTTTAATATCACTACCTCCATGTCTCAAAACAATCATCAAGCATCAAACTTCTCTTAGTATTCAACGCACTCATAAGAAAGTTTTTACTAATCTTGAATACCTAGCATATTAGGATTATTTAAGCAAATTACCATGCTAATTAAGACTCTCAAAATAATCTAAGTGAAGCATGAGAGATCAATAGTTTCTATAAAACAAATCCACCACCGTGCTCTAAAAGATATAAGTGAGGTACTAGAGCAAAAACTATATAACTCAAAAGATATAAGTGAAGCACATAGAGTATTCTAATAATTTCCGAATCATGTGTGTCTCTCTCAAAAGGTGTGTACAGCAAGGATGATTGTGGTAAACTAAAAAGCAAAGACTCATATCATACAAGACGCTCCAAGCAAAACACATATCATGTGGTGAATAAAAATATAGCTCCAAGTAAAGTTATCGATGGAAGTAGACGAAAGAGGGGATGCCTTCTGGGGCATCCCCAAGCTTTGCCTTTTTGGTGTCCTTAGATTATCTTGGGGGCCACTGTTGGGGAACGTAGTAATTTGAAAAAAATTCCTACGCACACGCAAGATCATGGTGATGCATAGCAACGAGAGGGGAGAGTGTTGTCCACGTACCCTCGTAGACCGAAAGCGGAAGCGTTAGCACAACGCGGTTGATGTAATAGTACGTCTTCACGATCCGACCGATCAAGTACCGAACGCACGGCACCTCCGAGTTCAGCACACGTTCAGCCTGATGACGTCCCTCGAACTCCGATCCAGCCGAGTGTTGAGGGAGAGTTTTGTCAGCACGATGGCGTGGTGACGATGATGATGTTCTACCGACGCAGGGCTTCGCCTAAGCACCGCTACAATATTATTGAGGTGGACTATGGTGGAGGGGGGCACCGCACACGGCTAAAAGATCAAATCAATTGTTGTGTCTTTGGGGTGCCCCCTGCCCCCGTATATAAAGGAGCAAGGGGGAGGTGCGGCCGGCCAGGGAGGAGGCGCGCCAGGAGGAGTCCTACTCCCACCGGGAGTAGGACTCCCTCCCTTCCTTGTTGGAATAGGAGAAGGGGGGAAAGAGGTGGAGGGGAAGAAGGAAAGGGGGGCGCCGCCCCCTCTCCTTGTCCTATTCGGACTAGGGGGAGGGGCGCGCGGCCCTTGCCCTGGCCGCCTCTCCTCTTCTCCACTAAGGCCCACTATGGCCCATTAACCCCCGGGGGGTTCCGGTAACCCCTCCGGTACTCCGGTAAAATCCCGATTTCACCCGAAACACTTCCGATATCCAAATATAGGCTTCCAATATATCAATCTTTATGTCTCGACCATTTCGAGACTCCTCGTCATGTCCATGATCACATCCGGGACTCCGAACAACCTTCGGTACATCAAAACTCATAAACTCATAATATAATCGTCATCGAAACTTTAAGCGTGCGGACCCTACGGGTTCGAGAACTATGTAGACATGACCGAGACACGTCTCCGGTCAATAACCAATAGCGGAACCTGGATGCTCATATTGGCTCCCACATATTCTACGAAGATCTTTATCAGTCAGACCGCATAACAACATACGTTGTTCCCTTTGTCATCGGTATGTTACTTGCCCGAGATTCGATCGTCGGTATCTTAATACCTAGTTCAATCTCGTTACCGGCAAGTCTCTTTACTTGTTCTGTAATACATCATCCCGCAACTAACTCATTAGTTGCAATGCTTGCAAGGCTTAAGTGATGTGCATTACCGAGTGGGCCAGAGATACCTCTCCGACAATCGGAGTGACAAATCCTAATCTCGAAATACGCCAACCCAACAAGTACCTTCAGAGACACCTGTAGAGCACCTTTATAATCACCCAGTTACGTTGTGACGTTTGGTAGCACACAAAGTGTTCCTCCGGTAAACGGGAGTTGCATAATCTCATAGTCATAGGAACATGTATAAGTCATGAAGAAAGCAATAGCAACATACTAAACGATCGAGTGCTAAGCTAACGGAATGGGTCAAGTCAATCACATCATTCTCCTAATGATGTGATCCCGTTAATCAAATGACAACTCATGTCAATGGCTAGGAAACATAACCATCTTTGATCAACGAGCTAGTCAAGTAGAGGCATACTAGTGACACTCTGTTTGTCTATGTATTCACACAAGTATTATGTTTCCGGTTAATACAATTCTAGCTTGAATTAAACATTTATCATGATATAAGGAAATAAATAATAACTTTATTATTGCCTTTAGGGCATATTTCCTTCAGTCTACCACTTGCACTAGAGTCAATAATCTAGATTACACAGTAATGATTCTAACACCCATGGAGCCTTGGTGCTGATCATGTTTTGCTCGTGGAAGAGGCTTAGTCAACGGGTCTGCAACATTCAGATCCATATTTATCTTGCAAATTTCTATGTCTCCCACCTGGACTAAATCCCGGATGGAATTGAAGCGTCTCTTGATGTGCTTGGTTCTCTTGTGAAATCTGGATTCCTTCGCCAAGGCAATTGCACCAGTATTGTCACAAAAGATTTTCATTGGACCCGATGCACTAGGTATGACACCTAGATCGGATATGAACTCCTTCATCCAGACTCCTTCATTTGCTGCTTCCGAAGCAGCTATGTACTCCACTTCACACGTAGATCCCGCCACGACGCTTTGTTTAGAACTGCACCAACTGACAGCTCCACCGTTTAATGTAAACACGTATCCAGTTTGCGATTTAGAATCGTCTGGATCAGTGTCAAAGCTTGCATCAACGTAACCGATTACGATGAGCTCTTTGTCACCTCCATAAACGAGAAACATATCCTTAGTCCTTTTCAGGTATTTCAGGATGTTCTTGACCGCTGTCCAGTGATCCACTCCTGGATTACTTCGGTACCTCCCTGCTAGACTTATAGCAAGGCACACATCAGGTCTGGTACACAGCATTGCATACATGATAGAGCCTATGGCTGAAGCATAGGGAACATCTTTCATTTTCTCTCTATCTTCTGCAGTGGTCGGGCATTGAGTCTTACTCAACTTCACACCTTGTAACACAGGCAAGAACCCTTTCTTTGCTTGATCCATTTTGAACTTCTTCAAAACTTTGTCAAGGTATGGGCTTTGTGAAATTCCAATTAAGCATCTTTATCTATCTCTATAGATCTTGATGCCCAATATATAAGCAGCTACCGAGGTCTTTCATTGAAAAACTCTTATTCAAGTATCCCTTTATGTTATCCAGAAATTCTATATCATTTCCAATCAGCAATATGTCATCCACATATAATATTAGAAATGCTACAGAGCTCCCACTCACTTTCTTGTAAATATAGGCTTCTCCAAAAGTCTGTGCAAAACCAAATGCTTTGATCACACTATCAAAGCGTTTATTCCAACTCCGAGAGGCTTGCACCAGTCAATAAATGGATCGCTGGAGCTTGCACACTTTGTTAGGTCCCTTTGGATCGACAAAACCTTCCGGTTGCATCATATACAACTCTTCTTCTAGAAATCCATTCTGGAATGCAGTCTTTACATCCATTTGCCAAATTTCATAATCATAAAATGCGGCAATTGCTAACATGATTCGGACAGACTTAAGCATCGCTACGAGTGAGAAGGTCTCATCGTAGTCAATCCCTTGAACTTGTCAAAAACCTTTCGCAACAAGTCGAGCTTTATAGACAGTAACATTACCGTCAGCGTCAGTCTTCTTCTTGAAGATCCATTTATTCTCAATGGCTTGCTGATCATCGGGCAAGTCAACCAAAGTCCACACTTTGTTCTCATACATGGATCCCATCTCAGATTTCATGGCCTCAAGCCATTTTGCGGAATCTGGGCTCACCATCGCTTCTTCATAGTTCGTAGGTTTGTCATGGTCTAGTAACATAACCTCCAGAATAGGATTACCGTACCACTCTGGTGTGGATCTTACTCTGGTTGACCTACGAGGTTTAGTAACAACTTGATCTGAAGTTTCATGATCATCATCATTAACTTCCTCGCTAATTGGTATAGACGTCACAGGAACCGGTTTCTGTGACGAACTATTTTCCAATAAGGGAGCAGGTATGGTTACCTCATCAGGTTCTACTTTCCTCCCACTCACTTCTTTCGAGAGAAACTCCATCTCTAGAAAGGATCCATTCTTAGCAACGAATGTCTTGCCTTCGGATCTGTGATAGAAGGTGTACCCAACAGTCTCCTTTGGGTATCCTATGAAGACACATTTCTCCGATTTGGGTTCGAGCTTATCAGGTTGAAGCTTTTTCACATAAGCTTCGCAGCCCCAAACTTTAAGAAACGACAACTTTGGTTTCTTGCCAAACCACAGTTCATAAGGCGTCGTCTCAACGGATTTCGATGGTGCGCTATTTAACGTGAATGCAGCCGTCTCTAAAGCATAACCCCAAAACGATAGCGGTAAATTAGTAAGAGACATCATAGATCGCACCATGTCTAGTAAAGTACGATTACGACGTTCGGACACACCATTACGCTGTGGTGTTCCGGGTGGCGTGAGTTGCGAAACTATTCCGCTTTGTTTCAAATGTAGACCAAACTCGTAACTCAAATATTCTCCTCCACGATCAGATCGTAGAAACTTTATTTTCTTGTTACGATGATTTTCAACTTCACTCTGAAATTCTTTGAACTTTTCAAATGTTTCAGACTTATGTTTCATTAAGTAGATATACCCATATCTGCTTAAATCATCTGTGAAGGTGAGAAAATAACGATATCCGCCACGAGCCTCAACATTCATCGGACCACATACATCTGTATGTATGATTTCCAACAAATCTGTTGCTCTCTCCATAGTTCCGGAGAACGGCGTTTTAGTCATCTTGCCCATGAGGCACGGTTCGCAAGTACCAAGTGATTCATTATCAAGTGGTTCCAAAAGTGCATCAGTATGGAGTTTCTTCATGCGCTTTACACCGATATGACCTAAACGGCAGTGCCACAAATAAGTTGCACTATCATTATCAACTCTGCTTCTTTTGGCTTCAACATTATGAATATGTGTATCACTACTATCGAGATTCATCAAAAATAGACCACTCTTTAAGGGTGCATGACCATAAAAGATATTACTCATATAAATAGAACAACCATTATTCTCTGATTTAAATGAATAACCGTCTCGCATCAAACAAGATCCAGATATAATGTTCATGCTCAACGCTGGCACCAAATAACAATTATTTAGGTCTATGACTAATCCCGAAGGTAGATGTAGAGGTAGCGTGCCGACGGCGATCACATCGACTTTGGAACCGTTTCCCACGCGCATCGTCACCTTGTCCTTGGCCAGTGTTCGCTTAATCCGTAGTCCCTGTTTTGAGTTGCAAATGTTAGCAACAGAACCAGTATCAAATACCCAGGTGCTACTGCGAGCTCTGGTAAGGTACACATCAATAACATGTATATCACATATACCTTTGTTCACCTTGCCATCCTTCTTATCCGCCAAATACTTGGGGCAGTTCCGCTTCCAATGACCAGTCTGCTTGCAGTAGAAGCACTCAGTCTCAGGCTTAGGTCCAGACTTGGGTTTCTTCTCTTGAGCAGCAACTTGCTTGCTGTTCTTCTTGAAGTTCCCCTTCTTCTTCCCTTTGCCCTTTTTTTTGAAACTGGTGGTCTTATTGACCATCAACACTTGATCCTCCTTCTTGATTTCTACCTCCGCAACCTTTAGAATTGCGAAGAGCTCGGGAATCGTCCTATCCATCCCTTGCATGTTATAGTTCATCACGAAGCTCTTGTAGCTTGGTGGCAGTGATTGAAGAATTCTGTCAATGACGCTATCATCCGAAAGATTAACTCCCAGTTGAATCAAGTGATTGCAGTACCCAGACATCTTGAGTATATGCTCACTGACAGAACTATTCTCCTCCATCTTGCAGTTGTAGAACTTATTGGAGACTTCATATCTCTCAATCCGGGCATTCTTTTGAAATATTAACTTCAATTCCTGGAACATCTCATATGCTCCATGACGTTCAAAACGTCGTTGAAGTCCCGGTTCTAAGCCGTAAAGCATGGCACACTGAACTATCGAGTAGTCATCAACACGTGACTGCCAGGCATTCACAATGTCTGCAGTTGCTGTCGCAGGTGGTACACCTAGCGGTGCTTCTAGGACGTAACTCTTTTGTGCAGCAATGAGGATAATCCTCAAGTTACGGACCCAGTCCGTGTAATTGCTACCATCATCTTTCAACTTTGCTTTCTCAAGGAACGCATTAAAATTCAACGGAACAACAACACGGGCCATCTATCTACAATCAACATAGACAAGCAAGATACTATCAGGTACTAAGTTCATGATAAATTTAAGTTCAAATAATCATATTACTTAAGAACTCCCACTTAGATAGACATCCCTCTTATCCTCTAAGTGATCACGTGATCCAAATCAACTAAACCATAACCGATCATCACGTGAAATGGAGTAGCTTTCAATGGTGAACATCACTATGTTGATCATATCTACTATATGATTCAGACTCGACCTTTCGGTCTCAGTGTTCTGAGGCCATATCTGCATATGGTAGGCTCGTCAAGTTTAACCTGAGTATTCCGCGTGTGCAAAACTGGCTTGCACCCGTTGTAGATGGACGTAGAGCTTATCACACCCGATCATCACGTGGTGTCTGGGCACGACGAACTTTGGCAACGGTGCATACTCAGGGAGAACACTTTTATCTTGAAATTTAGTGAGAGATCATCTTATAATGCTACCGTCAATCAAAGCAAGATAAGATGCATAAAAGATAAACATCACATGCAATCAATATAAGTGATAGGATATGGCCATCATCATCTTGTGCTTGTGATCTCCATCTCCGAAGCACCGTCATGATCACCATCGTCACCGGCACGACACCTTGATCTCCATCGTAGCATCGTTGTCGTCTCGCCAATCTTATGCTTCTACGACTATCGCTACCGCTTAGTGATAAAGTAAAGCATTACAGGGTGATTGCATTGCATACAATAAAGCGACAACCATATGGCTCCTGCCAGTTGCCGATAACTCGGTTACAAAACATGATCATCTCATACAATAAAATTTAGCATCATGTCTTGACCATATCACATCACAACATGCCCTGCAAAAACAAGTTAGACGTCCTCTACTTTGTTGTTGCAAGTTTTACGTGGCTGCTACTGGGCTTAGCAAGAACCGTTCTTACCTACGCATCAAAACCACAACGATAGTTTGTCAAGTTGGTGCTGTTTTAACCTTCGCAAGGACCGGGCGTAGCCACACTCGGTTCAACTAAAGTTGGAGAAACTGACACCCGCCAGCCACCTGTGTGCAAAGCACGTCGGTAGAACCAGTCTCGCGTAAGCGTACGCGTAATGTCGGTCTGGGCCGCTTCATCCAACAATACCGCCGAACCAAAGTATGACATGCTGGTAAGCAGTATGACTTATATCGCCCACAACTCACTTGTGTTCTACTCGTGCATATGACATCTACGCATAAAACCAGGCTCGGATGCCACTGTTGGGGAACGTAGTAATTTGAAAAAAAATCCTACGCACACGCAAGATCATGGTGATGCATAGCAACGAGAGGGGAGAGTGTTGTCCACGTACCCTCGTAGACCGAAAGCGGAAGCGTTAGCACAACGCGGTTGATGTAATAGTACGTCTTCACGATCCGACCAATCAAGTACCGAACACACGGCACCTCCGAGTTCAGCACACGTTCAGCCCGATGACGTCCCTCGAACTCCGATCCAGCCGAGTGTTGAGGGAGAGTTTCGTCAGCACGACGGCGTGGTGACGATGATGATGTTCTACCGACGCAGGGCTTCGCCTAAGCACCGCTACAGTATTATCGAGGTGGACTATGGTGGAGGGGGCACCGCACACGGCTAAAAGATCAAATCAATTGTTGTGTCTTTGGGGTGCCCCCTGCCCCCGTATATAAAGGAGCAAGGGGGGAGGTGCGGCCGGCCAGGGAGGAGGCGCGCCAGGAGGAGTCCTACTCCCACCGGGAGTAGGACTCCCTCCCTTCCTTGTTGGAATAGGAGAAGGGGGGAAAGAGGTGGAGGAGAAGAAGGAAAGGGGAGCGCCCCCCCCCTCTCCTTCTCCTATTCGGACTAGGGGGAGGGGCGCGCGGCCCTTGCCCTGGCCGCCTCTCCTCTTCTCCACTAAGGCCCACTATGGCCCATTAACCCCCGGGGGGTTCCGGTAACCCCTCCGGTACTCCGGTAAAATCCTGATTTCACCCGGAACACTTCCGATATCCAAATATAGGCTTCCAATATATCAATCTTTATGTCTCGACCATTTCGAGACTCCTCGTCATGTCCGTGATCACATCCGGGACTACGAACAACCTTCGGTACATCAAAACTCATAAACTCATAATATAATCGTCATCGAAACTTTAAGCATGCGGACCCTACGGGTTCGAGAACTATGTAGACATGACCGAGACACGTCTCCGGTCAATAACCAATAGTGTAACCTGGATGCTCATATTGGCTCCCACATATTCTACGAAGATCTTTATCGGTCAGACTGCATAACAACATACGTTGTTCCCTTTGTCATCGGTATGTTACTTGCCCGAGATTCGATCGTCGGTATCTTAATACCTAGTTCAATCTCGTTACCGGCAAGTCTCTTTACTCGTTCCATAATACATCATCCCGCAACTAACTCATTAGTTGCAATGCTTGCAAGGCTTAAGTGATGTGCATTACCGAGTGGGCCCAGAGATACCTCTCCGACAATCGGAGTGACAAATACTAATCTCGAAATACGCCAACCCAACAAGTACCTTCGGAGACACCTGTAGAGCACCTTTATAATCACCCAGTTACGTTGTGATGTTTGGTAGCACACAAAGTGTTCCTCCGGTAAACGGGAGTTGCATAATCTCATAGTCATAGGAACATGTATAAGTCATGAAGAAAGCAATAGCAACATACTAAATGATCGAGTGCTAAGCTAACGGAATGGGTCAAGTCAATCACATCATTCTCCTAATGATGTGATCCAGTTAATCAAATGAAAACTCATGGCAATGGCTAGGAAACATAACCATCTTTGATCAACGAGCTAGTCAAGTAGAGGCGTACTAGTGACACTCTGTTTGTCTATGTATTCACATAAGTATTATGTTTCCGGTTAATACAATTCTAGCATGAATAATAAACATTTATCATGATATAAGGAAATAAATAATAACTTTATTATTGCCTCTAGGGCATATTTCCTTCAGTGCCATGGGCATCCCCAAGCTTAGGCTCTTGCCACTCCTTGTTCCATAATCCATCACATCTTTCACCCAAAACTTGAAAACTTCACAATACAAAACTTAACAGAAAATCTCGTGAGCTCCGTTAGCGAAAGAAAACAAAAGACCACTTCAAGGTACTGTAATGAACTCATTATTTATTTATATTGGTGTTAAACCTACTGTATTCCAGCTTCTATATGGTTTATAAACTATTTTACTAGCCATAGATTCATCAAAATAAGCAAACAACACACGAAAAACAGAATCTGTCAAAAACAGAACAGTCTGTAGTAATCTGTAACTAACGCAAACTTCTGGAACTCCAAAAATCCATCCAAAATAGGAAGACCTAGACAATTTGTTTATTGATCAGCAGCAATTGGAATCAATATTTTATCACGTTCTGGTGATTTTTAACAATTATTTTCGTGAACAGAAAGTTTCTGGAAATTACAGCAAGATCAAATAACTATCATCCAAGAAGATCCTATAGGTTTAACTTGGCACAAACACTAACTAAAACATAAAAACACATCTAACCAGAGGCTATATCAAATATTTATTCCTAAACAGACGCAAAAAGCAAAAAAAAAACTAAAAATAAAATTGGGTTGCCTCCCAACAAGCGCTATCGTTTAACGCCCCTAGCTAGGCATAAAAGTAAGGATAGATCTAGGTGTTGCCATCTTTGGTGGGCAATTCTTCAATAAGACATCTATCACCCTCAAGAGTTTCTTTATTTTTATTAATTATCAAGCTTCTAGGAACAAGATCGAAAAATTCATTTGTAGCAAATGGTTCCTTAATGATAGCAAAAAGATTGGGATGAATACTTATAGATTTAAGATCCGCAGTTTCCTTACTAGAGGATTCACCCTTATTTTTACGAACATACATAAGCTTGGCAATTTTAGTTGGAGGACTTGGAGTATTCTTTACGGAAGAAAAAGTGGTTCCAAAGTTGGTAATGATACCCTCAAGTTTATCGATTCTAGTGGAATCTTGATTTATTCTCTCATTAACTATGGGTTCCTTCTCCTTAATATTTTTCAAAGTGACTCCTACCTTAGATCCATATTGGGTAATTTGGTTGTGGATCTTTTTATCCAGATTTTCATTTAACTCTATGGTAGCAACTTTATTTTCAATAATTTCAAGTCTTTGCATTACATGCTCCAAAGTTAACATAGTTCCATTAACCAAAAGAGGTGGTGAGCCAAATAAATCTATCATAGCATTATAAGAGTCAAAAGTATGGCTACCCAAGAAATTCCCTCCGCTAATGGTATCAGGAATATATCTATACCAAGGATTAGCGCCTACATAGAAATTGCGGAGAAGAACGAAAGTAGATTGCTTCCTGGCAGATCTATTTTGAGCATTGCAAATTCTATACCAAGCGTCTTTTAGATTTTCTCCTTCCCTTTGTTTAAAATTGAGAACTTCATTTTCGGGAGACAACGGAGAAGATAAAGGACTAGCCATGACGGCAAGGCAAGCAAACGGAAAAGAGGCAAACAAAAAAGAGAGGGCGAATAAAACGGCAAGGGTGAAGTGGGGGAGAGGAAAACGAGAGGCAAATGGCAAATAATGTAATGCGAGAGATAAGGGTTTGTGATGGGTACCTGGTATGTTGACTTTTGCGTAGACCTCCCCGGCAACGGCGCCAGAAATCCTTCTTGCTACCTCTTGAGCACTGCGTTGGTTTTCCCATGAAGTGGAAAGGGTGATGCAGCAAAGTAGCGTAAGTATTTCCCTCAGTTTTTGAGAACCAAGGTATCAATCCAGTAGGAGGCTACGCGCGAGTCCCTCGCACCTACAGAAACAATTAAATCCTCGCAACCAACGCGATAAGGGGTTGTCAATCCCTACACGGTCACTTACGAGAGTGAGATCTGATAGATGTGATAGGATAATATTTTTGGTATTTTTATAATAACGATGCAAAGTAAAAGGCAACGGAAATAACTAAGTGTTGGAAGATTAATATGATGAAGATAGACCCAGGGGCCATAGGTTTCACTAGTGGCTTCTCTCAAGAGCATAAGTATTTTACGGTGGGTGCACAAATTACCGTTGAGCAATTGACAGAATTGAGCATAGTTATGAGAATATCTAGGTATGATCATGTATATAGGCATCACGTCCGAGACAAGTAGACCGACTCTTGCCTGCATCTACTACTATTACTCCACACATCGACCGCTATCCAACATGCATCTAGAGTATTAAGTTCATAAGAACAGAGTAACGCCTTAAGCAAGATGACATGATGTAGAGGGATAAATTCATGCAATATGATTAAAAACCCCATCTTGTTATCCTCGATGGCAACAATACTATACGTGCCTTGCTGCCCCTACTATCACTGGGAAAGGACACCGCAAGATTGAACCCAAAGCTAAGCACTTCTCCCATTGCAAGAAAGATCAATCTAGTAGGCCAAACCAAACCGATAATTCGAAGAGACTTGCAAAGATAACCAATCATACATAAAAGAATTCAGAAGATTCAAATATTGTTCATAGATAAACTTGATCCTAAACCCACAATTCATCGGTCTCAACAAACACACCGCAAAAGAAAATTACATCGAATAGATATCCACGAGTGAGGGGGAGAACATTGTATTGAGATCCAAAAAGAGAGAGAAAGCCATCTAGCTACTAACTATGGACCCGAAGGTCTGAGGTAAACTACTCACACTTCATCGGAGAGGCTATGGTGTTGATGTAGAAGCCCTCCGTGATGGATGCCCTCTCCGGCGGAGCTCCGGAACAGGCCCCAAGATGGGATCTCGTGGGTACAGAAGGTTGCGGCGGTGGAATTAGGTTTTTGGCTCCGTATCTGATCGTTTGGGGGTATGTAGGTATATATAGGAGGAAGGAGTACGTTGGTGGAGCAACAGGGGGCCCACGAGGGTGGAGGGCGCGCCCTAGGGGGGTAGGCACGCCCCCCTACCTCGTGGCTTCCTCTTTTGTTTCTTGACGTAGGGTCCAAGTCTCCTGGATCATGTTCGTTCTGAAAATCACGTTCCCGAAGGTTTCATTCCGTTTGGACTCCGTTTGATATTCTTTTTCTGTGAAACTCTGAAATAGGCAAAAAACAACAATTCTGGGCTGGGCCTCCGGTTAGTAGGTTAGTACCAAAAATAATATAAAAGTGAATAATAAGGCCCAGTAATGTCCAAAACAGAAGATAATATAGCATGGAGCAATCAAAAATTACAGATACGTTGGAGACGTATCAGTAATCCTCCGGTCACGAGAGTATTAGCATAACTCTTGCGGCTCAAAGCATCCGCTACAACATTTGCTTTTCCTGGATGATAATGTAATTTCATATCATAATCCTTTATTACCTCCAACCATCTCCTCTGCCTGAGGTTCAACTCCTTCTGCATGAAAATGTACTTCAAACTCTTATGATCTGTGTATGCATCACAACGGTTTCCAATAAGGAAATGTCTCCAGGTTTTGAGCACATGCACTACGGCTGCTAACTCCAAATCATGTGTGGCATAATTTAACTCATGAGGTCGAAGCTGTCATGAGGCATATGAAACAACTCTTCCATCTTGCATAAGTACACCTCCAAGTCCCTGGCGAGAAGCGTCGCAATATACTTGGAAATCCTTGCGTATATCCGGAAGAATTAGCACTGGGGCTGTAACGAAACGTTTCTTCAACTCCTGAAAACTGGCCTCACATTCTTCGGTCCATTTGAACTTGGTGTCCTTCTTCAATAACTCCGTCATGGGCTTTGCAATCTTGGAGAAATTCTCAATGAATCTCCGGTAATATCCTGCGAGTCCAAGAAAACTACGTATCTCTCCAACTAAGGTGGGTGCCAACCACTCTGTGACAGGCTGAACTTTCGTAGGGTCCACTGCTATACCCTTCTCCTGATATAACATGTCAAAGAAATCTGACTTCCTTCAACCAAAACTCACATTTGCTGAACTTGGCATATAGCTGATGTTCCCTGAGCTTCTCGAGAACCAAGCGCAAATGTTCCTTGTGTTCTTCATTCTTCGAGTATACCAATATATCATCAATGAACACCACAACAAACTTATCCAAGAACTCCATGAACACCTTATTCATCATACTCATAAAGTAGGCAGGGGCATTAGTCAATCCAAATGACATGACCGTGTACTCATATAGCCCATACCTTGTGGTAAAAGTTGTCTTGGGTATATCCTGTTCTCGGATCTTCAGCTGGTGGTATCCTGATCGAAGATCGATCTTGGAGAATACTTTAGCTCCCTGCAGCTGGTCAAACAAATCATTGATCATCGGTAGTGGGTATTTATTCTTGATCGTCACCTCATTTAGTGCATGATAATCAACAACCATTCTCAAGGATCCATCCTTCTTCTCAACTAAGAGCACTGGGGCTCCCCATGGTGATGAACATGGTCGAATGTAACCTTTCTCTAGTAACTCCTTAATCTGCTTCTTAATTTCCTCCAGATCATTTGCGGGCATCCGATACGGTCTCTTTGATATTGGTCCGGTGCCTGGTAACAACTCTATCAAAAATTCTATATCTCGATCCGGTGGCATGCTGGGTAGTTCCTCCGGGAATACGTCGGGATAATCCTTCACAACTGGCACCTCCTCCTGAACAACTCCCGAAAGTGAGTTTACTTGAGTCCTCCTTGGCGCATGCCTAGACACATACTTGATCCTTTTACCCTCTGGGGTGGTGAGGAGAATTGACTTACTAGCACAATCGATATTTCCTCCGTACATCGATAGCCAGTCCATGCCTAGTATCACATTCAATCCTTGTGACTCCAAAATAATTAGGTCTGAGGGGAAAACATGCCTACCTATGGTCAATGGCAACTGAAAACATCCTCTGCTAGCCATATACTCCGCTCCAGGTGAGCTTACTAACATAGGTGTCTTAAGGGCTACGGTGGGCAACTTAAACTTATCCACAAATCCCCTTGATATGTATGAATGCGATGCACTGATACGTCTCCAACGTATCTATAATTTTTGATTGTTCCATGCTATTATATTATCTGTTTTGGATGTTTAGTGGGCTTTATTACACACTTTTATATTATTTTTGGGACTAACCTACTAACCAAAGGCCCAGTGCAAATTGCTGTTTTTTTGCCTATTTCAGTGTTTCGCAGAAAAGGAATATCAAACGGAATCCAAACGGAATGAAACCTTCGGGAGAGTGATTTTTGGAACAAACACAATCCAGGAGACTTTCAGTGGACGTCAAGAAAGAACCGAGGAGGCCACGAGGCAAGAGGGCGCGCCCAGGGGGGTAGGCGCGCCCCCACCCTCGTGGCTCCCCTGACCGACTTCTTTCGCCTATATATACTCATATACCCCGAAAACATCCAGGAGCACCATGAAACCCTATTTCCACCGCCGCAACCTTCTGTACCTGTGAGATCCCATCTTAGGACCTTTTCCGGCGCTCCGCCGGAGGGGGGATTGATCACGGAGGGCTTCTACATCAACACCATAGCCTCTCCGATGATGTGTGAGTAGTTTACCACAGACCTTCGGGTCCATACACCACAAAAGAAAGACACATCCATGACATTTTGGGCCGAACGAAAATCTTTTATGTCATACTTATGACACTTCTATGACGATAATTGTGACAAAACCCGCTATCGTCATAGGTGTGGTGGGGTCCTACTTCTATGACAAAAAATCATGACAGAAAATGGGGTTTTCGTCCTGGGCGGGCCGGAGACGCAGCTGCATGACATTCTTTGGGCCGTCCATGATGGAAAAAAACCGTGGTAGAAGCGAGGGCGAGGAAAATATCGGGGTGTTCCCGGTTAGGGTGGGTGGTCGGGGCCGAGCGATGCGTGTTTCTCTCGTACACGCACGCGCGTGGGTGCGAGGCGTTGGGCTCTAACTGAACCCGAGCAATGCATTGGGCTCTAACTGAACCCGAGCGATTGCACTGCAGGCTACGCGTTACTGAACCCGAGCGATCGATCGATGGCTGTTAACTGAACCCGATCGAGCGATTCCTTCGCTACTGCTGCTAACTGAAGCCGATCGATGCTGCCTCTGGATGAACAGTGAGCGTTGCTGGGGGGTTTGGATGAATAGTTCCCTGTGGGGTGGATGAACTGGACCCCGTGGTGTTGCCTCTGGATGAATAGGACCCCGATCGATCGAGCCGGTTGGGGCTGGATGAACAGGACCCCGTGGAGGGCAGGATGAACAGGACCACCCCGTGGAGGGCAGAATGAACAGTAGACGGTGGAGGGCTGGATGAACAGTAGCCCATGGAGGGGTGGTTGAACAGGAGCCCGTGGAGAGGGCTGGTTGAACAGTAGCCGGTGGAGTAGCGCGTGGTGGAGGCTGGATGAACAGGAGCCCGTGGATGAACAGTCGCAGGTGGAGGCTGGAGGAGGTCGACGGTGGATGAACAATAGCCCGTGGAGGCGGGTGGGGGTCGACGGTGGAGATGAACAGTGTCCCGTGGAGTCCTGTTTTGCGGTACGCCACACCCCTCCCGATGTACAGGACCCCCGTTTCGACCGTAGCGCTCCAACACAAGTCCGTTTCCTCTGTTTTGCGGTACGCCACACCCCTCCCGATCAACAGGACCCCCGTTTCGACCGTAGGAGGTCCGTTTCCTCCGTTTTGTGGTACGCCAGACCCCTCCCGATGAACAGGATCCCATTTCGAACGTGGCCGGTCGAACACAAGGCCGTTTCCTCTGTTCTGCGGTACGCCAGGCCTCGTTTCCATCGGCTGTTCCGTCCAAGCCCTCCCGATGAACACGACGACGCATTCCGTTCCGACCCAGCCGGTTGGCTCCCCATGAACACGACGACGACGTTGTTTCTCCGTTCCGACCCAGCCATGTACACGAGCCCTGGCCATACGTATGCGCGAGTAGGCGTTCGAGACCCTGCCCGTATGTACGTATGTGGCCGTATTTTCTTTCTTGCACACTGGCCGCTATACGTACGTGTACATGCTACGTGCGCGCCTCTACTACGACACGTGCGCGCCTCTACATCGACCAGTATGTACGTACACGTTCGCGACCAGAATGACAACGCTGCGTACGCTTCGACCAGGTGGGTCCCGACTATCAGGCACTTTCTTGCCTGCGAAGATGTAGCTGGTGGGTCCCAGCAGTCAGGGGGGCGAATCGTTTTTTTTGCCCGGACGCACTTCCTTGCGTGCGAAGATGTAGCTGCTGGGTCCCAGCAGTTAGGGGGAAACTTTTTTTCACGAAATACGGTGGCCCGTCCGGTGGGTCCCCGCTGTCAGGTGGAGGAATAATTATTTTGCGTGTAATAAGGAGGCACTTCCTTGCTGCGGCCATGGACCCAGCTGTCAGCCTCTCCATGTACAGTCCATGTCCGATGGAAGCCGTTCCTTGACCACGTTGACCACGCCGCGCCGAGAGCACCAGGGCGGTGGACGAAGGCGAGGCCTAGGAAGGGGACGATGTGGAGCCGGGGAATACGCGGCAGTGGATGCCCACGCATAGAGGAGTACGAGGGTTCACTGGTTCGCTGCGGTGTGAGGCTGCCGTCGCCACAGAATAATAGGGGGTGTGGGTGAGTAGAGGGATGGCCTGGCCAGCGGTGGGAATAGTAGGGGGCGGTGAGGCCTCCGCGGCAGCACAGCCGGCCACGGGAGGTAGGAGCATGCGGCACGACCGGTGCTGCTTTGGGCGGCTGGAGCAACAAGACCAGATGTTGAAGAAGCACTACGACCGTTGGATGGACATCGTACGGTCACTGGAGCTAGAATCGTTCATATTGACTAAGTTGACAAAGCACTCCGTCCCCGTCAACTTAGTAGGCCCACAAGTCAGCCACCCACCAAGGTGGGTCCCAACTAGCAGGGGCAGTATTCATTTTTTTGTGCATAATAAGGAGGCACATCCGGTGGGTCCGAGCTGACAGCGGGGGAAACGTTTTTTTCGCGAAATACGGTGACCCGTTCGGTGGGTCCCAGCAGTCAGGGGGAAACTTTTTTTCACAAAATACGGTGGCCCGTCCGGTGGGTCCGTGCTGTTAGGTGGAGGAATCATTATTTTCCGCGTAATAAGGAGGCACTTCTTTGCTGCGGCTGTGGACCCAGCTGTCAGCCACTCCACGTACAGTACACTTCCGATGGAAGTCATTCCTTGACCACGTTGACCACGCCGTGTTCCGTTGCATGCATGCGTCCATGGGTGTGGTGCGTCCCCACTGTCAGCCTCTCACGTACAGTCATGTTCCGATGACTCTCGGTTGTTGACCACGTTGACCATACCATGCCGAGCGCACCAAAGGCCGGTGGACGACGGCGAGGCCCCAGACTGGAACGACCCGGAGATGGGAAGATGGGGCAGTGGAGTCGCAGATGGAGAGGAGTGGGAAACTTGACTGGTTCAGGTGCGCGGCAGCACAACCGCGGTGCCGCCCACGGGAGACAGGAGCAAGAACAGAGGTTGAAGAAGGAGCACGGCTGTTGGATTAACATCCAACGGTCCAGCTACTAGAATCGTTTGTTGATTAAGTTGACAAAGCCCTGCGTACACGTCCGCTTAGTAGGCCCACAAGTCAGCCACCAGATCTGACGGGTCCCAGCTGTCAACGGGAGGAATATTTTTTTTCGCATAACAAGGAGGCACTTCCTTCCGTGCGAAGATACAGCCGGTGGGTCCCAACTATCAGGTGGAGGAAACATTTTTTCAGCTTAATAAGGAGGAACTTTCCTTGCGTGCGACCATGGACCTCGTGGGTCCCAGCCGTCAGGCTCTCCACGTACAGTCCTCTTCCGATGACTCTCGTTTGTTGACCACGCCGCACCGAGCGCAGCGAGGCGATGGACGACGGCAAGGCCCCGGACGGGAACGACTCGGAGATGGGAAGACGCGGCAGTGGAGTCGCAGATTGAGTGGAGGAGAAGGGTTATAACTGGTTCTGGTGCGGCGTGGGGCTGCAGTCAGTGGAGAATAACAGGAGGTGTGGAGGGGTGGAGGGATAGCCTGGCTGGCGGTGGGGTAGCGCTTCGCAGCGATGCGTGCTAAGCAGAGCCGCTAGCCGCCGGAGGCCGGACCAGGCGGTCCCAGTGACGCTGGAGGAAGAAGACGAGAGATTGAAGGTGCATGCCGACCAAGTTGACAACGCCCTGCGTAGGCTTCGACCTATTGGCCCACATGTCAGCCTGCAAAAATGTGGCATATATTTAACCCATGTTTTCTAGAATGTACAGTCCATTTGCTGGGCTGGGTGAACAAATAATTTCGCGTTAATGCGGCCCATTTATATTATGTAAGAAATCCCAGCCCATTTGCACTTCCTTCAAATACACGAATTAGCTGGGCTCGTTATATATATAATGTTATGTTAGAAGGAGCAATTAATATCAAAAATAAACCGGAGAGGCACATTTTTTATATACATAATTAACAAATTAGCGAGTTATTGCTCAAAATAAAAATGAGCGCGTTATTATTACATTGGTCCTTAAAATCTTCGCAAGCTTTTGTACGCAATCACAAGGATTTTCCTTGCCTGTGAGTCAAAAACAACCAGGATTTTCCTTGCCAGCTTCTGTTAAACATTTACTTTTATAAGTTAATAACACGTGGGATGTTTTCATAATGTATATATAAGTCTCTATAAAATATACAATAATAGTAATAATATAAATATATATAATGTGGTTAAAAAAATACATTGGGCTGCCGATCTTTAAGAAAAAGCCCATAGGCCGGTATGGACCTCAAAAAATAAGTTGAAACTACTGTCACCCGTATGTCGTGGGCTACGCATGTTAAAATACAAAACTTGGGCCTAGCTGATACTTGTTCGCCCTCTGAAAAAAAATGATACCAGATCCCCGAGCGAACTGGATTATAGAGGGGGCCGGCGGCACGACTGAAGAAGCACATCAGGAGAGATTTTTTTCTTCAGTGGATGGCTCTCGATGGCGTTTTTTTACTTGCCTCTGCACCATACAATTGTATTTTTAGCCTCCCAGTCCGTGGTGGACCAGCAGCCTATTTGCTGGGCGGGCCAACCTACAGAAACCAGCACTCGATTTTTCATCAAGCCCCAAAAACAACGCAGTACTATGTTTGTTTTGAGGCCGAAAACATTACGGCAGGGGTTGAGCGGGGGAGGGGGCAAGACAGAGCAAAAAGATTAAAAACAGCTGATGCACCGTTGCTACCCTAACAAAGCAGGTGCAATTCTTCACGGGAAGAAGGTGAGCCGTTGACACCCACACGTCACATACCCCACAGTAGGCATACTAACAAGTTCACACACAAGCACAACAGAAAAGGTGAACATTCGTATCAAACTCAGGTTCACAGGACACGTTCATATTCATAGCCAACATTCACTATCAACAACTCAAAATATTCATATATACACAATTTCAGCATGTCTACGGATCCAAATGATTGATAGATCACACAACAATATTCATAGATAGTTCACAAAAAGATTCAGATATACACATGTTCAATATGTTTATGCATCCAAATGATTGAGATCACATCCAATATGATCCATGGACGAACTTTAATTACCTAGGGTACAGACTGGTAAATGGTGTTCAGTGGGAGGTACTTCTTGCTAAAATTAATGCTTGTACGAGTAAACTTTCGAGTACATAAGAGGCAGCACAAACAATCTGAACTTTGCTTGTAGGTTTATCCTCAAATAGTGGCCTCGTGTAGCGGGAGGTTTGAGCAACTTGGCCACTACTTTCATCCAACTAGTTTACTGGCTCATCTTGGTCCTGTAGCTCGCCAAAATTCTACATTGCAGACTGGTAAATGGTGTTTACTCTGAGGTACTTCTTGCTAAAATTAATGCTTACGAGTAAACTTTCGAGTACATAAGAGGCAGCACAGACAATCTGAACTTTGCTTGTAGGTTTATCCTCAAATAGTGGCCTCGTGCCGAGGGAGGTTTGAGCAACTTGGCCACTACTTTCATCCAACTAGTTTACCGGCTCATCTTGGTCCTGTAGCTCGCCAAAATTCTACATTGCAGACTGGTAAATGGTGTTCAGTCGGAGGTACTTCTTGCTAAAATTAATGCTTCTATGAGTAAACTTTTGAGTACATAAGAGGCAGCACAGACAATCTGAACTTTTCTTGTAGGTTTATCCTCAAATAGTGGCCTCGTGCCGAGGGAGGTTTGAGCAACTTGGCCACTACTTTCATCCAACTAGTTTATTGGCTCATCTTGGTCCTGTATCTCGCCAAAATTCTACATTGCAGACGAGAAAGGAGGCGGTTGAGAAAATGAACCACCCAAATTTATTGTGCAGTTCAACTGGAATGGAGCATCCCTGGCGTGCAGACTGATTAAGTGCCAGATGAATATATGTGTCAACCAACTTGTCTGGAATCTTTGGACTCCATGCCATACAGTTCGCTACCATATGTGCAGATAACCAAAAGGCACAAGTTGGGACCAAAGACTGGACTGCGTTTTTCTGGGCTATGCGCCAAGCAATATTTTTGGCGTTCACTCTCCTAATACTTGGAGTTTGACAATTGGTTGACGCCGGTTGATACTCGAATGAATATCGGCACTTCTCCTTGTCAACATTGATGCTTGTCTGAGTGAACTTTGGAGTACATAGCAGCAGCATAAGTACGTGTCCATCTGATCTTTTTGTGCAGTTCTACTGAAATCACCCGATGTAATGATTTGCCTGCGAGTTCAGGCTCCAAGTTACTCCTTTATGAAATCGGCAAACAGTAGCACAATACCAAATTACCAATACATATGACAAGCACAATAATCAGGATAAAGACCAGTACCAACCTGTGTGAGGTAGCATATCAATTACTATTTCCTTTGACTGGAAGCCGAGATAAGCCAAGCGACTGACAGCAAAGGGAGAATGCAAGCCTAGATTAGCGACTAACAGGAAAGGAAGGATGCTGTCGAGGCAATGAAGCACCCAAAGTTTTTGTGCAGTTCCACCAAAATCGAGCATCCCTGTTGGCACATATATTGAGAGAGTGAGATTACTGTAATAGTGGGACTAGTTGATGAAACATACACTAACAAATAGAAGCACCCTCATTATCTTAATGGGTAAAGTTAGCGTTCCCTCCCTGCTCCACCACATGATTCACCTCATAGACAAATATACACACGTACATGATTCAGCATAGGGTGCTACTAAAGATTTGTTTAACTCCGACAGGAAAATTAGGCAACAATAAATTAGTGGTACTTAAGTACTCCTAATTAATTAAGTGAGACAGCAGAAGTGGAAGGGCTCCCTGGAGGATCGTCTCACATGTAAGATAGTTGTTGCCGGAGCCCTTGAATGGCCTCGACTGAGGCCTCTGGCTTCAGCAAGATCGCCTTGGCACTGTTTACTCTTCTTCTTCTTCCTCCTCTTCATGCTCTGTTTCTCAGTCTCCTCACCAGTTGGTGAAACCAAGTACATGATTGGCCTTCTATTTCAGAATTGGTTTTGTCAGTGAGGGAGTACAAGTGTACTAGTAAAAAATAGCATTATTTTCTCATGGCAGTCGCAAAATAGAGATGAACACATGCATTAAATATCATTCTTACCTAAAGGAAGGTTATGGTGCCAATATGGATGATGAGGATTGGAACACAGATATCCCTTTGTGCAGTTCCACCGAAATGAACCAACTGTTCCATTCTAACATTCCAGTTAAACATCACAAAAGTTACTTCTTTGAAGAAGAGTTTTGTGCAGTCCACCAAAAGGTCACAACAGCAACCAGGTGAAATGGATATCCCTGTTTGCACAAAAAGCTATAGAGGAAACAGTCAGAGTCTCAAACAATTACAGGCAAAAACATTTGGCTAAACTTGTCATGGCTTATAACAGTGGCATGGCTTCATTTTTACCAGGGGCATTAGATTAAGAACAGCTAAATATTATGTATAAGGGCATGGGACAGTGGGTGCACCAGCAGTCCAGCACCATGTACCTAAACAGGGGCATAAAGTGGTGATTCATAGTTTGTTGCCCCGAGAAACAAACATCCAAGAAACATATCTGGGTTGGTCCCATTTTTGTTCACTCTAGCCACCTACTCCTATGTGTGGATAGCAAATCTAGTCCTGGTCATACCACTGTGTACAACATTACCCCTATATTTCCCTTTTCGACCAAGAGACCGGTTGGATGACCAGTCTGTACTGCTTTCACCCCCTTTCCGTCCTGTTTGTACTAAGTCCGATGTACTACATACTAAATTCCCCCACCCCCACTTTATTTCTTGTTTGAACCAAGTACAAGATTCGACTCCATGAAGTAACTTTACCTCTAACAATAGAAAAAAATAGATGACGTTGGACCATCCGATCGAGAGGGGCTTAGAGGTAGAAAATGATGCACATGCAGCGACGTAGCGAGCTGGGGAAGTAGGGCTAAGGCGGTTTTGAAGGAAGATATACCTGAAGGTCGTCGGGATGTGGATAGGTGGGTGGCGGGAGGCCGGATCCGCCCACACTAGGGCAACGACGAAGGGATCGGAGGACCTCTCGCGCCGGCGCACGGCCAGAGATAACGGTGCGGCCCGCAGTGGGTCTCCTCCCTCGCTGTCGACGACGGCCTAAACGTTGCCCCTCGTCCCCTTCACCGGCGGAGGGGGATACGTCCGGATCTGTAACCAGCGGTGAGGATAGAAAGACAGTGTTTTTTGAAGGGTGAAAGACAGTGTTACCACCCCTATCTTGTTTAGATCTGGAGAGGATGAGAGTGTGTGAATAGAGCAACCCTAGCAAGCAAGCGCGGAGGCTCCGGCCTATATATACATAGTGGGGTAGTTTTCCTTTTTCACTCCATCAAAACAATCATTTAAAATTGGAGTACGTGCGAGGTCGCCGTTTTTTAGTTGTTGATTGTTTTTTGAGATAGCTACCCGCTTGTTCCAAGTGGTGTTACGGTGTGCCAGGTCGCACTTTTTTTTGAGGGTGCCAGGTCGCACTTTGTATCGTTCAAGTATGGTACAAGTACCTCCATTAAATGAACAACCACCCCCTTGTAAAAATTGTGAACAAGCCCACGGCTAAAATTATCGGAAACGTGGGTTGCCCCAACATGCATTATTATTTATATTTTCTACTCCCTCCGTTCCTAAATATAAGTCTTTTTTATTCGCCACACCTAAGACAAGAATTTTTTTATTAGCAGTGAACCCCACATGTCATAAACACAAAAAGTGTGGCAAGATTCCCTTAGGCAAGCCAAAGTGTGTCTAACAATTTGAGCAACTCAAGTTAGGCAAGTGTGGGAAAAATAATGTGGCAACATAAGACAAACATAGTCACAATCCAAAAAGCCCCGTAAATTTTTGTGACATGCATGAAAATTTGGTTAGTTAAATTTATAGTCAAAATTTGGCAAGGTGCATCAAATCAACACATGCAAGTATCAAAAGGGAGGTCATGGCATGCATGCATGTGTTGTACTTCCTCCGTTTCCAAATATAAGTCTTTTTAGAGATTGCAACAAGTGACTACATACGAAGCAAAATATGTCTACATACATCCGTATGTAGTAGTCCATTTGAAATGTGTAAAAATACTTATATCGAGTGCAATGCTTTGATGTGTCACGTCAACTCATACAAGACCGAGAAGTTTGATTACTACAACGCCCCCTCCCTCGCGCATGAGCGTGGTGGCTGGCAGGACTAGTAGGAGCTTTCGCTACACGCTTCTTGACGGTGGCGAACTTGCGGATGGAGTTGACCATCATGTCGTCCATGCGAGAGGTGAAGCCGGCGTCGGCGAGGGCTACGATGCCGGCGGTCGCCAGCACCGTCTGGAAATGCTGCGCGGTGTGGGGCCGCAGGCCGGCGCCTTGGATGATTTGGCACAGCCGACTGCCGCTCGCGACCATCGCCTCCACAGGTGCTTCTTGCTTCTGGTCACTTGGTCTTGGATTGGAGTGAGCAGTGTTGCGCAGTGATTGAGAAAGAACATTTATTGTCAATCTAACCCTGCCATCCATAGACCTCTTTGGTTTAGAGTTAGTTCAGGGTTAGAATCTAACTCTAGCTGAGTTAGTAGAGTTCTCCTCGTCTCGGTTCATCGCCGTCATACTTTCCCCATTTCTGTGTTTTCAGTATCCTGCGAATCAAAGAGGCCCTTAGACTAGTTTAGGTCCGGTAGTTTTTTTATAAACGTGTTATGTCCAAAATTTAATGAATGTGCTCCGGTTTCTACGAAAATAATCTGGTTTCATGTAGTAATTCGTTTATTTATTTATTCTTCTGCGGGGGGTTTCCATGTAATTCGTGAGGTCTGAAATGTAAAGTACCCCGGCATATGCTCCGAGTCGTGCATGCACTATGACCCAGATGCTCTATGTCCCACATGTCGGCGAAAGGGTGCACGTGGAAATAGCCTAGGAGTACATATAGGAGGATAAATGCGTGAAAAAATATGTACGGTGAAGCGTAGCTGCGGTTCGAAAAGGAGACCTAAAGTGATGACAGGTATAGGTCGCACGCACCCAACTAGTGGTAGTACTAGACATACGACTGCTTTTTCCCTAAAAAAAGAGGTACGAGTGCTCAGTACTCCTATTCTATCAATGCGAGTCCCATCTGACAACAGCGTCTGTGCTACAGCTAGCTCTTCTCCCTCGTTTCTCTCTTCTTGTAATTCTAAACTCAGCCGACACCTGGTGGGCGGGGTGGGGATTTGCCGATGGTCGGTTTGCTCAACTGCAGCCCCACCTCACAGTGAAAACGTTACTACTGGAATAAAAATGCCATATACTCCTATACTAATAAAACATTAAGGCCACGAGGCGATGCAGTGCTGGTTACAAGAGGCAAGAAGAAGAGATGCATCGAACGGCGGCTAAGTAGCAGCGGCTTTCGTGGCCAGGTCGACGTGCTTCTGAACAGCGGTGTCCAAAGGTTCCAGCCGCTGGAAGAAGGCCAACGTCTTTCTGTCCTCGCTGGCCTTGTAGTGGCCTATGTAGACGATTTCCTCGTAGACGTGGATGTGCAAGTCGACGGTATCTTGCATGGCGAGGCGCTGCGCGAGGAGCGCGGCCTCGAGGTGCACATTCTTCATCACGACCTCCGGCAACTGCAGGGCCACCAGGGCTTGAAAGAGTTCGTCACCATGGAGGCCGATGAGGGTGGCAGGCAATGAGGAGCCTGGGCGCGTGGGCTGGAGCAGTACGGCAAGGTCGTCCGCGTGCTTCTTGACGGCGGCGAACTTGCGGATGGAGTTGACCATCATGTCGTCCATGCGAGAGGCGAAGCCGGCATCGGCGAGGGCTACGACGCCGGCGGTCGCCAGCACCATCTGGAAACGCTGCACGGTGCGGGGCCGCAGGCCGGCGCCTTGGATGATTTGGCACAGCTGACTGCCGCTCGCATCCATCGCCTCCATAGGTGCTTCTGGCTTCTAGTCACTTGGTCTTGGATTGGAGTGAGCAGTGTTGCGCAGAGACTAAGGAGTAGATGGATTGGAGTGGTGGGGCGCCTTTATATGAGAATCCAAACTCTATTGCATTCACATCGTGCTGGCTCTATTCCGCTTCTCCAATTAATTCCCTCTGCATGTAGAGTAATTTGAGGATGCATCATTGACCGTTCAACGTCTCGGGAACTGCTACCCTCTCCCTCCTTGGCATTCAAGCACCTATGGAGGCGACTGCCGCTCGCGTCTATCGCGTGTCAGGAGACGTTCCCGTCGACGACGAGGTGCCTATGGTGACTTCATAAATTTCAAGATGATAGTACTAGTATACTCAATATTGTGCACCGCGACCAAGGCCGGGAGGAAAACGACAGAACTAGTACGTATTTATTTACGGTGTAGATTCACTCATTTTGCTCCATATGTACTCCGTCTCGGTGTAGTCTAGTCACTTGTTGAAATCTCTAGAAAGGCAAATACTCCTTTCTGGTTTACAGGGCTATACTAGCAAGTACTTACTACAATAGTGGGCTCACATAGCAATTTTGTCTCATGCAAGAGCCTGGCTATATGCGTGCTCCAAGGTTCGCAACTGCCACGTTCGGGTTGCACTTGGCTCTTCGCCTCTTTGAGAAGACGAACAATGATGTTACTACTACTGCTTCTACAGTATCGAATCCACTGCTGCATGTCCGTCCACGAGGGATAGCTTGTTATATCGAGTGGTGGAGTATAAGCAAAAGCATGTCCTCGTCTACGAGCCACCACGTGCATGGGCGAGGGAGAAGGCGTGTAGTAGTAAAATCAAGCTTCCCCTCGTTGTACGAGTTGACGCGACACATCATAGCACTGGCCCCACATGGTTGCCTCTAAACTTGGCTGAAAGACTCGCAGTGTACAATACTCCATTTGCTGCAACCTCTAACATTTACCCCACCACAAATTAAAATATATATTCCTGTCTTGACCAGATGAGCGTGCAAACTAGAATCACCAGCATGACAGGTAGGGCCAAAAGATAATTTTAATCAAAAAATATAGCATGGAGCCGACCCCAACGATTTTAAGCTTACAGGCACGGTACACACTATCCTAGACTACTCTACACATGAAACTGTCACACGAGCGTCCGGGCTGCGCTTGGCTCTTCGCCTCTTTGGGAAGTCGAACAAAATGATGGAGTACTACTGCAGTGGAGGATCTCACTCTCGTAAGTGACCGTGTAGGGAGTGACAACCCCTTATCGCGTTGGTTGCGAGGATTTATTTGTTTGTGTAGGTGCGAGGGACTTGCGTGTAGCCTCCTACTGGATTGATACCTTGGTTCTCAAAAACTGAGGGAAATACTTACGCTACTTTGCTGCATCACCCTTGCCTCTTCAAGGGAAAACCAACGCAGTGCTCTATGTGAGTTCTTTATGACTAATGTTGAGTCCATGGATTATACGCACTCTCACCTTTCCATCATTATTAGCCTCTTCGGTACCGTGCATTGCCCTTTCTCACAATGAGAGTTGGTGCAAACTTCGCCGGTGCATCCAAACCCCGTGATATGATACGCTCTTTCACACATAAACCTCCTTATATCTTCCTCAAAACAGGCACCATACCTACCTATTATGGCATTTCCATAGCCATTCCGAGATATATTGCCATGCAACTTTCCACCATCCCGTTTATCATGACACGTTCATCATTGGCATATTGCTTTGCATGATCATGTAGTTGACATAGTATTTGTGGCAAAGCCACCGTTCATAATTCTTTCATACATGTCACTCTTGGTTCATTGCATATCCCGGTACACCGCCAGAGGCATTCATATAGAGTCATACTTTGTTCTAGTATCGAGTTGTAAATAAATAGAAGTGGGATGATCATCATTTTCTAGAGCATTGTCCCAAGTGAGGAATAAAAAAAAGAAAAAGGCCATAAAAAAAAGAGAAGGCCCAAAAAAAAGAGAAAAAGAGAGAAGGGACAATGTTACTATCCTTTTACCACACTTGTGCTTCAAAGTAGCACCATAATCTTCATGATAGAGAGTCTCTTGTTTTGTCACTTTCATATACTAGTGGGAATTTTTCATTATAGAACTTGGCTTGTATATTCCAACAATGGGCCTCCTCAAGTGCCCTAGGTCTTCGTGAGCAAGCAAGTTGGATGCACACCCACTTAGTTTCTTTTGTTGAGCTTTCATATATTTATAGCTCTAGTGCATCCGTTGCATGGCAATCCCTACTCCTCGCATTAACATCAATCGATGGGCATCTCCATAGCTCATTGATTAGCCTCGTTGATGTGAGACTTTCTCCTTTTTTGTCTTCTCCACATAACCCCCATCATCATATTCTATTCCACCCAAAGTGCTATGTCCATGGCTCACGCTCATGTATTGCGTGAAGGTTGAAAACGGTTGAGATTACTAAAGTATGAAACAATTGCTTGGCTTGTCATCGGGGTTGTGCATGATGAGAGCATTTTTGTGTGACAAAAATGGAGCATGACTAAACTATATGATTTTGTAGGGATGAACTTTCTTTGGCCATGTTATTTTGAGAGGACATAATTGCTTAGTTAGTGTGCTTGAAGTATTATTATTTTTATGTCAATATGAACTTTTATCTTGAATCTTTCGGATCTGAATATTCATACCACAATTAAGAAGAAATACATTGAAATTATGCCAAGTAGCATTCCGCATCAAAAATTCTGTTTTTACCATTTACCTACTCGAGGACGAGCAGGAATTAAGCTTGGGTATGCTTGATACGTCTCCAACGTATCTATAATTTTTGATTGCTCCATGCTATATTATCTTCTGTTTTGGACATTACTGGGCTTTATTGTTCACTTTTATATTATTTTTGGGACTAACCTATTAACCGGAGGCCCAGCCCAGAATTGTTGTTTTTAGCCTATTTCAGAGTTTCGCAGAAAAAGAATATCAAACGGACTCCAAACGGAATGAAACCTTTGGGAACGTGATTTTCGGAACGAACATGATCCAGAGGACTTGGACCCTACGTCAAGAAATCAAGCAGGAAGCCACGAGGTAGGGGGGCGCGCCTACCCCCCTGGGCGCGCCCTCCACCCTCGTGGGCCCCACATTGCTCCATCGACATACTCCTTCCTCCTATATATACCTACGTACCCCCAAACGATCAGATACGGAGCCAAAAACCTAATTCCACCGCCGCAACCTTCTGTACCCACGAGATCCCATCTTGGGGCCTGTTCCGGAGCTCCGCCGGAGGGGGCATCGATCACGGAGGGCTTCTACATCAACACCATAGCCTCTCCGATGAAGTGTGAGTAGTTTACCTCAGACCTTCGGGTCCATAGTTATTAGCTAGATGGATTCTTCTCTCTTTTTGGATCTCAATACAATGTTCTCCCCCTCTCTTGTGGAGATCTATTCGATGTAATCTTCTTTTGCGGTGTGTTTGTTGAGACCGATGAATTGTGGGTTTATGATCAAGTTTATCTATGAACAATATTTGAATCTTCTGAATTCTTTTATGTATGATTGGTTATCTTTGCAAGTCTCTTCGAATTATCAGTTTGGTTTGGCCTACTAGATTGATCTTTCTTGCAATGGGAGAAGTGCTTAGCTTTGGGTTCAATCTTGCGGTGTCCTTTCCCAGTGACAGTAGGGGCAGCAAGGCACATATTGTATTGTTGCCATCTAGGATAACAAGATGGGTTTTTTATCATATTGCATGAATTTATCCCTCTACATCATGTCATCTTGCTTAAAGCGTTACTCTGTTTATGAACTTAATACTCTAGATGCATGCTGGATAGCGGTCGATGTGTGGAGTAATAGTAGTAGATGCAGGCAGGAGTCGGTCTACTTGTCTCATAACTATGCTCAATTCTGTCAATTGCTCAACAGTAATTTGTTCACCCACCGTAAAATACTTATGCTGTTAAGAGAAGCCACTAGTGAAACCTATGGCCCCCGGGTCTATTTTCCATCATAGTAATCTTCCAACACTTAGCTATTTCTTTTGCCGTTTTTATTTACTTTCTTTACTTTGCATCTTTATCACAAAAATACCAAAAATATTATCCTATCATATCTATCAGATCTCACTCTCGTAAGTGACCGTGTAGGGATTGACAACCCCTTATCGCGTTGGTTGCGAGGATTTATTTGTTTGTGTAGGTGCGAGGGACTTGCGTGTAGCCTCCTACTGGATTGATACCTTGGTTCTCAAAAACTGAGGGAAATACTTACGCTACTTTGTTGCATCACCCTTTCCTCTTCAAGGGAAAACCAACGCAGTGCTCAAGAGGTAGCACGCGACACATCAAAGCACTGCACTCGATATATTTCAGTAATTTGCGTTTACAGATGCATTAATTACAACGCATGCATGCATGCCGTGACTCTCCTTTTGATACTTGCATGTGTTGATTTAATGCACCTTGAAGTAGTATGAATATGTGACAGTAAAGCTTTGTAATGCCCCGACCCTAATAAAGCGAGAGATGGTTGTGCACGAGAAGGGCGAGATCATGCAGACGGAACAGGACCTGGCGATGGAGCTCTCTATGGTCTCGATGGACCTCACCTTGCTCCACTGCCCCTTGTGCCTCCTCCCCTGGAAGCCTCCAGTGTATGAGGTTCGAATAAACCTCGTCCGTTCGGCTGATCGAGCAAGGTGCAGGTTTCTTGATTGATGTGTTGTTCGATTGATTTGTGCAGTGCAAGGGAGGGCACCTGGCTTGCGCGGACTGTCGCGTCGAGCGCCCCGCGAACCAGCGGCAGTGCCAGAAGTGCGAGCGCGGCTGTGGCTTCGACGTGCGGAACACGGCGGTGGAGGCCGTCCTCTCCTTGGTGAGGGTGGAGTGCCCGCACGAAGGCTTTGGGCTCTACGTCACTTACCACAAGCTCGCCGATCACCAGAGCGTGTGTCCGCTCGCGCCCTGCAAATGCCCCGTGCCCGTCTGCGGCTACGAAGGCCTGCCGCCGTGGCTCTCCCACCACATCAGCACCGTGCATCCCATGCCCGTGCACAGGATCCAGTACGGCAAGGCGCTCCAGCTGCAAGTGCCACTGTCGGAGCCACGGCTCTTGCTGTTCACGGAGGAGGACGGCCACACGTTTTTCTTGGTCGACGGCGTGCTCGATATCGGCGCGCCTATCACCGTGTCGGTCGTTTGCATCAGAGCGGGGGCGTCCCCACTGCCGCACTACGTGGCCAAGCTGTGGGCGAACGGCCCGCCGGGGGAGCCCAAAGGCAGGACCGACGCCGTCAAGGTGGAAATGGAGGTGACAAGCAGCAGGGATCCCGGAGACGTCGCCGTGCAGGAGCTGACCTTCTTCACAGTTCCGCCCAAGCTGCTGGCCGGGGCTAAGCTGGTGTCCCTCCACATTCAGATTGACAAGCTCACATCCTAAATGATTCTACAGTGCCTTATGCTTATCTTAGTAATATGCTAATATAGGGGTTAGCTCGGTCTACTTTAGCTTAAGAGATGGTGGGTTTTGGTGGCGATGCAGCAATTACCTCGACATCAGATCAGCAGTGAAAGTATAACAGTCGAATGGATATTTTGTGTCTGTTGGATATAAAGATCCTTTGGGTAAGAAGTAACAACTTATATGTTTTTTTCAAAACGGAACAGCGATACTAGTATAATTTTTGTTGACATGCACTAATATTTTCGAAACGGACGTTGGGCTGTAGCTAGAAGGGCGGTTGGGATGCGGCATCGGCCCATTCCGCAGTGACCCCCGATTGGGACGCACCGACTGTGGATTTTCTCCCTCACCGATGTCGACCGTGTCTACGCAGAACATTGTTCCCTTCCCCCAGCTGCGGGATCAGGCCGGATATGTGACCAGCGGTGTGGCCACCGTCGTTCGATGCTTGTGAAGAGAGCAACCCAAGCAAGCAGGCTTGTAGCTTAGGCTCCTGCTAGTGTATATATAGTGGTTTTCTTTTTCTCTCCATATCAACCATTTTATATTGCGTACGTGTCATTGAAGAGTGAAATGATGGTTGCTTCTTCCGACTAACTTACTGTGTGATTTGACTGCTCCTTTAGTGGCCCCTACACGTACTTCCCCTATGTGTATGCAATAGTCACACGTACACATGGACGCAAAAACACGCGCGACGCCCTAATGCATGCATGTCCGAGCACACGACGGAACACACACGGTCACGCTCAAGTGCTCAACCTACACGTGCATGCACACACATACTCAGCTAGGGTGAGCTAGTGACCGTATAAACACCGGAAAATGTATATATTGAGCGCAATGAACGTATTATGAAGTCCACTGACCGTATTTTTACAAATATACAGTGACAGACAGTGTATTTATCTCATTTGAAATTAAGCCATATTAACCGGAGAGGAGGCAGTATGGACTAGCATTACTTTGTTGTGTCCCGTCAACTTGCCGAACAAGGAGAAGCTTGCAGGACGGGAGAAGCTTGCGCGCGGTGGCTCGCAGGACAAGGAGAAACTTTTGACTAATGCAAGCTGTCCTTCGCTCAGGCGGTGGACGTGCAACAGTTAATTCGGTGTCAAATTTCCAGAAGCATACACTATACTAGTACTATTATTGTTGCACTTCCCGAAGAGGCGAACATCCAAGCGCAAAGTTTACTAGTACTACTACTATAGTCTATAGAGGTACTATACTAGTACTAGGAACCGGATGGAGGAGCATCTGCACTCTTATTATATTGTTAAAATGTGATAAAGCAATCTTCAACACATTTGGTTCTCTTCGAGGGTTCTCGCATGTGATAATGGAAGTTGATTGCATGGAACACTCGCCACAATTCTCGCTTAAATTTGGCTCATATCCTGTTACAAATAGGAGCGCTCGGTAATATTTCCTCTCTTTTTTGTTATTTAGCATGTAAACAGGTTAGCAAACCTTGCGGCACATCTTTGTGCGAACCATGCTTGCTGCACTTTGAATATGGCCGAGAGCTGGCTTGATGAAATACCTCGTTTCCTTCTTCTTTTTTTGCGGGGTACCTCGCTTCCTAGTGACCAGTGTCTTGGCTGATCGTCCTAAGAATGCTTATATATGAATAAAGCTCTCTCATTTGTCCGCAAAAAAGATTAAGCCATATTAACCGGAAAGGAGGGAGTATGGACTAGCACTACTTGTTGGTGTGTCTCGTCAACTCGCAGAACGAGGAGAAGCTTGCAGGACATGTGAAGCTCGCTTACGCCTTTTGACTAATGCAACGTACCTCGCCCAGGCGGTGGACATGCATCAGTTCATTCGGTGTCAGATTGCCAGAGGCATACACTGTAGTACCGAACATGCGGAGTACCATCATTGTTCGACTTCACGAAGAGGCGAAGAGCCAAGCGCAAGGTTTAGTAGTACGAGTAGTACTACTACTAGAACCGCATGGTGGAGCCTCTGTACTCTTATTTTTCTTAATCTTTGATAAAGTACACATTTATTCCGGAGAAGGGCGGAAAATGGCAGCCCAACATGTAATGATGATATCGATCAACCATGCTCGAATATATCTTGGCCTCTGTGTGACCCCGTCTGTGTGTTCTCGCTCCTCGTCTCTCTCAAGGAACGGCGGGTTGGCCATTTTGCCATCAATTGAGATCGGTTTGCTCACACTCCGGTCCCACATGTCAGTGATATGCCAAGACGAGGTGCGTTGACCGACTGGCCATACGCGTACTTGGTTTTGCACCTTTGTACTACTCCTCCCTCCGTTACAGTTTACAGGGCGCGCTTCATTATGATGCATTTCTCTCAATGCATTTCCACCACCAGAGAGACTTTAGACGCGTTTGGTTTAATGCTCAATTAATTAGGGCGTGGTAACCGCAATTTTCTCTCGATGTAGTACTACGGAGTGGAGTACGTGCATGCATGTGTCTACCCGGGGTGGAAGCACTACATGCATGTGTGTACGCATTATTTCCTCTACTAATAGATGCCGTGCTATAACTACAAATGCTATTTTTCAAGCCGACCGCTAGTCGCCTTGGTCCCAGAGATTTTCTCTTTTTCTGAAGCGCGCTCTATAAACAGTGACGGATGGAGTAGTATGAGCGGATTCAAAGAAGAGCGTATTGATGGTTGCTTCTTCCGAGCAACTTACAGTGGGAAAGGTGGGGCTTATGATTTGACTGCTCATTACTCACTATTAATGCGGCACAACGACCGGTCTGAGTCTCCCATGCGGCTGTGCACTACCCCCTCGGTTCTTAAATATACTCCGGAGTATTTGTCTTTCTAGAGATTTCAACGAGTGACTACTCAAATATTTGTCTTTTTAGAGATTCAAATGGACTACTACATACGGATGTATATAGACATATTTTAGAGTGTAGATTCACTCATTTTGCTCCGTATGTAGTCACTTGTTGAAATCTCTAGAAAGACAAATATTTAGGAATGGAGGGAGTACACATACGAAGCAAAATGAGTGAATCTACACTCTAAAATATGGCCATTTGAAATTTGTAAAAGACAAATATTGTTGATGACAATTGCGACGACAAAAAAGAAGCATATTCCTTGTCCTAAGGGAAGATAACAACACGGTTGTGTTTGTCTAAAATGGTGTGAGGACGAGATTGCAATATGGAAAGTACGCCGGACGAGCTACGTTTGTGCAAAGAACTATGGAAGATCCACATGCAGCGACGTGGGAAGACGGGCAGGGGAGCAAGGCCGGGCGGGATACCTGGAGGTTGTTGGGATGTAACTAGGTGAGCGGTGGCGGGCGGAATCTGCCCATACTGCGGCAGCGAGCTGGTGGCGTAGGCCCTACCGCGCCGGAGCTTGGTCAGAGAGAACGGCGTGTACCGCAGATCGAGACGTGCTGCCTCGGCGCCGTCGAACGGAGAAACGATGCACGTCCTCCCTTTCTGCCGGCGGACGGGATGCGGCTGGATCAGTGACCAACGGTGAGAGAGAGAGGCCACCGCAACCTTTGTGTGAGATACTCCGAAGAGAGACAAACCAGACAGGGAGGCTCCATTGTATATAGTGGAGCGGACTACCTTTTTCTCCATAAAAATCGGTTTATATTCTGTGTACGTGCCATTGAGCGATATAACTTTATTTAAAAATAACGCGCCAACGCATCAAGTCGAACTTTGTTTCGTGCACGCGTGGCACACGACCTCCGTAGGTAAACAACCGCTACACGCGTTCAAATTAGCACATGGGCTGCCATTTCGTACAGAAATGAGCTCCACCATGTACCCGCGCGGGTGTGTCTGGGCACGAAGCGTGAGTACGTGCACAGTGCACCTATTCTCTTCTTGTATACGTACACCACCTACGTGGGGTTGTGTGAGAGAGATACAAACGTAGAGAGATATAGTGTGTGGGTTCGTGAGCGTTTTTTTTGGGGGGGGGGGGTTCAATCAAAAAATGTAACATATGCAATGTGTGTGAAATAGAGTCCTGGATATATCATATATATAGAGGGGGTGATCCACGAGAAGAGAGTGGAGGTATCATCGACTTGAGGTGTCCATAGAATCGAAGAGAGGGATGATGTGTGTGTGTGCGCGCGGTCGATAAAGAGTGCCATCGAATTTGTGTGTGCCCACGTCAAAGATATAGAGTGGATGGCCTACTAGAACGAGAGAGGGGACATGTGCGGTTTGTCTCTGTGGCATGGATACCTACCTACAGCGCTCGACTATCGGTGTGTGGTGGGGGGGGGGGGGGTAGGGAGGCCTAATTAACTATAGAGGTACAATGGCTGGTATATGTGTGGAGGAGGAGAGAGGCCTACCTCATGTATTAAGGGATGTCTATCTACCTCTTGTATTAGGGAGATCGATCGGCATCCATGCATATGTGCAAGAGAGGAATAAGGTTGGGAGAGAGACAGAGCTAGAGTGTTGGAGGGGGTGGTAGTGGAGTTGCTTCTAACAAATGGTGGGATAGGATTGCTAGACAACTGGAGGGCACGCCTGCAATATCAATAAGAGAGGGGATGGCTGCCTGTCTGTGCACGTGCGTGTGAGAGACGGGTCAGGAGGCATGCACGAATGATGGGGGGGGCGATATGGATGTGGTAAGAAGACATAGGAAGATCAATCGTCCTTTGTCAGAGAAAGGAGAGACATAACTTGCGAGGTACGTCGATCGATGGGGGGGGGATAGTTAAAGTCGACCTAGGTATATGTTGGGAGATCGATCGGTATACATACATGTGTGTGTTAGAAGCAAATGAGGCACGGGGAGAAGGATAGAGAGAGAGGGATGCATCTAGGAGGTGGTGTGAGAGTCATACTATATCGAGGGGGGAGAAGTGTGCGAGTACGAGATCGATGAAAAGAGTGGTGGGAGTGAGGCATGGACGGTGATAAGAGAAGAGGGGAAGCTTGTGTTTTGTGCTAGGCACACCTGGCTAGAGAGGCATATCGATCGATGTGTGCCGTAAAGAAGGAGCTGGGGGGCCTACACACACCGTGGGTGAATGACCTAAAGTGAAAAGACGAATTTGCGCGATGGAGCTAGAGAATGCTGAGGGAGGGTTAGAGGGATGTGGGCGTCTGCATGCACGAGAGAAAGTTAGCGCTAGCTAGCTACAAAGATAAGAGGATTGTGTGGGTGTAAAAGACGAATAGAGATCATACTTCATTATAAAAAGCGAATTCAGATATTTGAAGAATTTATCATAGTGTTTTAAACCGACACATGTGTGAATATATATAACGGTGATACACATGGTGTGGTTATGAACATGTTATACTACATATAATATATTTTATCTCTACTCTTATAAAAAATGGAGTTGTTGATGATGGTGCCATCCTGCAATATAGGCCGTCTGATTTATATCTGACGGATAGGAAGGAAACTATGGCGATTTTGAAAAAAGATACCCACACCCCTCTCCATATTTGCAAATTAGGCCTCCCCTTGATCATGTTGATGTTCTCTGGAACGCATGGGCATCTTGCTAGTACTATGTATAACATATAGAACATTGATCATAATTTGGGCTAATGTGTGGCTTTTGCAGCTCAGGTCTAAATACTTGTCATAATGTAGGGGGCGGGGCACTATACTATGTGTGATAAATACGGTGTACACGTATGGAACATGGTTTAGATTATGAATATACAGTTAGTACATCAAATGTACTATTATTTGGAATCAACATCAAGTGTATTCAAAAAATAGAATTCGAGTTCATGTAGTACACATAGTTCATATCTATCTCTATAGTAATCATGTGGTGTGTTATTAAGGTAATACACGAATGATGGTTGAAGTTGGCAACAATCATGATTGTAGATTTGTTATTGAAATAGAGAAACAAATTCAAATTCAGTTCGAATTGCAGCGATAGTATAGACATTTGGAATGCACTAAAATGTTGGTATGAGTAGGTTACATGCATTATACAGCAAGTGAAAAAATTTAATTGGACATAACATGGATTCATACTACCGAATAGCATTTAATTGCACTAAATTGTTGGATGAGTAGCTTTAAATAGCATTTTTATAGTAAAACGGGGCAAGACTCTCTCTTTGTGTGGTGTGAATAGTTTTATTTTTTTCGTTTTCTTTTTGGTTGAGGGAAGTACGAATTGATTTGGTACGTACAAGTACAATATTACACGTTAGGCCTGTCCCTAAAATTCAACCCGCGCCTTGTTATATCCCGAAAATTCAGATATCGTGCTCCCAAAACTGGCGCCTTCACAACCCGCGCCTTGCTATCCCGAAATTACAACGCGCGCGAAAACTCCCTCCAGCTGCCAAATCCCGACATGCAAAATCCCCCTTCTAACCCTGAGCCGAAAGGGCCGCTAGTTCAAATCGGTTAGGGGTACTTTTGTAACACACCCTACAATTTGGACAAGCACGTCCCTAAGTCATGGTTCACCCCCTCCCATCGCCTCCTTTTTGCCATTCGAAATACCAGGCCGCCATAACCTCTCTGCTCCATCCGCGAAACCCCACCCTCCTCCGTCCGCCACCTCACCGCTGCCCAGCCAGAGCCTCTTCCCCGACGACGTCGTCCACAGCAACAGCTCGACGTCCCTCGTCCACCTCCCCGGATGAGGATCCGTCGTCCATCTCGTCGTCCCGCCGGTTCAGCCGCCCCGTCCTCCACCTCCAAGGAGCTGCTCCGATGATTGCCTCGTATATCATGCTACCTCTTGAGCACTGCGTTGGTTTTCCCTTGAAGAGGAAAGGGTGATGCAGCAAAGTAGCGTAAGTATTTCCCACAGGTTTTGAGAACCAAGGTATCAATCCAGTAGGAGGCCACGCACGAGTCCCTCACACCTACAAAAACAAATAAATCCTCGCAACCAACGCGATAAGGGGTTGTCAATCCCTACACGGTCACTTACGAGAGTGAGATCTGATAGATATGATAAGATAATATTTTTGGTATTTTTATGATAAAGATGCAAAGTAAAGAAAGTAAAATAAAAACGACGCTAGAAATAACTTGTTGACGGGAGATTAATATGATGGAAAATAGACCCGGGGGCCATAGGTTTCACTAGTGGATTCTCTCAAGAGCATAAGTATTACGGTGGGTGAACAAATTACTATTGAGCAATTGACAGAATTGAGCATAGTTATGAGAATATCTAGGTATGATCATGTATATAGGCATCACGTCCGAGACAAGTAGACCAACTCCTGCCTACATCTACTACTATTACTCCACACATCGACCACTATCTAGCATGCATCTAGAGTATTAAGTTCATAATAACAGAGTAACGCTTTAAGCAAGATGACATGATGTTGAGGGATAAACTCATGCAATATGATATAAACCCCATCTTGTTATCCTCGATGGCAACAATACAATACGTGCCTTGCTGCCCCTACTGTCACTGGGAAAGGACACCGCAAGATTGAACCCAAAGCTAAGCTCTTCTCCCATTGCAAGAGAGATCAATCTAGTAGGCCAAACCAAACTGATAATTTGAAGAGACTTGCAAAGATAACCAATCATACATAAAAGAATTCAAAGAAGATTCAAATATTGTTCATAGATAAACTTGATCATAAACCCACAATTCATCGGTCTCAACAAACACACCGCAAAAGAAGATTACATCGAATAGATCTCCACGAGAGAGGGGGAGAACATTGTATTGAGATCCAAAAAGAGAGAAGAAGCCATCTAGCTAATAACTATGGACCCGAAGGTCTGAAGTAAACTACTCACACATCATCGGAGAGGCTATGGTGTTGATGTAGAAGCCCTCCATGATCGATGCCCCCTCCGGCGGAGCTCCGGAACAAGCCCCAAGATGGGATCTCACGGGTACAGAAGGTTGCGGCGGTGGAATTAGGTTTTTGGCTCCGTATCTGGTAGTTTGGGGGTACGTAGGTATATATAGGAGGAAGGAGTACGTCGGTGGAGCAAGAGGGGGCCCACGAGGGTGGAGGGCGCGCCTGGGGGGGTAGGCGCCCCCCTACCTCGTGCCCTCCTGGTTGATGTCTTGACGTAGGGTCCAAGTCCTCTGGATCACGATCGTTCCGAAAATCACGTTCCCGAAGGTTTCATTCCGTTTGGACTCCGTTTGATATTCTTTTTCTGCGAAACTCTGAAATAGGCAAAAAACAACAATTCTGGGCTGGGCCTCCGGTTAATAGGTTAGTCCCAAAAATAATATAAAAAGTGTATAATAAAGCCCAATAATGTCCAAAACAGAATATAATATAGCATGGAGCAATAAAAAATTATAGATACATTGGAGACGTATCAAGCATCCCCAAGCTTAATTCCTGCTCGTCCTCGAGTAGGTAAATGATAAAAATAGAATTTTTTATGTGGAATGCTACTTGGCATAATTTCAATGTAATTCTTCTTAATTGTGGTAGGAATATTCAGATCCGAAAGATTCAAGACAAAGGTTTAATATTCACATAAAAATAATAATACTTCAAGCATACTAACTAAGCAATCATGTCTTCTCAAAATAACATGGCCAAAGAAAGTTATCCCTACAAAATCATATAGTCTGGCTATGCTCTATCTTCACCACACAAAATATTTAAATCATGCACAACCCCGATGACAAGCCAAGCAATTGTTTCATACTTTTGACGTTCTCAAACTTTTTCAATCTTCACGCAATACATGAGCGTGAGCCATGGACATAGCACTATATATGGAATAGAATGGTGGTTGTGGAGAAGACAAAAAGGAGAAGATAGTCTCACATCAACTAGGCATATCAACGGGCTATGGAGATGCCCATCAATAGATATCAATGTGAGTGAGTAGGGATTGCCATGCAACGGATGCACTAGAGCTATAAGTATATGAAAGCTCAACAATAGAAACTAAGTGGGTGTGCATCCAACTCGCTTGCTCACGAAGACCTAGGGTATTTTGAGGAAGCCCATCATTGGAATATACAAGCCAAGTTCTATAATGAAAAATTCCCACTAGTATATGAAAGTGATATCATAGGAGACCCTCTATCATGAAGATAATGGTGCTACTTTGAAGCACAAGTGTGGTAAAAGGATAGTAACATTGTCCCTTCTCTCTTTTTCTCTTTTTTTATTTGGGCCTTTTCTTCTTCTTCTTCTTTTTGATGGCCTCTTTTTTTCGACCGGAGTCTCATCCCGACTTGTGGGGGAATCATAGTCTCCATCACCCTTTCCTCACTTGGGACAATGCTCTAAAAATGATGATCATCACACTTTTATTTACTTACAACTCAACAATTACAACTCAATACTTAGAACAAAATATGACTCTATGTGAATGCCTCCAGCGGTGTACCGGGATATGCAATGAATCAAGAGTGACATGTATGAAAGAATTATGAACGGTGGCTTTGCCACAAATACAATGTCAACTACATGATCATGCGGAGCAATATGACAATGATGGAGCGTGTCATAGTAAACGAAACGGTGGTAAGTTGCATGGCAATATATCTCGGAATGGCTATGGAAATGCCATGATAGGTAGGCATGGTGGCTGTTTTGAGGAAGGTATATGGTGGGTGTATGATACCGGCGAAAAGTGAGCGGTATTAGAGAGGCTAGCAATGGTGGAAGGAGGAAAAGTGCGTATAATCCATGGACTCAACATTAGTCATAAAGAACTCATATACTTATTGCAAAAATCTACAAGTTATCAAAGAAAAGTATTACATGCATGCTCCTAGGGGGATAGATTGGTAGGAAAAGACCATCGCTCGTCCCCGACCGCCACTCATAAGGAAGACAATCAATAAATAAATCATGCTCCGACTTCATCACATAACGGTTCACCATACGTGCATGCTACGGGAATCACAAACTTTAACACAAGTATTTCTCAAATTCAAAACTACTCAACTGGCATGACTCTAATATCACCATCTTCATACTCAAAAAATTATCAAGCATCAAACTTCTCATAGTATTCAACACACTCATAAGAATTTTTCTTCTTTTTCTTTACTAATCTTGAATGCCTATTATTGTTAAAGAAAACTACCATGCTGTTTTGTAGGACTCTCAAAATAATCTAAGTAAAGCATGAGATAACAATAGTTCCTATTAAAAAAATCCACCACCGTGCTCTAAAAGATATAAGTGAAGCACTAGAGCAAAAACTATATAACTCAAAAGATATAAGTGAAGCACATAGAGTATTCTAATAATTTCCGAATCAAGTGTGTCTCGCTCAAAAGGTGTGTACAGCAAAGATGACTGTGGTAAACTAAAAAGCAAAGACTCAAATAATACAAGACACTCCAAGCAAAACACATATCATGTGATGAATAAAAATATAGCTCCAAGTAAAATTACCGATGGAAGTAAACGAAAGAGGGGATGCCTTCCGGGGCATCCCCAAGCTTTGGCTTTTAGGTGTCCTTAGATTATATTGGGGGTGCCATGGGCATCCCCAAGCTTAGGCTCTTGCCGCTCCTTGTTCCATAATCCATCAAATCTTTCACCCAAAACTTGAAAACTTCACAACACAAAACTCAGCAGAAAATCTCGTGAGCTCCGTTAGCGAAAGAAAACAAAAGACCACTTCAAGGTACTGTAATGAACTCATTGTTTATTTATATTGGTGTTAAAACTAATGTATTCCAACTTCTCTATGGTTTATAAACTATTTTACTAGCCATAGATTCATCAAAATAAGCAAACAACACACGAAAAACAGAATCTGTCAAAAACAGAACAGTCTGTAGTAATCTGTAACTAACGCAAACTTCTGGAACTCCAAAACTTCAGCCAAAATAGGACGACCTAGACAATTTTTTTATTGATCAGAAGCAATTGGAATCAATATTTTATCACGTTCTGGTGATTTTTAACAATTATTTTTGTGAACAGAAAGTTTCTGGAATTTACAGCAAGATCAAATAACTATCATCCAAGAAGATCCTATAGGTTTAACTTGGCACAAACACTAATTAAAACATAAAAACAAGTCTAACCAGAGGCTAGATCAAAGATTTATTCCTAAACAGAAGCAAAAAGCAAAAAACTGAAAACAAAATTGGGTTGCCTCCCAACAAGCGCTATCGTTTAACGCCCCTAGCTAGGCATAAAAGCAAGGATAGATCTAGGTATTGCCATCTTTGGTAGGCAATCCATAAGTGGCTCTCATAATAGATTCATAAGGTAATTTTATTTTCTTTCTAGGAAAGTGTTCCATGTCTTTCCTTAACGGAAATTGGAATCTAATATTTCCTTCCTTCATATCAATAATTGCACCGATCGTTCTAAGGAAAGGTCTACCAAGAATAGGACATGAAGGATTGCAATCGATATCAAGAACAATAAAATCTACGGGCACATAGTTCCTATTTGCAATAATAAGAACATCATTAATTCTTCCCATAGGTTTCTTAATGGTGGAATCCGCAAGGTGCAAGTCTAAAGAGCAATCATCAAAATTACGGAAACCTAACAAATCGCACAAAGTCTTTGTAATCGTGGAAACACTAGCACCAAAATCACACAAAGCATAGCATTCATGATCTTTAATTTTAATTTTAATAGTAGGTTCCCATTGATCATAAAGTTTTCTAGGGATAGAAACTTCCAACTCAAGTTTTTCTTCATAAGATTGCATCAAAGCATCAACGATATGTTTGGTAAAGGCTTTATTTTGACTATAAGCATGAGGAGAATTTAGCACGGATTGCAACAAGGAAATACAATCTATCAAAGAGCAATTATCATAATTAAATTCCTTGAAATCCAAAACAGTGGGTTCATTAATATCTAATGTTTTGATCTCTTCAATCCCACTTTTATCGATTTTAGCATCAAGATCTAAAAACTCCGAATTTCTGGAACGCCTTCTAGGTAAAGGTGGATCATATTCAGTCCCATCATTATCAAGATTCATATTGCAAAACAAAGATTTAATAGGGGACACATCGATAACTTTTAGATCTTCATCTTTATTTTCAAAGTTTTCTGGCTTATCGGCCATCTTATTAACTAAGGTGGCCTGCTTATCCGAAGTTTCAGCTATTAACTTCTCAAGATGAGCAATTTGGGATCTCAAACCATCAAATTCTTTAGACATATCATCGAGCTCTTTATTCATATAACTCATAAAGCTTTTTTGTTCCTTAAGCTCGTTTCTAAAGAAATTGTTATGTTCAAATTGTAAGACCATGAAACTCCTAACGTTGCTTTCGATCTCTTCTAGCCTTTTAAGGTGAGGATCACCAAATCTTGGTAGAGCCATCGAGACAAACAAGCAATCCAACACACGAGCAAACAAGAAGCAAACAAAAAGGAGGCAAACGGAAAAGAGAGGGCGAATAAAACGGCAAGGGTGAAGTGGGGGACAGGAAAACGAGAGGCAAATGGCAAATAATGTAATGCGGGAGATAAGGGTTTGTGATGGGTACTTGGTATGTTGACTTTTGCGTAGACTCCCCGGCAACGGCGCCAGAAATTCTTCTTGCTACCTCTTGAGCACTGCGTTGGTTTTCCCTTGAAGAGGAAAGGGTGATGCAGCAAAATAGCATAAGTATTTCCCTCGGTTTTTGAGAACCAAGGTATCAATCCAGTAGGAGGCCACGCACGAGTCCCACGCACCTACACAAACAAATAAATCCTCGCAACCAAAGCGATAAGGGGTTGTCAATCCCTACACGGTCACTTACGAGAGTGAGATCTGATAGATATGATAAGATAATATTTTTGGTATTTTTATGATAAAGATGCAAAGTAAAGAAAGTAAAATAAAAACGACGCTAGAAATAACTTGTTGACGGGAGATTAATATGATGAAAAATAGACCCGGGGGCCATATGTTTCACTAGTGGCTTCTCTCAAGAGCATAAGTATTACGGTGGGTGAACAAATTACTGTTGAGCAATTGAAAGAATTGAGCATAGTTATGAGAATATCTAGGTATGATCATGTATATAGGCATCACGTCCGAGACAAGTAGACCGACTCCTGCCTGCATCTACTACTATTACTCCACACATCGACCGCTATCCAGCATGCATCTAGAGTATTAAGTTCATAAGAACAGAGTAACGCTTTAAGCAAGATGACATGATATAGAGGGATAAACTCATGCAATATGATATAAACCCCATCTTGTTATCCTCGATGGCAACAATACAATACGTGCCTTGCTGCCCCTACTGTCACTGGGAAAGGACACCGCAAGATTGAACCCAAAGCTAAGCTCTTCTCCCATTGCAAGAAAGATCAATCTAGTAGGCCAAACCAAACTGATAATTCGAAGAGACTTGCAAAGATAACCAATCATACATAAAAGAATTCAAAGAAGATTCAAATATTGTTCATAGATAAACTTGATCATAAACCCACAATTCATCGGTCTCAACAAACACACCGCAAAAGAAGATTACATCGAATAGATCTCCACGAGAGAGGGGGAGAACATTGTATTGAGATACAAAAAGAGAGAAGAAGCCATCTAGCTAATAACTATGGACCCGAAGGTCTGAAGTAAACTACTCACACATCATCGGAGAGGCTATGGTGTTGATGTAGAAGCCCTCCGTGATCGATGCCCCCTCCGGCGGAGCTCCGGAACATGCCCCAAGAAGGGATCTCACGGGTACAGAAGGTTGCGGCGGTGGAATTAGGTTTTTGGCTCCGTATCTGGTAGTTTGGGGGTACATAGGTATATATAGGAGGAAGGAGTACGTCGGTGGAGCAAGAGGGGACCCACGAGGGTGGAGGGTGCGCCTGGGGGGGGGGGGTAGGCGCGCCCCCCTACCTCGTGCCCTCCTGGTTGATGTCTTGACGTAGGGTCCAAGTCCTCTGGATCACGTTCGTTCCGAAAATCACGTTCCCGAAGGTTTCATTCCGTTTGGACTCCATTTGATATTCTTTTTCTGCAAAACTCTGAAATAGGCAAAAAACAGCAATTCTGGGCTGGGCCTCCGGTTAATAGGTTAGTCCCAAAAATAATATAAAAGTGTATAATAAAGCCCAATAATGTCCAAAACAGAATATAATATAACATGGAGCAATCAAAAATTATAGATACGTTGGAGACGTATCATATCGCGGCTGCTCCATCCCCACAGCGCCGCCTTAACCTGCTCCACCGGAACCGCAGCATCCTCACCGACTCCTTGGACGAAGCCGAGGCCTACTCGGCGCCACCAAAGAGGTTGTACACTCATCGCATCGCACCTTCTCCTTAGCTCGACCTCCCGGCGCCGACGGTGCTCCATCCCGCACCCCCATGAAGCGGCTACCTTGAAGCCGGCGCCGCGGGCGACATCTCCACGACGGCTCTCCCCCAGTTCGAGGCCCCTTCGGCGGCGGCGTCCATAGTAGCCGGATCTGCTGTTGCTGCTCTGGCTCTTGCTCGCTCGCTCGCGCTGCTGCTGCTGCTCCGGCTCTCGTTCGATCGCTCGCTCGCCCAGCTGCTGCTGCTTCATCTCTCGCTCGATCGCTCGCTCGCCCAGCTGCTGCTGCTCCGGCTCTCGGTCGCTCGCTCGCACTGCTGCTGCTCTCCTCCTCGCTCGTGCTGATGCTCTGCTCCAATTTAGCTACACTTTAGTCGACTGAATCGACTTTTGGGTCAGTCGATTTTCAGGGGGTGGGCTGGGGGGGGGTCGCCGGAGTTAAGGAAGAACCACCCACAGCGGGGACGGGGGCTCGCCGGAGAGTTACCCCACAATCTATCTTAGGGTTCAGGGTGGGGGGCGGGGGGCCTATAGGGCTGGCCGGGGCGGCGGCGGACCGGCGGTGGGGAGTTGTTTCGGGGCGGCGAGGCGGCGCTGGGGCCAGCGGTTCGGCCAGTGGTGGCTGGTGGCTCAGGGGGGTGCAGGTTGAAGATGAACTGCAGGCCCTCCCTAAACTACATGTCAAGTGCCTCTCTTCTACCATTGCGTTCAGTTTCGACAGTAACATTCAGATTCCACAGTAAATTTCAGTTTCGACAGTTCAGTCAGGTCCAAATTAATGTTCAAACTTGAGTTCTAAATTAGTTATGGGGCACATATCGAGGAAGCAATGAATAGTATCTCTGTCTAATATCTGGTTCACCTAGGGTATGCCTATGTTGTTCATCTTGGGTGGGAAACAAATAGTAAAGCAATCATCATCTTTCTTTTTATTAAATTAAAGCAATCATCAACCTGCTATCATTATTTTTGGATCCATCCACTGGTTGTTACCATCACTCTAAATTTCTGCATGCTCTCCTTAGATAATCTCACCATATTTTTTTCGTATGCGTGTCAAATATTGTACACAGTCATGCTGAACATGTAGAGAAAAAGAGAAGAGTTTTGCGCGGCAATACAATGTCATGCAGACATCGCTCCATGGTGGGTTCAATGGCAAACCCTCCCCACCCCTCTCCAGATTGTAATCCAGAGGAAGCTATCTGTTCTGAGGCGGATTCAGACGCTGCTGACCACTCCTATTTACCCCCCAAGGTGTTTGCTCTACCTTGGCATGATGATGTTAGTCATATCATGCATATGTTGCCTTGCAGTGCCTACTTTTGAAATCATATATGTCATCTGCTTAGTTTAGACATGTTCTGTAATGCCACCTGTTTAGTTTCTATATCATATATGGGAACTGTGCAGTCTCATGTCTTTCAGCCAGCCATAATATACGTGAAATGTGCAATGCCATCCTGTTTAACCAGGCATCATATATTTGAATGATATCTTGCCCATCCTTTTCTTCATTACATTTCCATTTGTCGACAATGTTTGTACATTAAACTACTCTTCCTGTGAATTAGCCATTTGGGTGGGAGATTGAAAAATCTGGAGTGAAAACAAGGCCTTCTGAGCAGACAGTGCTACCTGTCGAAGCAGATCTCTTGTTGGGTCCCGATAGCTCCTCGGAGATGGATTCAGAGATAGATGACCAGTCCTATTCCCCCACCGAGGTGTATGCTCTAACTTGGCACGGTTATACTGCTCATATCATGCATATGGTGTCTTGCATTGCATAGATTAGACATCATATACACAATATTCAACACCATGTTCTTAGTTCAGACATCATATCTAATGTCCTCTGTTTAGCATATAAATCACATATGTAAATTAAATGACGCGATCCTGATTACTTAGATAACATGTAGGTGAATTATGTCATGCGATCCTGTTTAGTTATTCATCATATCTTTGAATTATGTTATGCTATGCTATCCAGTTTAGATAGACATCACATATGTGAAATTATGTCATGCTATACATTTTAGTTAAATAATATACATGTCAACTATTTCATGCCCTCTTTTTTCCACACTATCTATTGCATCTGTCTCTCATACAATGTCTGTACATTCAACTATGTTTCCTGTTTATCAGCCATTTGAATTGGAGCGGGTGATGCCAGCATCTAGCGGACTAAAAACACGGTATTCAAATAAAACAGCGCTACCTCTTGGTGGAGATAGCACCCCGGTTGTACATGCACGAGAACCAGCCCTACCACACATAACCCAAACTCTCGCAGATTGTACCCCTACTGCGATGGACAGAGAACCAGCTTCACCCAATCTAACCCCAACCCCAGCAGATAGTAACCCAGTTCCTGTTGACACAGCACCATCTCCACCACAAACCTCCCAAACAAGAGAAGTTAGTAAGGCAGCTCCAGTGCCAAAAGGGCCAGTACTACCACGGCGAACCCCAACTCCACCAGTTAGTACGCCTATTCCTGTGGAGGAAGCACAACCAACTAGTCGTAGTTTAGCATCTATCGCATTTGATGTTGTTAAATCGTATGTGCGTATCTTCCCATCTTGGAAATATTATACTGAAGATGAAGGAAAATTCCAGTTGCAGGTGTTTGTCCAGGAGTTATGTGTAAGTAATGTTATTCATGGCAATTACTTTGCTTTGTCCCATACATCCTACCTCCATGATGGTTATAATACAGCAAATTTTCCCATTTTTCTCTATAGAGAAGGACCGATTTGGAAACTCAGGATGAGGTAACCTGTGCTAATACCTTTGCTATCTTCAAGAATGCTTGGTAGCAGTATCGGAATTACCTGAAGAAAACGTACTTCACCGGCAAAGAAACTCATCAAATTCCCTTACGTTCTCCTAAGACACATTTACTGGACGATGACTGGGAACGCCTTGTTCTGTACTGGTCCCGAACCAAGAATGTGGTAAGGTCTATGAGCTCATTTTCTATTTTTAAGTACTATATTCTTGCGTCTTACTGTACTCTGTTCATGTAGAACGAGTGCCTAAACCTGAAGAACAATTGTTCTAATTTAAGATTCCATTGCTATCATAGTTCAAAAAAGCGCTAGGCGTTAATTGTGCGTTTTGCCACCGCCTTGCGCTTTACTGACCAAGGGGCATGCTTATGCGTAGTTATGCATAGATTAAGCGTAGTTATGCGCAATGCGTTTCGCCAACGCCTAGAGCCTAGGCGCGCTTACGCGCTCACTTAGGCGCGCCTTTGTTAACTATGATTGCTATTGTGCATACTGCTTTGCTCTTGTATCACTGTATTTACTCATACAAACTTATTTTTAAATTGAAGGATCCAATCGAAACTGCAATGGCACAACAGGTATGTTCACACATGTTTCTTTAACAGGCTTGCTCTTATCAATAGCTCTGCTGATTTCAATTTCAATTGTGTATACAGTTCACTTCTCATATCATGCACATTACTAGCATCACAACAGAGCCAATAGTGTTTTTGTACATGTAGACCCGTGGTACCCATCTGAAATCTTGTTGTGCCGTGTAGTTTCCCACGCTTTGTATTCTTTCACTGCTGCTTTGTCTTGAACTGACATGATTTGAACCATGTCTCTATTTTGATTTGGCAAGACAATGCAGTGACCATATGACATAGATATATGTTTGTTTGATGCTTTTATTATGTACTAGTACTTGGCAATAGAAGACTTGGTAGTTTAATCCTATCCACCTTACTAATGAACTGGTTCACCGAAATGAGTTTCATATACTAGTACATGCTAAACTGTTATGTGTCTGCTTGTTTCTTCTTTTAGAATGCTGACAGAATATTGGGGAAGAGTGCCTTATTAAGCAATGGTAAAGGAAGTAATGCAGATAAGGTTCAGGATAGTGACACATCCTTGTTGGTCTCCCACAAAGCTGATAAAATAGCTAAGGAAGACTATCTCGAAGACAGTGAGACAACCCCAAAGTCCTGTCTTGGTTTAGTGTTGGAGTTACTGGCCACTACCGCTTGCACAAGCTATTCAAACTCACTGTCTGAATCAGTTCGGTTTCTTGAGTCTCAACTACAAGCTGAAAGACATCGATCAGCTGTGCTGCGACAAGAAGCGGAAGGACTGTGGAAGTCCCTGGAGCATTCAGATGCATACTTTCTGGTGCAACAGCAAGCGTTGGAGGATTTTAGCGCCAAACAGGACAAAGCTAATAAGCTTGCTAAGCTTATTGCCGGCATGGTGGATACCACGTTTCTTGAGCTCTTATGAAGTTGTTTCAGTTATGCTCTTGTTTTGCTGCCGCGTTTATTTGCACTGGTGGCCAATTTTGACGGCCAGTGTATGTAATATGCTGCTTTGTTCCCTATATTTGCACTGGTGGCGAACTTTGATGCCCAGTGGATGTAATATGTGTAATAGCGTAATAGGCTAGCGTTAATTGCTTGCTTATTTATTTCCTTATTGTCTTGTTTAGTTGTTTGCTTGTAGTCACTACAGTTCTTTTTCTGTGTTTTTCTAATAATCATGGCAACACACGGACTGTTGTAACCATGGGCCTCCTGCGGGCCGTATGATCCATGGGCCTTCTACGGGCTGTAGGATCCATTGGCCTTCTATACGGGCCGTAGGATCCATGGGCCTTCTACGGGCCGTACGATCCATGGGCCTTTTACGGGCCGTAGGATCCATGGGCCTTCTACGGGGCGTATCATTATTTCGCCAATCATGGGCCGTACTATTCGTGGACAATAACGGGCCGTTTATTGGCCGTATTTGATAACTCTATGAAAACAGCCCAACGGGTTTTTTCGACATGAAAACGGCCCAACGTATTAACGGGCCGACTGTAACCACGGGCTAAATTTGGCCCACAAGCAGAAAATGACAGTAATGGGTCGTAAGTAACCGAATGCTGGAAATGAGCCCAAGATTAAATGGGCCCTAAGAAGGCCGAAAGATATCATGGGCTGGAAACGGCCCAACGGAATAATGGGCCGTTAATGGGTATAAAGTGATACACTGTTCATTACGGGCCAGTTTTACTACGGGCCGTTAAGGGGCCGAGGGTTACTAAGGGCATCATATGGGCCGACAGACGTCATGGGCCATACATGGGCCAGAAGTTAAAATGGGCTGGAATTATATTGGACGGCCCAGATGACGCTACTGGGCCTGATTCGGATAGGCCGTAAACGGGCCCTGCGATAGCGGGCTGTAAATGGGCTATATGCGAACAAGCCGTTAACAGGCTTGCCATGGGCCGGCCCGCCACCTTTTGACCAAGTCAAACGGGCCGGCCTTTTCACACGAATGGGCCTCTGTTGGTCCGTGCCACGTGTCGACGTATCATAGGCGCTTTGTGTCCAATGAGTGGATGACATCTGTCCCAACGGTGAGCCGACACGTGTTTCCTCCAGCCAATGATGATTTTACACGTGGAAAATCCCCATTGGTCGGGGCTGTTAATGGGTTACCAGATCCAAAACCGAACTCGATAGCTTAACGGCGTTCCGTTACGGTGGATGCCACATGTCAGTCACCCTTGACGAAAGCACTTCTGTGACGCGCGATTTATCGTCATGGAAGTGGACACTTCCGTGATGATAATTTTGGTAATGTCATGGAACACTTTTACGACAGCATAGGTATGACTATCTTGATTCTATCATAAATTTGTCATGGATGTACATGCATGACAAAAAATGCGACCTACTGTGACAAACACGTATCATCACGGAAGTGTATTTTTTTGTAGCGATAGTTATTAGCTAGATGGCTTCTTCTCTCTCTTTGGATCTCAATACAAAGTTCTCCTTGATTCTCTTGGAGATCTATTAGATGTAATTCTTTTTGCGGTGTGTTTGTCGAGATCCGATGAATTGTGGGTTTATGATCAACATTATCTATGAACAATATTTGAATCTTCTCTGAATTCTTTTATGTATGATTTGTTATCTTTGCAAGTCTCTTCGAATTATCAGTTTGGTTTGGCCTACTAGATTGATCTTTCTTGCAATGGAAGAAGTGCTTAGCTTTGGGTTCAATCTTGCGGTGTCCTTTCCCAGTGACAGCAGGGGCAGGAAGGCACACATTGTATTGTTGCCATCGAGGATAAAAAGATGGGGTTTATATCATATTGCTTGAGTTTATCCCTCTACATCATGTCATCTTGCCTAATGCGTTACTCGGTTCTTATGAACTTAATACTCTAGATGCATGCTGGATAGCGGTCGATGTGTGGAGTAATAGTAGTAGATGCAGAATCGTTTCGGTCTACTTGTCGCGGACGTGATGCCTATATACATGATCATGCCTAGATATTCTCATAACTATGCACTTTTCTATCAATTGCTCGACTGTAATTTGTTCACCCACCGTAATACTTATGCTATCTTGAGAGAAGCCACTAGTGAAACCTATGGCCCCCGGGTCTATTTTCCATCATATAAGTTTCCAATCTATTTTACTTTGCAATCTTTACTTTCAATCTATATCATAAAAAATACCAAAAATATTTATCTTATTATCTCTATCAGATCTCACTTTTGCAAGTGGCCGTGAAGGGATTGACAACCCCTTTATTGCATTGGTTACAAGGTGCTTATTTGTTTGTGTAGGCACAAGGCGACTTGCGTGTAGTCTCCTACTGGATTGATACCTTGGTTCTCAAAAACTGAGGGAAATACTTACGCTACTTTGCTGCATCACCCTTTCCTCTTCAAGGGAAAACCAACGCAGTGCTCAAGAGGTAGCAAGAAGGATTTCTGGCGCCGTTGCCGGGCAGATCTACGCCAAGTCAAGTCAAGTCAAGACATACCAAGTACCCATCACAAACTCTTGTCCCTCGCATTACATTATTTGCCATTTGCCTCTCGTTTTCCTGTCCCCCACTTCACCTTTGCCATTTTAATCGCCCTCTTTTTCGTTTGCCTCTTTTTGTTTGCTTCTTGTTTGCTTGTGTGTTGGATTGTTTGTCACGATGGCTCAAGATAATACTAAATTGTGTGATTTTTCCAATACCAACAACAATGATTTTCTTAGCACTCCGATTGCTCCTATTACCGATGCTGAATCTTGTGAAATTAATGCTGCTTTGTTGAATCCTGTCATGAAAGATCAATTTTCTGGCCTTCCTAGTGAAGATGCCGCTACCCATCTAAACAACTTTGTTGATTTGTGTGATATGCAAAAGAAGAAAGATGTGGATAATGATATTGTTAAATTGAAGCTATTTTCGTTTTCGCTTAGAGATCGTGCTAATACTTGGTTTCCGTCTTTGCCTAAAAATAGTATTGATTCTTGGAATAAGTGCAAAGATGCTTTTATCTCTAAGTATTTCCCTCCCGCTAAGATCATCTCTCTTAGAAACGATATTATGAATTTTAAGCAACTTGATCATGAACATGTTGCACAAGCTTGGGAGAGGATAAAATTAATGATACGTAATTGCCCTACGCATGGTTTGAATTTATGGATGATTATACAAAAAAATTATGCCGGATTGAATTTTGCTTCTAGAAATCTTTTAGATTCGGCCGCGGGAGGCACTTTTATGGAAATCACTTTAGGAGAAGCTACTAAACTCCTAGATAATATTATGGTTAATTATTCTCAGTGGCACACCAAAAGATCTACTAGTAAAAAGGTTCATGCGATAGAAGAGATTAATGTTTTGAGTGGAAAGATGGATGAACTTATGAAATTGTTTGCTAATAAGAGTGCTTCTTCTGATCCTAATGATATGCCTTTGTCTACTTTGATTGAGAATAATAATGAATCTATGGATGTGAATTTATTTGGTAGGAACAATTTTGGTAACAACGCTTATAGAGGAAACTTTAATCCTAGGCCGTTTCCTAGTAATTCCTCTAATAATTATGGTAATTCCTACAACAACTCTCATGGAAATTTTAATAAGATGCCCTCTGATTTTGTGACTAGTGTTAAAGAATTTATGATTTCTCAAAAGAATTTCAATGCTTTGCTTGAAGAAAAATTGCCTAAGATTGATGAGTTGGCTAGGAACGTGGATAGAATTTCTCTTGATGGTGATTCTTTGAAACTTAGATCTATTCCACCTAAGCATGATATCAATGAGTCTCTCAAATCTATGAGATTTTTCATTGATGAGTGCAAGGAAAGAACCGCTAGGATGCGTGCTAAGAAAGATTGCTTTGTAAAAGCGTGTTCTTCTAGTTTTCATGATAATAGGGATGAAGATCTAAAAGTGATTGATGTGTCTCCTATTAAATTTTTGTTTTTCAATATGAATCTTGATAATGATGGGACTGGAGATGAGTCAACTTTAGTTAAAAGGCGTCCCAATGATTCGGAGTTTTTAGATCTTGATGCAAATATTGGCAAAAGTGGGATTGAAGAGGTCAAAACTTTAGGTAGCAATGAACCCACTATTTTGGATTTGAAGGAATTTAATTATGATAATTGTTCTTTAATAGACTGTATTTCCTTGTTGCAATCCGTGTTAAATTCTCCTCATGCTTATAGTCAAAATAAAGCTTTTACCAAACATATCGTTGATGCTCTAATGCAATCATATGAAGAAAAGCTTGAATTAGAAGTCTCTATCCCTACAAAACTTTATGATGAGTGGGAACCTACTATTAAAATTAAAATTAAAGATCATGAATGCTATGCTTTATGTGATTTGGGTTCTAGTGTTTCCACGATTCCAAAAACTTTGTGTGATGTGTTAGGTTTCCGTGAATTTGATGATTGTTCTTTAAACTTGCATCTTGCGGATTCCACCATTAAGAAACTTATGGGAAGGACTAATGATGTTCTTATTGTTGCAAATAGGAATTATGTGCCCGTAGATTTCATTGTTCTTGATATAGATTGCAATCCTACATGTCCTATTATTCTTGGTAGACCTTTCCTTAGAACGATTGGTGCAATTATTGATATGAAAGAAGGAAATATTAGATTCCAATTCCCTTTAAGGAAAGGCATGGAACACTTTCCTAGAAAGAATATTAAATTACCTTATGAATCTATTATGAGAGCCACTTATGGATTGCATACCAAAGATGATAATACCTTGATCTATTCTTGTTTTTATGCCTAGCTAGGGGCGTTAAACGATAGCGCTTGTTGGGAGGCAACCCAATTTTATTTTTGTTTCTTGCTTTTTGGTTCTTTTTAGTTATAAATAATTCATCTAGCTTCTGTTTAGATGTGGTTTTATGTTTTAAATTAGTGTTTGTGCCAAGTAGAATCTTTGGGAAGACTTGGGTGAAGTGTTTATGATCTTGCTGTAAAAAACAGAAACTTTAGCGCTCACGAGATTAGCTACCATTATTTACCGGAGAGAGATTTTAGGTTGATTCTTTTTTCAGATGATTAATAGAAAAATTCCTCACGTCCACCAATTTATTTCAGAATTTTTGGAGTTCCATAAGTATATGTTTGATACAGATTACTACAGACTGTTCTGTTTTTGACAGATTCTGTTTTTCGTGTGTTGTTTGCTTATTTTGATGAATCTATGGCTAGTATCAGGGGGTAAGAACCATAGAGAAGTTGGAATACAGTAGGTGTAACACCAATATAAATAAATAATGAGTTCATTACAGTACCTTAAAGTGGTGGTTTGTTTTCTTGCACTAACGGAGCTCATGAGATTTTCTGTTGAGTTTTGTGTTGTGAAGTTTTCAAGTTTTGGGTAAAGATTTGATGGATTATGGAATAAGGAGTGGCAAGAGCCTAAGCTTGGGGATGCCCAAGTCACCCCAAGGTAAAATTCAAGGGCAGCCAAAATCTTAAGCTTGGGGATGCCCCGGAAGGCATCCCCTCTTTCGTCTTCATCTATCGGTAACTTTACTTGATGCTATATTTTTATTCACCACATGATATGTGTTTTGCTTGGAGCGTCTTGTATGATTTGAGTCTTTGATTTTTATTTTACAACAATCATCCTTGCTGTACATACCTTTTGAGAGATACACACATGAATCGGAATTTATTAGAATACTCTATGTGCTTCACTTATATCTTTTGAGCTAGATAATTTTGCTCTAGTGCTTCACTTATATCTTTTATAGCATGGTGGTGGCTTTATTTTATAGAAATTATTGATCTCTCATGCTTCACTTATATTATTTTGAGAGTCCTTTAGAACAGCATGGTAATTTGCTTTGGCTATAAAATTAGTCCTAATATGATAGACATCCAAGATTGGTATAATAAAAACTTTCATATAAAGTGCATTGAATACTATGAGAAGTTTGATACTTGATGATTGTTTTGAGATATGAAGATGGTAATATTAGAGTCGTGCTAGTTGAGTAGTTGTGAATTTGAGAAATACTTGTGTTGAAGTTTGCAAGTCCCGTAGCATGCACGTATGGTAAACGTTGTGTAACAAATTTGAAGCACGAGGTGTTTCTTTGATTGTCATCCTTATGAGTGGCGGTCGGGGATGAGCGATGGTCTTTTCCTACCAATCTATCCCCCTAGGAGCATGCGCGTAGTGCTTGGTTTTTGATGACTTGTAGATTTTTGCAATAAGTATGTGAGTTCTTTATGACTAGTGTTGAGTCCATGGATTATACGTACTCTCACCTTTCCATCATTGCTAGCCTCTTCGGTACCGTGCATTTCCCTTTCTCACCTTGAGAGTTGGTGCAAAATTCGCCGGTGCATCCAAACCCCGTGATATGATACGCTCTATCACACATAAACCTCCTTATATCTACCTCAAAACAGCCACCATACCTACCTATTATGGCATTTCCATAGCCATTCCGAGATATATTGCCATGCAACTTTCCACCATTTCATTTATTATGACACGCTTCGTCATTGTCATATTGCCTTGCATGATCATGTAGTTGACATCGTATATGTGGCAAAGCCACCATGCATAATTTATCATACATGTCACTCTTGATTCATTGCCCATCCCGGTACACCGCCGGAGGCATTCATATAGAATCATATTTTGTTCTAGTATCGAGTTGTAATCACTGAGTTGTAAATAAATAGAAGTGTGATTATCATCATTAATAGAGCATTGTCCCAAATAAAAAAAGGAGAAAGGCCAAATGAAAAAAAGAAAAGAGAAAGGCCCAACAAAGAAGAGAAAAAAAAGAAAAAAAGAAAAGGAATAAAAAGGGACAGTGCTACTATCCGTTTTCTCACACTTGTGCTTCAAAGTAGCACCATGATCTTTATGATCGAGAGTCTCTTGTTTTATCACTTTCATATACTAGTGGGAATTTTTAATTATAGAACTTGGCTTGTATATTCCAACAATGGGCTTCCTCAAATGCCCTAGGTCTTCGTGAGCAAGCAAGTTGGATGCACACCCACTTAGTTTCTTTTGTTGAGCTTTCATACATTTATAGCTCTAATGCATCCATTGCATGGCAATCCCTACTCCTTGCATTGACATCAATTTATGGGCATCTCCCTAGCCCGTTGATTAGCCGCGTCAATGTGAGACTTTCTCCTTTTTTGTCTTCTCCACATAACCCCCATCATTATATTATATTCCACCCATAGTGCTATGTCCATGGCTCACGCTCATGTATTGCGTGAAAGATGAAAAAAGTTTGAGATTACTAAAGTATGGAACAATTGCTTGGCTTGTCATCGGGGTTGTGCATGATGAGGGCATTTTGTGTGACGAAAATGGAGCATGACCAAACTATATGATTTCGTAGGGATGAACTTTCTTTGGCCATGTTATTTTGAGAAGACATGATTGCTTAGTTAGTATGCTTGAAGTATTATTATTTTTATGTCAACATTAAACTTTTATCTTGAATCTTTCGGATCTGAACATTCATGCCACAATAAAGAAAATTACATTGAGAAATATGCTAGGTAGCATTCCACATCAAAAATTCTGTTTTTATCATTTACCTACTCGAGGACGAGCAAGAATTAAGCTTGGGGATGCTTGATACGTCTCCAACGTATCTATAATCTTTTATTGTTCCATGCTATTATATTATCTGTTTTGGATGTTTAGTGGGCTTTATTATACACTTTTATATTATTTTTGGGACTAACCTACTAACCAAAGGCCCAGTGCAAATTGCTGTTTTTTTGCCTATTTCAGTGTTTCGCAGAAAAGGAATATCAAACGGAATCCAAACGGAATGAAACCTTAGGGAGAGTGATTTTTGGAACAAATAGAATCCAGGAGACTTGGCGTGGACGTCAAGAAAGAACCGAGGAGGCCACGAGGCAGGAGGGTGCGCCCCCACCCTCGTGTGCCCCTCGTGGCTCCCCTGACCGACTTCTTTCGCCTATATATACTCATATACCCCGAAAACATCCAGGAGCACCACGAAACCCTATTTCCACCGCCGCAACCTTCTGTACCCGTGAGATCCCATCTTGGGACCTTTTCCGGCGCTCCGCCGGAGGGGGGATCGATCAAGGAGGGCTTCTACATCAACACCATAGCCTCTCCGAAGATGTGTGAGTAGTTCACCACAGACCTTTGGGTCCATAGTTATTAGCTAGATGGCTTCTTCTCTCTCTTTGGATCTCAATACAGAGTTCTCCTCGATTCTCTTGGAGATCTATTCGATGTAATTCTTTTTGCAGTGTGTTTGTCGAGATCCGATGAATTGTGGGTTTATGATCAAGTTTATCTATGAACAATATTTGAATCTTCTCTGAATTCTTTTATGTATGATTTGTTATCTTTGCAAGTCTCTTCGAATTATCAGTTTGGTTTGGCCTACTAGATTTATCTTTCTTGCAATGGGAGAAGTGCTTAGCTTTGGGTTCAATCTTGCGGTGTCCTTTCCCAGTGACAGCAGGGGCAGCAAGGCACGCATTGTATTGTTTCCATTGAGGATAACAAGATGGGGTTTATATCATATTGCTTGAGTTTATCCCTCTACATCATGTCATCTTGCCTAATGTGTTACTCTGTTCTTATGAACTTAATACTCTAGATGCATGCTGGATAGCGGTCGATGTGTGGAGTAATAGTAGTAGATGCAGAATCGTTTCGGTCTACTTGTCTCGGACGTGATGCCTATATACATGATCATGCCTAGATATTCTCATAACTACACACTTTTCTATCAATTGCTCGACAGTAATTTGTTCACCCACCGTAATACTTATGCTATCTTGAGAGAAGCTACTAGTGAAACCTATGGCCCCCGGGTCTATTTTCCATCATATAAGTTTCCAATCTATTTTACTTTGCAATCTTTACTTTCAATCTATATCATAAAAAATACCAAAAATATTTATCTTATTATCTCCATCAGATCTCACTTTTGCAAGTGGCCGTGAAGGGATTGACAACCCCTTTATCGCGTTGGTTGTAAGGTTCTTATTTGTTTGTGTAGGTACAAGGCGACTTGCGTGTAGTCTCCTACTGGATTGATACCTTGGTTCTCAAAAACTGAGGGAAATACTTACGCTACTTTGCTGCATCACCCTTTCCTCTTCAAGGGAAAACCAACGCAGTGCTCAAGAGGTAGCATGCACGAGTGTCAAAAAGGACAATAGCGGTAAATGACTTAATAAAAAACTTACCAATAACTGCATCCGGCTGCTCTTCAACTTCCTCCACGTTGACGTGGTTCGCCTGCCCTGTGGTGAAAGGGTTGAGCTTCTTTCCAGAGCTTCCATTTCCATTACCATTCTTTACCTCAGAACAATCGTTGGCGTAGTGTCCAGTCTTCCCGCACTTGAAACAGGTAACATGGCTCAGATCTTTATTGGCGGGTGTTGCTGGGTTGGAACGGCTCTGACTGTTGCTTTCTCCATTTCCATTTCCATTCTTAGGGCCACTATGGTTATGTGTACTTCCTCCATTGTGAGTATGGCCTCCATGGTTATGATGGGTATGTCCTCCCGAGTTCGGGGTAAAACGAGGCTTCTGCTGAGCTCCAGAGCTGTACTTCCCCTGTCCATACTTCCGTTTGCGGTTCTCTATCTGTTGTTGCTTGCCTTCAATCATAAGAGCCCTGTCTACCAGCTCCTGGTAATTGGTGAATGGTGCCACCATCAACTGCATACTCAGCTCGTCATTCAGTCCCTCCATAAACTTCTCCTACTTCGCGACATCTGTGGCCACATCATCTGGCGTGTAGCGAGCTAACTTGCTGAACTCATCCACGTACTGCGCCACAGTACGATTTCCCTGGCGTAAGTTGCGAAACTCACACTTCTTCATGCTCATAGCTCCAGTTGAGACATGTGCAGTGCGGAAGGCCTGCTAAAACTGATCCCAAGTGACATTGGCCACGGGGAAAGTGGCGGTGTAATTCTCCCACCATGAGGCTGCTGGTCCATCCAGTTGATGTGCGGCAAAGCGCACCTTCTCAGCATCTGTGCAACCTGCGGTGGTCAGCTCCCTTCCAATCTTGCGGAGCCAGTCATCAGTAACAATCGGCTCGGTGCTACTAGAGAACACCGACGGATTCAACCTTAGAAAGCAGGCTAAGTTGTCAACTAGAGGTGGTGGCGGTGGATTGTTGTTGTTGTTGTTGCCTTGGTTCTGGACTAGCAACTGCATCAAGGCATTCTGCTATTGGATCAACTGAGTGAGCTCCGGTGGAAAAACAAATCCGGGGTCACGTCTCAGAGGCATCTGATAGGTTTAGAGGGGTGAGAACAGAATAGAGTGAGGTCTAAAGAGAAATCACTACCCATATGCACATGAGACAAACACATTCATTTCACACCACTCAATTCAAACAAGAGCATACAATTGATCTAAGCTACCGTTACAAAATCTCACGGACTATTACTATATACATGGGAGAATACTAATGGTAATATGGTGGTCGTCTAGAAATTTTGATCGATGGAAGACTCCATAATATCTGCTCCAGCTTCGTCTTCACAATCATCATCGTTGTCGGGGTCGGAGTCTGTGTCGTCTAGTATGATGTAATCTTCCGAACGAATGTCCACTCCAGGTTCGGGATCCCCCATGGATATCCCTAGCTTCTTCTTCAGGTCTTCATTCTTCTCTAGTAGTACAGCAATTTCTTCTTCATAACCATCGCGCGTAGACTTGAGTTCTTCCTCCAGCTCCATGTTCCGGGTCATCACCTTCTTCATGTCTATCATGTTGGCGCACATCTGGTTCTCCTGACGACGAATGTGCTTATTTAACTCATGTATGTAGGCTGCAATTGATTTATCCTTCCTGGCGCAAATCTTCTCCCATTGCTCATCTTGGCGTCCACATATCTGGTAGATGGTGTCCTTAAGATCCTTGCTGTACACCTTGCCTATGCGTCCAATGGAGATGTGGGCGGCCATGCTCTTTCCTAGCCTCCAGATTGGTGCGTTGAAGGAAAACTCGATGGGCTCAGTAACTGGTGTGAAAGTCCTTCCTGGAACACGAACTTGAATCGTCCAACGCTCCTCTTCTGGTAAAGTGGCGGTGAAGGTTCCGGTGAAGCTTGGTATGCCAATGTTCAAGTACCTAGTGACTTCCTTCAGGTGTCGTCCGAAAGGGGTGTCGTCATCCGGTTGAGTGAACTTATTCTTTGGGTCCGTCATCTATAGAGTAGAAATGGAGAGGAGTTAGAAATGAGTAGAGAAGAGTATCCTATGGCTTTTCCTAGTGGTCGCGTCCTACAGTCAGTATGTGCTCTGATACCATCTTGTAGCAACCTGGTCCTAATTTATCAATTTTGAAAAAAAATTCAAAAATGGAATTTTATGAAAACCTCCAACTCTCTCACATGGTCCTTGAGTTGCTTAAGGTCTCTAGGATCAAAATGTCCAAATAAACCAAATCAAAAAATGCAAGAATCATGGATGCATATGATGACCTAATGATTAACATCCAAATTGAAAAATTGGGATGTTACAATCTACTATGATGATTTAAGTTGTCAATGTAACAAATATTTATATGTTGTTTACGTTCTAGTGATCATACAATTTGTGATCAATGCAACTGAAATTATCTGCTATTAGAACTTGATTTTCAAATTGCGCATGCACACAATAAGAAATAGAAGTTCACATGAATACTATACATATCAAGTTCATTCACTCTAATATCACCTAGGAATAGAAGCTCACATTACAATAATCATCCATTACATTCAGTGATCTTGCTACTAACCTAGCACATCTTTTGCAACTAGACCTAGCACAAGCATTATCATGTCATGAAACACACTCCTATACAAATATGATTCTCATATGTCCTCATTGCCTCAGTATGTGCATTTTTCTCTTCTACTTGCTCATTCACTACAGCGGTTGCTCCAACTCGACCCCCAAACCCTTACAAACTGCTTTGGTTCTTCACACACTTGAAGACTTCCAAGCACCTAGCTAATCTAGGAGGCGCACACCTTCCAAAAGTAACAACATATAGGTTGTTGTGATGAATCCCTTGTTCTTGTGCTTAAAAAGATAATCTCCTCAACACTCAAACTCTCTCAAGATTTGACTTTTGGATTGGAGAGGTAGGAGTGGAAAGGAAGAAGAGTTAGATCTCAAAGGATTGGCTTGAATGGTTGGAGTAGAAAACCCTTTAAAATCAGCAAAAGGAGGTGGAGTTCTCTCTCAAAACATATGATGGGAGTGGAGTATGACATTAATTGGTGAATATGGGGGATATAAATAGGAGGGACCAAAAATCTGACCGTTGCCAACTTTTTTACACAGCTCGGAAGTGATTAGCTTGGAAGTTCCGACATGAAAAAGGTAGCAACTATACTTCAGATGGTCTGACCAACAAGCATTCGGAAGCTCCGAGGGGGTACACTTGGGTTGTGGCACACTCTTTTTCGTTGCTTCGAAAATCCCGACCCATTTGCTTCAGAAATTCCTACATGACAACATAAGGTTTACCAATAGATTCGGTGATTCTAAGATGGATACTTGGTGGCTCCGAATGGGTAGTGTTTATGGAACAACTATACCTGGTGAGTGTTATGGTGATTCGGGCTGGAAGAGCTTGAAAGCTCTGAAGAGAATGAAACTCGGTTAGTGGGATCTTCGAAGGAATTTGAGGGGTTTTGGAATTTAGTATTTAAGCACATGGAGCAAGAAGCTCCTCACTACATCCTCATCCCCTTTTGATAGTGTCGACATGCCTATAGAATCAATGCAATCTTGAATCACTAAAATGAAAAGGAGAAATCTTTTGGCTTGGCCAACAACTGTCTTGATACATTTTGTAGGGGGCACCTTCTATTTATTTGATGCACCCACAAGGAACTTTTCATGAAATAAACTTGCAAGAGGCATTAATTCCTTGAGATATGTTGACATTAATTAAAAAAGTCACCAAGGGGATTAAATGTACTTTTAGTAGTCTCGGCAACATCCAACAATTTATTTGGATAGAACATGCCCGATTTGGCTTAGTTGAATACACAACCTCCAACATCGCGGTGGCTCGGGTAACATCCAACAGTCGAGTGGACAGAAAGAGGTTCAGCCAAGCGACTTTAAATAGACATCCCCCACAATCCAATAAGCCCCAACAATATCCAACAACCAGGTGGTAGGAAGGCCGAGCAGACAGAACAGTCATCCTTCAGCACCCAGGTAGCCCAGGCAGCATCCAATAGCCGGGTGGACAGAAAGGGTGTTGAATAGTCAGAAACGAGCAGCGGGGCAAACATCCGACCCCCCTCCTCCATACACACCAACACAAGAGATGCTACACCAAGAGGAAACACAAACTATGCAACCCCGAAGGAGCTGTCACACAAAAAGAGAGAAGGAACCGGGACCCGCTGATCTCCACCATTCGGGTAGCTCCAGCAACGTCAATGGTCGAATGGACAAAGAGCGGCGACTAAAAAACGACATCAAGGCGACATCCCCCACCCACGCACATGACAATAAACACATGCTTGGCACAAAAAACAACCGAACCAGAGGGTCCAGGGAACGCGGCTCCTGGTCATGGACCACCGGCTTCGACGCCAAGGTGAGGCACGCTGCAACTCGATCGGACGGTCTGGAGGCCCCCAACCAGGCGGAGTGTGGCACCGCGAATCGATTGGACGAAGGAGGGGGGCGTGCGAGGCTGCAGATGGCCCGAGGAGGCCGGTACTCCAACATCCTTTAAAGAAGTAATAATCAATCTATATTATGCAAAATAAACTAAGTGAATAGCAAGTTTTTGCCCTACAACCGCTCGGAGATCCTTGCTAGACTCTAACCGCAATGGCTTGGAGATCATGGCCAGACTTAGCTTAGATTTTTCAGTGCTTGAACCATGGAAAGACATGTAAATTCCAGGCAATTTCCAGCCATCGGGTGGGTGAGGGCATGAACCGAACACCCTTTTAGGGCTTGCTTGGGACCGCTCCATCCTTCAAAAATCAGCTCCACTTCACCAAATTTATTTTGTAGCAGATCCACCTAGTAGTTGCGGCTTCACCATAGAGCAGTGAATCTTATTTGGCTTCCAGCTAGCTCCAGCTTATGGAAAGTTTTGGTGAAAAGGGTCTATTATAGAGAGCGTGACGCGAGAAAACAAAATGAAGAGGTATCCACTTATGAGTGGTAGTGGTGGATAATTTTCCTCCAACTCAACGAACTCATTTCCAAAAAAATAAAATAAAAAAATCAACAAAGACTCTTCAAACTACTCTCTTCGTCCAAAAATACTTGTCATCAAAATGGATAAAAAATAATTTATTTTTTATCCATTTTGATGACAAGTATTTTCGGACGGAGGGAGTAGTATTTTTTATAACACCATGGGGAGCTTCACGAAAAACAAAGAGTTAGGGCCAAATTTGAGGTATTTTGCGGAGCGAGACATTGTATAGCTACCACGTTTGGGAAGCGGAGCAGGCACTTGCTTCCACGCAGCGAACGCCTGGCACATTGGCGCCCACGGCTACCACTCTTGCCTGTGTGACCGGGCAAGAGCTTCCTAAGCACAATACGCATGAGCACCATTATTGGTGCATACCCCACCTTTTACTAGTTATAGATTGAAGAAAAAATGCATTTGCAAATTATGAATTTCCACTGTGATTGATTTTATGCTCCTCGCCTCACTCACAGCGGATTCTCGAATTAGAATTCGTAAACAATGAAGAAACTCCCGGGCAAATGCAAAGACTCTGCACAGAACATTCTCAAGATTTGAAGACAATTCGACATACTGAACTGGTTCCTAGTTCCTACATCAGGCCTACTACCAAATGGCGAACTAAAATGCCATGGTAGCATCAAGCTTATTATTCTTATTATTACTCCGTGGGATTTTTCACCAGTCCATGCAACTCCACCTGACCCTGGCAACTTGAGCATTCACACTTGATCAAAGAAGCTCCGTTTTTTCACGCGGAGAACAAACCATATGGCGCGCTCCAACCATGGTGCAAGTTCATCTGAACATGATCATGCCGCTCGCAAAGTGGAATACAAGCGCATGACGACGTTTGCTCCAATGGTCACTGCGAAGATGATGGCGAGAATGGCCATTGAAGCAGCTCTACGATCCATGGTCACCACGGCTACACCCTTTGCTGCTGCCTTCTTGCTGCCGCCATCTTGTCCAAGCTTCATCCCTGTCTCATTCCACCCCGTGTTCGCTGGTCTCTTCTTCTCTGCTGGCTTGAACAGAGCTGGCAGTGAAGGACATGCGGGTGAGTCTATGGGCGCGACCAGCTCTTGTGCCGGTGGTTTCTGCTCCTCGTGCTTCGATACATTCTCCACTGTGGCTGTTTCAGTCATGGTATCCACTTTCAGTTGCTCTGAGATTTGTGATTGATGCGCTGTCATCTGTGTTGATGCGGTCTCTTGATCATCGTCATGTCCTTGCCCGATATGTTCTTCATGGGCGACCTCCGGGCTGTTGATGGTAAGAGTGCTTTCATCAGAGTTCTTCACACCTTGGGTGGCCTATAAACATGACAATTCAGAGGAAACAGGCAGAATAAATAAGGCTCCGACCACTGTAGGCATGGATCACCAATGAACACTCAGAGCTGCTTTGAACAAGTTAAATTGAGGCAAGAAAAACAAATGTACATTTGGTGCGATCTCATTCTCGACGCAGCTGTTCACTGAATTTTGGTCAGGATTCTTCTCATCTTCACTGTCCTGAAGCCAAAATTTGGTTGAATTTCCGGAAGTGAACAGCAAGGCGATAAGTACTACACAAGAGTTTTTTTTCCTTTCACAGTTGTGCATAGGAAATAGAACTGACCGTATCATTAACGATCTCGGCACGCTCCTTGCTTGCGTTTGGATCAAAATTATCTGTAGGTTCGCTGTCCTGAAAACCAAATTCAGAAAAATATCCACAAAAGTAAGGCACCGGCGGCAAATATTGCAGGCAATACACGCATGACGTGTCTTAATAATTAATTAATGTAAATTTCTCCAGAAGTTCTGCAGAGAGACAAACCAATTCATCAGCAACGATTTCATCCACCTGCTCCTGAATCTCATGAAGCTCCTCTGCTTCCTTACCATCCTGAAATCATATTTGCAGAGTATTTTCACACAAACAAGACTTATTTTGCAAACTCAAATCAACAAAAAATATTTCAGACAGCATGCAGATTACGGAGACTAACCAACCCATCAGCTTCAACCTCTCTAACCTCCATGCTCAGATTCTCATCAGATTGATCAGACTTCTGCTGAATCAACAAATTTCAACCAATATGTTTCGTTAAAGTCATCTAAAGTTCTAAACTCACATGAAAAAGGAAAGAGATCAAAAACGCTAAGTTCTAACTAATGAAACCCTCAGTCCACACCTGCTCGTTCTCCACAACCCCGCCATCCAGAACGTCGTCCTCCTTGCTGCAAAATTCACCAGAAGAAACTCAATCCAGTCATCTCCGACGCCCAACAAACGGAACCGATCAAATGCTATACGAACTGAGATTAACTAGGCCAAGAAAAAAAAAAGGTTTTTCTTCCCGTACCCGCGGCGGTCCTTCTTGGCGCCCTTGCCGTCGCCGCGGCGCCGCCACGCGACGACGGCGGCGCCGACGATCGCGCCTCCGACGAGGAGCAGCGCCCCGACGCCCTGCGGCGAGCCAACGCGCGCGCACACGCGGGTCCTCATGGCGCCGCCGCGCCTCGCCACCTCCTCTCGCGATTCTTGCGCGGTGCAAAGATCGCCTCTGCCTCTTCCGCTGCCCACGTCCATGACAGCGACGGCGGCAGTTAAGACAAGGCGAAGCTCCAACAATAATTGTTCGCTGCAGTTAAGTTGGGAGCTGGGACGGGACGCCGACGCTTGGTTCGCGTGTTCTTGCGCGCGTTCTAGAGGGACACGAAGAGGGGGGAGAGAGGGTTGGGAGGTTCTAGGTACGACGATACGATGGAAGTTATGGCCGGTTCAATCGCACCGTGCCCACAACTCTCGGATCATGAATGGAAAGTCTCATTGGACTGGCCAAAGGAGAAACCTACTTATCTTCAAACTGTGACGAAGTTCATCTTTTTCGTTACTATATACAAGAACTATGAGAAAAATTCATTAAAAGCCACGGAAAAATATTCTATAATTGGTCCTTAGCCGCCTTACAAGAACCTTCTCTGTTTTGTAGACCACATAGCGTCCACTATAAGCATTAGAGCGAGTTGAGGACATATGCCGCGGTTATCGCCCCTACCTCATTGGAGACGAACAAACCTTTTTTAGTAGACAGCTGACAAGTTGTCGTGCTAAGGCCCTACAGAGTCAGTATATCAGAACAACAACGGTCGCCGATGAAGAAAAGCGTAAGTTGAAAGGATTCAACCTGTAGAGACGCACCGCCTGTATGTGGGCTAGACGAACATAACCTTATTTCATCTTCAAGACCCGCCATCATCTCGCTTCCCAGAGTAGGACACAAACCCTACTTAAAATAAAATAAAAACACACCTAGAAACGGAGCGCTCCCATCATCCCGAGATGGAATCCACCACCCCTCCATGGCCATAAGGTCATAGGAGACAAGGCAGATAGGCGATGGCGTCGACGAGAGGCAGAGAAACACTATCACTATGTTCCCGAGAGTCACTAACAAAGCGGTACACGAAAAATTATCCTAGTTTAACTTTTTTTTGAAAAAGGAGGATATCCCCTGGTTTGTGCATCAGAGTGATGCATACAGCCAATTTATTAAAACAAAGTATGGAAATAAGGTCTCAGTTCTGGTACTAGCTCACAAAAAGAGCCCAGAAAAAAACAAAAAGTAAAAAAAGATGCCACAATTAGCGAAAAATATAGGCTATGATGACTAGCCACCTAGTCTATTATTAACTCGCCATCCAAATCGGTTAAAGATAACCCGTGCTACCGTGCCCCATCGGTTGCACCCAGTAACCAAAAACTCCCTGGAGTCCGCATGAGTGAGCGACGACCACATACGGATCCAAGCAGTGGTTCTGTAGATAACCTGCAAAAAGTTGTTAAATTTTTTTCCGCTAAAGATTATATCATTTCTGCAGTTTCATATAGCCCAAAATAGTGCACATATCCCTATCCAAATATATGCCACGATATTTAGATCCACTCCATGTAGCCACATCCCAATTAACACATTGATGCTAATAGGAGGAGTCGCATTGAAGGCTATATGAAGAGTACGCCAAAGAAGTTTGGCTAACGGAAAGTCTAGAAAGAGGTGTTCAATCATTTCGTCATGGTCACAAAAACAACATTGGGAACTACCGACCATCTTCGCTTTACCAAGTTATCCTTTGTTAATATCACTTCTTTGTGCACAGACCACATAAAGATTTTTAATTCTAAGTGGTACTTTAATCTTCCAGATGTGGAGAGATTGCAGAATTGGCCCAGAATCAATTAGGGCCAAGTACATAGATTTCACCATGAAACTACCATTCCTAGAGAGTATTTAATGAATGGTATCTGGTTGGTCCGAAAGTTGAACATCCATCAACACGCGGACCAAATGCAGCCAAGAGTTCCATCGTGCCCCCACCAAAGACCTCCTGAATTGGATATTAAGGGGGCCGATTGTAATACTGTAGCAACATAGGCTTCCTTGAGTTGTACAACATTATACAAAGTGGGATATTGGATGGCTAATGGCGTTTCCCCTAGCCATGCATCTTCCCAGAATCTAGCCGTGTTACCATTGCCAATAATGAATTTCACCATATGAAAAAAGGTTTCTTTCATCCTCATTCAAACTTTCCAAAATGACGAGTCATTAGGTTTAGTAGTAACCTGTGACAAAGTCATGGTATGCAGGTAGTTATTATGCAGAAGTTGTGCCCATGTTCCCTCAGTCTCAACAGATAATCTAAATAACCATTTGCTTAGGAGACACTTATTTTTAACTTCTAAGTTCACGATCCCTAACCCACCTTGGTCTTTGGGCCTGCAAATGATATCCCATCTGGTCAATCTGTATTTCTTCTTAACCTCATCAGATTGCCAGAAAAAAGGAGATCAATAGAAATCTAACCTTTTTTCGTAGCCCTGCCGGTACTTCAAAGAATGATAGAAGGAACATTGGCAAGCTAGTGAGAACTGAGTTAATCAACACAAGCCGCCCTCCATATGACATAAGCTTTCCTTTCCAGCAACTTAGTCTTTTTTCAAATCGATCTTCAATACACTTCCACTCCTTATTTGATAATTTGTGGTGAGGAATTTGAATCACTAAGTAGCTGAATGGTAGGCACCCCATTTCACAACCAAACAGTTGTCTGTAAGTATCCTGTTCCTCTTTGGCTCTCCCAAAGCAGAATAACTCACTTTTGTTGAAATTGATTTTGAGTCCCGACAATTGTTCGAATAAGAAAAGTACTAGCTTCATGTTTCTAGCCTTTGCGAGATCATGTTCCATGAAAATAATAGTGTCATCCGCGTATTGTAGTATGGACACTCCCCCATCCACAAGATGCGGAACTAGTTCTCCTACTTGGACATTTTCTTTAGCCAGACCAATAACAACTGCCAACATGTCTGCTACAATGTTGAACAAGACCGGAGACATTGGGTCTCCTTGTCTTAAGCCCTTATGTGTCTGAAAATAATGAGTTGTGTCATCATTCACCTTAATCCCAACACTACCTTTCTGAATGAAGGAATCCACCTGTTTCATCCAGGCTTCATTGAACCCCCTCATACATAAGTCCTGTTGTAGGAAGGGCCTGTTGTGTTGAGTTTAACTATGAATTTGATCGCTTGTCTATGTTTTTTTCTCTCTCAAGGTTTTCCATGTCTAAAGCTATGCCTGGCACCTTTTTGTGTGTTTTAAGAGAAATCGTGGTTTTTTATAAATCATGATTAAAAATACTTTGATGTGTTTCAAGAGAATATTGTGATTTTTTATAAATACAACAATTTTATAAATATACAATTAGTATCTTCAATACAATTTTTTTCTTGCAGTATTCTTTTAGTTGGAAGTGTTGTGTTTTATTCAAAATGCTTTGTTAAATCAAAGGTTACAACATCCAAAATACAGTCCGGGGGGACATGGGGACATATCTTACGCAACTTATTTCCCTGAATATACCACGTTTCTTTTTAGTTGAAAGTGTTGCCATTTATTCAAGATGTGTCTTTGTAGTATTTGAAAAGGGGGTCTCCCCTATTTTATTGACTGAGAAACCCGCGCTTTTAGAAAAACTGAGATTTAGAAACTCTAGTGTTCATTCTCATGCATTGAACTATTGAGATTTAAACTATGACTACAGTTTTGGAAAATTAGTGCTGCCAAAAGTGGCCAAAGTCGACTTTAAGAAGGCAATTTCAGTTTAAGGATTTTCATTGTGAGGAAACATAGGATTAGCAAAAAAATCAGTTTCATAAACAACAATAACTTTTGTTTTTTAAGTCTTTCGTTATTAACCCAGTTGGTCCACAAGAACATGTCTAGATATAGTTTTGGTCAATCTTTTAAAACATTGACTACCGGTAATTGCATATAATTAAGCCAGTGTTACGTGTTATCTGGTTGATCTTCTCAATGATCGTCGGGTCGTTGGCCGTCCGATTTGTCCCATACTAACTGTCAGATCACAACATGGATGAGTTGTAGTCATCCATTGCAACATAGATAATGTTGCGGCCATCCATTTGCAACACGAATGATGTTGCGAATCAGCGACTCTCATGACCACTTTGCAACATCGGGGAGGTTGCAAATGACCACTCTGAATGAACGCCGGCGACCATCGTTGCAGCACCGGCAGAGCCCCACGACACCGTTGTAGCCACAACATTGTGCATGTCGCATTTGCAACATCCGAGTAGCGACGGTGAGACTGTCGTGCTTAGCCCTTGCAGCATATGGTGGCTGTTGGCGCGTCTCTGATTGCACCAATATTTCCATCCATCCATGGCGGCAGTACCCTATTTGCTAAGCCTTGTAGAAGCCATGGAGAGCGCCACAACATGGATGTAGAGACATCACAGATGGGTGCATAGGGTTGTTGATGGTGGGCCTTGCTGGGAGGAGCAAAGGGGGGCTGAAGAGCGGAGAGATGTGGCGACTAGTGACAGCAGATCTAGTGAGTTAATTGTTGTGGGGAGAGAGTTCTATTTAGGTGAAGACGCAAAGGACGAGGAGGCCGAGTTTTTTTAGGGGATGAGGATAAGAGCCACATGGTTGGTAGAGCGTGAGTCCGACGCAACCCGCTGGATCAATCAGGTGAATTGGATCATTTCCCATATAATTATTTCAAAAATAACTCAATAAAATCATACCACATGTTCCTTTTGTAGGTTATTTGAAACTAGCAGCAAGAAACAATGGCGGTGATATTAGGCGGGAAGGCATCCGACCTATCCGTTAGCGTCACTCCCTACTCGGTGATGTTGGGAACTCCTCCCAGGGAGGCAGTTTGCTAGGTGGCTTTTGCCGTGCGCTTGAATGGTGCATGATCGTGACGAGTTCCGGTGAGGTGTGCAACCTTCTCCAGTGGACATCACGGTGCTGGTTCTCTGCGGAGTTCTGGATGGTATTGCTATTGGAAGATCCTTTTGCAAGATGGCGATGGGAATGCTACTTCATGTCTAGGGTAATAACTCTAGCTCTCAAAATTGCATAGGAGCACTCGGCGACAATGCCCACTGAAGTCATACCCACCCACTTGCCTCGGGATCAACAACCACTATATTAGCTTCTCTGTATTGCCTTCATGTATCGTCTCATATCTCTGTCGTCTCGTATGTAATTATGATTGTATTCTCAGAGGGCTCTCTCCCGATACGCTGTCGAACTGTTCTAGATGCTGAGAGGCTCACCTACCAGAGCCCAACCAACCAGTACTACGGTCAATGCAGAGACACTCCTGCTTGTTGTACTCTTCTTCTGCTCAAAGGTCGCCTGAAACTGATGATGTTGCTGCCAACGACGCCCACTGTAATCATAAAATCATCATTTGCGTGCTTGATGTACTGTTCTTCTGCTCAAAGGTCGTATGAAATAGATGATACTGCCGCCAACTATGCTGGAAAGATTATCAGGCCCGTTTCTTTTGGCCGACTCTCCTAGATAGGATTGTAAAAAATACATGAGTTCAAGATTCTGGGAGAAGCTGAGTGGAGGGTCGATTCTCAAGATTCTGGGAGAATCGACCAAAAAACCGGGCCGCAGTACTATGTAATATTTATTACAAAGTAACTGGTCAGAGTTTGCTACTATGTGTTAGCCTCAGGATTATCAGTACTAGTACTATGTACTCCCTCCGTTCCTAAATATAAGTCTTTTTAGACATTTCAAATAGACTACAACATACGGATGTATCTAGACATATTTTAGAGTATAGATTCACTCATTTTGCTCCGTATGTAGTCACTTGTTGCTATCTCTAAAAAGACTTATATTTGGGAACGGAGGGAGTATTTTTTATTTCGAACCACCTGGTCGTCCTAGTATCATGTTAGGCTCATGACTATATAATTTCGAGAGCATGCTCTTTATGGTTAATTTTAATTTGTATCTGTGCTCATCCGTCCACTAATCAAATAAGGAATTATACACCAGCATTTCATAAACACATCTTACACTACGGTTTGATTCTTATAATGCACGGTATTTTTTCTCTTTCTACACTATATTTTTTCTCGCACAACACATTTCCATCCACTAGTCATTTACTCCATTCACACTTACACGCATCAATCAATGGCGCGTCAAAAAATCCCTTCTCATGTCAGCATTCAAGGGGCTGCGTATGGAGCTTTTTCTCTTGAGGGAGAACGGACTCCAATGCTCTGTCCAGCAGCAAGTAGCAAGTTCCACTACATGGTTAAAATATTACGTGATCTGTTAAATGATAAGCTCAAGAAAGGTTCTTCTTTTACATGGCAAAGCATCATGACAGGCATAAATACTTTGAAACGTGGTTATATTTGGCATGTGGGTAACGGACATAATATTAATATTTGCGAAGATGCCTGGATCCCAAACTATGCCACTAGGAAAATTGTAACGCCTAAGGTAGGTAACCTGTTAACTAAGGTAGGTGATCTCATTGATCCTGTCTATAATACTTGGGATGAAGACCTAATCAGGCAAACTATGTGGCCGATCGATGTACAAAGGATTCTCTCAATTCCCCTACCGCAATATGATATGCAAGACTTCGTTGCCTGGAATTATACGAAAAATGGAATACTCTCAGTTAGGTCAGCCTACTATATGGAGTGGAATCACCAGTATGGAAGCAAATTGAAACACTCTAATGGTATGGGGCAAACCACAGTTAATCCTATTTGGAGTAAGATATGGAAATTAGCATGTCCAGCAAAAGTTAAAATATTCTTATGGCGTACGCTGCATGGTACTATCCCGTGCGGAGTTACGCTAGCTAATAGACATATAAAGGTTTCACCCATCTGTCCAATTTGCTCTGAGGGCTTAGAAGATACAAAACATATGTTGTTCCGGTGTACTAAAGCAAAGGAGGTTTGGAAAAGACTGGGACTGGATGATATCATTGAAAAAGCTTGCGAGATTGATCGTGCAGGAGAGGCGGTGCTGTAGTACCTACTACTCCTACCAGATCAAGATTTGTGGATATTGGGTTGCCACAATGTGCGTGAGATGATTGCTATCTCAGCATGGTACCTATGGTGGGAAAGACGAAAGTTGGTTCACAATGAGAAAATACAAAATGTAAAGCATATTTCAATGGGAATCCTTGCCTTTACCACAAATTTTGTTAATGCATTATACCCCAAGGCGTCTGTGAAGAAGGAGAGTTGGTCATGCCCTTCAAGAGGTTCTGTTAAACTCAACGTTGATGCTTCCTTTGAGCACGACCTTCTTAGGGGGACAATGGGAGCAGTGCTTAGAGATGACAGAGGCAGGTTTATTGCTGGAGGGAATGAGAGAATAGATATTTGCGCGGATGTGCTGATGACGGAGGCTATAGCTCTCAAATTTGGTCTAACATTGGTGCAAAGGGCGGGATGCAATCGCATTATCATAAAATTCGGATAATATGGAGGTGGTTGACTCTATGAATGATGAAGGGCAGTCGGCGGGTGCGGTGGCAGCAATCTTCGAAGACTGTTTTCATTATACTTGTGATTTTGTTACTGCTAGATTTGAGCACTGTAATAGGGAAGCAAATAAAGTAGCTCATGAGCTTGCTAGATTAGCTAATTTTTCTTTGACTTCTGATTGGTTTGAGGAGCTTTTAAATGAAATTGTAATATTCCTCACAAACGATGTACTACTTATTACAAATGAATAAAGTTGGAGTTTGTTTAAAAAAAAAGTAGCAAGTTCCACCGATGCACGCATTCTTTGTAGGGGAAAATATCCAATGCTGCTAACACTTTCATGCTCCTATGCTTCAATGTCTAAAATGATAGTTTTAAATGTTTCAAAAAAATTCGAAAAAATGGTGATTGTCCACAAGACATGTGTTTAGATCATCTAAAAAATTCAAATCCAAAATCAAAATATACAATGAGAAATGAAAAATAGAAATCTTCATGTGAATAGTGCCATTTTAGCTTTTGTCTTCTTGCGGCACTATTTATGTTCAGTATGTCTTTTTTGTTTCTCAATGTATATTTTGCGTTTTGATATAAAAATTTCAGAGGATGTAAACTTATGTCTTGTGAACATTTACAAAAAAAATTCAGGATTTTTTGAAACACCTATAATAATTATTTTAAAAATTGGAGCATGGAAGCTTGTAGTTGTTGGGAGCACATGATATTTACTCCTCCGCGTAGCCGATCTAGTCATCATGTTGCTTGAGAAACAATCCTGCCAGGCTTGGACCTAATTTATTGTTGGCAAACAGGTATCCATTGTGCCAATCTACGATGGACGGATGTATTAAACAGTAATTCATTTCATCTTATTGTGCACCGATCCCTAGATAGCAGAGCAGCGGGCGAGATTCCAGTGAGTGTCGTCGCCGAGTGCTCCTAGTCCATGTCCCTCTAGCTCTGGCCTTTATTGGCCGCATTCAGTATCGATGAATTTATGATGTTATCTTGTTGAAAGCATTGTCTCCATACTGATGTTCTTCTCTTGATTGGTTGGTCTCGACATATAATGATGTGATGACAGTGCGTGAGTGCATTTATCCCGTCTTGAAGATGCCGTAGAAGAGGTGGACTTAGTCATAGATGTTTACGCATTTTGTAATGGTTCCGCCATAGCAGTCCATGCCATGTACTTAGCCGTTGATGTCGTTGGCCTCGTTACCATGCATCAACTTCTAATAAAAAACCACTACGTGTAGCACGTCGATGTAGAGGTCAGGGTTTCAATCTTCTTTTCGAAAAGAAACATGAAGAAACAATTGTCAAAATTACATTCTGAAATCTGTGCCAATGTCCAAGCCATGGTACAATTAAGTCTGGAAGGAGTCCCGCGGGAGTATCTAAATTTTGTAAATTTGACAGTAGTTTCTTGTAATACAACATTTCACGTTTAGTCATGGCTGTAATAATTGTATGCTTTACTTTTTGTGTAAGTACCACTAGCGTACACACACATTATATGTTCTGGTAAAACTCTCCAACCCACTCCAAAGGAGAAGAAAAACCTCTATATTCAACGAGTTGATATCGAGACCCATCAAGAGCGATAGCAATGAAATCCGTCGGATCAGCTCAGGCGGCACGTACATACGTGCGTTGTGATATTTGGCTGGTTGCAGACACCGAGCTTCCGTCAACCTATAACGGTGGTCAAGTGATTGAAGGGCACGTACGCACCTCCGGCCGCAGGACGAGACAAAATAATTATCTTTTTTTAGAAAAGCAAAATAATTATCGGGAATCAAGGTTTTGGACGGGCATGTGATGGGAATAAACAACCAAACGCCTATGTTCAGTAGGAGTATCTACTACGACTTTGAACGAGAGCGAGCCTCGCTGCAAGAAATGTTTGAGCCATTGAACCAAGTGCTCGCGGTTTGGAAAAAGGTTCAGCTATTCAAAAACATGTATTATTTTAATTGTCCATTTTTTCAAAACTTGTTTAAAATTCAAAAAATTATCAGGAGTTTCATATAATGTTCGCGCTTTTAAAAATTGTTTGGAATAAAAAATGTTCTCCTTTTCAAAATAATTCTACACACATACAAAAAATGATTGGGGAAATTCAAGAAGAAAACTGGTTTCAATGTTTTGTTGTATCTTTCTCTTTTTTTAATTCCAAATTTGTTCATGTTTTTTAAAAAATGTTCCAAAAATTCAAAAAAAATCATGCTAAAAACATTGTTGTCCGCAAGAAAATAAAAAAAAGAAAAAGAAATAGTGAGAAAAAGATCGGTTCACTACAGCAAACCGGTCACTGAGGGATAGTAATTGTAGTCAATGTTTCCTAGTTAGACATTGAAGCTTATTAGCTGCTAGGCTAGCGACAAGCGACCAATAGCAGGAGTTACAAGGTTCAATCCCTCACATTACCATTCCTTTTTGTGAATTTTGTTCATAAGTTCAAAAATTGTTTGGGAATTTAAAAAATGTTACGATTTTCAAATTTATCTCAAAAACTTAAAAAATGTTCACTTGTTCGAAAAATCTTCGGTAATTATATATATTGTTCATGCTTTTGCAAAATTGTTCAAAATTTCGGAAAATGTTGCCATTAGATAATTTTATTCTGAGAATTTTAGAAAATATTCACATTTTCTGACAATGTTAAAGATTTTAAAAAACGTTCACACTTAAAATGAAAACTCAAAATTTGTTCGAGTCTTTCCAAAAATTATCGGATTTTCAAACATTGCTTAATTTTTTAAAATTGTTCACAATTTCCAAGACATATTTGAAAAAAAAAATCAGAAACTTCCTAGATTCCTCGTTGCATTTACTCTCTCCTTCCATGTTTATTGGGCCGTGAGCAATCTACGGCGTTCCTTTTTTGATCTAATCAATTTAGTTTTAATTTTAGAGAAAAGGCATATCGGCCGACTTTATAGATAAAGCCCAACAAGCCAAGTCACATAGTATCAGTACAAGCCACAAATCACAAGGAAGTTCAAATACAACCAACAAGGCAACAGGCACGTAGGCGAAACGGAAAAGAAAAGAGCTAAGCCAGAAGGATCACACTCCAGAGGGCTGGCTGGGCCGGGCGGCAGGATGAAAGTTGCAGGGCCGACGCATGGATCTTGGCAATGAAGTCGGTGCGCACGTCGGTGTCCGTCGGCTTATGCAATGGCTTCCACTGCTGTTAAAGGACAACCATTTTAAACAGACAGTCAGCTGGACAATTAGGAAAAATATGTTCAATAATAAATTCGTTTCTAGTGATCCACAAAAGCAGGCAAAAGCTACAAAGGGAACCAGAAGACACGGGCCGGGCGGCCAACAAGAGTATTTGTAATAGACAAAAGATCCACATAGCTTCTGGGGCCTAGTTACGATTAAGCCTGGATCAGACACAACTCCAGCCAAACCTGGCCAGAACGCATTTGAACATGATATGCTATGTGTCTTCAGTCTCTCCACAAGAGCGGAAGCCACATTGGCATTTTCTTGCCGCTTGATGATTTGGTCACTAGCAGGAAGTTCACGTTTGATCGCTTGCCAAAAGAAAATTCTATTTTTCAGAGGGATCCGAGAGCGCCAAATAGCCTTAAAATGGTTGTCCTGACGCCCAACACAAAAGCGGGAATAAAGACCAGACGGGGAGTGGGGCCAGGTGCTGGAATTAGGGGTCTCCGAAAGCACGCGGAAGCAGGCAGTGAGATCCTGCCAGCTACCCAACTTTATGGGAGAGAGGGCCCGTCTAAAACCTACTCCCTCCGTTCCTAAATATAAGTCTTTAGAGAGATTTCATTATGGACCACATACGGAGCAAAATGAGTGAATCTATACTCTAAAATGCATCTATATACATCTGTATGTGGTATATAGTGAAATCTCTACAAAGACTTATATTTAGGAACGAAGGGAGTAGGTCCCAGTTATAGGACGCCAGCTCCGCGATGGAGCAAAACTGATCAGCAACATAGGAGAAGAGATCGATGCAAATATTCAAAGCCGCCATCTTCTCCGCGATTGGCAATGGCAGAAGCACGCTATTTTGGGAGGACAGATGGATTGATGAACACAGAGCGGAGGAGCTAGTACCAAACCTATATAACCAAGTTCGGCAAACAACAAGAGCATCTAGGGCGGTCGAACATGGATTGATGCATGGATCCTAGGCCTTGGATGTCGGCCCGGAATTGACACCATTGATGCTAAATGAGTATCTGTTATTATGGGAGCGGATGGTGACAATTCATCTCGATCAAGACATGATTGATGCGGTGATTTGGGCGTGGGAGCCGAACGGAACATTCTCAATACAGTCGGCATACAACGCAAGATTTTGGGGACGTGAGGTGGCACCGGCAGCATAGTTCACATGGAAATCAAAGGCGCCATCGAAATGTAGGTTCTTTGCTTGGTTAGCACTCCGGATTAGATGTTGGACCTCAGATAGACTGTCTCGACGGGGACTGTACCACTAAGATGCATGCCCATTTTGTGATCAAGCGGAGGAGAGCACAAGACATATCATCATCCATTGCGTCCTCACTAGGGAGGTGTGTACTCGGGTATGCAGAGCGATGAACAAGCAGGAATGGATGCCAAGTAACACTACGAGACTCCTGGATTGGTGGGCAAGCATAGGTGGGAATGCCACTGCAGCAAGGCCACACCGGTTGATGTAGGGTGGAACCCTATAAGGCCGATCTATCACGAAAGGAGCGGATCCCAAGTAAGAACACGAAGAACACGAGGGGAAACCGAGGGAAAACACAAGAGGGACTCTCAAAACCAACAAGATATAGTCACACATATGCTAGATCCTCGAAACACAAAGGGGGATACACGATCCAAAGTCAACAACGGACAATACAAAGGGTAACCGGTTCTTCTCCGTGAGGAGATCTTGATGGGGCCACCCAAGAGGGGGTCTTGAATCCGCTTGGAAGGATCTTCTCCGATGGAGGCGCGATCTCCGAGGAGAAGGTAACCAAGTGGATGAGCAAAGCTCTCACACAAACATGAGCTAATCCTTTGCTAACCCTAACTAGGAGGAGGGAGAGGTCTATTTATAGTCTTAGTGCAAAGAGGGGCGAAGTGAAGGGGTACATGGGCTTCAGCCCGAAACTGGATGCAGCCAGGGTCCGGACATCCGTGAGGCGCCGGTTGTCTGGAGGCTCGCGGGGGTCCGGACGTCCGTAGATCTTCGGATGTCCGCAAATTATGTTCTGTTGCCACGGCACCGGACGTCCGTAGGTGCCTGGTCGTCCGGTCGCCGGTCATCCGGTCTTCCTCGGATTTCCGTAGTTTCAGTTCTGTTGGCGTAGGGTGGGTCGTCCGGAGCCTGGGAGTTGTCGGACATCCAGGCCTGGTCGGACGTCCGGCTGCTGTAGCATTCGGTGGCCTGCCTTCCTTGGGTTGGCGTGGCCTTCAGGGGTCGGACATCCGGGCTGGGCTGGTCGTCCGGAGCCTTTAGCTTCCGTGACAGCTCTTCCTCTTGTCCTTCGTACTTGGTGTCCTCGCCGTCTTGTCCATTGGATGTAGATGTTCCATGGCTTTCCTCCAAGTACCTGATCACACATAGTGTTTCCGTTTGAGGTAGTAGCCACGTCTCATGTGTCGAAAGTGGTAGTTCGGAAAGGAGCGAGTTCACCTTATCTTCAATAGCCTTGGCTCGGGCTCTTGTCATTGGTCCAAGTGGTGTCGTTGGAGGTGTAGATGCATCCATGGGGATGATCGTGGGATGCTCCGCATCGTCTCCCCTCCCTTGGGAAAGATCCGACCTCAGATTGAAATCTTCATCACCATGGTAGGGCGATAGATCCTTGATGTTGAAGACGTCGCTCACGTTGTACTTGTCGCGCGGGAGGTCGATCTTGTAAGCGTTGTTGTTGTAGCATGCTAGCACCTTGAAGGGTCCATCGGCTCGTGGTAGAAGTTTGGACTTGCTTTCGTTGGGGAAGCGGTCCTTGCGAAGGTGTAGCCACACAAGATCTCCAATGTTGAATATCATGGGTTGCCTGTTGACGTTGGGCTTGGTCGCGAGTCGTTGTACTTGACATCGATGGTGTGCCTTGTATCTTCATGCATCTTCTTGAGGTAGTTCACTCGGGTACTCGTGTCCATGTTGATGCGCTCTTGTAGTGGTAGAGGAAGAATGTCCAATGGGGAGAAAGGGTTGAAACCGTAGACGACCTCGAAAGGGGACTTGCCGGTTGTTGAGTGTCTTGCGCGGTTGTAGGCGTACTCGGCGATCGGTAGGCACTCCTCCCACTCCTTGATGTTCTTCTTGATTAGCACGCGGAGAAGAGTGGAGAGTGTGCGGTTCGTCACCTCCGTTTGGCCATCGGTTTGTGGATGGTATGCCGTGGAGAATAGTAGCTTGATTCCGAGCTTGGCGCAGAAGGTCTTCCAAAAGTAACTCAAGAACTTGACGTCGCGGTCCGAGACAATCGTCTTTGGCACTCCATGAAGTCGCAAGATTTCTCTACAAAAGAGATTGGCAATATGTGAAGCATTGTCTATCTTGTTGCAAGGAATGAAATGAGCCATTTTGGAGAATCGGTCCACAACAACAAAAACGGAATCCTTGCCATTTCTAGTTCTAGGCAAACCAAGCACAAAATCCATGCTAATATCTTCCCATGGTTGATATGAAATTGGAAGTGGCATGTAAAGGCCATGAGATTGGGCTTTAGACTTAGCTTGGCGACATGTAGAGCATCGGTTGGTGAAGCGGTTGACGTCGCGAAACATCTTGGGCCAAAAATAGTTCTTGGAGAGCGTAGCAAGTGTCTTGTCGCGTCCAAAATGTCCCATTAGTCCTCCTCCATGAGATTCTTGCAAAAGCAACAAACGAAGAGAAGACTCAGGGATGCGAAGTTTGTTAGCTCTCATAAGATAACCATCTTTGATGTAATAGCGTTCCCAAGATGTATGCGTCAAACATTTGGCATAAGGAATGGCAAAAGTAGGATTATGCTCATACAAGTCTTTTATGTGCTCAAAGCCAATGACATTCAATTCAAGTTGAGTAACAAGCATGCATATACGGGAAAGCGCATCCGCCACAACATTTTCCTTACCTTTAATATACTTGATGACATAAGGAAATGACTCAATAAATTCACTCCATTTAGCATGACGCTTGTTCAACTTAGTTTGACCCTTAAGGTATTTAAGCGTTTCATGATCGGTATGGATGAAAAATTCATGTGGGCGAAGGTAATGTTCCCATTCATGCAAAACTCGCACTAAAGCATATAGCTCTTTGTCATAGATGGGGTAATTGAGTTACGCTCCGGAAAGTTTCTCACTAAAATATGCTCTGGGGCGCTTCTCTTGCGTTAACACACCTCCTATGCCATTACCACTAGTATCGCAATGAATTTCAAAAGGTTTGTCAAAGTTGGGTAATGCAAGCATGGGAGCATGAGTAAGCAAGTTCTTAAGCTCATTGAAAGCGGTGTCTTGGGATGATCCCCAAACAAACGGTGCATTTTTCTTACTCAAAGCATGCAAAGGTGAATCAGTGGTGCTAAAATCCTTCACAAATCTATGGTAGAAACCGGCTAAACCAAGAAAACTACGCACTTGTTGCAAATTGGTTGGTTGGGGCGAAGTTTTAATAGCATTGATCTTAGATTCATCAACATGAACACCCTTAGAAGAGACTACAAAACCCAAGAAAACAAGCTTATCAACACCAAAAAGGCATTTTTCCATATTAGCATAAAGTTGCTCTTTTTGAAGAGTTTGTAGCACGGTGCGAAGCTGGGTGACATGCTCTTTTAAAGATTTGCTAAAAACAAGGATATCATCGAAGTAGACAACAACAAATTCACCAATATAAGGTCGAAACACATAATGCATAAGACGCATGAAAGTACCGGGTGCTTCCGATAAACCCATAGGCATGACTAACCACTCATACAAACCAAACTTTGTTTTGAAAGCGGTTTTCCATTCATCACCCTCTTGTATGCGTATTTGATAGTAACCACTTTTAAGATCAATTTTGGAAAAGATAGTGGCACCACTAAGCTCATCAAGCATATCATCAAGGCGTGGAATGGGGTACCTATAGCGAACGGTGATAGCATTGATGGGTCTACAATCGGAAGACATGCGAAAGCTACCGTCTCTTTTTGGCACAAGAATGACCGGTATGGCACAAGGACTCAAACTTTCGTGCACATGTCCATGGTCTATGAGATGCTTTACTTGCCTTTGTATTTCTTTGGTTTCTTCGAGGTTGACTCGGTAGGGGGCCTTGTTTGGAAGTGGCGCTCCGGGGATGAGGTCGATGCAGTGCTCGATGCCTCGTAGTGGAGGTAGACCCGGAGGTAGCTCGTCAGGGAAAACATCTTGGAATTCCTGCAATAAAGAAGATAACACCAAAGGTAGATTGTGAGAGGTGTTAGTTTTTGGTGCCTCGTCCTTGCACAATAGGACATAGTGTAGGACACTTGATGGGTTCTCACACACTTCTCTCATCTCACGTTTGGTGGCAAAGAGAACTAAGTTTTTCTTGTCGCTCATCGTGGAGGCACTCAATTTGGGCTTGTGGCGCTCACTCTCTTTTTGGTGGTTCGCTCTCTCACTATTCTCTCCATGATGGGTGGCTTGTTTTTCGGCGATCACTTGGCTTGGAGACATAGAGCGTAGCACATACTCCTTTCCTTTCATCTTGAACCTATAGTGGTTTGTACGACCATTGTGGATGACGCCTCGGTCATATTGCCATGGCCGTCCAAGAAGGAGGTGGCAAATGGTCATTGGAATGACATCACACTCCAAAGTGTCTTCGTAAGATCTGATCTTGAAGGAGACTTGTACCCTATGCTCGACTTGGATGGTGCTGTTGTCGTTTAGCCATTGAACCTTGTAGGGGTGCGGGTGCTTCATCTTGACTAATTGGAGTTTGGAGCAAAGTTCTTCGCTTGCCAAGTTATGGCAACTCCCTCCATCGATGATGACCTTGACGGACCTTCCATTGATGCCGGCCTTGGTGTGGAAGATATGGAATCTTTGGTCTTCTTCTTGTTGATGTTGAAGAGTCAAGACCTTGGAGACAACGAGAGCGGGACTTGAATCTTCGTCACAAAAGACTTGATTATCTTCATCTTCATTCACTTGCCGGTGCATGGCCACCTGCTCAAGGGCTTCCATCTCCTCTTCACTCATGGAGTCGTAGGTTCCGTCGTCGTTGAGGATCATGGTGCGCTTGTTTGTGCACTCGAATGACTTGTGGCCTCGGCCTCCGCATGTGAAGCATTTGAAGGAACTTGTCTTGATGGTCTCATCGGTTGGGGTAGATGATGATGAAGCTTTCGCTTGAAGTTGCTTGTAGTAGGAGGACGACTTGAGCTTGTCGAAGTTTTCTTGTAACTTGACTTGTCGCCGTTGCTTGTAGATGGCTTGGTTGAGGTAGACATTGTTGGAGTCGTTGAAGCTTGGGTGTTGGAGAAGCCATAGGACTTGGACGAGAACTTGGCATACTTGAAGTCGACTTGCACTTGACGTTCCGCTTTGGTTGCTTGGTGCACTAGCTCGATGAGGTTCGAGTATGGTTGGAAGTCGACAATCTTCTTGATAGGATGATTGAGTCCATTCAAGAAACGTGCCATAGTTTGCTCATCATCTTCCGTGACATTGGCTCGTATCATTGCAATCTCCATTTCCTTGTAGTACTCTTCAACGCTCTTGGTTCCTTGCTTGAGTAGTTGGAGTTTCTTGAAGAGGTCACGGTTGTAGTAGTTTGGCACGAATCGTGCTCTCATGACATCCTTCATTTTTTCCCAAGTAGTGATGGGTGGTTCACCTCTTGCCTCTCGGCGCTCAATGACTTGTTCCCACCAAATGAGGACGTAGTCTTGGAATTCAAGGGATGCCATCGCGATCTTCTTCTCTTCTTCGTAGTTGTGCAAGCGGAAGATTTTGTCAACCTTCAATGCCCATGATATGTACTCTTCGAGGTCATTGCTTCCGGTGAACTTGGGCATGGTGAACTTTAGCTTGCCGTATCGTTGCTCTTCATTGTGTTGGGGTCGAGGATGATGATGCCCATGTCGTTGAGGATTGACAAACGCATGTTGCTCTTGGCGAGGAGGGTTGTCGAACTCATGTTGCTCTTGTCTTGGAGGATTTCCATTGTCGTCTTGCTCTTGTTGAACTTGATGTTCTTGGCGAGCTTGTGGAGGAGCTTGTCGAGCTTGAGGAGGAGCTTGTCGATGCACACGTGCTTGGAAAATCCTCTCTTGAGTTTCATCTTGAAGCGCTTCTTGTTGTAGGCGAGCTTGTCGGCCTCGGTTGGCTACGGCTCGACTTGAATCTCGAAGGGCACGTTGCGCCTCAAGTGCTTGAGCTTCACGAAGTTGTTGTTCTTGGCGTTGTGCCTCGGCGTCTTGTGCATCTTGATGTTGTCGCGCTCGCTCCTCTTGTTCTTGTTGTCATTGGCGGTGCCGTTCTTGTGCTTGCGCGAATGTAGCTTGGTTTTGACGATGTCGATGCTCTTGAGAGTCGGTGTTGTGTAGAGGATTGCAGTTGGCTTGATGATCTTGACGCGCGGCACGACGAAGAGTATTCGATGTCGGGGTACTTGAGCCGGAGATAGTGTCATCGGAGTGTCGACTTGAGCGGCTCCGTCTTGAGTAGGACGAAGTGGTCGAAGAGCGGTTGACCAACAAGGCACGAATCTCGTCCATTCTTGCATCATTCTCGTGCTTGTGTTCGTCGAGCTTGTTGTCGAAGTAGTCTCTTGTTCGTTGCTCGGAGTGTCGCAAGTCGGTGGCGAGGTTGTCGATGCGGTCGCTCATTGCTAGTTGCTCTTCATGCAAGGCTCGTTGTGTACCAAAGAGGTGTAGCTTGGTGACGTAGTTGTTCGGGTCGTTGTCTTGCTCAAGGAAGAGTGGGTTGGTAGAAGTACTTGTCCTATCCATCATTCGAAACAAAGATATGTGAGTTGGAGAAAGAGAAAAACCAATACCAAATGTACCTTGACCGATGTTGAAGATGGATCAAAGATCACTGCAATGTGTAACAAGGAAATAGCACAATCGGTACCAATTCTTGCTGGTTTCTCACACCTACACAAGTAAAAGCTTATTGTGGGGCTTGGTTAGGATGGTGGCACAAAATTTGATGCAATTGTAAGTGAGACTCAATAATATTGGAAAAGATTCACAAATTTGCAAATGCAACAAGTAGACCAATAGCAAGATAAGGCACACAGAAACACACACACAAATAGATAAGTGGGGTCGTGCAACCAAGGGTGAGCCAAAATGTGGAATCCACAAAGATGCTCGTGTTGCACAACACTAGAGAGACGCTAGCACGATTGCACAATAGGCGGATACGAACTTGTGCACAACCTACTAAGCAAAAATGCAACGACTTCTATCCCCAAGTATGCTATATGTATGGTATTTCTATGCTATGATCGAAGATGGTTGAGTCTGACAATCTTAATGGTGTATGATGCTATGGTTCTTGCTTATAAGCTCTTTGCTTATCTTTCCCTTTTGCTTAAAAGCTTGTTTGGCTCTTTGTGTTTGAGCTCTTTTCTCATGCAATGCTTCACGAACCAAGATAGCAATTGTGTATGCGATGAAAACTTTGTGACACAAGAGATGATATCAAGATATGCACCACGATGATATGGTATGTATGCTATGGGAAGTATGATCACTAATGTGCACAAGTCACGTTGCCGGCAATACTCAAAGGCTAGTCTCGATGGGTAAGTGACGCAAAAGTAAGGCTATGGGGTTATCAATGCAAATGCAAGAAAGTATGATGATATCAAAATACCAAGATGATGTTACCAAAATGATGTAACCGTTCGTAGTAGTCGTTGGCGAAGATGAGTGGCGGTGATGTCGATGTCGAACCGTTCCTAGTTAGCCAAAACACCGTAGGAAACGATGAACCACAACTCAAATTCTCAAAACCAAATGCGGCCAAATGTGTCGGGTTTGGTAGCGGTCAAGTGGTGGTAGGGTTTGGTGTATCGAAAGGGTTTGCGGAAGTTAGGTGGTGGTGGTATAGTAAAGTGTATGCGGAAGTGGTGGATGTGGCTGAAATTTTTGGGAAAATTCAGTTTCGTCAGAGAAGTACGGACGTCCGGAGGTTTACGGTCGTTCGATCGTGGGACGTCCGGAGGCTGTCGGACGTCCGGTGCCTGGGCGATTTCGGGCACGGGATGAACTACTAGGGTTCGTGGTGGAAATGGCTAATTTGGTCAAATCCAGGCGATTTTGTGGATGGAAAAGGTAGAGATGATGGGGAAAAGCTAGATCCACTCAAGGCAAAGCAAATCCATGGATCAAATCCAACAAAACTTCATCACACCAACAAATCACAAAAACAATTTGGGGCTATTTTTGTGGGGAATTTTCAAATTAGGGAAGAACACAACAAAATCAAGCTAGAAAACAAAGAGGGGAGGCTCTAAAATCGTGATCAACGTGGCTCATGATACCAAGATGATGTAGGGTCAAACCCTATACGTCCGATCTTTCACGAAAGGAGCGGATCCCAACTAAGAACACGAAGAACACAAGGGGAAAACGAGGGAAAACACAAGAGGGACTCTCAAAACCAACAAGATATAGTCACACATATGCTAGATCCTCAAAACACAAAGGGGGATACATGATCCAAAGTCAACAACGGACAATACAAAGGGTAACCGGTTCTTCTCCGTGAGGAGGTCTTGATGGGGCCACCCAAGAGGGGGTCTTGTATCCGCTTGGAAGGATCTTCTCCAATGGAGGTGCGATCTCCGAGGAGAAGGTAACCAAGTGGATGAGCAAAGCTCTCACACAAACATGAGCTAATCCTTTGCTAACCCTAACTAGGAGGAGGGAGAGGTCTATTTATAGTCTTAGTGCAAAGAGGGGCAAAGTGAAGGGGTACATGGGCTTCAGCCCGAAACTGGACGCAGCCAGGGTCTCCGTGAGGCGCCGGTCGTCCGGAGGCTCGCGGGGGTCCAGACGTCCGTATATCTTCGGATGTCCGCAAATTATGTTCTGTTGCCATGGCGTCGGACGTCTGTAGGTGCCCGGTCGTCTGGCCGCCGGTCGTTCGGTCTTCCTCGGATTTCCGTAGTTTCAGTTCTGTTGGCGTAGGGTCAGTCCTCTGGAGGGATGCGGTCGTCCGGAGCCTGGGAGTTGTCTGACGTCTGGGCCTGGTCGGACGTTCGACCGCTGTAGCATTTGGTGGCCTGGCTTCCTTGGGTTGGCGTGGCCTTCAGGGGTCGGACGTCCGGGCTGGGCCGGTCGTCCGGAGCCTGTAGCTTCCATGACAGCTCTTCCTCTTGTCCTTCGTACTTGGTGTCCTCGCCGTCTTGTCCATTGGATGTAGATGTTCCATGGCTGTCCTCCAAGTACCTGATCACACATAGTGTTTCTGTTTGAGGTAGTAGCCATGTCTCATGTGTCGAAAGTGGTAGTTCGGAAAGGAGCGAGTTCACCTTATCTTCAATAGCCTTGGCTCGGGCTCTTGTCATTGGTCCAAGTGGTGTCGTTGGAGGTGTAGATGCGTCCATGGGGATGATCGAGGGATGCTCCGCATCACCCGTTCTTGCCCTGCTCGTCATGTGGGAACTCTGAAAGCATCACAACTCGATCGTCTTCGACGACGCTTCACTATCCTCCGTGAGTGTAGTCCATAAAATAGACGTCGAATGTAGATCTTAGAAGACGATGGGCATCTTGAAGACGGACATGGATGGGTTCCTTGTGGCACTAACGGCGGGTAGTGTCACGAGTAGTTAGCGATATTAGTTTGTACGTGGAGTGGGCATGGACTTGGGTGTATATAAGACTTTTTGGATGATGTGGCACACAATTAAATGAGGAAAGAGAGGGTGTGGTATCATACCATGATACCATATCGTATTAAATGTTGTACTACTTTGTGTCATGCATTACAATTAATAAGGCAACCTAAGATACTAACTTATGATATTAAGCATTACGGAAATAGTATCATACACTAATATCATATGAATGATACTAGTATACCAATGCATGCCCTTCTTATCTCCACGATGGCCACGCACTCTTATATGACAGTTACAAAGCAATAACTAATCAGCGTTTAATGCACCTGATTTACTGCCTAAACTAGCATGCAAAATTAATAGGTTAACCTAGACAGAAGGAGTCGTTCTTAAGCACGCGTGTTTTGTTTTATTCACAAACAGTTGTTAGCCCGACTGGTTACGTGCGCTGGTGCTCCAACTGGATGTTGGGAGTTTGAATTTCATGATGAATCTAATAATATTGATTTCATATTATGAATGTTGATATTTTTTAATATAAAGTTAGTCAAATTTTACAAAGTTTGACTTTAATCAAATTTTATATGCAAACTAAAAAGAAATGAAGGAGTACTTAATAGCAAGAGATCATGGATGAACTTGCAACAGAAGAAAATGGAAGTGTGCATGGCCTCAAACTTTGGTAACAAAATAACATGATATTTAACACACGACTGACCAGGTAGAATGCTCTAAATTTTCTTCATGCTTAAGTAAGCTTCCATGTTTCCTAGTAGATAAAAATCATACATAACATTTAAAATTTATCCTATTTCCTTTTAATGATTTCTTTGAAAAAAAGGCAGCATGAGCCACACGCGTACATAATCATATTTAGTTTGCATATAAAATTTGATCAAAATCAAACTTTGTAAAGTTTGACTAACTTTATATCAAAAACATCAACATGCACAATATGAAATCAATATTATCAGATTGATCATGAAATGTATTTTATACTATATTGTTTTAGTATTTTAGATGTTCATATTTTTTGATATAAATTTGGTTAAAGTTGGTGTAGTTTGGATTCAAATAAGTTTTATATGCGGAGTAAAAAGAAATGGAGGGAGTACCAGTCTATTAAGTACTTACCTTCACTTGAGAGAGAATAAGTCAAACTTCTTAAAGTAATTTATATTATAATCATTTTGATTTAATAATATTTATAGTGGTTTCTCATGTTGTGTCGTGCCAATTTTGTATGAAAAATAGTCTTAGATTATCTTTTAGAAAATCATCTTATTTAGCTCGAGATCGACTCGAGATGGTTACAAACTGAGCACGAGCCACTTTCTACAACTCAATCTTGAGCTTCGTTTCGTTTGAGCTCGCTCAAATTTTAGTATAACTTGAGTTGCGCCTAGTCCAACTCGCTCAAACTCAACTCATTTGCAGGCCTATAGCAGGGCCTTTCGTGCTGGTGCACCGGGCTTTCATTTTGCTCAGGGAAGGGGTTCCCATCAGCTAAAATGCAAGGCAGCGCATTCATTTCCCCCAACAAGGAAAGCCGCCAATGTCGGCGGCGATGCACAAGCGGCATTAGGCCGGCGATGGTGCAGGACGCGGGCATCTTCCTTCCCTCGATGTTTCTCTCCTCTGCAAACCAAAAAGAACACTATCACAAAAGGAACATTGTTTCCTCAGTGTGTACTACACTGTGTAGTAAGAAATGTTTCCCCTATTGTTGTTCCCTCGACGAGTTCCGCTTATTATTGTTAGTTCCTAGCAGAACTGAAGCAGCGTTGATGCCCCTTATCTGGCAAACAATGACCCCTCATGAAGTTAAGCTCTTCACCTGGCTGGCCATTCAAAAGAAGTGTCTAAACCATAGACAATCTCACAAAAAGAAGATAGCCAACATATTTCGCTTCGCCCTCCCTACAACATGGACTATGAATCATACATCTTTTTGGGGCTGGCTTTTGGGGCGTCTGCCTAATGAAGTTTAACTTCCCTTTTCCAGATGGTCTAAGGCACATAAGGCAAATTCTTCACTAAGAATTTTGGCTCCCCTAGATCAGCATCAGGGGAAGCAGGTTTCATCAGCGACTGCATCATTTCATCCATAAGTGGATCAACACCAAATAGTTTTGCAGAATTCTCTTGAGGAATATGAAGTGAGGTACTCCGAAACAATTCCATAGCCGGAGCCTTGTAATGCATTGACTCAGTCATCCAGTCCAGCACCCAAGTGGTGTAATCATCCGGATCCTTAGATCTGTGAAGGTTGCATAGAACTGGATGATGATTTCTTCATTCTAGTCATAGATTTCAGAGCAAAAGCTCAGAAGGCCTACTTCATATAGACTTTGAAGAACTGGTGTGAAACATCTGATGGACTCCATGTTAACATGAGGAATGTGATGATGGGGAAAAAACTTGTTCTTCTCAGACAACACTTAGGAATAGTAATTCACTTGAGCTTTAGTCCAGAAATTCCTTCTTCAAATTTGGGCTGAGTCATATGGTGGTTCGCCTATAGAGAAATTCTTCTCAGCAAAGAAGTCTTCAACATTGAATTTAGGACTTTTGCATGTCTTCTGACCTGTCTGCCTTGGGAGTGAAGACTTGGATTGCAATGTCATGATCTTCTTCCTCACATGAAGGACGGGACGAAGGGAGCCAGTGGAACCGGCCTTGTTAGTGACAACATCAGCCTTTGCAACTTCTTCAGTTATGGCCATTAGAATAGTTTCCGTGTCCGTAGAACAAATAGAACCTTCATGCTTAGCTTGAGAAATTTCAACTGTTGTAGGTGGAGGAGGTGCAAATATCTCATTTCCCTCATTCTGCACACATTCTCTTCAGCTGATGCAGTTGGAATTTCTTCAGCGATGGTTGATATGTCTCTAACGTATCTATAGTTTTTCTATTGTTTCATGCTATTATATTATCAATCTTGTATGCTTCATATGCCATTTTATATCATTTTTGTGCACTAACCTATTAACTTAGTGCCTAGTGTCGGTTTCTGTTTTTGCGAATTTCTTTGATTCGCTGAAAAACCATACCAAACAAAGTCCAAACATGATGAAACTTTGCGGTGATTTTTTCTGGACCAGAAGAGATCCTAGAATCATCAGGGAGATACCAGAAGATGCATGGTCTCTACTACGCAACTTTATTCTTGTAGACACGTGTTGGGCCTCCAAGCGCAGAGTTTTGTAGGACAATAGGAATTTTCCCTCAAGTGGATGACCTAAGGTTTATCAATCCGTGAGAGGTGTAGGATGAAGATGGTCTCTGTCAAACGACCCTGCAACCAAATATAAGAAATCTCTTGTGTCCCCAACACACCCAATACAATGGCAAATTGTATAGGTGCACTAGTTCGGCGAAGAGATGGTGATAAAAGTGTAATATGGATGGTAGAAATATATTTTTATAATCTGAATAAATAAAAACAACAAGGTATCAAATAGTAAACGGGCACAAAAACGGTATTGCAATGCTTGAAAATGAGGCCTAAGGTCCGTACTTTCGCTAGTGCAATCTCTCAACAATGCTAATATAATTGGATCATATAACCACCCCTCAAAGTGCGATGAAGAATCACTCCAAAGTTCCTATCTAGTGGAGAGCATAAGAATAAATTGTTTGTAGGGTACGAAACCACCTCAAAGCTATTCTTTCCGTTCGATCTATTCAAGAGTTCGTACTAAAATAACACAAAGCTATTCTTTCCATTCGATCTATCCTAGAGTTCATACTAAAATAAGACCAAAGCAAATTCTTATTCATAATACTCAATCCAACACAAAGTACTTCAAAGAGTGCCCCAAGATTTCTACCGGAGAAACAAACACAAGAACGTGCATCAACCCCTATGCATAGGTTACCCCAATGTCACCTCGGGAATCCACGAGTTGAGTGCCAAAACATATATCAAGTGAATCAATACGATACCCCATTGTCACAACGAGTATTCAATTACAAGACATATATCAAGTGCTCTCAAATCCATAAAAGTATCCAATCCGATAACAACGAAATCTCAAAGGGAAAAACTCAATTCATCACAACAAGATAGAGAGGGGAAAACACCATATGATCCGACTATATTAACAAAGCCCGCGATACATCAAGATCGTGACATCTCAAGAACACGAGAGAGAGAGAGAGAGATTAAACACATAGCTACTGGTACAAACCCTCAGCCCCGAGGGTGGACTACTCCTTCCTCATCGTGGTGGCCGCCGGGATGATGAAGATGGCCACCGGAGATGATTCCCCCCTCCGGCAGGGTGCCGGAAAGGGTCTAGATTGGTTTTCGGTGGCTACAGAGCCTTGCAGCGGCAGAACTTCTGATCTAGGTTCACCCCGAAGGTTTCTGGAATTTTTGGGAATTTATAGGGTAAAGAGGGGATGCGGGAGGCCACCGAGGTGGGCACAACCCACCTGGGCGCGCCTGGGCCCCCAGGCACGCCCTGGTGGGTTGTTCCCCCCTCGGGGCACCCCCAGGTGCTTCTCTAGCCCAACTTGGGTGTTCTGGTCCATAAAAAATCTCCAAAAAGTTTCGCGGTGTTTGGACTCCGTTTGATATTGATTTCCTGCGGTGTAAAAAACAAGCAAAAAACAGCAACTGGCACTGGGTCAATAGGTTAGTCCCAAAAAATGATATAAAGTTGCTATAAAATGATTGTAAAACATCCAAGGATGATAATATAACGGCATGAATACTTTATAAATTATAGATATGTTGGAGATATATCAGCATCCCCAAGCTTAATTCCTACTCGTCCTCGAGTAGGTAAATGATAAAAGAAATAATTTATGAAGTGTGAATGCTAGCAAAGTGCACAAATTTGATCAATGACAATTTCAATCACTTTTCCTAGCATCATAACAACAATTGTTTCTTATAAAATGTCTCATGTTTAAAGTAGCAACCAATTCACATGTTAAGGTTCAAACAATGAATTCTCTTGAAACTCAACAACCTATGTTCTCAATCACCAAGCAATTGTAATTAAACTTATTCAACAGAGTTTAAATAAGAGCTCCACATACTCAACCATCATATAGTCTTCTATGATTGCTAACACTCACCGCATACACATGAGCAAAACGTTTCAACCGGACACATAGAAAGATAGGGGCTTATAATTTCGCCTCCCAACGTATACACCTCAAGGGTGATGTCAACAATAATAACTCATGCTACCCATATCCAACTGGATATATGTGCCTAGATCTTTCCTCACCACATGATGCTTGCCAAAAGAGAAAACTAAAAAGGAATAGAGAGAAAAACTTTGACTCTTTGCATAAAAGTTAATACTGAAAAGTAAAAGATAGGCCATTCGCAGAGGGAAGCAGAGGTTGCCATGCGCTTATTTGTTTGTATGCTCAACCCCTTAGTGCAAAATAACGTCACGTTATATTGCCCCTTATGATAGCAACCTTTATTATGAAGTCTGTCGCTTTTATTCTTTGCCATCACAAGTTCGTACAACGCTCAATTTTCTCTTACACTAAATGATCTAACATTTTTAGAAGCAATTTTTATTGCCTTATTGCACCTATGACAACTTACTTGAAGGATCTTATTCAATCCCTAGGTAGGTATGGTGGACTCTTGAAAATAAGATTTGGGTTTAAGGGTTTTTGGATGCACAAGTAGTATCTCTACTTGGTGCGGAATTTTTGGTTAGCAAAGATGGGGGGAAAGCACCACATGTCGAAGGATCTATGACAATATAACTTCTATGTGAATATGAACAAACATAAACCATTACGTTGTCTTCCTTGCCCAATGTCAACAATTTTGGCATATAATATTTTGATGGGGGCTCACAATCACAAAAGATTTCTAAGATAGTGTATTTGCATGTGAAAGTTCTCTTCCTTATACTAATTATTCGTGAATTGCTTGTATGACCAATGTTGTGATTTTCAAGCCTCAAAATATTTCACTTTCTAAACCCAATGTGAAGCTACTACTATGCATGATATGAACATATAATTTCAACATCATGATATTCAATTCATTCAACAATTTACTCATAGGATATATGTGAAGCACAAGAGTAAATGTCAAGCTACTCCAAAAAGATATAAGTGAAGATCATGGGCATAATATTTCTTTCTCTCAAGTTAATTTAAGTGAAGCAAGAGAGAATTTCTTCAAAAATACTAAAGCACACCGTGCTAAAAAAGATATAAGTGAAGCACTAGAGCAATTCCACAGAAAAGAGCTTCGTTGACGGGATGTGCGTGCCGTTTACCTAGCCTCCCTGACAACTATTTGAGGATTCTATTTTATTTAAAAAATATCAGATCTAAGTACTTTATTAAAACATCAAGCAAAAAAATGACATTCCAAGGATAGCACAACTCATGTGAAGAAGCAAAAACTTAGGCTCAACCGATACTAACCGATAATTGTTGAAGAAGAAAGGTGGGATGCCTACCGGGGCATCCCCAAGATTAGATGCTTGAGACTTCTTGAATATTATCTTGGGATGCCTTGGGAATCCCCAAGCTTGAGCTTTTGTGTCTCATTAATTCTTCCCATATCATGGTTTTCCTAAATCTCAAAAGCTTCATTCACACAAAACTCAACAAGAACTCGTGAGATAAGTTAGTATAAACTAATGCAAAAACCTTATCATTCTCTACTGTAGAAAATCACTAAAATTATTATTCAACATTGCATACTAAATACCTCTGCATATTTAATACTCCTATCCTCAAATAGGATCATTAAACAAGCAAACATAACAGCAATCTGCCAAAACAGTACAATCTGTAAAGAATGCAAGAGTATCAATACTTATTCAATTACAAAAGTTATGAAAATTTACCACCCTGTAGAAAATATATTAGAGCTTATTTTGCAAAAAGTTTCAACATTTTATCATATTTTGACTTTTCTAAGGAATTTTTGCAACATCGATAAACTTTCTGTTTTCAAACAGCAACATGTAGACTTGTAAAATAAGCATAGTAAAGGCTATCAATGCCACTTTTATGGAAATTAAAGATGCAAAACATTATTATAAATAACAGCAAGCAAATAAAATTAAAATAAAATGACGCTCCAAGCAAAACTCATATCATGTGACAAATGAAAACATACACTACTAGAATCAGCTTCTTTGCCGTCTGCCATGGCAGACGGCAAAGGCATGGATCACGGACGGCAAACTTCTTTGCCGTCCACCAGCAGACGGCAAACTTTCCGGCTGAACACGTGCTAGCAAAGGCCTTCTTTGCCGTCCGCTTCCTGGAAACGGACGACAAAGGATTGTGCCATTCGCCATCTGAGGCCAGCAGACGGCAAAGACAACGGACGGCAGTGCGGTGGCGTGAGAGCCGTTAGGGGGTTATCGGCGCTCTTTGCCGTCTGCCAGCGGACGGTAAAGAGTCAAAGCTCTTTGGCGTCCACTGACAGACGGCAAAGAGCTCAGCTAGGCAGCACTGGGAAGCTGCCACGTGGCCAGCTATGCCGTCCGCCAGCGGACGGCAAAGTGATTTGAATCTTTGCCGTCTGCTGGCGGACGGCAAAGTGACCAAATAGGCAGCCAGTGTTCCCAGTTTTTACAGGTAGTTGCCACGTGTCCTCTTTGCCGTCAAAGAGGCTACATATCCCCTGTTTTTATTTGAATCCATTTAATTTCACAGGAATTCACACACAGATATACATATTTTTTTCACATGCACAACAGACATATGATGTATCCAACACATAGCTCCATCCATGACAACATATATACATAATAAGAAACAGAGTTGCATCCATACATATTACAGTAACATCACAATGTTCATCCAACACATTGTTCCATGCATCCATATAACAAGTTCCACATTTTTCATCGATACAAATGAAAAAAAGAAAAGGGAAACAAGCACTCCACCCATGCAAGCTTCCATATAGTGAATTAAATCTGCAAAATGGGAAACAAGAAAGTTAGAAGACTAGAATTAGAAGAAGAAGAAAATGAAGAAGAAGAAGAAGTAAGCATATATACTTAGGTAAAATGGAGCTAACCTAGCTAATTATGCTATTTTTGAGTGAACTACGCATATTATGCCATTTTTGATATAACTTAGAGCTAACTTCATTTTGGAGAAGAAGAAGAAGAAGAAAACTAGAAGAAGAAGAAGACTAGAAGAAGAAGTTCTTCTTCTTTTTCTTCTTCTTCTTCTTCTTCTTCTTCCTGGATTTTGTTCATCTTATTATGTCATTTGTGGACTAAATAGGCTAAATTATGTAATAAATGGACTAAATAGGCTAAATAAGAAGAAAAATGCCATTTTTTAGCTTACCTACCTAATTATGCCATTTTTGACCTAACTAAGCATATTATGCCATTTTTGATATAACTTAGAGCTAACTTCATTTTGGAGAAGAAGAAGAAAACTAGAAGAAGAAGAAGAAGAAGACTAGAAGAAGAAGAAGACTAGAAGAAGATCAAAAATGGGATCGGTGTCCTCGCCGACCATGTCGTCGAGGAGGTTGTCGACGTCCGGGAAGAAGTCGTCGTCGGGGAAGTAGTCGTCGGAGTCCGGGGCGTCCGTGATGAAGAAGTCAGTGGTCGCGATGAGGGCTCCCCAAAAACCTTATCACCCTTCTCCCGTACAGGACTCAAAAAGGTGTGGTTTCTTCTTCTTCTTCTTCTTCTTCTTCTTCTTCTTCTTGCTCTTCTTCTTCTTCTTCTTCCTCTTCCTTGATTTTCTTCATCTTATTATGTCATTTGTGGACTAAATAGGCTAAATTATGTCAAAAATGGACTAAATAGGCTAAATAAGAAAAAAATACCATTATCACGGAGGTGTAGGAATGGTCGGGGCTGCGCCAGTGCCAGACGGAGGTGAAGGACCGGTCGGGGTTCCGGCGTTGGCAGGCGCAGAAGGATTGGTCGATGCTTGTCGGGAGCCATGCTGCACCAAAGATCATTTCCAATAATGTCTCGTTAGCAAGTTCACAAACTGAAATGTGAATAGTAGTAACTAACGACCATTCAAATCAAACTCACCGTGGTCGTCGGAGCAATCTGGGGCATCGGCGGAGGGGCCTGACCGTTTTTCTCGCACATGGTCTGCACATTTGGTTCTCAGGAGTCAGTCATATAAGATAGTAATGCAAACATTACATGCATGATTGGGCTAAATATGCACGAGAAACGTACCACGATGAGCTCGTATAGGGCCCAGTTAGCGTTGTCGTTCCGGTTCCTCTCCTCCTCCAACAGCTTAGCCGTCCTCTCCTCCAGCTCCCTCTCCCTCTCCGCCGCCTCCCTTTTTGCCTCCTCCAAAAGTGCCTGGGTCTTCAATCTCTCTTTCTCAACCAATGCCTGCAACACACCACTCCTCGTTAGCATTGTAAGCATCGACGGACATACACACAATGTAATGGAGGAAAGGTGAGAGAGTCCGTATAACTAACCGCCATGGCGAGCTCTGCGGGCCGTGCACAAGGCGTTATCTCAGGATCAGAGCTACTCAGGCGCTCCTTGATCTGCGGGAGAGTCCTAGGACAACGCATCAGTCCATCACCAATGGCTTGAGAGCCATGGGACCTCCCGCCACCAGATATCATCACCAGCTCTGTATCAAAAGGATCCTGGCTCGGGTTAAAGTCCTCCCCTTTCCTCGCCTTCCCATGGTCTTTGTACTTCACAAGCTTGTGGTGGGAGGAGATGTTGGTGAAGCTCTCTGGATGATCTAGGTCAGACTCCGTGAATGGCTTGGCCTTCTTGTACGGGGCCATATGGGCCATGCCATAGAGGTCGAACAGATTTGGCACATGCTTCTTATGGTGGTGCGCCTGAGAGAGAGGAACAAAATATTAGTTAAGGGCTCAAGCTAGCATGAAGAATGATATTGCTATGTAAATAGGTCATTTTGGAGCTAAGAAAGGTTATTATGTCATTTTCGAGGTAACCAAGATTATTATGCCATTTTGACCAAAGTATGCTAATTATGTCATCATTGAGCTATCCAAGGTCATTATGTCATTTTAGAGCTAATTATGTCATGAATGAACTAGCTAAGATTAGTTTAGGTCGTTATTGAGCTATCGAAGGTAGTTATGCCATTTTTTAACTAACCTTAGCATATTAAGTCATTTTATAGAGCTATCTAAGGTTATTATGTCATTTTATAGCTAATTATGTCATGAATGAACTAGCTAAGATTAGTTTAGGTCGTTATTGAGCTATCGAAGGTAGTTATGCCATTTTTAACTAACTAAAGCATATTAAGTCATTTTATAGAGCTATCTAAGGTTATTATGTCATTTTGGAGCTAAATATGTCATAAATGAACTATCGAAGGTAGTTATGCCATTTTTTAACTAACTAAGCATATTAAGTCATTTTGGAAGGGATAAATGCTAGCATGCAGAATGAAATTGCATGAATCATGTACCAAACCACATACCCAGTTATCCCCGTACTCAAACAGGTTGGAGCTCCCTTGATGGTGTGGCACACCTTCCATTTGGTCTCGCTTATCCTTGGCCCTCTGGTGTTCGACTAGCCATTCGGGAGAGCACCACGCATCCACCAACGCCTCCCAACAGTCCATCTTATCCACACACCATCTCGGGGGCACCTAAGTTAGTCAAGAGAAATTTTAGCGCTACGCCTACGAATCAAATCAAGAAAACTAAGTTCAAGGCCTTAAGAATAGGTAATTACCTGCATTTACTTCTCCTTACTCAGAAACTTGCCGTGACACTTATTCTTGGCCCTCCTAATACCCTTCGAGGCTTAGTAGTCTCGAACGGCCTGCACTCGAGCCTCGTGCCGTAAGTTCTGAAGTACGCGCTTGCACTCGGTTTTGACAACCATAGACACGGCCTCCTGCTCTCCCTCTGAAACCCTGTAGAAGGTCTGCAATCAAACAAGACAATACTGATTAGTACAATCACTAGGTAGTGTTGACTTTTAATTCAGTAAAGGAGAAATTACCCAAAACCAATGGAACACCATGTCGGCCACCGTCTCGCACAAGACACTGACGACCATCTTCCCCGGCGGGGCCGGGGCAAACGAGTACAGCTCCCAGCTCAGTGCTAGCTATGGAAACTGACCCTCACTAGGCAACGTGACCAACCCAGAGAAGTGCTGCCGGCAAATCACACCAAGGACCTAGTTGGGCCTGCGGACACAGCGGGGGTATACCCAGCCCCTGCAGTATGACAAGGCCAACGCATTAGATATTAATTTGAAGGAACATGAAGGCAAAAGGTTAAAAAATATTAAATGCACTTACTTCAACCCTTTAGGCGCAATCAACCACCTCTGGTCGGGGGTCGCCGGCACGGGCGGGAGCTTTGTACAGCCATGTTTTTAGACCTTCTTGCCCTTCTCAACCAGCTCGTCGTCAAAGTAGCTATCATCTGAAAAGGTGTCCTAGCTACCATCCTCTGGGCCACTAGCCTCCGAAGTCTCGTGGGAAGAAGACTGCGGGATCAGAGTCTTCTAGAACGAAGACCCCGTGACCGAAGTCTTCTGGGACGAAGACTCTGGGACCGAACTCACGTGGGGCGAAGGATCGGCGACCCGAGTCTGGTGAGGCGAATTATCAGCGACCGGAGGCTCATGGACCGGAGTCCGAGACGGGTCCATGTCAGACGGAGCAGTCCTGTGGTCGGGTGAATCAGCTGAGGGTGGCGGCGAGGAAGGCATAACAGCCTTCCTTCCTCTCCCGCTGCCACGTCCACCTCTACCAGCCTTCTTCGTCCTCCCTCGACCTCTCCCAGCCGATGAAGAAGCGCCCGCCGCAGTTGTCTGCATACTGTCTAGCAGCACTCTCCGGAGGGGCTGGGCTGGAATAATGGAACCACCCCTCCCAGTAGCGCTCGCAGGAGGCTCGGGGCGCTCTGGACCCTTGCCCACCATCCTGTCAACACCTGCAATGAAAAAAAGTAAACGAAATTAGTACAACATAAAAAATTGGATACCTGACATGAACATAATAATATGTATATAATTTAAGTGTATCATCATCATGAACATAATAAAAATACACCCGATCAACACAAATATTAATATATATGATGTTTTGCATAGTAAAATCGAAAAATATACAACCTAGCTCATAATTCACAAATATATGACCCCGTCGGGGTCGGGGTCGGGGTGTGGTTGTGGTGTTAGGGTGTCGGGGTCGATCGGGGTGTCAGGGTGTCGGGGTCGGGGTCGGGGTGTGCTGTCAGGGTGTCGGGATGTGGTGTCAGGGTGTCGGGGGTCGTGGTCGGGGTGGGGGGGGGTCGGGGTGTCGATTGTCGGGGTCTCAGGGTGTCGGGGTGTCGGCGTGTCGGTGGTCGGGGTCGGGGTGTCGGTGGTCGGGGTGTCAGGTGCCGGGGTGTCGGTGGTCGGAGTCGGGGTCGGGGTCAAGGTGTCGGTGGTCGGGGTGTCGGTGGTCGGGGTCGGGTTCGGGGTGTGGTGTCAGGGTGTCGGGGTCGGGGTGTTGTGTCGGGGTCGGGGTGTCAGGGTGTCGGGGTCGGGGTCGGGGTCGAGGTGTGGGTCGGGGTGTGATGTCAGGGTGTTGGGGGTCGGGGGTTGGGGTGGGGGGTCGGGGTGTCAATTGTCGGGGTGTCAGGTGTCGTGGTGTCGGTGGTCGGGGTGTCGGTGGTCTTCTTCTTCTCCCCCTCTCCTCTAGCTTTCTTCTTCTCCTCCTCCTCTCGTCTTTCTTCTTCTTCTTCTTCTTCTTCTTCTTCTTCTTCTTCTTCTTCTTCTTCTTCTTCTTCTTCTTCTTCTTCTTTTCTTCTTCTAGTTTCCTCTTCTTCTACTTTTCTTTCATCTTTCTTCTTCCTATTCTATTTATCTAAGACTAAACCTAAACCTAAAAGCTCAAAACTAAACCTAAACCTAGCACTAACTAAAACAAAACCTAGCACTAACTAAAACTAAACACTAACCTAGAACAAAACAGGAAAAAACAGAACAAAAAAACAGGAAAAAAACTAACCTTGCTCCGGCGAGGTTGGCCGGTGGGGTGGGGCGGCGCAGGGGAGTAGTCCGGCGACGGGGCGCAACAGGGCGGCGTAGGGGAGTCCGGCGACGGGGCGCGACAGGGCGGCGCAGGGGAGTAGTCCGGCGACGAGCGCGGCGGCCGCCGCGGCCTGGCTCCTGCCGCGGTGGGGCTGGCCGGCGGCGGGGGCTGGGTCCTGGGGGCGGGGCGGCGCAGGGGAGGAGTCCGGCGACGGGGCGGCCGCCGCGGCCTGGCTCCTGTTGGGGCCTGGCTACTGCCGCGGCAGTGCTGGACGGCGGCAGGGCTGGCCGGCGGCGGGGGCTGGGTCCTAGGGGCAGGGCGGGCCGGCAGCGGCGACTGCGGCAGCGGCGACAGGAGGGGAGGCGGGCGCGCGGGAGGGAGAGAGAAAGAGAGAGAGAGGGGAGACGACAGAGCCGCCCGTTAAGTGGGCCTTCTTTGCCGTCTGCAGACGGCAAAGAGGGCAACCGTTGGGGCTGGCCCACAAAACCTCTTTGCCGTCCGCTAGCAGACGACAAAGAAGCTCACCTAGCCACGCCGTGCCCTGTGGGGCCCACCTGGCTCTTTGCCGTCTGCCTTTTAGCTCTTTGTCGTCAGCTGACTGACGGTAAAGAAGCAGCTGACGACAAATACTCTTTTTGCCATCAGCACTTTCTTTGCCGTTTGTTTCCTCAAAGCGGATGGCAAAGAACCTCTTTGCCGTCAGCTCACGGACGGCAGAGAGATGGCAGACGGCAAAATGCCAGATTTCAGTAGTGATAGCTCCAAGTGAGGTTGCCGATAATGTTGGAGACGAAAGAGGGGATGCCTTCCGGGGCATCCCCAAGCTTAGTTGCTTGGATCTTCCTTGAATATTTCCTTGGGGGTGCCTTGGGCATCCCCAAGCTTAGGTTCTTGTCACTCCTTACTCTCCTCATATCGATATCTCATCCAAAACTTGAAAACTTCAATCACACAAAACTTAACGAAACTTTGTGAGATAGGTTAGTATGATAAAGAGCAAACCATTCCACTTTTGGTACTGCCAAACACAAGATTTATTTTTGTTATCACACAATGCCTACTGTAGCATATCATTTCTACAATTTATATTGAGCAATATAAGCCATAGAAACTGGAAAACAAGCAAACTATGCATTGAAAACGGAATCTGTCAAAAACAAAACAGTCTGTAGTAATCTGTACTCAAATCATACTTCTGCTACTCCAAAAATTCTGAAACAATTAGGAACACGTGAGCAATTTGTATATTAATCTTATGCAACAAGAATCAACTCAAAATCACTCTTCTGTTAAAAACAAGAATTATTTTCGTGAGCACAAAAGTTTCTGTTTTTCAGCAAGATCAAATCAACTATCACCCAACATGATCCCAAAGGCTTTACTTGGTACTTTATTGAAACAAAAGCTATAAAACATGATTACTACAGTAGCATAATCATGTGAACACACAAAAATAGTAGGTAAAAGTGTTGGGTTGTCTCCCAACAAGTGCTTTTCTTTAATGCCTTTTAGCTAGGCATGATGATTTCAATGATGCTCGCATAAAAGATAAGAATTGAAACATAAAGAAAGCATCATGAATCATAAGTTCCTCTCTCATAATAATTTTCAGTAGCATCATGAATAGATTCATCAATATAACCATCACATAAAGCATTCTTTTCATGACCCAAAAGCATAGAAAATTTATTACTCTCCATATAAGCAATTTTATCATCATTCATAATAGTGGGAGTATCATAGGAAACTCGAATACTATAAATTGTTCCCACACTAAAAGAGTAATATTCAGTAAAAGGATAATCAAAATTATGACAATAATTATCACTACTTTTATAACATAAGTATCATCACAATGATCATCATAAGTAGGAGGCATGCAATCATCATAGAAAATTTGATCATTCAAAGTAAGGGGGCTAAAAATATCATCTCCATTAAGCATAGCATCCCCAATATTGGGACAAACATTAATTGCAGCAAATAAATTATCAAACATGTCATCTCATCAAATATAGCATCCCCAAGCTTGTGGCTAGCTTGGCATATCATAAGCATAATCACTCTCATCATTAATAGTACGAATAACACCAACGGTATAACAATTGGTATCATCATAATTTCCCAAGTTGGTGCCAAAAAGATTTCCAGGATTATAAGAAGTATCATTATCTTCCCAATCATAGTCATCAAAACAAGCAATGGACATAACAAAATCATCAATAGTGCTCTCGAACATTGTGCCATAAGACATAGACACAATATCATCATCAAGTGCATCATCCTCCACAATTATTTTTGATTCATTTTCATGAGGCACAACAATAATAGGAGCAACACCATTTGGGAGAGATACCTTTTTACCTCTGTTCTTTCTTCTTTTCTTCTTCTTCCCCACACCATGTGTGAGTTTAATTAATTTTTTCAAGCTTCTTGTTGAAGAGATTGATTGGATAGGAAGCTCCTCCTCGTTACCTGATTCATCATAATAAACACTAGGAGGGTATTGGGAAATATTTTCCTTTCATTAGTACTCTCTTCATATTCTATTTTTTTGTCTTTAGATAGTTGGCAATATAAGGATTCTCAATGCAATTTACCGCACTAAACATATAAATTTCCTCTAGATCAAAATCAAGAAATCTCTCGAGATTAAATTTTGGAATACCCTTAGTTATATGTTTCATTTCTTCATACCCCAAAAGAAGACTAAGCTCTTTATGATGCTCAAGGGTAATCAAGTTATCGCAATTTTTGGACACTATTTGATCATGAAAGAATTTGCGTTGAAGATTTAAATGGCCACGTTCATTGCAAAGTTCACAAGGATGGCGAAAAAATAAATCTTTCAGCACAATCATCAAGCCTCTCTTGCAACTTTTTCGTTTATAAATATTTATGCTTCTTACAAAATCTATCTTCCCTTTTTTGTGTGCAAATGCACTCCCAATTCACTCCAAAAAAATTGACATGCTTATAAGAAACATTTTTGTCATGACTTGTGCAATCATCATTAGCATTTTGGATATTCAAAGAATTCATACTAACAACATTGCAATCATGCTCATCATTCAAATATTTTGTGCCAACCATTTTATTGACTTCTTCTTCAAACAATTGAGCACAATTTTTCGATCCATCATTTTCAAGAAAGATATTATAAAGATGATCAATAATATGATGCAACCTCAATTCCATTTTTATGTAGTTTTATTTTATAAACCAAACTAGTGATAAAACAAGAAATTAAAGATTCAATTGCAAGATCTAAAGATATACCTTCAAGCACTCATCTCCCCGGCAACTGTGCCAGAAAAGAGCTTGATGTCAACTACGCAACTTTATTCTTGTAGACACGTGTTGGGCCTCCAAGCATAGAGTTTTGTAGGACAGTAGCAATTTCCCCTCAAGTGGATGACCTAAGGTTTATCAATCTGTGAGAGGTGTAGGATGAAGATGGTCTCTCTCAAACGACCCTGCAACTAAATACAAGAAATCTCTTGTGTCCCCAACACACCCAATACAATGGCAAATTGTATAGGTGCACTAGTTCGGCGAAGAGATGGTGATAAAAGTGTAATATGGATGGTAGAAATATATTTTTATAATCCAAATAAATAAAAACAGCAAGGTAGCAAATAGTAAACGGGCACAAAAATGGTATTGCAATGCTTGAAAATGAGGCCTAGGGTCCGTAATTTCGCTAGTGCAATCTCTCAACAATGCTAATATAATTGGATCTTATAACCACCCCTCAAAGTGCGATGAAGAATCACTCCAAAGTTCCTATCTAGCGGAGAACATAATAATAAATTGTTTGTAGGGTACGAAACCACCTCAAAGCTATTCTTTCTGTTCGATCTATTCAAGAGTTCGTACTAAAATAACACAAAGCTATTCTTTCCGTTCGATCTATCCTAGAGTTCGTACTAAAATAAGACCAAAGCAAATTCATATTCATAATACTCAATCCAAGACAAAGAAGTTCAAAGAGTGCCCCAAGCTTCCTACCGGAGAAACAAAGACAAGAACGTGCATCAACCCCTATGCATAGATTACCCCAATGTCACCTCGGGAATCCGCAAGTTGAGTGCCAAAACATATATCAAGTGAATCAATATGATACCCCATTGTCACCACGAGTATTCAATTGCAAGACATATATCAAGTGCTCTCAAATCCATAAAAGTATTCAATCCGATAATAATGAAATCTTAAAGGAAAAAACTCAATTCATCACAACAAGATAGAGAGGGGAAAACACCATATTATCTGACTATATTAACAAAGCCCGCGAAGAACACGAGAGAGAGAGAGAGATTAAACACATAGCTACTGGTACAAACCCTCAACCCCGAGGGTGGACTACTCCCTCCTCGTCGTGGTGGCCGCCGAGATGATGAAGATGGCCACGGGAGATGATTCCTCCCTCCGGTAGGGTGCCGAAAAGGGTCTAGATTGGTTTTTTGTGGCTACAGAGCCTTGCGGCGATGAAACTTCTTATCTAGGTTCATCCCGAGGGTTTTTGGAATTTTTGGGAATTTATAGGGAAAAGAGGGGGTGTGGGAGGCCACCGAGGTGGGCACAACCCAACTGGGCGCGCCTGCCCCCCCAGGCGCGCCCTGGTGGGTCGTGCCACCCTCGGGGCACCCCCAGGTGCTTCTCTGGCCTATCTTGGGTGTTCTGGTCCGTAAAAATCTCCAAAAAAATTCACGGTGTTTGGACTCCGTTTGATATTGATTTCCTGCGATGTAAAAAACAAGCAAAAAACATCAACTGGCACTAGGCACTGGTCAATAGGTTAGTCCCAAAAAATGATATGAAGTTGCTATAAAATGATTGTAAAACATCCAAGAATGATAATATAACGGCATGAATACTTCGTAAATTATAGATATGTTGGAGACGTATCAATGCACGAGGGAGCTAGAAGCTCAAGGGGCGCACCCTAGGGGGGTGGTCGCACCATCAGTAGTTGTGGGGCCCATGTGGCTCCGCTCGACCTAATATCTGGCCTATAAACTCCCTAATATTCCAAAAAATGAAGCGAAACCCGAAACAATTTTATCGCCGTCTCAAGGTTCTGTTCTTCCGTGATCCCATCTGGAGGCCTTTTTCGGTACTCTGTCGGAGGGTGAAACCATTGGTTAGGTGCTACTTCTTGAGCTTGCGTTGGTTTTTCCCTTGAAGAGGAAAGGGTGATGCAGCAAAGTAGAGATAAGTATTTCCCTCAATTAAGAACCAAGGTATCAATCCAGTAGAAGGAACACACAAGTCACCAATAGTTGCACCTAGACAAACAAACAACTACTTGCACCCAACGCGATAAAGGGGTTGCCAATCCCTCCTTCACGGTTACTTGGAAAGATGAAATCTGATAGAGATAGGCATAAAGATAATTAAAAGTGCAAAATAAAGTAAAGGTAAATAAATTGCAGCAAGGTATTGATGTTTGCTTGAACTACGTTGATATTTCCCCAAAGAGGAAGGGATGATGCAGCACAACAATGCCAGGTATTTTCCTCAGTGATGAGACCAAGGTTATCGAACTAGTAGGAGAACCACGTAACACTACGTGAACGGCACCTGCACACAAATAACAAATAATCGCAACCCGACGTATTAAAGGGGTTGTCAATCCCTTTCGGGTAACGGCGCCAGAAATTGGCAAGTAGATGGGATAAAATTGTGATAGGTTGGATAAATAGATCTCGCGGGAACGCAAGATAAAATAAATAAGTAAAAATTACAGCATTGTATTTTTGTATTTTTGGTTCGATAGATCTGAAAATAAAAGCAAATAAAAATAGATAGCAAAGGCAAATATAATAAAGAAGAGACCCATGGGCCGTAGATTTCACTAGTGGCTTCTCTCGAGAAAAATAGCATACGGTGGGTAAAGAAATTACTGTTGGGCAATTAATAGAACTTCAAATAATCATGACAATATCCAGGCAATGATCATTATATAGTCATCACGTCCAAGATTAGTAGACCGACTCCTGCCTGCATCTACTACTATTACTCCACACATCGACCGCTATCCAGCATGCATCTAGTGTATTAAGTTCATGGAGAAACAGAGTAATGCAATAAGAACGATGACATGATGTAGACAAGATCTATTTATGTAGAAATATACCCCATCTGTTATCCTTAATAGCAACAATACATACGTGTCGGTTCCCCTTCTGTCACTGGGATCAAGCATCGTAAGATCGAACCCATCACAAATCACCTCTTCCCTTTGCAAGATAAATAGATCAAGTTGGCAAAACAAAACCCACATATCGGAGAAGAAATACGAGGCTATAAGCAATCATGCATATAAGAGATCAAAGAAGACTCAAATAACTTTCATGGATAAAAACATAGGTCTGATCATAAACTCAAAGTTCATTGAATCCCAACAAACACACCGCAAAAAGAGTTACATCATATGGATCTCTAAGAGACCATTGTATTGAGAATCAAAAGAGAGATAGGAAGCCATGTAGCTACTAACTACAGACCCGTAGGTCTACAATGAACTACTCACGCATCATCGAGGAGGCACCAATGCGGATGATGAACCCCTCCGTGATGGTGTCTAGATTGGATCTGGTGGTTCTGGAACTTGCGGCTGCTGGAATTGATTTTTGTCGACTCCCCTAGGGTTTCTGGAATATTGGGGTATTTATAGAGCAAAGAGGCGGTGCGGGAGGCCACCGAGGTGGCACAACCCACCTGGGCGCGCCTGGCGGCCTAGGCGCGCCCTGGTGGGTTGTGCGCCCCTCGGGGCACCCCAGGTGCTTCTCCGGCCCATTGGGTGTCTTCTGGTCCATAAAAATTCCACAAAAAGTTTCGTTGCATTTGGACTCCGTTTGGTATTGATTTCCTGCGATGTAAAAAACATGTCGAAAACAACAACTGGCACTTGGCACTATGTCAATAGGTTAGTACGAAAAAATGATATAAAATGACTATAAAATGATTATAGAACATCCAAGAATGATAATATAACAGCATGGAACAATCAAAAATTATAGATACGTTGGAGACGTATCAGCCATGTAGTCGACGTTCACATGACACCAATAAGGGAATCACAACATACATACCATCAAAATATCGAACACATACCAAATTCACATGATTACTTGCAACAAGATTTCTCCCGTGACCTCAAGAACAAAAGTAACTACTCATAAATAATAATCATGCTCAAGATCAGAGGGGTATTAAATAGCATAATGGATCTGAACATATAATCTTCCACCAAATAAACCATATAGTAATCAACTACAAGATGTAATCAACACTACTAGTCACCCACAAGCACCAATCTAAGGTTCCGGTACAAAGATTGAACACAAGAGATGAACTAGGGTTTGAGAGGAGATGGTGATGTTGAATATGTTGATGGAGATTGCCCTCCCCAAGATGGGAGAGTTGTTGGTGATGATGATGACGATGATTTCCCCCTCTGCGAGGGAAGTTCCTCCGGCGAAATTGAGGGAGTCCTGGATTAAGGGGTCCTCAGGCGTCCGGCCTATTAGCCATGGGCCGGACTGATGGGCTGTGAAGATACGAAGACCGAAGACTGCACCCGTGTCCGGATGGGACTCTCCTTGGCGTGGAAGGCAAGCTTGGCGACCAAATATGTAGATTCCTCTCTTTGTAACCAACCTTGTGTAACCTTAGATCCTTACGGTGTCTATATAAACTGGAGGACTTAGTCCGGAGGGGGAAGACACATAACCATAGTCATACAGGCTAGACTTCTAGGGTTTAGCCATTATGATCTCGAGGTAGATTAACTCTTGTAATACTCATATTCATCAAGATCAATCAAGCATGAAGTAGGGTATTACCTCCATAGAGAGGGCCCGAACTTGGGCAAACATCGTGTCCCCTGTCTCCTGTTACCATCGACCTTAGACGCACAGTTCGGGACCCCCTACCCGAGATCCACCGGTTTTGACACGGACATTGGTGCTTTAATTAAGAGTTGCACTGTGACGTCGATGACAGGATCGATGGCTTGCCTTGTTCTCAAGGACAGTATCACCGCCGGAGGGGCACTGGCCCCAGGCCAAACCCTCCGGCTGGGCGGCTTTACCATGACCGCCCGATCGGTCGTCGAGCCGACGATGACCTCTCGGGTCATCGAAAATCCCCTTCGTGTCAACTCCGAGCACTCCAAGCAGATGGATCCAGCGGCGCTTTCGTCTTTAAACGAGCTCCTAGATCGCATCGCCGCCCTGGGGGTCGCTACATACTACGATCAAATTGGGCTTAAACCCGATCAGAGAGAAATCAAATCTCCACCGATCACCCACTAGATAGCGGTAGTCGAGGAGCGAGACGATAAATCTTCCTCCGTACTAAGGACGGACTATGTCCGGATCTCCGGCTTTGAAGAGCCGGATACCCACGTGTGAGGAGATACACCCTGCCCTCTGAATATAGAATCAGAAGACGGGCCTAAGAAATCAGTGGATATCCCGGAGCCCGATCTGTTAAGTTTAGAAGATCCCCAGACTCCGGATCCAAAATCAGGCCAGGGTTCAGATTTAAAACCACCCACCCACCCAAATATAAGCGCTCTCATGAGCATACAACAGCAGTCTCAGGAAATGGTCCACCACTTCTGGGCCAGATTCCTTCTTGTCAAAGACAAGGTTAAAGATTGTCGCGACGAGGAAGCGATCTCAGCGTTCTACAACAATTGCATGGACGAAGGAATCCTTAACGCCATCAACCGCCGTCGCATACTACACTTCACTGACTTGGCAACTATTGTACAGAAGTACAACACAATGGAAAGCGCCTGGAAAACTCAGGCAGCCCGTTGGGAACTATCGGTCCCCACTCAACCCCTCATTCAGGCGAAAAGGGCGCACCCTGGCAACACGCCCGGCTCAATAGTAAAGAAATATAAGTCCAGCACGAGGCGCGGAACCATTCTGGAAGGATGGCTCGATGGGCCATGCAAAATACACGCAACACCAGATAACATACCAACACATAGCCTTAGGGCATGTTGGATACTCCGGCAAGTGGCCAAGAGCGGCGAGGATATCCTCACCAAGAATACCCCAGAACAACACCCCCCAGAAGACGATGACTCCAAAGTACTGACGGTCTTCGAGACATTCGCCTCAAACAATAGGCGCAAAAGGGCACTCCGCGGACTTGCCGAAGTCTGTCAGATAGCAACAATAAACCCTTGGAACGATATAGCTATAACTTTTAATGCTGGTGACGAACCAAGATACAGGACAGTCCGAGCACCAGCCGCCTTGGTCCTCAGTCCAATCGTGAACGGCTTTCGGCTCACCAAGGTCCTCATGGACGGCGGCAGCGGACTAAACCTCATCTACGAAGATACACTCCACAAAATGGAAATAGACAGGAGCCGCATCGAGCAAAGTAGCACGACCTTCCGAGGAATAATTCCCAGTTGGGAGGTGCGGTGTGCGGGAAAAATAACACTCGACGTGGTATTCAGCACGCCGGAGAATTATCTGTCCGAAGAAATAACCTTCCAAGTGGCCCCTTTCAACAACGGATATCACGCCCTCTTCGGGCGAGAGGCATTTACACGCTTCCAAGTTGTACCTCATTACGGGTACATGAAGCTCAAGATGCCCGGGCCCAACGGCATAATCACTCTCGCCTGTGATCTGGACACAACACTCCGCGCCAAAAATAAAACTGCATCCCTGGCCCTTGAGGCGTTATCTAAAGCCCTCGCGGCCGAAGAATTAACCGCACTGCGCTCCACGGTGGATAGGGACAATGTGATCTTAGACAAACGCCCCAAATCCACCTCCTTCAAGCCCGCGGAAGAAATTGTCAAATTCCAGGTCCATCCAACGGACCCCAAGAAGACAACATCTATTGGGGCACAACTAGACCCAATGGTCGACGGCGCGCTGCGGGATTTTCTTCGCGAAAACTAGGATATATTCGCCTGGCACCCTTCTGACATGCCAGGAATCCTGCGCAAGCTGGCCGAACACAGCCTCAACATATTAAAGGGATATAAACCGGTCAAACAAACACTGCGGCGCTTTTCTGAACCCAAACGCCAAGCCATGGGAGAGGAGCTAGCCAAGCTAATCGAGGCCAGATTCATTAGAGAAATAAAACATCTGGACTGGCTGGCAAACCTGGTAATGGTACCAAAGAAGGATAAATCCTGGCGCCTGTGCGTCGATTTTAAAGACCTCAATAAGGCCTGCCCTAAGGATCCCTTCCCCCTCCCTCACATTGATCAAATCATTAATGCTACCGCAGGACACGACTCATTGTGTTCCTCGATGCATATTCCGGATACCATCAAATCAAAATGAAGGAGTCCGATCAAGCTGCAACAGCATTCATCACCCCATACGGGCCATTCTGCTTCAACACCATGCCCTTCGGGCTCAAGAACGCTGGCGCCACCTACCAACGCATGATCCAAACATGCCTGGAGAAATAGATCGGAAAGACCATTGAAGCCTATGTGGGCGATGTCGTAATCAAGACAAGGCACATCGAAACACTAATAGACGACCTACGTCTCACATTCGACAACCTCCGTGCATATGACATTAAGCTCAATCCAGAAAGGTGTGTTTTCGGTGTCCCCGCGGGAAAGCTCCTGGGCTTCATTGTTTCCAATAGAGGAATTGAAGCAAATCCAGCCAAAATCCAAGCTCTATCACAATTGGCCACGCCAACTGACCTTAAACAAGTCCAAAAACTCGCGGGTTGCGTGGCAGCTCTAAGCCGCTTTATCTCCAGATTGGGAGAAAAGGCACTGCCACTCTATCGCCTTTTACGGCGAACCGATCACTTCGAGTGGATGGACGCGGCAACAGCCGGACTAGAAGAAATAAAAACCCTCCTAGCGAGCAACCCAATCCTGGCCGCGCCAAACATCGGCGAACCCATGGTACTATACATATCGGCAACACATCAAGTGGTGAGCGCCGTTCTCGTCGTTGAATGAAAACATGACGGACACAAATTCCCGCTACAGAAGCCAGTATACTATGTATCCACTGTCCTTACACCATGCAAATCGCGGTACCCCCATTATCAAAAGATAGCATACACGGTCTTCATGGCATCCCGAAAGCTACGACACTACTTCCAGGAGTGTTCGATCACGGTAGCTTCCGAAGTACCACTCAACGACATAATAAATAACCGCGATGCTACGGGCTGGATTGCCAAATGGGCCATTGAGCTCCTTCCATTTGATATTACATACAAACCGCATCGAGCTATTAAATCCCAAGTACTGGTTGACTTCGTCGCCGAGTGGACAGAGGCCGAACTCCCTAAAGAGTACGTCACATATTCCAATTGGGTTATGTATTTTGATGGCTCCAAAATGCTGGCAGGGCTAGGAGCGGGCGTCGTTCTAATGTCCCCCACTGGAGACGTTGTTCAGTACGTACTCCAAATATTATACACAGACTCCAATAACGCAGCCGAATACGAGGCCTTATTGCATGGTCTCCGGATGGCTGTCTCCATGGGCATACAACGCCTGGAAGTGCGCGGGGACTCAAACCTTGCAATATCTCAAATAAATGGAGACTTCGATGCCAAAGATCCGAAGATGTCGGCTCGGTTCGAGGGGCTCGAGTTCCATCACGTGGCCCGAGAAAGTAATCAAGCAGCGGACGTTCTTGCTCGTATCGGTGCTAAGCACGACCCCGTCCCACCTAACATCTTTCTGGAAAGGCTTTTTAAGCCATCCGTAGTGTGGCAGGGGGAAAGCGGCAACACTAGTCCGGATCCGAACACAACCCCTGATTTCGAACACACCGATATCATCGGAGGCTCAGCCACCGAAATATCACCGTCGGCCCATCTCATTATGGCGGTCATTGCCCCATGGACCGAACCCTTTCTGGCCTACCTTAATAGGAAGGAACTTCCTGAGGATCAGAATGAGGCCCGCCGCATTGTCCGGCGCTCGAAGGCCTACAAGGTTCACGGCGGAGAGCTCTACAAGAAAAGCGCTTCCAGAGTCCTTCAAAGATGTATCTCCGAGGAGGAGGGGCGGGAGCTCCTGGCCGAGATTCATGCCGGTCTCGGCGGGCACCACACCGCAACTCGGTCCCTTGTTAGCAAGGCCTTTCGTACAGGGTTTTATTGGCCGACGGCCCGAGCAGATGCACAGGACCTTGTCCAACGTTGCGTCGGATGCCAACTCTTCGCCAACCAAAGCCATATGCCCCCACGACCCTACAAACGATCCCCATCACTTGGCCTTTTGCGGTCTGGGGACTGGATATGGTTGGACCCCTTAAAGGAGGAAGCCATAAGAAAAATATATCTGCTGGTCATGGCGGATAAATTTACTAAGTGGATAGAGGCCAAACCAGTTAAAATGGCCGAGTCCGGGCCGGTAATAGAATTCATATCCGGCGTCGTACACCGTTATGGTGTTCCACACAACATCATCACTGATAACGGCTCCAACTTCACAGCCGATGAAGTGAAAACCTGGTGCGCTAATCTGGGCATCAAGATTGATTACGCCTCTGTCTATCATCCGCAGACAAACGGTCAAGTCGAACGAGCTAATGGTCTTATTATGAGCGGCATGAAACCTAGACTAGTGTGGTCTTTGAAAGAGTCAGACAAGCACTGGGTTGAGGAGCTCGACTCCGTACTCTGAGGGCTGCGGACCACGCCCAATCGCACTACCGGATACACACCTTTATTCATGGTGTACGGCACAGAGGCAGTGTTACCCTGCGACATTATTCATGACTCACCTCGAGTGCGCATGTACAAAGAGAGAGAGGCCGAGCTTGATCGGCAGGACAGCTTAGATGTCCTGGAGGAGGAGCGCGACGTCGCAAAAGCCCGTTCCGTATTTTATCAACAGCAGGCTCGCAGTTATCAAAGCAGAGAAGTGCGGGCCAAGACTTATAACGTTGGCGAACTCGTTCTACGCCTGCCAGAGAAGAAAAAGTACAAACTCAAGCCCAAGTGGGAGGGTCCCTTCATCATTGACGAGGTCCTCACTGGAGGAGCATACCGCCTGCGTGATGCGTCAGACAATCGCCTAGAGCCGAACCCCTGGAACGCGGCCAGACTCCAAAGATTCTATGCCTAGAGCCGAACTCTTTGTTCGTTCCCTTCCCCTTGTTGTTTCCTTCATTTTTTCCCTCTTTTCGTTTTTTCTCTTCAGCCTTACAGCTTTTGTGCGGTTAGACCATGCACGCCTGATGCACACATCTTTAAGAATGTACGTCCATTATACCTGGGGGCTTCTTGACAAGAAGCTTGTTATTATTATTCCCCGAGCATCAAGCTCATTACATATGCGCCTTTTTCCATATGTACCTTTTCTTCACCATTATATGCATCGATATGACTTAAGTTTTGGCCAAGCTGGGTTGCCTGGCTCCTGTGCTTATGCCCTACGTTCCCGTTAGTTCGGCTAGGGCATAAAGGGAGCACCTCTGCGATTGTTACTGCCGGGTCATCCGGATGTGTACCTCAGACTGGGTGAAGCCGAAAGCTAGCATTCTTAAGGGAATATTCGGTCAGTGGATTAAAGACAATTTTTGCATTTACTACATTGTGAACCCCCAGAAGTTAAAACACACTGCGAGTTTTCAATCACAGTTCGGACATGCGCATTAACGCATGCACACCCAGGGAAAGGAACCCTTAAGGGAACTATTCTCTCTGGAAGATGTTTCTTACAATCTTAATGTAATATAACACAACTAGCCGGATACTTGTCTGTTCAAGCAACTATGACCCCTACACCTGGTTTCCAAACATACCCGGTCTACTCGGCCGCTCTGGGAAATACTCCACACCTCGGGTCCAGAGGTTGAAGCGAAAAGGTCTGCCATGACAATCGTTTTACAATTCAGCTAGAGTTGCGTATGCAAAGGAAAGTACATAGTCGCTTATGACTCAAAAACTTCCTCCTCTATGCCGTCCAGCAGGCTATCTAACTTACAATCCTGCTGGGATTACTTGGCAGCTACTTTACTTAGTCATATACCAAACTAACGGGAACTTCTTTCCCATCTGACCCTAGAGGTCTGACCCGAGCCATATGATTCGGATCAAGCTTGGTGTACCGCGTTTTCACCATGGCCTAGGCCTCTCGCGCACCTTCCCGGCAGGCCGATATTTTCCACAATCGAAAGCGCCGTCGCGCTCCCTTGAATAGCTCTAAGAGCTCCTCCATCTTTCCTGGAGGAGAGGCAGATGGCCACAAGGCCTTGGCAACACTTCGCATCGCCTGCCGAGCTTGCTCATGCATGCGCGACAGCTCTTGTAGCAGATTGCCCGAGAATCTGGACATCTCCTCTTCGGGACGGCCCGTCAGCATACCTACAAACATAAACTCTATCAGTACCTTTAGTTTCCCAACTATCACAAGGAAAGTTCGGCCACATACTGAATATGCCGCCTCGCAGCCTTTTGTTCTCCTTTATGGAGTCGGCCAACTGGGCCCCCACATCTTTTAGTTCTTCGCCCAGTTGGGTATTTGAATCTTGGAGTTTGTTCTTCTCCTGTCTGACTCGGGCCAGCACCCGCTCGCCTACGGCATGTAGTCTTTTCGACTCTTTTTCCTCCAGTTGATCTGACGATCCTGTTATGAGATAAGCCGCAGTGTTAACACAGTCGCTATACAATTACTGTTTCTCGATGGAGGGAAATATTACCAGAGGATGTCTTCTTGGACTTTTCCGGTTCAGCGGTAACAGCAGTTAGCTGTGTCCGACACTTTTCCAGCTCTTGGGCTAGCAGGGCGTTCTTCTCCGTAAGAACCTGGTTATACAATGATCCTTAAATCATTTGTACCAACTGCTTCAAGTCTCAGGGGCTACTGGCACATGGTTATCAAATTCGGACAAGATAAACCTACCTGCACATCTTTTAAATGCTGCTCTATAGCTCTGTTAAGCCCATCTCGAGCAGCCCGGATGTATGCATCAGCCGAGCTGAAGGCACCGAACACCTCTTTTGAGAAGCGGGGATTTTGTAAAATGGCCCTCTGGCGCCGATGATCCCTTGCGCTCTCCACCTTCGAGTTGGTGACGGACGTATCTTTCGAGTCCTCAGCAGAAGGACAGTCCGGCGCCACTCCCATATCGGGTCCCGTCTCCTCGGCCGGGACCGAATCTTGGCTATTGGGAGTACAAATGGCCGGGTCCCCGGACACAGTCCGTCGAACTTTTTTCCTGATACAAGACGAACATAAAGAGTCACAGTTGGACGCAACTGCTATAGAACATAGTTGCGAACCTATACCTCTTCGATGAAGGCTCGCCTGTATCCTTGTTTGCCTTCCTCTTCGAAGGCCTGCCCGGCGTGGGGGTTGCTCTCTTTGGAGATGCCCCTGGGGCAGCATGACGCGCCAAACGCCTCCCCTTTTGAGCACAGGACAGTGCGGTGGGTAAGGAAGAATGAGAAAACTCTCTTGGACAAGGCATCTCCTGATTACTTACGTGTGAAGCGGGGAGAAGACCGGGATAGTCAGCGATGATGGCCACTTCTGTGCCGTCATAGCTCGTTTGGTAGAACACGCCATTCTCGAGCACCACGAATATATCCGTATCCTCTTCGGATCCGGGGTCAAGGTCCCGATTGTGGCCCTCGGGCTGTGGGGCGGGGCTGTAAAGCCCCTCGGAAGTCTTTCGCCAGTGCTGTTATAAATGGATGGGTTAACGTTCGTTGAACGTAGCTCAGGGAGTAGAATGAGTAGAGCAGAAGATTTGGGGGCTTACCCAGCTAGGAGGACTATACATAGAGTATCCTTCCCTGTGCTTGATGTGCAGGAACTCCTCTTCCTCCCCTTTGAACAGTTCGGGCAATATTTTGGCCAGGGCGGCAGGGGTGTTTGGACCCTTCCGGCCGCAACGACAGGCGTCATCTTCCCCGTTGTAGTGCCACATGGGAAGTCCTCTGTATTGGAGTGGCTGGACCCCCCGCACTATGGAAGTCACCATTACTTCGACTATTGTATACCCGGACTGGGCAAGCATCTTTATCTTGCTCAAGAGTTGGCGAACTTCCGCACTATCTTCCTCCTCGAGGCTCCGAGGGCGCTAGCTGTGGCATTTCTTCAAAGGAGCACTTGTGAACTCGGGAAGACCCCTTCGGACTGGGTCTGGAAGCACGACGTCCTCGATGTAGAACCACTCGGAGGTCCTCTCTTCAGAAGCCTTCTTCGGTGTGCGGGATAGGTATCCGGTCCTGACAATGCACCATATTTCGGCTCCGCCCACTTCAAATATTGACCCCTCGTGGTTACGCGGGACAAGGTAGAATAACCTTCTCCACAGTTCAAAGTGGGCCTCACAACCCAGGAATAGTTCGCATAAAGCGACATAACCCGCAATGTGCAGGATGGAGGCTGGGTAAAGTTCTGCAGCTGGAGGCCATAATATTCCAGAAGCCCTCGGAGGAATGGGTGAATTTGAAATCCCACGCCCCTTAGCAGATAGGGGATGAAACACACTCGTTCCCCCGCAGATGGATTGGGGAAATCCTCTGCCTGGGTTTTGCCGTTGAAGGAAGCCAACCCTGCTCGAATAGGGACCAAATCCGCAGGGGGGAGAAACCCCTGCGTTTGCAGCTTCTCCAGCTGACCGTGGGATACGGAGCACTTCTCCCACTCGCCTCTCTCTGGGCCACAGGGACGGGAGGAGGTGCTGGGGACGCTAGACATGTTGGAGTGTTCTTTCCTAGCAACCTTTGAGGATTTTCACCGTGAGATGTTGAATGGATCTGGGATCCAATCTCGTTAAATAGACGCTGTCCCTCGCGTGGCTGGGGTGTTATGTGCAAAAATACCCTGACCTCTCGCATTCGCTTGACACATGGAAACTGAAGTTCTTGATACACAGAAGCCGAGGGTAGCAACATTAAATGGAAGGCCGAACACACTACTTGGAAGTCATCGGTGGAGGAACCTGCCTTGCAATGCCGAAGACAATCTATGTGCCGAACACCTCGTCATTGAAGACTGGTTTCCGGGCTACTGAGGGAGTCCTGGACTAAGGGGTCCTCGGGCGTCCGTGAAGGAAATATGCCCTAGAGACAATAATAAAGTTATTATTTATTTCCTTATATCATGATAAATGTTTATTATTCATGCTAGAATTGTATTAACCGGAAACGTAATACTTGTGTGAATACATAGACAAACAGAGTGTCACTAGTATGCCTCTACTTGACTAGCTCATTAATCAAAGATGGTTATGTTTCCTAGCCATTGACATGGGTTGTCATTTGATTAATGGGGTCACATCATTAGGAGAATGATGTGATTGACTTGACCCATTCCGTTAGCTTAGCACTCGATCGTTTAGTATGTTGCTATTGCTTTCTTCATGACTTATACATGTTCCTATGACTATGAGATTATGCAACTCCCGTTTACCGGAGGAACACTTTGTGTGCTACCAAACGTCACAACGTAACTGGGTGATTATAAAGTAGCTCTACAGGTGTCTCTGAAGGTACTTGTTGGGTTGGCGTATTTCGAGATTAAGATTTGTCACTCCGATTGTCGGAGAGGTATCTCTGGGCCCACTCAGTAATGCACATCACTTAAGCCTTGCAAACATTGCAACTAATGAGTTAGTTGCGGGATGATGTATTACGGAACGAGTAAAGAGACTTGCCGGTAACGAGATTGAACTAGGTATTGAGATACCGACAATCGAATCTCGGGCAAGTAACATACTGATGACAAAGGGAACAACGTATGTTGTTATGCGGTCTGACCGATAAAGATCTTCGTAGAATATGTGGGAGCCAATATGAGCATCCAGGTTCTGCTATTGGTTATTGACCAGAGACGTGTCTCGGTCATATCTACATAGTTCTCGAACCCGTAGGGTCCGCACGCTTAAAGTTTCGATGACAGTTATATTATGAGTTTATGAGTTTTGATGTACCGAAGGTTGTTCGGAGTCCCGGATGTGATCACGGACATAACGAGGAGTCTCGAAATGGTCGAGACATGAAGATTGATATATTGGATGACTATATTCGGACACCGGAATGGTTCCGGGGGTTATCGGATATATACCGGAGTACCGGGGGGTTACCGGAACCCCCCGGAGGCTATTGGGCCTCATGGGCCCAATTGGTGGAAGAGGAGAGGCGGCCAAGGGGTAGCCGTGCGCCCCTCCCCCTAAGTCCGAATTGGACAAGGAGGGGGGGCGGCGCCCCCCTTTCCTTCCCCCCTCTCTCCTTCCCTCTCCTCTCCTAGTCCAACAAGGAAAAGGGAGGGAGTCCTACTCCCGGTGGGAGTAGGACTCCTCCTGGCGCGCCCCTCCTGGACGGCCGCACCTCCCCCCTTGCTCCTTTATATACGGGGGCAGGGGGGCACCCTAGAGACACAACAATTGATTTGATCTTTTAGCCGTGTGCGATGCCCCCTCCACCATAGTCCACCTCGATAATACTGTAGCGGTGCTTAGGCGAAGCCCTGCGTCGGTAGAACATCATCATCGTCACCACACCGTCGTGCTGACGAAACTCTCCCTCAACACTCGGCTGGATCGGAGTTCGAGGGACGTCATCGGGCTGAACGTGTGCTGAATTCGGAGGTGCCGTGCGTTCGGTACTTGATCGGTCGGATCATGAAGACGTACGACTACATCAACCGCGTTGTGCTAACGCTTCCGCTTTCGGTCTACGAGGGTACGTGGACAACACTCTCCCCTCTCGTTGCTATGCATCACCATGATCTTGCGTGTGCGTAGGAATTTTTTTTGAAATTACTACGTTCCCCAACAGTGGCATCCGAGCCTGGTTTTATGCGTTGATGTTATATGCACGAGTAGAACACAAGTGAGTTGTGGGCGATATAAGTCATACTGCTTACCAGCATGTCATACTTTGGTTCGGCGGTATTGTTGGATGAAGCGGCCCGAACCGACATTACGCATACGCTTACGCGAGACTGGTTCTACCGACGTGCTTTGCACACAGGTGGCTGGCGGGTGTCAGTTTCTCCAACTTTAGTTGAACCGAGTGTGGCTACGCCCGGTCCTTGCGAAGGTTAAAACAGCACCAACTTGACAAACTATCGTTGTGGTTTTGATGCGTAGGTAAGAACAGTTCTTGCTAAGCCCGTAGCAGCCACGTAAAATTTGCAACAACAAAGTAGAGGACGTCTAACTTGTTTTTGGAGGGCATGTTGTGATGTGATATGGTCAAAACATGATGCTAAATTTTATTGTATGAGATGATCATGTTTTGTAACCGAGTTATCGGCAACTGGCAGGAGCCATATGGTTGTCGCTTTATTGTATGCAATGCAATCGCCCTGTAATGCTTTACTTTATCACTAAGCGGTAGCGATAGTCGTAGAAGCATAAGATTGGCGAGACGACTACGATGCTACGGTGAAGATCAAGGTGTCGCGCCGGTGACGATGGTGATCATGACGGTGCTTCAAAGATGGAGATCACAAGCACAAGATGATGATGGCCATATCATATCACTTATATTGATTGCATGTGATGTTTATCTTTTATGCATCTTATCTTGCTTTGATTGACGGTAGCATTATAAGACGATCCCTCACTAAATTATCAAAGTATAAGTGTTCTCCCTGAGTATGCACCGTTGCGAAAGTTCTTCGTGCTGAGACACCACGTGATGATTGGGTGTGATAGGCTCTACGTTCAAATACAACGGGTGCAAAATAGTTGCACACGCGGAATACTCAGGTTAAGCTTGACGAGCCTAGCATATAACAGATATGGCCTCGGAACACGGAGACTGAAAGGTCGAGCGTGAATCATATAGTAGATATGATCAACATAGTGATGTTCACCGTTGAAACTACTCCATCTCACGTGATGATCGGACATGGTTTAGTTGATATGGATCACGTGATCACTTAGAGGATTAGAGGGATGTCTATCTAAGTGGGACCCTGTGATCCAGTATGCCGACAACACAATCCTTGTGATGCCCACTGATGAGATCCAAGCGGAAATCATCAAGTCCATCCTGCAAGACTACGCGTCGTCAGTGGGGCTGCGAATTAATTTCCAAAAATCAACTCTTATTACAGTCAACACCGCCGCAGACACCACCTCGCATCTGGCACAGGTGTTTGGATGCTCCATTGGGGCCATGCCGTTTACATATCTATGGTTGCCCATGGGAACGGCCAGGCCGACGGTCGCAGACCTCATGCCGCTGGTATCGTCTGTTGAGCGCAAACTCTCTACGGCAGCCTCTCTGCTTGACCTTGGTTCGAAGCTTACCCTGGTGAACTCGGTGATTACCTCCCTTGCGATCTGTGCGATGTGTTCCATCAGACTCCCGCCGAAAATACTGGATCATCTGGATAAATTGCGGCGATATTGTCTTTGGGCAAAGAACACGAATGAGGGCTTGAAAGCAGTCTCCATGGCAGCCTGGGATTTAGTTTGCAGGCCCAAGCACAAAGGCGGACTCGGGGTGCTTGATCTGAAGATCCAAAACCAGGGCCTGCTGCTTAAGCAACTGCACAAATTTTATAACCACAGGGACATTCCGTGGGTTGATCTTGTTTGGAACACATACTATGACGGCTTAGTCCCGCATGCCTCGGGTCCCTGTGGGTCGTTCTGGTGGAAGGATGTCATGAACCTGGTGCCTACCTACAGAGCTGTCACTTCGGCTAAGGTGGGAGATGGGAGCTCAACCTTGTTTTGGAAAGATGCCTGGCATGGTGATATACTGGCTGATAGTCACCCCCGTCTTTTCTCCTTCGCTAAACATGAAGACATATCTGTCAGAATGCTCCTGACGTCGCCTACGCTCGGACAAAACTTCTACTTGCTGCTTTCGGTTCAGGCTAGAGATGAGCTCGATGTTCTGCAAACCTCCTTGGCTTCGCTGGAGCTCACGGAGGTGAATGATGCATGGCATACGGTTTGGGGATCGGAGGAGCTCGCCTCCAGTAATTTCTATCTGCACTGTTTTCGGGACATGGAAGCGGATGATGTGTTTAAATGGATCTGGAAAGCAAAATGCACCAACAAATGGAAGGTTTTTGCATGGCTGCTTCTTGCGGATAGGCTGAACACCCGGGGGCTACTCAAGAGGAAACACATGAAGCTGAGAGATGATAACTATGCATGCCTGCTATGCCACCACCCACCCGAGGAAACTGTGGAACATCTGTTCTTCCACTGTGAATTCAGCAAAACATGTTGGGGGAAGCTGGGGATCGCATGGCCAATACATGGCCACCGGGTGCAACTTTTGCATGCAGCTAAAAATACGTGGGTCGGGCCAATGTTCATGGATGTCTTTATCGTAGCCTCTTGGAGCATATGGAAGGAACGTAACAATATGCTATTTAGAAGTGTGACACCGACCGTCGATGGGTGGAGCCAGAGATTCAAAGGGGACTTTGGCATGATGAGACACAGGATCAAAGAGGCCTTAGTGCCGTTTGTTGATCAGATTGTTGCTCTGCTCTAGCTTTACAACCTTATACCTTTGATGTATAGGGATACTCTAACTCCTCCTGTCTCTATGTAATCTACTTCCCATGTAATCTGGTGTCTTGAGGTGTAATATAAAGTCAGTGGGGGGTTGCCCTCACTGTCCCAAGCTTTCAAAAAAAAGTGGGAGTTCTTAAGTAATATGATTAATTGAACTTAAATTTATCATGAACTTTGTACCTGATAGTATCTTGCTTGTCTATGTTGATTGTAGATAGATGGCCCGTGTTGTTGTTCCGTTGAATTTTAATGCGTTCCTTGAGAAAGCAAAGTTGAAAGATGATGGTAGCAATTACACGGACTAGGTCCGTAACTTGAGGATTATCCTCATTGCTGCACAGAAGAATTACGTCCTGGAAGCACCGCTGGGTGCCAGGCCTGCTGCCGATGCAACTGACGACGTTAAGAACGTCTGGCAGAGCAAAGCTGATGACTACTCGATAGTTCAATGTGCCATGCTTTACGGCTTAGAACCGGGACTTCAACGACGTTTTGAACGTCACGGAGCATATGAGATGTTCCAGGAGTTGAAGTTAATATTTCAAGCAAATGCCCGGATTGAGAGATATGAAGTCTCCAATAAGTTCTACAGCTGCAAGATGGAGGAGAATAGTTCTGTCAGTGAGCATATACTCAAAATGTCTGGGTATAATAATCACTTGATTCAACTAGGAGTTAATCTTCTGGATGATAGCGTCATTGACAGAATTCTCCAATCACTGCCACCAAGCTACAAGAGCTTCGTGATGAACTATAACATGCAAGGGATGGATAAGACGATTCCCGAGCTCTTCGCAATGCTAAAGGCTGCGGAGGTAGAAATCAAAAAGGAGCATCAAGTGTTGATGGTCAATAAGACCACCAGTTTCAAGAAAAAGGGAAACGGAAGAAGGGGAACTTCAAGAAGAACAACAAGCAAGTTGCTGTTCAGGAGAAGAAACCCAAGTCTGGACCTAAACCTGAGACTGAGTGCTTCTACTGCAAGCAGACTGGTCACTAGAAGTGGAACTGCCCCAAGTATTTGGCGGATAAGAAGGATGGCAAGGTGAACAAAGGTATATGTGATATACATGTTATTGATGTGTACCTTACTAATGCTCGCAGTAGCACCTGGGTATTTGATACTGGTTCTGTTGCTAATATTTGCAACTCGACACAGGGGCTACGGATTAAGCGAAGATTGGCTAAGGACGAGGTGACGATGCGCGTGGGAAATGGTTCCAAAGTCGATGTGATCGCGGTCGGCACGCTACCTCTACATCTACCTTCGAGATTAGTTTTAGACCTAAATAATTGTTATTTGGTGCCAGCGTTAAGCATGAACATTATATCTGGATCTTGTTTGATGCGAGACGGTTATTCATTTAAATCAAAGAATAATGGTTGTTCTATTTATATGAGTAATATCTTTTATGGTCATGCACCCTTGAAGAGTGGTCTATTTTTGTTGAATCTCGATAGTAGTGATACACATATTCATAATATTGAAGCCAAAAGATGCAGAGTTGATAATGATAGTGCAACTTATTTGTGGCACAGCCGTTTAGGTCATATCGGTGTAAAGCATGAAGAAACTCCATACTGATGGACTTTTGGAACCACTTGATTATGAATCACTTGGTACTTGCGAACCGTGCCTCATGGGCAAGATGACTAAAACGCCGTTCTCTGGAACTATGGAGAGAGCAACAGATTTGCTGGAAATCATACATACAGATGTATGTGGTCCGATGAATATTGAGGCTCGTGGCGGATATCGTTATTTTCTCACCTTCACAGATGATTTGAGCAGATATGGGTATATCTACTTAATGAAACATAAGTCTGAAACATTTGAAAAGTTCAAAGAATTTCAGAGTGAAGTTGAAAATCATCGTAACAAGAAAATAAAGTTTCTACAATCTGATCATGGAGGAGAATATTTGAGTTATGAGTTTGGTCTTCATTTGAAACAAGGCGGAATAGTTTCGCAACTCATGCCACCCGGAACACCACAGCGTAATGGTGTGTCCGAACGTCGTAATCATACTCTACTAGGTATGGTGCGATCTACGATGTCTCTTACTGATTTACCGCTATCGTTTTGGGGTTATGCTTTAGAGACGGCCGCATTCATGTTAAATAGGGCACCATCAAAAACCGTTGAGACGACGCCTTATGAACTGTGGTTTGGAAAGAAACCAAAGTTGTCGTTTCTTAAAGTTTGGGGCTGCGATGCTTATGTGAAAAAGCTTCAACCTGATAAGCTCGAACCCAAATCGGAGAAATGTGTCTTCATAGGATACCCAAAGGAGACTGTTGGGTACACCTTCTATCACAGATCCGAAGGCAAGACTTTTGTTGCTAAATTCGGAATCTTTCTTGAGAAGGAGTTTCTCTCGAAAGAAGTGAGTGGGAGGAAAGTAGAACTTGATGAGGTAACTGTGCCTGCTCCCTTATTGGAAAGTAGTTCATCGCAGAAATCGGTTTCTGCGACACCTACACCAATTAGTGAGGAAGTTAATGATGATGATCATGAAACTTCTGATCAAGTTAGTACTGAACCTCGTAGGTCAACTAGAGTAAGATCCACACCAGAGTGGTACGGTAATCCTGTTTTGGAAGTTATGTTACTAGACCATGACAAACCTACGAACTATGAAGAAGCAATGGTGAGCCCAGATTCCGCGAAATGGCTTGAGGCCATGAAATCTGAGATGGGATCCATGTATGAGAACAAAGTGTGGACTTTGGTTGACTTGCCCGATGATCGGCAAGCAATTGAGAATAAATGGATCTTCAAGAAGAAGACCGACGCTGACAGTAATGTTACTGTCTATAAAGCTCGACTTGTTGCAAAAGGTTTTCAACAAGTTCAAGGGATTGACTACGATGAGACCTTCTCACCCGTAGCGATGCTTAAGTCTGTCCGAATCATGTTAGCAATTGCCGCATTTTATGATTATGAAATTTGGCAAATGGATGTCAAAACTGCATTCCTGAATGGATTTCTGGAAGAAGAGTTGTATATGATGCAACCGGAAGGTTTTGTCGATCCAAAGGGAGCTAACAAAGTGTGCAAGCTCCAGCGATCCATTTATGGACTGGTGCAAGCCTCTCGGAGTTGGAATAAACGTTTTGATAGTGTGATCAAAGCATTTGGTTTTGTACAGACTTTTGGAGAAGCCTGTATTTTCAAGAAAGTGAGTGGGACCTCTGTAGCATTTCTGATATTATATGTGGATGGCATATTGCTGATTGGAAATGATATAGAATTTCTGAATAGCATAAAGGGATACTTGAATAAGAGTTTTTCAATGAAAGACCTCGGTAAAGCTGCGTATATATTGGGCATCAAGATCTATAGAGATAGATCAATATGCTTAATTGGACTTTCACAAAGCACATACCTTGACAAAGTTTTGAAGAAGTTCAAAATGGATCAAGCAAAGAAAGGGTTCTTGCCTGTGTTACAAGGTGTGAAGTTGAGTAAGACTCAATGCCCGACCTCTGCAGAAGATAGAGAGAAAATGAAAGATGTACCCTATGCTTCAGCCATAGGCTCTATCATGTATGCAATGCTGTGTACCAGACCTGATGTGTGCCTTGCTATAAGTCTAGTAGGGAGGTACCAAAGTAATCCATGAGTGGATCACTGGACAGCGGTCAAGAACATCCTGAAATACCTGAAAAAGGACTAAGGATATGTTTCTCGTTTATGGAGGTGACAAAGAGCTCATCGTAAATGGTTACGTTGATGCAAGCTTTGACACTAATCCGGACGATTCTAAATCGCAAACTGGATACGTGTTTACATTGAACGGTGGAGCTGTCAGTTGGTGCAGTTCTAAACAAAGCGTCATGGCGGGATCTACGTGTGAAGCGGAATACATAGCTGCTTCGAAAGCAGCAAATGAAGGAGTCTGGATGAAGGAGTTCATATCCGACCTAGGTGTCATACCTAGTGCATCAGGTCCAATGAAAATCTTTTGTGACAATACTGGTGCAATTGCCTTGGCGAAGGAATCCAGATTTCACAAGAGAACCAAGCACATCAAGAGTCGCTTCAATTCCATCCGGGATTTAGTCCAGGTGGGAGACATAGAAACTTGCAAGATACATACGGATCTGAATGTTGCAGACCCGTTGACTAAGCCTCTTCCACGAGCAAAACATGATCAGCACCAAGGCTCCATGGGTGTTAGAATCATTACTGTGTAATCTAGATTATTGACTCTAGTGCAAGTGGGAGACTGAAGGAAATATGCCCTAGAGGCAATAATAAATTTATTATTTATTTCCTTATATCATGATAAATGTTTATTATTCATGCTAGAATTGTATTAACCGGAAACATAATACTTGTGTGAATACATAGACAAACAGAGTGTCACTAGTATGCCTCTACTTGACTAGCTCGTTAATCAAAGATGGTTATGTTTCCTAGCCATTGACATGGGTTGTCATTTGACTAACGGGGTCACATCATTAGGAGAATGATGTGATTGACTTGACCCATTCCGTTAGCTTAGCACTCGATCGTTTAGTATGTTGCTATTGCTTTCTTCATGACTTATACATGTTCCTATGACTATGAGATTATGCAACTCCCATTTACCGGAGGAACACTTTGTGTGCTACCAAACGTCACAACGTAATTGGGTGATTATAAAGGTGCTCTACAGGTGTCTCCGAAGGTACTTGTTGGGTTGGCGTATTTCAAGATTAGGATTTGTCACTCCGATTGTCGGAGAGGTATCTCTGGGCCCACTCGGTAGTGCACATCACTTAAGCCTTGCAAGCATTGCAACTAATGAGTTAGTTGCGGGATGATGTATTACGGAACGAGTAAAGAGACTTGCCGGTAGCGAGACTGAACTAGGTATTGAGATACCGACGATCGAATCTCGGGCAAGTAACATACCGATGACAAAGGGAACAACGTATGTTGTTATGCGGTCTGACCGAGAAAGATCTTCGTAGAATATGTGGGAGCCAATATGAGCATCCAGGTTCCGCTATTGGTTATTGACCGGAGACGTGTCTCGGTCATGTCTACATAGTTCTCGAACCTGTAGGGTCCGCACGCTTAAAGTTTCGATGACAGTTATATTATGAGTTTATGAGTTTTGATGTACCGAAGGTTGTTCGGAGTCCCGGATGTGGTGACAAACATAACGAGGAGTCTCGAAATGGTCGAGACATGAAGATTGATATATTGGATGACTATATTCGGACACCGGAATGGTTCCGGGGGTTATCGGATATATACCGGAGTACCGTGGGGTTACCGGAAGCCCCCCGGAGGCTATTGGGCCTCATGGGCCCAATTGGTGGAAGAGGAGAGGCGGCGAAGGGGCAGCCGCACGCCCCTCGCCCCCAAGTCCGAATTGGACAAGGAGGGGGGCGGCGCCCCCCCTTTCCTTTCCCCCTCTCTCCTTCCCTCTCCTCTCCTAGTCCAACAAGGAAAAGGGAGGGAGTCCTACTCCCGGTGGGAGTAGGACTCCTCCTGGCACGCCCCTCCTGGCCGGCCGCACCTCCCCCCTTGCTCCTTTATATACGGGAGCAGGGGGCACCCTAGAGACACAATAATTGATTTGATCTTTTAGCCGTGTGCGGTGCCCCCCTCCACCATAGTCCACCTCGATAATACTGTAGCGGTGCTTAGGCGAAGCCCTGTGTCGGTAGAACATCATCATCGTCACCACGCCGTCATGCTGACGAAACTCTCCCTCAACACTCGGCTGGATCGCAGTTCGAGGGATGTCATCGGGCTGAACGTGTGCTGAACTCGGAGGTGCCGTGCGTTCGGTACTTGATCGGTCGGATCGTGAAGACGTACGACTACATCAACCGCGTTGTGCTAACGCTTCCACTTTCGGTCTATGAGGGTACATGGACAACACTCTCCCCTCTTGTTGCTATGCATCACCATGATCTTGCGTGTGCGTAGGAAATTTTTTGAAATTACTACGTTCCCCAACAGTCCGGCCTGTTAGCCATGGGCCGGACTGATGGGCTGTGAAGATACGAAGACCGAAGACTGCACCCGCGTTCGGATGGGACTCTCCTTGGCGTGGAAGGCAAGCTTGGCGACCAAATATGTAGATTCCTCTCTTTGTAACCGACCTTGTGTAACCCTAGATCCTCCCGGTGTCTATATAAACCGGAGGACTTAGTCCGGAGGGGAAGACACATAACCATAGTCATACAGGCTAGACTTCTAGGATTTAGCCATTACGATCTCGAGGCAGATCAACTCTTGTAATACTCATATTCATCAAGATCAATTAAGCAGGAAGTAGGGTATTACCTCCATAGAGAGGGCCCAAACCTGGGTAAACATCGTGTCCCATGTCTCCTGTTACCATCAACCTTAGACGCACAGTTCGGGACCCCCTACCCGAGATCCGCCAGTTTTGACACCGAAAGGAATCGCTCCGCCAGAGGGCAAAAGTGCTCCTACCCAAGTTCACCTCGATACTGCGGCGCTTCGTCCTGAAAGTCCTCTCCTTATTTTTTTCTAAGTCGAAATGACTTATATACGAGAAGAGGGGCACGAGAGGTGGGCCGAGGAGGGCACAACCCACCAGGGCGTGCCTGGGCTCCCTAGTGCACCTAGGCGGGTTGTGCCCACCTGGTGGGCCCCCTCCAATAGTTATTTGCTCCAATAATTCTTAAATATTCCATAAAAATTCTCTGTGAAGTTTCAGCTCATTTGGAGTTGTGTAGAATAGGTGGCCTGACGTAGCCTTTTCAGGTCCAGAATTCCAGCTTCCGGTATTCTCCCTCTTTGTGTGAACCTTGCATATTATGAGAGAAAAGGCATTAGAATTACCCAAAAATCTTTATTATGCATAAAAACATCATAAATAATAGTAGGAAAACATGATGCAAAATGGATGTATAAGTTGCCTTCCTGGTTGTCTCTTATTTTCCTAATATTCCAAAACTGACAGAAAATATTTTTGCGGATTTTTCGGAGTCCTTTTACTTACGGTATCACGTACCTCCTCTTTTTCAGGGTTCTGGGGTGTTCTGGAAGGTTTCTTTTATGTGTTCCTCTGGTGTCATGGTTTGGACAATATTGCTTTCAATATTAATAGGCGTACCTGAGATATAGTGTTTAATTCTTTGTCTATTAACCACATTCGGGTTAGTACCTTCGGCATTATTAATCTTGATGGCTCCAGAATGATAAACCTCTTTGATAATATCTTGTCCTTCCCATTTGTAAAGAAGCTTTCCTGCAAAAAAATCTAAAACGGGAGTTGTACAAAGAACATATTCTCCAACTTTGAATTCCCGCTTTTGTCTCCTTTTGTCATGCCATCTTTTAACTTTGTCTTTGAATAGTTTGGCATTTTCATAAGCTTGGGTTCTCCATTCATGTAGTGAGCTAATCTCAAATAACCTCTTTTCACCCGTAAGTTTAAAGTCATAATTTAATTCTTTAATTACCCGATATGCTTTATGTTCTAACTCAAGAGGCAAATGACAAGCTTTTCCATAAACCATTTTATAAGGAGACATACCCATAGGATTTTGATAAGTTGTTCTATAGGCCGAAAGTGCATCATCCAGTTTCTTAGACCAATTCTTTTGGGACCGATTAATAGTTTTTTTGTAATATTAATTTATTTCTCTATTGCTAATTAGTTCAACTTGACCACTAGATTGAGGGTGATAGGTGATGCAATTCTATGATTAACATCATACTTAGCAAGCATTTTACGGAAAACACCATGAATAAAGTGTGAACCACCATCGGTCATTAAATATCTAGGGACTCCAAACCTTGGGAAAATAACTTCTTTAAGCATTTTAATGGAGGTGTGATGATCAACACTACTAGTTGGAATAGCTTCTACCCACTTAGTGACATAATCAACAACAACCAAAATATGTGTATACCCATTAGAGGAAGGAAAAGGTCCCACGTAATCAAAACCCCAAACGTTAAATGGTTCAACAGCAAGTGAATAATTCATAGGCATTTCCTGACGCTTAACCATATTACCTATTCTTTGACATTCATCACAAGACAAGACAAACTTACGGGCATCTTTGAAAAGAGCAGGCCAATAAAAACCAAATTGTAATACCTTATGCACAGTTCTATCTCCTACATGATGTCCTCCATATGCTTTGGAATGACATTTCCATAGGATTTGTTCCTGTACATGCTCAGGTACACAACATCTAATAATACCATCTACTCCTTCTTTATAAAGATGTGTGTCATCCCAAAAGTAATGTCTTAAATCATAGAATAATTTTTTTCTTTTGTTGGTCTATGAAATTAGGTGGTATGTATTTAGCAAAAATGTAATTAGCATAGTCAACATACCAAGGAGTATTATGAGAAGCATTTATTACAGCTGATTCTTCATCAGGAAAGCTATCATCAATAGGTAGTGGGTCATCAAGAACATTCTCTAACCTAGATAAGTTATCAACTATAGGGTTCTCAGCTCCTTTCCTATCAGTGATATGCAAATCAAATTCTTGAAGCAAGACCCACCTAATGAGTCTAGGTTTAGCATCTTTCTTTTCCATAAGATATTGTATAGCAGCATGATCAGTGTGAACAATTACTTTGGAATCAACAATGTAAGATCTGAATTTATCGCAAGCAAACACAACTGCTAAAAATTCTTTTTCAGTAGTAGCATAATTTCTTTGGGCTCTGTCTAGAGTTTTGCTAGCATAATCGATAACATTTAATTTCTTATCAACTCTTTGTCCTAGAACAGCACCAACAACATAATCACTAGCATCACACATAATTTCAAAAGGCAAGTTCCAATCAGGTGGTTGAACAATAGGTGCAGAAATTAAGGTTTCTTAAGTGTTGAAAGGCTTCTACACAATCGTCATAAAAAGCTGTCGGGACCCCGATTCTAAGTCACACCGATCTAGCATGTAACACCTCATATCACTTTGCAGCCTCACGCACGGTACTCCCACGGGTGTCGCCTTACCATGGCCCGGGACCGTTTGCGCCTTTTGGCCCACGTATATGACAATGTCGCTAGCATCCATATGACAGATAACCCGGGCCGACATGGCTAGTCGTGAACCCAAAGCGGCACTAACGTATGGGGACAGGCATACATGAATCAACATTGAACGTGTCGGTCAGCAGCGTGTGAATCCGGGCTGTAGCACTGGGCTAACAGGACTCCGGGAACCCGGGCTGTAGCTGGCTAGGCAGGACTCCGGATGTCACCGCGTGACATTTCCCCGAAGGGACAGACACAGGAACGATGTGAAACACATGCCGGCCAGTCAAGTGTCCAGAGCAGTAGTGCTGGGCTAGCAGGACTCCGGTGAACCGGGCTGTAGCGGACTACTATGGCTCAAGGAGGCACTAGACTACATTTCCCCATAAGAGAGGCTGCCAAGGATAAACCACTAGGTTGTCGGATCCCACACATAGCAATACACGTTACACGTACGCATAACATGCAAGTATGTGCTGTACAACATGGCATCACAACATAACGCGAACTCATATAGATAAAAGGCCCAGAAGAGCCACATAGCATTAAGTACAAACAGGGGTCTCATGACCCATCATTCAGAGCATACAAGCAACGGAAGCATTACATGTCTGAGTACAGACAACTACAAAAGAAAAAGGCTGAGAAGCCTGACTATCTACAAGACCCTCCCAAGGGTTCAAGATCGTAGCTGAGGTACAAGCTACTCGTCGAAGTCCAAGCGGAACTACTAGTAAGACTGAAGTCTCCGCTGCAAAAACATAATTAAAGCAACATGAGTACAAAGGTACTCAGCAAGACTTACATCAGATCCTATCATACATGCATTTGTATCAAGAAGGTAGTGTGGGGTTTAGTTGCAGCAAGCCAGCTTTGACTCAGTGGCTATCCTGTTCTACGACTACGAGAAACTTCTTTGAGGTAAGAAGGCGCACACGAGTCCACTAATCACCACCTCAATACACCACTATGGATTCATTCCCGTCTCACTACGAGAAGCCATCCATAGCACTCACACTTATCTTGAGCATTTTAAAGTATCCACTTCAAGTTGTCTATGTACCACGTAAGCATCCAAGAAGTCCATAACCGAGGACACGGCTATTCGAATAGATCATGATAACCCTGCAGGGGTGTACTGCGTCACACACGCTCTCGCCACTTACCGCCATGTACACGTCTGGTACCTCGGCAACCTTCAAGCGGAAGCCTGGCGAGGGTGTCGGCCACGACCTGACTAACCACGCAAGACTCTAGTCCAGGTTTATCGCCTATTCGGGTTCCATCCGCAAGGAGATCCGGCCGGGGTGTCGCTCACGGCCCCAAACGATGTGTGCAGGGTTCCCGAGCCCACCATCCGGGTGCCACTCGGTACACCGGGCCACGTGTGCCTAGTCTGTCCCAAGCCCACCCTGCTGGGTGCCACTCGGTAGAAAAATAGCACTACCTACAAACACCAGAAACTGGTTGCAACTCCTGGACAGAGGTCAAGGCAGTTAATAAGTCGAGAGAGCTTGGAGCGCCCGGAGCCCAATGTGTGGTAGTAGCTAGTCATTGGACAACTTACACAGAACTCGGTTCTTAAGGACGGTCCCAATGAGACAACCCACCATGTACTCCTACATGGCCTCTCACCGCTACCTTTACCAAATCGTGTTCACACGCTTAACTCTCGGCACCAGAACATATCGTAACACTCCAATTCATTCCCAATGAACCAGACCTGACACAACTCTAAGCAATAGCAGGCAAGGCATGGTAGGAACACAACATGGCTCAATCAACTCCTACACATGCTAGTGGGTTTCAACTATTTACTGTGGCAATGACAGGTCATGCAGAGGAATGGGTTCAACTACCGCAGCATAAAGTAGCAGTTGAATCGTTGTTGTCCTAATGCGGTAAAAGAGAGCAGGAGCGAGAGAGTAGGTTTGTATCGGAATGAACAAAGGGGGTTTGCTTGCCTGGTAGATCAACAGGGTGGCACTGCTCCTCAGACAGGTACTCTGGAACACTCTCCGGAGCAGGACCTATCGAGAAGGAACGGCGTCGACAGTCAAAACACAATCATATGCAACAATATGATGCATGAATATGGCATGAATATGTGATGTATTTTGAGCCAATGCATTTAGCATTCAATTTGGAAGAGATCCATTTGAACCAAAGGTTCAAATGCAACTCTAATTTAAGTCCTTATATATGCCATTTATATGTTTTCACTTATACAGTAGGTATAAGTTGGTTTGTCATGCATGAAACTAGTACAGATGGATAGATTGCATTTTTCTGATAATTTTTCATATATAAATTATTTAAATCTGAGCTACGGTTGAATTTCTATGAATTTTAGAAGTTTTACTAATTTTCTGGAATTTCCTGATTTATTTTAAATCCAGGAAAAGGGTTTATTGCGTCAGCACTGCGTCATCATGACGTCAGCGGGTCAACGGTGCTGACCTGGTCAACCTGACGTGTGGGGTCCACACGTCGGTGACACACGTTTTAAACAGAGGGTTTAATTTGTTCTAATTATAGGATTAGGCGCAGGGGCCCACTGTCAGTGTCACAGGGGGGGGGGGTAATTAGTGCGGTTTGACCCGGGTTGACCGGCGGTTAGTCGCCGGCGAGGCCGAGCGCGGCGGAGCTCGTCGGGTTCGTCGCTCCGGCGACCATTTGGGCCGCGGAGGCCACCTACGCGAAGCCCAGGCTCGCGCGCATCCAGTGGGACACGCGGAAGACCGTGGGGTGGTCGGAGCTCGCCGGAGCGAGGCTCGCGGCGGTGGCCGGAGTTCGGCCAAGGGCGGGCGCAGTGCTGCGGTGCACGGGGGCGGCGGCTGAGAGCACCGGGGCATAGCCCGGGCTCGTCTGCATCCAGCGGAGGCGACGGGAGGACGCAGGGTGGCCGGAGCTCGCCGGAGCAAAGCTCGCGGCGGCGGCCGGAGCTCGGGCTCGAGCGGTTGCGGCTACAAAGCACGGGGAGGCAGGAGAGGAGGGGGGGGGACCGACGCGGGGGCTCACAGCGGATCGGCGGGCGTCGTTGGAGAGCTCGGGGAAGGTCTGGAGTCGGCGGGGCGGCGATGGGGATCCACGGCGGCCGGAGGCGAAGATGGCGACGGCGACGGCTCCACGGGGCGCCCCGGCTTGCGTGGCTCAGCGGAGAGCTTCGGAGCGAGGAGGCGGAGCTCCTGCGCGTGTCGGAGAGACGAGGGGGAGACGGTGGCTACGGCAACGGTGGCCGGTGGCGACGGCAGCGCTCGGTCGTGAGAGAGAGAGCGAGGGGGAAGAGAGAATGGGCACGGGAGAGAGCGAGAGAGGTGCGGGGCGGCGCGTGGCGTCGTTCGGGCGATCCAGGCGACGAGGGGAGAAGCAGGAGGTGGCGCGCATGCGCGCGGGCGGCGAGCGCGTGCCCCTGTCCTCCTGGCGCGAGGGAGGGGACGACTGGCACTGGCCAGTCAGCTGGGCCGGCCTGCTGGGCTGCTGGGCCGCACAGTGCCAGGCCGCAGGTAAGCTCCCTTTTTCCTATTACTTTTTCTTTTCTAATTTTCTGACATTTGTTTGGTTTAGTAAAAATACTAAACCATTTTATTTACTTATGCCAATTTTTTATAGGGGCTAGTGGTATTATTCCAGAACTCCTCAACAAATGGCATAATTTTTGGACAATATTTTATATATATAAAAATATATATCCAAAGCAAATAATTACTGCATTAATTCCAAATGCCCAACATAAATATTTATGATCTCCTAAAAATATTGGTTTGGTTTTTATCTCTGTCCAATATTTTCAGAGAGCAACATGAACATTTTCTTGGACCCTTTTGGAGCAATTTTTATCTGGGACATTTCCAGAAATGATTCTGAGGGTTTCACAGATCCCCATTTCAAATTTAAATGAAATTTAGACATGATGCACACATGACTAGCTAGTCTAGGTCATACCAGAACTAGGGACGTGACAACTCGCCCCCACTTGCAAGAATCTCGTCCCGAGATTCAGGGGTCGATGGAAAGAAGGTGGGGTACTCCAGTCGAAGACGATCTTCTCGCTCCCAAGTAGCTTCTCTCTCAGAATGATGAGACCACTGAACCTTGAGAAACTTGATGTTCTGACGTCGGGTGACACGCTCTGCTTGATCAAGAATGCGAATAGGGTACTCTCGGTATGTGAGGTTATCTTGGAGATCAAGCGTTTCATGGTCCACTCCGCGGATGGGATCCGAGAAGCAACGCCTGAGTTGAGAGACGTGGAAGACATCATGGACTCGATATAGATGTGGGGGTAGTTCTAACTGATAGGCAACCTCTCCTCGTTTAGCGAGAATGCGAAAAGGACCAATGTAACGAGGAGCCAACTTGCCCTTGATACCGAAACGATGGGTACCCTTTAGGGGAGTAACCCGAAGGTAAGCCTTGTCGCCAACTTCATAAGCCACTTCCTTATGACGACGGTCATACTGGCTCTTTTGGCGAGATTGGGCTGTTTTCAAATTCTCACGAATGATGCGAACTTGCTCTTCTGCTTCCTGGATCATGTCCGGTCCAAAGAATTGTCTTTCACCGGTTTCTGACCAGTTCAAAGGTGTTCGACATCTTCGTCCATACAGAATCTCGAAAGGAGCTTTCTTAAGACTGGATTGATAGCTATTGTTATAAGCAAACTCGGCGAAAGGTAGGCATTTCTCCCAATCCATACCGAATG